>NC_134213.1:75210000-75881250 GCF_965140235.1 Caretta caretta
GGAAGCTCTGAGGACTTACAAAGGCTGGAGGGGACCATCCTTGGGATTGGGGGGGGGAGAGAGGGAGACAGGTAGATGGGACAGAGGTGGAAAAGTCTAACCACTGAAGAACATTTCCCTTCAGAACTTGCAATTGTATCCAGGATTCTCCTTATTAAAAGTATCAATGAATATTAAGGCAGTATTCACTCACCCCAGAAATCATCTTAATTGGATATCCGGGCTGATATCCAAGTAGTGCCTCTCTTTAGTTTCTATTCGCTTGGCCATCTGAAATCCTGTCAATGTTAAATACATACCACTATATTAAACATCAGGATTTGATCCATTTTGTGTGTAATAAACACTGGAGTATTTTTGCTAAGTAATTTTACATATTTAATATTTATTTTATATAATGTAATATTTAATAACTTTATAAATGTCTGCCACTCCCATAGCAGCTGATTTTAAGATTCCATTTTCCAGATGCCAACAATAATCCACTATTCTTTCAGCTATCAATTGCCTTAAGTTGCCTGCCTAGTGAGCTTCTCCTCAGAAGGCATATAAAGCACTGAACATCTGCAGGAACCGAACAAACATTTAACTTCTTGCCCATCAGTTAAAAGAAAAAAAAAATCCTCATCAAGCTCCTGATTAACTTCAGTAACATTTGCAGGCTGATGGTGTCACAAAGAGGCAGAGGCAAACTTGGAGAAGAATCTCAGTAGAATGAATGTAGATACTTACCATTAAGGTTCTATGTAACGTTGTTAGATACAGTAATTAGCAGTGAGTTCAGGCAACTAAATTAATAAACTATTCTAATGAAAAAATGTGTACATAAAAGGGAAGTCAACCTAAAATGTTTATCTAGCTCTGGGCAAGATACTGTAGGCTTGGTGTCGCAGTTGGGCTACCTGCACCTCGGCCCTCTGACAGCGTCCCTTCAGATGTCAGGCCTTGTGCCTCTACCTTGCCTGGGGTAGAATTCTGCAGTTGTCCTACTCTTAGACTGGGCCCTTAACTACCAGTACTCTGTATCAGTTCCTACCCTGCGGGTCCTATTGTGTTCAGGCACCTGTGGTTCTTCCCTTTGGGGGCCTGAGACCAGTGGTGCACAGTGATCAGTCAGCCTAAGTATTGATTAATGTACAGCAGGAACAAAGCATTTAGAGAAGCAGGATTTTAAAACAGTCTGTGCACGTCTATCTTGCCTAAAGGCTTATCATCAAAGTCAGAGTTTCTCACAAGCCTAGGACTTATCAGGCTGAGGCAGTTAAGGCACAGCAGTTCCATGTGCACAATATCATATCTGACCACCTCTGACTGCCCCAACCTGCTGGATCAGGCACCCACTTTGCAGCTGAGTGAACTGGAGGTGGTCTTTCAGTGTGAGACAGAGCAAGACTTAAAGTCATGATGTTTAGGTTTGTAGCTAAGCATCTTAACCACTCAGCTACCACACCTCTGTCCCTTAATAGTAACCTAGGCAAGCCTAACCTCTTTAGACACCCACAGCAGGTTGTGTTTCAGTTTAACTCCCCCCTCTCAAGAGAGGATTCCTTTTCAGAGCTGCTAGAGTTCATAGGCCATTTGCCATCCTGGCAATGACTCTTAACAACTCTCAAGCCGTTGCTGTTAAGTGGCTGATCTTGAACCATCTTTCCTTTCCTGTTGGTTTTCCCCAAGAGCCCCCTGTTGCATTAAAATAGATTCGTAAACATCCCAAAACTACAGGTAATCATATACCTACATGCAGTATTTATAAATTATTACAGAGCAACTCCAAATCCATCACAGTGCAATGCTATACATGTGTCTACCACTACTGTAGAGTTCATCGTACAATAGAGTTAATTCTAAATACTTATGACTATTACTCATAACCTAGGACTAGTATAATTTGTGTATGTATAGACTGAAAATTGGTTTACAGAAGCATAGTTGGGCACAGGCATATGTCTGTTTCCTAAGATTTCAATTCAAGTTTGCATTCACGATTTATTTTTTTTAGCAAAGAAGTTTCCTTTTTCCAATCTGCCCAAATGTAACAACAGAGGTGGGAGGGGGGGGAAGAGGGGAGTTAATGAAACAAGTCTCCCAATGGCACAGGCAACTGTCCACCAGAAAAAAGCTTCAACATTATTTGACTTGGCCAACTAGCTCTTAATCAAGCCAAAACATGGGCCAGCCACTGGAAAACTGACTGCACAATCCAGGTGAAATGAGAAAGGTGCACAACTCAGTGTCATGAGCATAGTTCAGTACTGCATTCACTCACAGTCTCTCCTTATGTACACATATACACACCTCCTCTATACCCTCTGGCAGTGACATTTTGTAAATGATTGTAGGGGAAGGAGAGAGATCCTACAAGCACCAGTCACTTCTCTCTTGCTCCTGGTGCTGGTGCCTGATCTACATTCTTCCCAAGATGGGGGCAACACATTGCCGTCACCCAGCATACTGGGGTCTCTATCCATATCTTCACTGCTACCTTCAGGACTGGCACCTAATTCCCCCTCGCTCCCATTGGCTGCCCTATATAACTGACCACACTGCCATATTAAGGGCTGTTCTCAGTGACCCAAGCCCTATCTTATCACTATGGCAGCCATGCACAGCTGCTATTTTCCCCTGCTTCATTCCAAACCTTCACTGTTTGCTATCATCCAGCTCCTCCTTTCAGTGAACCTGCACATCCAACACTAACTGCTCCTCACTGGCTGTCACCCGCCTGACAACAGCTGCATCTCCACACCGCGTGTGCCTGTCTGCTTACATAAATAGCTCGCTGTTAACTGATTAATCTTGTATCAGATTGACTCATTATTGATTTAACTGGTTCACATTTAGTGATTATTTGCTCAACTGTTTTCTAATTATGTCCATCTGCTATTCAACCAGGCTCTCACCCCACCCCTCTTTTTGTATTATAGCTGTGACGGTGCACCCCATAAGGCTTTATGGAAATATGTTTATGAATATATATATGACATAACTGGAATATGTTTTATGCTACATATGCCATGTAACATATCTATATAAAGGGTATGATCTACTGAATATATTCATCCTATTTGTATGCATATGTCATTGCTGTATTCAAAGTTATGAATATTGGCTGTATACTTGTTTGATTTTAAATAGCCTTAGTAAGGCATTTGGTCAGCTTCTTTAGAAAGGAATTTGCAAGTTAAGTGTCCAGTCAAGAAGCACTTAATGCACAATGGATCTTGGAAGGCTCCAATACACATAAGAAGTCTACATGAGGATGATCAAGGTAGCATGTGGACAATGGCTGCTGCCTGTAAAAACTGAGTCATGCATGGACATGTGACTTGGCCATGTGACTCCAAAACTCCATCTTGGAGCTGGACTTTGCATAGGAGAGAGGAGGGGGTCTCCACCCACAAGAAAAAGAGTATTTAAACCCCTGGGAGACACCTCCATTTTGTCTTCAGCTGGCTTGAGATAGCCTCTTCACCCCCAAGGATACCTGAAAGAAACTGGAACAAAGGACAGTAACTACAGGGGGTGTGAGTGAGCGCTGGACCCAGACTAGAAGGAGACTAGTCTATAAAAGGAAGCTTACTGAATTCCTCTGAGGATGAGGTTTTTATCTATATTCAGTTTTCTTACTGTATTAGACATAGACTTGCGTGTTCTATTTTATTTTGCTTGATAATTCATTTTGTTCTGTCTGCTATAACTTGAAACCACTTAAATCCTACTTTCTGTATTTAATAAAATCACTTTTTACTGATTAACCCAGAGTATGTATTAATATTGGGGGGGAGGGGGGAGAACAGCTGTGCATATCTCTTGATCAGTGTTACAGAGGACAAACAATTTGTGAGTTTACCCTGTATAAGCTTTATACAGGGTAAAATGGATTTATTTGGGGTTTGGATCCCATTGGGAGTTGGGCATCTGCATGTTAAAGACAGGAACACTTCTTAAGCTGCTTTCAGTTTAAGCCTACAGCTGTTAGGGGATGTGGTTCAGACCTGGGTCTGGGTTTGCAGCAGGCTAGCGGGTCTGGCTGAAACCAGGCAGGGCACTGAATTCCCAAGCTGGGAAAGCAGGGGCAGAAGTAGTTTTGGCACATCAGTTGACAGCCTCCAGGGGGTTTCTGTGATCCAACCCATCACAATAGCATCTACCCTCTTCTCCCAATAACAGCTCTGTTTCTCTTCTATCCTTACCCTCATTTCCAGCCACTCCTCTTCCACTCCCCATCCCAGTCTCCATGCCCTACCTATACAAATCCAGATTCCAAATCCACACCTGCCTCAGATGACTTGCCTCAAACACTGCACTCCCCCCTCCTCACTCACTCACCCACCAGAACAGCTATGTTTGATCTTGTCTTGACCAAGCACTGCTCTGTGATCTCTCCATCACAGAGTTCCCCCTCTCTGACCAGAATCTGCTCTTTTTAAATATTGCCTATTTACCACCCACTCCTGCAATTTCCAGTCCAATCAATTTCTTCCATTGACATGGGTGTTTGATACTTACTCCTGAGGGCATTCTGCACCAAAAAATTAAAAATTCTGTGCAGTCTTTTAAAATTCTGCAAGTTTTATTTCTCAATAAATGCAGAGGCTCCAGCATGGCCCTGGTGAACACAGGCCACTAGCTGCACAAAGGTGGGAGATCACCCTGCAGCCACGCCAGGGCCACAGACTCAGCAGTGAGGCTGCACCCGACCCTGACACAGCACAAGGTCTGGACCTGCCCCAGAAACACACTGGGGCTCTGCACCAGGCTCACCAGATGTAGGGTAGGCAGGCTCAACCAGGCAGGATTCAAGTGCGAAGGGGCTTAGCATGGGGGGATCCAGGTGTGGGGTGAGAGGATTCTGTGTGGTACAACCTGGGTGCAGGCAGCGCTGGGGGGAGGTCTAGGTGTGGGGGCATCTGGATTCACTGGAGGGGGTTCCAGGTACAGGGGCAAGGGGACTCTGCACGAGCTTCCAGGTGAAGGGGGTTGAGGCTCAGCAGAGGGGTCTGTGTGTGAGGGCAGTGGAGCTTGGCTGGGTGGGTGTCGGAGTGCAGTTAGTTGGGGGTCAGTGGCATGGGAGCTCAGGGTGGTACAGGGAGCTCAGTTGGGGGTGGTCTGGGTGCAAGGGTCCAGAGGCAGGGGGGGTGGGTGCAGGGGGCTCCAGATGCAGGGGTTGAGGTTTGGGTATGGAGGCCTAGGGGGGTTCCGGGTGTACAGTGTGAGTCTTGTCAGGGGTGTCAGTATGGGAGGTCCAGATGCATGGGGGTTGGGTGGATGGGGAGCAGCTCTCCTGCCAGTAACCCCTCCCCCCACAGCTGAGGAGTGATGGGGGCAGGGGAGGATGCTGAGCTTCCTGGAGCTGGGGGAGGTTTCTGGGGGTGGGTCTGACAGTCTCAGCCACTCCTTGGCAGGTGAAGAGGAAATCCCATCCTCTCCTGCCTGCAGCCCTGCCAGGACTAGCAGCTGATCCCAGCCTAGGGTAGGAGCCACTGGCTGGCATGGCCCCAGCCCTGCAGTGATTTACCTCGCTGCCAGCTGCCTGAAATGATGTACCTGCAGTGCTAGGGAGTAGTACATGACTGCTCTTACAACTTCCCTTTGCTTCCCTGTCAGAAAGTAATTTTTCTGCAGGGAAGCAAAGAAAGCTGCAGGTGACATGAATTCCACACACATGCACTAGCTCAGAATTACCCCGGAGTAGATACTCCATTCTACACTCTCCTCCACCCTTGACTCATTGGCCCCTATCCCCCATCACAAGGTCTGCTCTGCCACCCCCTAGCCTTACTCACCCCAGCATCTGTTTCTGCTCTTAGACAGTAGGGGATCTGGAGCAGAAGTTCCATGCCAATATGGATTCCTCCTAAGGTTCTCTTAAACTCTGCAATTTTCCTTAGCAAATTACTTTTCCACCTTGACCGACTCCTACAGTCCTAATGGATTATTTGCCATCTTCTATTCTCCCTTCTTCAAATCCTCCCCACCCATTCATTTTTTTTCTCTGCACAGAATCTTGCTTTTTCAAACAGATCAACAAATTCCAGTGTAACAACCCTCTCCCATCCCCCATCTAACCTTTCTTCCCCACCACTCTTTTTTCTCCCTCACTGATGAAGTTTCACATCTTTTCTCCCCCTTTAGCCTCTGCACCTGCTTCAGCATCCCCCAGCTCTTCCCTCCCCAACTTCTCCCTCTCCTCAACTACTTCCCCTCACACTACAAGGAAGTTTGTGTCTCAAGCCCCTGTGCACCCTCTCCACACACACACTTAGCAATTGGAGGAGGAAGAAAAAACATGAGTAGTAATTGGGGCTGTCTACAATGGATGTCTGGAGTTCCTCTTCCAATTCCATCATAAGTGGTCTCCAATGTGGCTTCTGCTCCTTCCATTCCACTGATCCAGTTCTTTATACTCTAATCTCTTTCTGGCCAAAGTTCAAAATTCTATTGTCACATGCAGCCAGGGAAAAGCTCCCTCTGCTGGATACTCACCAGGCCACTGTGTTTGAGTCCCTAACACTGTAGAGACCCTGGTGTTCTTTTCTCCTGGTCTGAGTAGACTATATCACTCTTTCCTTGGCCCCTCTAGCATGCTTTCTGGGCAAAGGCTTTGTGGATACTGGGCCTTGCAGTAAGATGCCGTGGGCCCCCAAGACCAGTGTTGACCTCCCAGTCTTTTCAGTAACTTTAAAGACACACTCTCCCAAAACTCTAGCCTTGTGGGCAAATGATAGATGAAGCACACACACATAGGCTTCAAAGGTTTCTAAACCCAATTACTCTTTACTTAGCATGAGAGAGATATGGATCCAGACAAAATAAGAAATGCCTCCGTTTCCTCACCATTCTTCAGCACTCTTTAGGCTTATGTCAAAGTCATCCAGGATCCCCCCTCATAAAGCCAATGACTTCTCCTCCAAACCATGGAGTTGTCTTTTCTGTTGTGCAGCCAGCTTCCTTCTTCTTCAGGTAGTCCCACAGTAAAACAAGATGATCGGTACAAAAGCATGCCCATTCTCTTCCTCTTTCCAGCCCAAGGTTCCTGTGTCCAAGTCTCTGAGTTACCCCATAACTTCTGAAGGCTGGTCTACACTGAAAAGTTTCATCAGCATAGCCATGTCTCTCAGGGGTGTGAAAAATCCCCTCACCCCCAAGATGTAGTTAAACCAACCTAATCCCTGGAGTACACAGTGCTAGGTCAACGGAAGAATTCTTCTGATGACTTAACTTCTGCCTCTCGGGGAGGTGGATTAACAGTGACAGGAGAACCCTTTGTAGTGTCTATACTGAAGCACTTCAGTGGCACAGCTGCAGCGATGCTGCTGAAGCATTTTATGCGTAGACATAGAAACCACAGAGCTTCAGGCTAAGACCCAGCATTAACAGTTGACTTTTGTTCTCCTGTTTGGGTATCTCCATACTGCAGTCATGCAGACAATCTTGGTTTCCCACATCAAGCAACCCTTGTTAGCGTACCCATCGTTCAGAGTACAGTCACTGAGGTTAAATGGCTCTCCACTGTCTCTGGTATTGGGAATATGTAATAGCCCTGACAGCACAGGACTGACTTCAAAGGCTCTGAGATTCCATTATACAGCAATTTCATATCGACCAGAATTAATAAACTGCACCACAGACAGATTCCCAAAATTGTCAAATACTTTCAACCATCCTCTCAATCTCAAAAATCTCGTCTTCCCTCTGCTTCCATGATTCTGTTCCCTCCTGGTTCTTTCTACATCTCTAATTGCTCTTTCAGTGTTTTGTTCAGTGGATATTTCTCATTCAACCTCCAACTTTCTGAACAGGTGCCCAAGAGTTCCATCCCTGGCCCTCTCCTCTTTCCTCTACACCCAGTCTTTGGGGGGATCTCATTTGAGAGAACTAGTTCAAGTATCATCTCTATGCTGACAACTCTCAGACCTACTACTTTTCTCCTGACCTGTCTCCTCCTGTCCAAAAACAAAACAAAAACAAAAAAAACCCACAAACACTCAGGGCTTGTCTACACTTGCAACGCAGCTACACCACTGTAGTGCTTAGTGAAGACACTACCTACTCTGATGGGATAGCTTCTCCTGTCAGCATAGGTACTTCACCTCCCAGAGAGATAGTGGCTATACTGACAGGAGAAGCCCTTCTGTCACCACAGTGCTGTCTACAACAGTGCTTGGGTCAGTATAACCACACTACTACATTGAGTGTGGTCTTAACTCTACCATCTCCACATACTTAGTCTGTGTCTAAAGCCTGCCACTTCATCCTACATAACATCTCTAAGATCAAGCCTTTCCTCACTATGCATACAGCTAGTTCTCTTGTCCAAGCCCTCATCTGTGCCTTGACTACTACAGCCTCTTCCTTTCCAACCTAGACAAATCCCATTTTGCACCACTTATCTCCATTCAAAATGCTACTGAAAAAATCTTTCCTAATTTATTACTTCAACCACATCAACTTTTTCTTTGCATTCCTACAATTGCTTGTCCTTCACTGCAAATACAAGCTACATGTCTTCACTTTCATGGCTCTTTATGACTTATTTCTGCCCTATCATTTTTAATGTGGTAGCAAGATGTCAATCCCTGCTTTCATTCCATAAATGGTACCAGACTTGATTGCCCATTTTAAAAAATTTACAAATAAGCCCCTTTTGACCACTACTATGGATGAGAAGAGCTCCCCGTAAATATCTGCAAAGTAACCCCCTTGTACTCTTTCAGATCTCTCCTTGAAACTCCTCTCTGTTGAGATGCCTACATAAAACTTGACAATGATTAGGCAGCTGTTTTGCTGTGACCATTGTTTTTCCAGTGACCAATATACTTCCATTGTGTCCTTGTGCTCCCCTTGACTGTTTTAGCCACCTTACGCTTAGATTGTAAGCTCTCAGAGCAGGGCCTTTGTTATGTTTGTACAGAGCCTACTACAATGGAGCTCTGATACTCTGGGCACTACAGTAACACGAATAAATAAATATGGACAAAGTATTTATCAGACACCTGGGTAAAGAGCTGCAAAATCAGTGGGCATGAAAGTTCACACTTAGACCCATGTAAATCAAAACAATGATTGATACACAAATTGTTGTTAAACAGCAAACTTTGTCTTTTTCTTTTAACAATCCATGACCATAAATATATTTGTATTTACATAAGGAGGATGCAAAGAGTACCACCATGAGAACTCTTATGACCAAAACATTCCGTGTGTGTACTGGAACATTTTCAGGGATCTATTGCTTGTGTGTGTATGTGCAGGGCAACAGGCTCAAAAAAATTAGAGGTATGGCTATAGTTTGAGGGAGGACACGGAAAAAAATTCAAAGTACTAGTATGTATTTCACGTGAATACAGAAGCAAAACTCCTATCAAAAAATACACACATTTAATGTTGGTCTTTTTTAATTCTAAGAAACGCAACTCCAAAAATACAAACTGAACATCAGTCTCATGTCAACCACCATAATAAAATGAAACAAAGACATTCACAATAGTTAAGTCTATGGACAATGTAAGTGTGACAATTGTTATTTCCCTCTCCCTTCCCCCATGTATAGTCCAATATTTATCTTCAAAAAGAAGAATTACTGAGAATACTGCTGGTGTTCAGTTAGAATTAAAGGATTTGGATAAAGTGAAATAAGACAGATACAGGTGTGAGAGTAAGGTTACAAAGGCTTTACATTTTGGATTACCCCAAGATATAAAAATTCAAAAATTAACAAACTTGCTTTTCTCAAAATATTACAGCTACAGGCAAGGCATCTTTAAATTAACAGCTGAGGGTGTGTGAGAGAAAAAAACAACCACATTTTAGTGAAGGTAAACAGAAGTGGCAGTTCTTAATTAGCACTTTTGTAAAGCTCATTTATTACCTGGCCAACAATGAACCAAGCACAGGGCAACAAAGTTTTCTCTGCTTCCTTTGGCAATAAGGTGACAGAAAAATCATCTTTTGAAGATGCTCAAGACAGGCAGTAAATTAAAAAAAAAAGAGTCAAAGTAGTAATGGAATAAATAAGTACTAAACCAGAGAGTACATTTAAACCACTATGTAATTAACAAATTACATAACATTATTTCGGTGGCAAACTCCAAGTGTGTAAGACAGACAGTAAAGTGAATAACCACCAAAACAACAATAATCTTCTGTTTACTCTTTGGCTAAAACCCCTCAAAATAGCAGACAAAGAAAAATACATCTAACACTGGTGATAAACTGTCTCTTTACAAGTAAAATAAAGTTATCAATTTAAAACTTGGTACATTTTATAAAAACAAAAGAGGTAAAGTTGTTATAAAAGCAGTACTGTTACTTCAAATGGCAACATACTGTTTGTTGACCCTGTGCAATAAAATACTTTGTTCATTCTACATTTATCCAACATGACTAACAATTACTACAGACATCATAGGAATCTTGTGTGTGGCTCCTGTTGACTTACTTTTATAACTGGGAGACAAAATTTACAATCAATGTGCCACAAAAAACTTTGAAATGTTACTTCTAATAGAGTTCATGTTCAACATTTTCAAATCCTGCTTTATGTTTTGAATGGCTGATTTACAAGGAAAATAATTGACTGTATTAGCAAGAGCATATGAACACCAATGACTGCACCCATTGCCAGGAGACACTGCACTGGTTTGACACTTTTCCTTAGTACATAGAAAGCAACAGCACCCAATAAAGCCTGAGAAGAAATGCTGCTGTGTAAATACTGCAACTATTCCTGATAAAAGAATTATGGGACACATACTCAGAAGCTGCCGAATCCCATAATTTGTATTGCATAGGTCACAATCACACATATATACACACACGCGTGTATATATAGTGTGTATTTATACACACACACGGAAAGAATATATTAAAAAGACAATGAAGTCTAGTCAAAGAGCAATTTACAGGCTCAATATATTTTTTTACACTTTGCTTGAAAGAAAATTTCAATATTTTACAGTAGGCATTATATACACTGCACTTTATGAAATCTAGAGCATACTGAAATAGAAATACATTTCTGCAAACATCTGGGTAAGAAAACAGACCAAGATTTCTTCAAAGATTTGTGCTATCTAGGTATTTTGCCTAATCACAAAAAACTGTAACCATGGAATGTTATCTAGAAAAAAAGTCTTTTTTAAACACCATGCACTTTATAAGCAATTGTAACTCAAAATATCCCAACCTAAAACAATCTAACAATGGTCACATTAAAAAATTTAAGTATCAGATCTGATTTTAAGAAAAATCTTTATCACAATATTTGTAATGTTAACAAGTACATGTTAAGGCTAAATTGGTTCTTTTTTTAGAAACACAGTAAAGACATGTCTCCTTCAGAGCCATGGGTTATAAACTGTACCTACAGATGACAGTGCAGTGAACATAATGTTCAGTCTTACAGTCAGGATGCAGTTGCTCCTTCCCACTCCACAAGATACTGCACCTTTCCATCAAGGGTTACCCGACGAGCCAAAACACGGTATTTTTCACCACAAGCTATTCTACCTGCTGCACCAAAATAACTAGTAATTGAGTTCTTTAGATGATTCAGCTGTAATTCCTGATCTGCTAAATTGTTAAGAATCTCTGTATTGAGTTCATCATATTGATAATCTTCTTTACTGTCATCATCTTTTACAATTTCTGAATTCTGAGGCTGGAGTGCTTTTCGTGGAAAGCGACCTCTTCTCCTCAAATGTGGTATTGCAGCAGGCCAAGTTCTTCCTGTACGAGTCCGTTTTCTGGAGTCTGATAAGCTACTTAACAAAAAAAAAACCAAAAGAGACACCAACATTAAGTCCTAGAAATATTGTCTATTTAAAAAGTTTGCCTCCTGTGTAGTTTTATTCTGCTTTACTATTTTAGTAATATCTGTACAACTCAGTTATGATTTGTTGATATTTTAATCAATATCGAGCAACAGGTATAAACGATAAATGGCTGCTTCAGGGGCTTACAATCTAAGGGCTTGTCTACATGAGAAAGTTGCACCTGTTGAATTGAAGTTGGTTTTTAAACCAATTTAATTAAACTAGTGCAAGCCCATGTATGGGCACCTTATTTTGGTTTAAGAGTGACTTTTCTTTTGGCTTATCTTAAATCTGTTCCTAACTGCCCCTCTTAAATGGAGAAAGGCGCTGCAGGTATTTGCACCAGTTTCACTTAATCTGTTTAAATTCACACTGTAACCTAAACCAGGTGCCACTCTCTCATTTAGACAAGCCCTCAGTTACAGAAAATATTTTCTAAATCGAGTGCACCTCATTTTTGTTCTCTTAAAAAAATTAAAAAAAAACAACTTTGCATGGTCTCCTCTATATCAATAGTTAATCTCAATAGAGTCTTAAATTTCTGACTCCTCGCGGACATTTTACACACAGGCGAAAAAAATGTCTATGCGCAAAATTCACAGACTAGATGTACTGATGACTAGAGAAGAACAAGATGTAGCATTGTTTAAGTGTTATATTATAGGGTTGAGGGATTTAAGTCTTTGAAAAAAGGCATATTTACACCTACATTTTTGCACACTAGAATGGTTGGTGCACTAAGACATAATATGGGCTTGGTAAATTAAAAAAATAAAGCTATGACCCTAAACTGGTGCACACGTAAGAATGTTTAAATGAAGTGACTTGTTCGTTTAAAAAAAAGTTTCATTCAGTGTGTTTTGAACATTAAAAATAAAACTGCAGAACTGTAAAACCCGGTCATTCCACAGAAGACGACACTTCCCACCTTTAGACTGGAAAAAAAGACAAGTCATATCAAATGTATTTGAAATTACAAAATGGGGACAAAACTTGCAAGACATGAATCAAGACCCTTATGAACTCTGTTTCTCAGTTTGACAGATTATTTTAGGAATGTTAAATATGGGACAGAAAACCGTCCAACAGATATTTGCCGAACATCCAGAAGACCAGTTTTTTCTTAAGTAACTGATTAACTTATCAAATCCGTGTGTCAAGATGATTCAATCCCAGTGGAAAATATACTGTACTTGATAATTTTATATAAGCTGGGTACTTAATTTTCTTTAATAGAAATTATGAAAACAAACGCTGTTAAAGTGAAATGAATTTGGGGTGCAACTTAGTTCTACCAAACTCAGTTTTGTATCAATTAACATTTATTAGAAATCTAATTTGAAGAAATGGCCATACAGTTATTCCTTTTGTTGTAATCAGTTCAAGTGCAGACTTTATCTCAACATTAAAAAGTAATTAGTAATCAAAGAGAAATTGGGCTAATTTCTCCTTAAAATAGCTTTTGTTTAAAAAGAGAAAATTCAATGTTTCAACAAGTACAAACTCTGTAGGATGCCTGCAACATTAGTCAGAATTAATTAACATCCTACAGGCTTGTTAATTAATGATAAAGTACTGTCAGAGATGTTTCTGCATGTTTCGTTTTAATGGATAATTCAGTATTTACCTATAATGCCTGGAAATGCTAGATGAGGTAGTTTCTTTTGTACTGGCAGCACCTGTGGAGTCCACATCTGAGGTATTGGATGAATGAGCAGTTCCATCAGATCTCCTGAGACATAAGAACACAGTTGCCATGTAATGAAAGTAATCTAATATTAACCAATTAATCTGACATTTGACAAGCAAAAATGAGATGCTATTAGGATGGTTTAGTTTTTTCATTTACCCAACAGAGCAGGGTAAATCCAAGGCCGGGTTCTCTAGCACTGGGACTGGTTCCTTATCCTGAGAAGTAGGGGAAAAAATTCAGATAGTTTCAATGGAAACAATCAATTTTTGAAAACCACAACTTAAAAAACTTAGTGGTTATGTCATTCCTAAGAAATGATATTCTAAAGTATAGAAAGAGAATTATTTGAACGCATACCAAAGAAGATGGCTCTGAAATTTTTTGAATCATTTTTCTTGTATATGGGCCAGGTGGACGACCTACTGATTTTTTCTTCCCCTGTCTTTCAATGCCATTACTTATTTCCCTAGAAGAAAGATGACATTTTGTTTTAAAATACTGGAGTGACTAGTCCAAGGAAAAGATTTAATCAGTGTAAAATAAATAAAAGTTTAGACATTTACTCTAAGTCAGTTATGCTAAATGAGTTTTTCCTTGTAAATTACAATTTGCCAAATCGACAAAAAGTTGCAGATCTTTGCTGCAGTGTAATATGGCAACATCAAGACAATAGACAAAACCCAAAACCTTTTCATGGACATATGCCACAACTCAATGATTTAGGAAGAGCGCATATTAGGCTGTTCAAACATTCATACAGCACATTCAATTTATGTAGAATTCTGACAGTGTTAAAATCAATTGTTTAAAAAGTAGATACTGAATTTTTACAATACAAGATAGGAATTTGATTTACAACTTGAAATCTCATCGCCTGTTTAAAATCATCGCATAACAACAGGCCCCAAGGAGAAGCAATGTTTTTTGTTTACTAAAGAGCAGCAAGGTCTGCTTAGCTCATATCTATTCTCGGTGCTGCTAAATTAAACTGTTTTCAATGAGGTCTTTCTGAAGGTTAAGTAGATTAAGCTCAACATCCTGATTTCACAACAACCTCAAAAGTTCAGTGCATAAATGTACAGATCATTCTATATTCTTAAAGCAATTGCCCTCAAAGTGCAGAAGTAAGTTATTCACCTTCATACATGTTTAATAATGCATAATAGGTACTAAAAATCTTTGGGGAAGAGACCCTCTCTGATAACAGACCATTTAAAATATTTATGGAAGTTTGAAATCAATATTGTTTTAGACCCAAAATCCAATCTAATGCAAAGTTAGTCTGCTGGAGGGAAAAAAAAAAAAAGTCTTCTACAGTCATTAAGAAGTTAAGAATAAAGTAGTCGGGAGCTACAAAATAGGTATGTGCTACCTCTGCCTCGCTAATTAGTTACACATCAATCCTAGGGTTGTACTAAAATGGGTGAAGAAACTTTTAGCATGATACAACATTAAGGTAATATTGGTATTTTTGACAGCTATTTTTGTATGATTTCAGTTCCATTACAAAGTTCTGAAGTCACTATGCTGTAGATTTATTTTACCTTGCATCAGGTATGGGTTTGGATGATTTTCTGCCTTTAATTTTGAACTCATGAGATGTTCCCTCTGGTTCTCTCTCTGCCTTTAAAGCAGCATTTGGTGGCATAGGAGGAACACGAATTCTCAAGCCAAACAAATGCTTCTTTTTCTTTATCTCTTTTCCAGACATAAACCTAAGTGATTAAGAATTAAAATTCAGACATTGGAGAAAGCCAAAAATATCTTAAAAGTACACAAACTGAACATTTAACAAACTAGAATACTCTTTCTAATGCTATTTCTGTGTATCCTATTGTGGTCTCCCCACTCCACCCCAATATGTAATGCCACGACTGGGAAAAAGATGGAAGTTAAATCGAGTTTTGCTGGTGATCTGGCTTCCAAAACTACCTCAATCACCACAAAATATTCAACGCAGAAAGAGTTCAGTCTATGTAGTAAAAATGCCACCTGCAGCCACCAATAGTTATAATTCTGTGTAAAGTTTCTATGACAACTATGGAGGGGGGTGTGTGTGTGGGGAATCTACATTAAAGTAAGATGTAGAAAGAGCATTTAAAATGTATAATAAAACCTCAAACTTACATGGTCTTGTAATCATTTAATGCTTCCAGCACATGCTCATATCTTTCAGATTTTGGTGTGTCTGCCAGCTGTAAAGTATTAAGAAGTGATTTAACTTACTGGAATTTTCAGTAATAAAGGTCCAATGACCTAGATCAGAGCTCTGCTTGCTTAAAGACTACTGGTTTGGTATCATAGTAGGTCTTGAAGATATAATTTATGGTGAAAGTTGCCTTACCCCACGCATGGGCTATTATAGTTAGTACCCAATGTATTCCATGAGTCTAGGCTGTGCGATTTGCTGCAGAATCCATCCTTGCCAGAGAATCTAAACTTTCATTTTAAAAGGAAATTGTTTCTTGTAGCTCTTACAATTTTTTAGAAAACCTCAACCAGAACTTATAAATACAATAGAATTATAGACTATAAATTGATGCAGTGTTGTCTTCATGAGCCTGCAGATATCCTGGAACAAGAACTCTGTGGTGTTAAATATTCCACTGAGATGAATGGGTTAACCCTGAAAATACAAGACAGTTTATATATCAATATTGTTAACTATTTAATTGCTGATCATTTTAGCAGACATATCCTGCTAAGGGCCTAATTATTATTTAATCTAAGGTTGCTCAACACCACTCAGGAAGAGTAATAGAGGTTTTACCCCCCACTTTAACACTTCCTTTCACTATCAGAACAGTGTAAATAGGGTTTAGTGTAAATCAGAATTAGGCTCAAAGCGTTTACCCCACAATCCTAAACTTCCTCTTATGGTGCCACAAGTCCCAAATGGTTTCTTCCCAGCTACCAAAACCTGCATCTTTCCCCCTTAAAGCTTATAGAATGCATTCATGAGTTGCCAATACAAAAAAAACGACTTAACCCTAAGAACTGAAGATATGGGGACAACATAAAATAAATGTAACTCACTATTTAAATAGTAAGTAACTGGCTCCAAAGTACTGACTTCTCCTCATTTTCATATTTAACATCTTTTATTTTTTTTTATTTCAGTGAAGCTTCCACATACATTCTATTCTAGTTCCCCAGAATTTACATCCAGCTTGCTGTGGAGTATGTGGACCTTTGACTATATAGTCAGGCCCAATAATTTACCACAATTCATGATCAGGACAAATACCATGTAATTGAGGGCTGACTGTGATATATTTACAATTTGCAACAAATTACAAACACATACCTCTAAAGAATACAAAAAAGGGAGGAATAAAAGGGGAAAAGGAAAAGTAATCAAGGAGAAAAGCAAAAGGTAATTTTTTTTTAAATCCTTTCTATTTCCCCACATCTATAAAAGTGGTGGCAGAGGGGCAAGGCACCACATTTAACACTTCATTTTTATAAGTATAATAAAAAGCCCACAAAAGTGACGCAACACTGTGTAAGATAAAAGTTCTACCAGAACCCATATCCAGGAAAAAATTGACTTTACACAAGCTAGCTTTTGGGTATATCTACACACACATGCACCCCATGATTTAGAGTCTCTGAAATTCTGGGGCCAACAGCAGATTTTGCAACTGTGCAGGACTTGAGCTACAGAATCAGTACAAAACTTCTAACACAATTCTATCACTCTAAAAACAATGACACTGAAATGTTAGTTTTAGGAGTCTGGTTCCAGTCCACCACGTTCCTCCTATTTTACATAAGGGTCAAGAAACTTAGCCTCTTATTAATTTAAAAATGCACTAGTCTGAAGGAAAAATCAAAAAGTTATTTCTAAACACCATGGACTCCTCAGCAGTGCAAGGAGAGATCTAGGAAACATTTATACTCTATACATTTCTAATAAATCACTGCTTTACAAAAACCCAAGATTTACCAGCAATCTCAAAATACAGAGTTGACTAGCACAAAAAAAAAAAAAAAAAAAAGTGAAAAATTGTTTCTCCTGTAGTGGAAGACAGGCATGGAGGTTACCACATTTATACCCAAATCTTGAAGATCCCCCCACTCCATTTTTCTTCTACTGTACAATACTATCTATACTCTCCTAGTTCATTTCAATCAGAAGGCCAAATTCTGTAAAGGAAGCACTTCCTCTGGCAGCTTACAAACGCTGCTGCTTAACCAGCTGGAAGTGCCACTTAACAGACATGAGTGAATTTTCCAGCTTTATATCCTGTTTTCATTCTCTCTATGACATAATGGTTTTAGCAACAAGTTTTGTTTATATCAGAGGATAGTTATAAATAAAAGAAGGTTTACTTCTGCAGCATTTCTGGCCTAATAGTAAGAAACCAGAAATTAAAACTAGATATCAAGTCCACTTGTCATGCAATGTATTAAAAGGTCATGGCGCTTGCTGGAATATTCAATTTTTTAAACTTATTGAAATGCCATGAAAAGTGAGTACTCACCACATTCTCTACTATTCTGCTACTGTATTTCATTATAGATTAACACATTTACACTTTTGCTAAAATAAGTTATACTTCTGAATACTCTTAAAAAAAAAAGCATAGAACACATTGACCTGTTCTTTATTATTTATATAAAAGGCTCTTCCTACAAATGATCAATCAACTTCAGAATTAGCAAACAGATGCTATACATCAGATTCCAAGTAATCCAGATACCTCTATCACAATAATTCTGTTTAATTACTGCTATTTAAGATGGGTCATAATTAGACTCAAATAAAAGTATCCACACCCAAAACTTTTTGAACATAGTTACTTGAATGTGTTTTTCAAGAATTCAGGAATAGTGACAAATAACATGGGTTTGAGATCTAAAAAACCTGAATTTTGTGTCTCAAATTTACTTTGGCTTAGACAAAAAGGACTACGTAGATATATTAATTTATTCAATTATTAATATTGAATCAGGATATAAACTTTTAAAAGTCAATTAAATACAGTATCTGTATTCAGAGCTGTCCCGTTGATAGGACGGACCAGGGCAACCACCCTGGGCCCCATGCTTTGTGGGGCCCTGCGCTTCAGGGGCACACGGGGTCCAGGGCAGCCTGGGGGGTTAGCGGCGGGCCTGGCACCAGCAGCAGCAAGCAACCGGACCCAGACTGCCCAGCATCGCTCGTGGGAGGGGGCAGAAGCTGGAAAGAGGTGGGGTGGGGGCAGAGGCTTTGGGGAAGGGGTGGAGTGGGGACAGGGCCTGGGGGTTATTGGGGGGGGTCCCCCGGGCCCCAAACCCCCCTAGGAACAGCTCTGTCTGTATTTAATTATGTCTGTCATTACCTATGCAGAACTACAACCCCAGGTGTTAACACTTGTTCTCCCTAATCAGACTTATCGGGGAGTAGGTTTGTTTAGGGAACTGAATTTCTTTAATCCTCAGGCAATTACCCAGCAAATCAACTAGCTTGAAAATAAGCAGCACAGTGGTGCAGCAACAATAGGTTGCCTTATGTCACTGGAAAAGAGTCAAAACAGTCTACTGACAATACTCGGCGGCACTGACATACTGATCTTCTGTGAAAAATGTGTTGGCTAAATTTTACAAAAAAGCTTGCAATTTAGTAAAAAAAGAGAAAGATGAACTGTTTTTTTTTTAAGTTATAAACAAAATTTCTACCCCATAACTTATAGATGTCAGCCAACATTTTTCAAAACACCAAATATGGCAAAAGTATTAATAGTAACAAATATTTTTTGAAGTGGTTAGAACGCAAAAAGCATTCTACTTCAGCACTTGAATGATTCAAAATACTAACTGACAGATCCTAGGTAAGTCATGCTTAGATGTATCTGCAGTAATGTAGTGCTTCAAATGTTTTTTAGAACACTAAAATTTATTTTAAATATTGAGATACGGAAAGAAAATATTATGATTCACTTTTTTTTTGAAAAACTAAATATATACTCTTACAAGAACAGCATATGTTTAGGTGGTTTTTAATTAACAGCTTCTGTCATATATGGAAAACGTTTGCAGACTTCAGTTTCTCTTCATTTTCCCCTAATATTTTCTTATTAAGGACTATTTTAAAACCAATTCACAGACATTTGCTACTTCAGGTGTCACAAAGCTGCTAATAAGCTTGTGTTCTGGCTTTCACACAGAGTTACTTTGACAGCTACTTTTAACAGTTTACTAATCTATTTAACCTCTTGGGTACTTAATTTGCCTGGTCAGTGGGCAGGAAAATGCTTACAGTTTTGTGATATATTTCTAAATGGAAAAAAAAGGAAGATACAAAAACAAAGATTCAGTGCTTGGGTATAAACAATGAAAGTGGTCATCTCAACAACAAACTATGCAATAGTTATCTGGATCACACTAAATTTTATAGCTCAAAAAAGTCTATAACACTTAAACGTTATGCTGAATAGTTCTAGGAGTCTATTAAAATCATGTGTCTCATTACTTTGGTTTCACAGATTTTAAGGCCAAAAGGGACCATTATAATAATTTAGTCTGACCTCCTGCAGGCCGCAGACACTCACCCAGTAGTTTTGTGAATGTATTGACTGCTAAGAGAAACAAAAACAAGAAAAGAATATTTCAACTACCTACCTCACCAGGGTGCAATCTATCCCAGTTTTCATTAATGTATGTCATAAGTTCAAGCTCTGAATCAAAGTATTTCTTCTTATGAATAACACTTAGGTTGTAAAGGCATAGATGTGCTATATCTACCCTAGAATTCAGAAATATTTAATCAAAAACATTAAGTTTTTATTTCTTTAATTTTTTACAAACCATTAGTCCTTGAAATAGCTTTGCACAAAAATATTAGCACAATATGGCTAAAAGAGTACAAAGCCTGATTAGAAACAGTCTCAAATCTCCAAAACAATATTCTTATAAAATCTGAACTTATATCCCCCTTTTCTGACTTATCTCCTGTTTTTTCCCTAGGCCTCACCCCACTGCCATGATGTACTTTTACCTCCAAAATTTGTTTAGATCTCAGAATATTTTACTGATGCAAGATAAACACAAGAATTTAACATTGGCAAATTAACATCAAATGAGTTTCCATAAAATATGCACTCATCTTGCAAGTTATTCAAAATATCTGGTGTTTGTATAGAGGAGCTAAAGTTAACAAGGTTCAAACAACAACTCACTTCTAATTCTCAACTTGGAAATTCTATTGTAAAATATGTCAAAATGCTTATTAACGTACACACTGTATTTAGCTTGCCCAGTGGCAGTACTCTATTTGGGTAACAGATCCTGTTTAAAGAAAGGGAGTACTTGTGGCACCTTAGAGACTAAAATTTATTTGAGCACAAGCTTTCGTGAGCTACAGCTCACTTCATCGGCTGTTGTAGCTCACGGAAGCTTATGCTCAAATAAATTTGTTAGTCTCTAAGGTGCCACAAGTACTCCTTTTCTTTTTGTGAATACAGACCAACACGGCTGCTACTCTAGATCCTGTTTAGACTTTTAAGTTTCTCATACCCAAGTCAGCCAGTGGTTTGTAATACTGCATTGTCCAAGGAAGAGGACCCTAGATATCATGCATTAACTACATGACTAAGGACACACAATAACTAGCTTTGAAGGAGACCTGTCCTTTGTCTATAGGAGCAGTGGGTACCACTCAAAAAGGTCAAAATATAAAGTGGATGATCTTCAGGTTTACAAAGAGACATGACATCTCCAGGAGAAAAGTGGGTAGAGGGTTACATTTTTCTTTTTTAAGTTGCACTTACCATCTCAAGGGTAAACGTTTGAGGTACTCTGGTCCAGAACTGCAAACTGAGCAAATGAATGTATAAAACCTAAAACAAAAAATAAAATCAGGATATTAAAAGCCAAAGCTCACAAACCTAACACTTCAGATGCCTCCAGTTAAACAGCAAGAGAACTAAAACTTCATTTTGTTGTGTCTTCCTTAGAAACTGCATTCTAAAATGCTTTGAGAGTTATGACTATTTTAATAATAATAAATGTTTAAATACAAATAGAAGATTAGAACATGCCACATTTTAAATAAAAACAGCCATAAATCAAAAAGTTCAGTTCAAGCTTCTTACCTGTCACCGAAAAGCATTGGCTTTTGGAGACACTGCACACAAGCCTCATGAAACCACTGGTTACATTTGCAGCACTGCAGCATCTTTAAATACCAGCTTCACCAACAGAAATAAAAATAAGACAAGTGTTACAATAAACTGCTGCAAATGTTTCCTCAATACAGTGTGGTCATATTATATTTAGAAAGACTATTAGGTCAAAGTTGACCAAAAATTTAAAAATAAGATTTTATTAAGTGCATCATCAATAGAGATATTTCAATAAATTTTAGTTTCATGGTGAAAATGACTAGAAACTGTCTACAAACAAGGGAAACTGACTAGTCTACTCTTGTTTATTCAGGTGGAAGAAATGCAAAGAAGAAGCAGCTGTAGAATAAAATAAATTCTGTTTATTATGTGAACTCTTTACTGTATATGTACAGACATTTATTTAAAAATTAAAGGGAAAAATTTTTCTTTTGATAACATCCTCTTTAAATTATCAGTTAATTTTCAAGAAAAACTGCAGTTAATTAGGACCAACATCTTTTATTACTCTAGACTATTCATAAGTAATTTGGTTCTTAAAAAAAAACTAATGGTCTTTTTTAGTGTAATATAAACAAAATGATACATTGCTGAATACCTTTGAAAGGAAAAGCTACATCTCTTCCAAATGTCAAGAAATTAGGTTCATTTTACAAAGATACCACTTTTATATAAGCCAGACATCCCTCTTCCCACTTTCTCAACACCGCTTTCCCAACCTTAACACGAGTGCCAGTAAAAGTAGTGAGATTCAGATATTTTATGTAAAGTTCTAAGCACTGTGCCAGGTAGCACTTAGTATAAAAATAAGTAAGACACAATTGAGCAGGTCAGCAAACAGACCTATAATAACCGCAGCCATTCCATAATTTTCAAAGTAGACTGTTAAGAGTCTACCCTACGATGACTTCAGCATGCACCATTGCAATAAACACACTAACAGCAATGAGGCACAAGCAGCATGAGGACACCAGTCGCAGGTCTGTTCTCTGTGTTACCCTCAGGAATGAAATATCACCTAAAAACACTACTGCCTGCAGAAAATAGCACTGCTACTCAGTGCCATTGGAATAGGGGCCAAAATTTTGTTTGCAACTGCACAATTCTGTCATTCCCCCGCCCTCCCACACCCTTCCCCATGGCAGGCCATATACATAATGGCTGCAGCTGGAGAGCAGTGCAGTGGGGCGCAAAAGATGAAGTGTGAATAAGCACGCCAAATTTAAAAGAGAATAAGGGAAGGGAATTCTGAAACTTACCTTCAGCTTTCCATTGTGGCTATAAATATGATACAATGATAGATCTGCCTGTTTTATCTGTAGCTGCTGATGTTGCGGCCAGGAGTGGTGCCCCCTCCATGCACATGCAACACGAGCAGGAGGAGGAAGGTACAGACTGAGAAGACATGTTCAGTGAGATCCTGCAAGCCAGTGCTGCATCAGACTGTGAACATACCAGAGAGCCTAGAGGAGGAAAGAGCAGACAGGAGAAAGGCCCAGGAGTCCCAGCCGGAAGACAAGAGGGAGATGCATCAGGACATAATGGGGCTTCTCAGGCAGCAAATACAACTGATGCAGACTCTTGTTGTCTGAATTGACAATAAGACTGTGTCCCAGCTGAGTGTCAGAGGCTGAGTCCTGGTCAATGACGTAGTGTTGTATAAACGTGTGAGAGGATGTCCAAGTGGCTGCTTTACCTATGTCGGTGATAGGCACATCATTCAAAAATGTGGCTACCGACGTGGCTACAGATCTCGTGCAGTGTGTTCTGATCCATGATGGAGGTTGCAGTTCATGCTAGACGTAGCAAAGTTGGATGCAGCCTGAAATCCATTTGGAAAGTCTCTGCTTAGATGTGTGTTTTCCTTTGGACTGTTCCGTCGTGGAGAGAAACAATTTAGGAGTCTTTCAGAACACTGGTCCGTTCTAGATAAAAAGCCATGCCCTTCTGACGTCCAGAGTGTGGAATGCCACCTCTTGTTTGTTCTTGTGAAGTTTAGGAAAGAAGATGGGAAGACGAATGGATTGATTAACGTGTAATGAAGAAGGGACTTTAGGTAGAAACTTTGGGTGTGGCCTCAGAGTGACCTTATTCTTAAGAAAGATCATATATGGTGGGTGTGCCATAAAGACCCCTAGTTCTCCTACATGTCTTGCAGACGTGACAGCAACAAGAAAAGCAACTTTCATGGACAGGTGTAGTAGTGAGCACTTAGCCATAGGTTTGAAAGGATCACTTGGGAGGGACTGAAGCACTAGAGTGAGGTTCCATGGAGAAGTTGGGGATCTGGGTAAATGTTACATATGTCCTGTAGGAATCTTCTGGTAATCGGATGTGCAAAGACTGAGACCCCATTGACTTTGTGGTGGAAGGTTGTGATCGCTGCCAGTTGAACTCGTATATAGAGCTCATTCAGAGATCAGATTTCTTAAACTGGAGTAAGTAATCCAGGACTACTGGCAGGGTAGAGATAGTGGATCAATTCCATTGTTTAACCACCGCATGTGGAATCTCTTCCACCTGTTGAGGTATGTCAAGTGTGTAGTTGGCCATCTGCTGTTCAACAAGATGTCTTTAACTTCCTCAGAACAGATCATCTCCTAGCTTTGGAACCATTGATGAGCCAAGCTTTCAGGTGGAGTGTCTCCAGGTTTGGCTGCAAAGTCTGGCCTGCATCCTGTGACAAGAGGTTTGGAAGAGGTGGGAGGACACAAGGTGGGCATGAGGACCAGCTGTTGTCCGTATGGATACCAGGTTTGTCTGGGCCAGACTGGGACTATCAGGATGACTTTGGCTTGGTCAGTTCTGATCTTGTGGATAACCCTGACCAGCAACAGGGTCGGGGGAAAGGCATACAGGAGAGGCGCATCCCATCAAATGAAGAAGGTGTCACCCCTGGGTCTTGGTCCCAAGGCCTGCTCTGGAACAGAACGCTGGACATTTGCTGTTGACTTGTTGCAAATAGACTTATTATGGGGAAACCCCATTGTTGGAATATGTTGTGAATCACTGAGGTGTTTATTTCCCACTTGTGGTCGTGGGAGAACTTTCGGCTTAACATGTACGCAGTGATGTTCTGAAATCCTGGTAGGTAGGTGGCTGATACGGAGATGTTATGTTGAATACACCCTGTCCACAGCCTTTTGGCCTCTGTATATAGGGAGTGTGACCTCACTTCTCCTTGTTTGTTTATGTGGAGCATGCAGGTCACGTTGTGTCATGATCTGCATCGCCTGATTTTTGATCAGAGGCAGGAAACGTGTGCAAGTGTTGTGAACGGCTCACAGTTCCAAGATATTTATGTGCAGTGTTGATTCCAAAGAAGACCATCTGCCCTGGATGGTGAGATGGTCTAAGTGGGTGCCCCACCCTAATATGGAGGCGTTTGTTGTGATTATCAGTTGGGGGCGAGGGGAGGGGGAAGAGTCTGTAGAAAATTGTGCAAGAGGGTCCACCACGGAAGGGAATCTGACTTTTTTTGGCACGTTTAAAAGTTTTTTCAGACTGTTTGTGTGGGAGGCACACCGTCCTGAGCCACACTTGCCGGCAGCACATGCACAGTCTGGCTTGTCGAACAACATAAGTGGTCGCCATCACGTGTCCCAGTAGTCAGAGGCAGGTCCTGGGGGATGTTTGTGGACTGCTCACCGTGGTATTGATCAGGTTCACCAGAGTGACAAATCTGTGAAATGGTAACGAGGCTTTCACTTCTAGCAAGTTTAGATGGGCCCCAATGAATTCCAGTGCTTGAACTAGTGTTAATGTTGACTTTTGACGGTTTATTTGCAGGCCAAGGTTTGTGAAGAGTGACATTGTCTTGTGTGGCTTCGATGGCTTCTTTCCAAGTGGGAGCCTTGAGGAGGCAACCGTCTAAATATGGGTATATCATAACCCCTTGTTCGCACAGGTGGGCTGCTGCTGCTGCCACTGCCAGAGCTTTGGAAAACACTTGGGGAGGCATGGAAAGGCCAAAGGGCAGTACCGTGTATTGATAGTGATCCTGTCCAAGGACAAATTGGAGGAATCATCTGTGTGCTGGATGAATAGTGACATGAAAATAAGTATCTTGCAGGTCGAGGGCTGCAAACTAATCTTGTTCCAGAGCTGGAATGATTGTTGCTAAAGTAACCATCCAGAATGGTCATGTTTTTACAAATTTGTTTAGGGTCCTGAGACCGAGAATAAGTCTCAATCCCCCAGACTTTCTCTGGGTTAACAAACGAACAGTAACAGAATCCCTCTGTGTCGTAGCGGCACTGGTACTACTGCACTGAGTTGCAGAAGGTTCTCTATTTCCTGTCTTAGGAGGAGCTCGTGAAAGGGATCCTTCAGGAGGGATGGAGAAGAACGGGACAGAGTATCTTGTTTTGATGACTTCCAACATCCATTTGTTGGAAGTAAGGGTTTGATATATTGAGTAGAATGGTATTACATGACCTGTAAATGGACGACTGATGGAGAGTGGTGTCAGCACTGGTAATTGGGGGAGGTCTGCTAAGCCCTTGACCAAGCCTTCAAATTTGATGTTTGGGATAGGTTGCTGTGGTGTGGTGGGTTGAGAAAGTTTGTTTTATGCTTGGGTGGTTGTCTGCGCCACGGAGGATCGTATTGTCTCTGGGTCTACGCATAGGGAGCCTGTGTAGGACGTTGCAAGGTGTAATACCTGCCCTGCTTATGTTTTGTTGCAGGTGTAAATATGCCAAGTGATCTGAGAATGGCTCTCTAATCCTTTAGCGAGTGGAGGGATTCAGGTCTTACCTGTGAACAGTTTTGGACCCTCAAAGGGGAGGTCCTCTACTGTGGATTGCACCTCCCTTGGAAACCACGACAGGTGAAGCCAGGAGGCTCGGCACATTACAATGGCAGTAGCGATGGACGTAGCTGCCATGTCAGTTGAATCCAACGATGCCTGAAGGACCACGCAGGCCAACAGGTGTCCTTCTGAGATGAGTGATATAAATTGCTCTCTCTCTCTTCAGGTATGCAGCCAATAAATTTAGAGAGAGTTTGGAATAATTCATGTGGTTGTATTTTGCCATTAGGGCTTCACAATTAGCAATTCTAAATTGTAATGTTGCTGATGAATAGGCCTTGCGGCCGAGTAAATCCAGTCTCTTCCACTCGGTCATACACGGTGGTCCTGGAATAATGTTGCTGCCACGTTCGTTAACTGCATCTACCACCAGAGAATTTGGCTGGGGGTGAGAGAATAAAAAGTCCAGCCCTCTCAAAGGGATGTAATATTTTTTATCCTCCTTCTTACGTGTAGGTGGGATTGTGGCAGGGGTCTGCCAGATGGCTGTGGCAGGCTCCATGATTGCAGCATTAAATTGGCAGGGAGATCTTGGAGGAGGTCGATGTGCGGAGTATATCGAAGAGCTTGTGCTGTGAGTCAGTGACTTCCTCGAGAGGCATTTGGAGCATGTCAGCCATCCTTTTAAATAGATCTTGAAACTGTTTGAATTCATCTCCGGCAGTAGGTGGCGGAGGCATGATGGTCTCATCAGGCAAGGGAGGAGGGTGGGTGACAGGAATAGCCTCCTGGTGCACAACCTCCTGTTGTTTCCTTGAAAGATTGCACATGGGAAATGTCGAATGGTGCTGCTGACGCTGGTGAGAAGACTGAGCTTCCCTGGAACCCCTCGGGGGTTCAGAGTAGTATTGGCTGTAGGCTGCCCAAGGGTCCCAAAGGGCCACTGTAGTGGGAAAAGTACTGGTGGAGGTCCCCACGGGTGTTCGTACCACCCCTGGAAATCTGATCTGTGGTGATGCCTAGGCTGCACTTGTGGCTCAGATCTGATATTGCCTTGCAAAAGTGAGGAGTGTTGGGATGAAAACACTTGCTTGTCTTCCTCGCTAGAGAAGGCAGGGTGGTAGTGATAACAGAAAGGCGGTATTGGTACCAAGGAGAGGTGACTCAGGTGCCAGGGCCACTGACAGATCCGTAGGTGCAAGAAACGGTTGTAAGTTCGGGACTGGCAGAGCCATCTGCATTTACAGGGTTGCACAAGAAAGGCAAAGGACCTTAAACTAAAACTTATGGAGAAGTCCCTCCTTCCAGCCTCGGACCCAGGGCCACAAGCTTCTCCCAGCTGCCAATCACCAAATGCAGCTTCTGACA
Organism: Caretta caretta; assembly: GCF_965140235.1. Classification (NCBI taxonomy): domain Eukaryota; kingdom Metazoa; phylum Chordata; order Testudines; family Cheloniidae; genus Caretta; species Caretta caretta. Next base: position 75,237,739 of record NC_134213.1, read on the forward strand.
GGGCTCCCTCCTCCTCAACCCTGCAAGAGAGGGATGTGCAAAGAGGAGAGCTACCACCTCTTCTACGAAGTCCACATCTAAGAGGAAGCGTTCCATGGCTCGGGCTCCAGCATTGGTACCGATTGTACTGTGGCAAAATACCTATGACACAAAATACCTATGGCACAGCGCCACTCCACCAGCTACTTTTCCTCCTTCGACTCTCAGATATTATGAAGGATACAACAGGCAGCTATAACCACTGGGATATTTTTCTCACTGAGATCTAGTCTGGTGAGTAAACACTGCCAGTGCCCTTTCAACCCAATGAATGTACATTCAAAATTGTCATTCTGTGCTGCTGAGTCAGTAGCTGAATCTTTCCGGGATGCTGTTGAGGTGACCAGTGTTTGGCTTTGTAAGACAGAGAAGCAAGAGGTAGGCTGAGTCCCCAAAGATCATTATTGGCATTTCAACATCACTAATGGCAATCTGCCAGTCAGGAGAAAGCATCCTGCTTGCAGCTTCATGAACAGCCCTGTGTTCTTAAAGATGCAACTTTCCCCGACCAATCCACACAAATGACAGTAAAGCATCCCTGGTGATCTACCAATTCTTTCATAACCACAGAAAAAGTAGCCCCTTCTGTTGACGTACTCTGCGTGGGGCCAAAATAGGGATATGCATGCCATCTACCACCCCACTGCAGTTTGGGAACCCATAGCTACAAATAAATCCACAATATCTTGCACATTAGGAGTGTCATAGTTCTGTGTAACAGGAGATAAATGGCCCTCTATATTTGCATCATAGCCCCCACTGTGGATTTTCCAACTTCAGAATGATTTCCCACTGACCAGTAGCAATACAACGCTGTAAGCCTCCATGGTGCTATCACCACTCACTTCTCAACTGCCAGTACAACTCTCATTCTTATGTCTATGCTCTGGAGGATTGGGGCAAACTCAGCTAACAGATCCAGGAACGTGGCCTTACACATCGTGTAGTGCTGCAGCCATAGCTTGTCCCATATCTGCGCTACGATGTGATCCCTATCAATCTGTGCTTGTTTCTCAGGCCCAGAATGGCCCTGTCTGCAGCTGCTCCATGACCGTCACCAAGCTCCAAGCATTTTTCGTTATGTCCCTTAGCAATACGTCTTGAAACAAATCATCATGATTCCCCACTGTTGCAGTATCTCCTGCGGCTCTGCAAATACCAAAGGATCATTCATTCTCTGTTCGCAATGTTCATGACAACAGTGCAGAGCTGTCCAGGCTCCATGCTTTTGTCAGAAATCGGAGACAGCAACAAGCGCTGAGAGAGTTTGTGGAGTTTTTAAAAAGGAGCAAAAAATCATGGGATAAGGACGGCATTAAGGGGATGGAAAAAGTTGCATGATGGGAACTTGACCTTGCTCCCAGTCACCCCTGCATGCCCCACAACGCATTGCGAAAATTCCCTACAAGGCACTGCACTGGAAGGTGGTATGTGGCACACTGGGATACCTATCCATGGTACACTGCACTTTATGTCACCACAGGCACTCCCGGTGAGTACATGCACCAGCAATGGAAGCAGCCAAGTATGTAGGAGCACTATACTAACGGTACCAGCTTCATGCTGATGCACCTTGCATTAACCAGTTTGTAGTGTAGACATGGCCTGAGAAGTGTGAATTGCCCCATTCGTAACAACCCCAATCCACTCATCCAAGGAGATACCACAGCTGCTGGGGCAGGTACAGGAAGGCACCCAGCTTCACCCTCTCCCCTCGGGGTAGCGAGAGAGGACCACCTCCTGTGCAAGGGAGTAGGGGGCCTCCTAATGCCGCTCTGGAACAAAAATGAGTCCTTTTGCCACAACCACTCCAAGTGAGGGGCTGGGCATGGTAAGGAGGCAGAGTCATAAAAGGCCCCATGTGTACTATTACCCCAGATTGCTTTAATTGGGCCCTCACATAAAGTCACACTTCTGCAAACCCTTATTCAGAGGGGTACTCCTGTTATTCATGAGAAGTCTTAGGGCTGGTCTACCCTAATGCTGTAAGTCGATCCAAGTTACATTCTTCAATGTAACTTAGGTCTACTTATAGCGGTGTCCACACTGTGCTACGTCAACGGCAGACGCTCTCCCATTGACTTTGCGTCCTCACCAGACCTGGTAAATCGACACCAGTGCATCAGTGCCAATTTAGCGGGTAGCGTAGACATGGCCCTACACTAACTTCAAAAGAACTACTCCCAGGAGTAAGGGTTTGCTGAAACAAGAACCAAGTGGCTAAATTAAGAGGCTGTTACCTCAGTGTAATAGCCTCTAGACATCCTCTGAGAAAAGTCAGCATTTGCAGCTTCAAACCTAATTTTTGAAAGCTACAAATCAAGTAATTTCTTCAGTAGAATCTCATTTTAGGCACATCCGTCATTCACTACTCCTCCAGATAACTTAAAAATATGTACATTTGCCTTAAAGTCAACTGTGCCAATATCAAAATTCAACTCCACCATTTTCTTTCTCAGTATCACAGTTCCATTATTACCACCGCCTATAACTGCAATGCCACCAAATACTCTATATCTTTGACCTCAAATATAGACCAGAAATAATGCCATGAAAGCAGTGATTTTTGTAGAAGGCGTTCACAGCTACAACTCTCATTGGTGGCATGATAAAACCTGAACAGATAGCTAGATACATGTGAAGACATGATGCAACAACATAATGCATCAATTTGTATTGTTGTATCTAGGAACTCTAGTCATGGACCAGGACCCCATTGTGCCAGGTGCTGTATAAAGAACAAAAAGATAGTCCTTGCCCCAAGGAATGTGTTTACCACAAGACACATTGAAATAAAGAGTTGAGCTTTGAAATAAACATGTTTATTAACTGTGCCTCAGCCCACCATCGTACACACTGAGTACTAAAGAAAAATAGTTAGGCCCCGATCCTGCAAACATTTAAGTAAAGTTAACCACAAGCCTAAGTGCTTACAGAATAAGGGCCAAAGTTTGTAGAGCTGCATGAAGGAGAAAAAGCTTTTGATGGCATTTATATTTACTTACTCTCCAGGGCCTCCACAGTAGCAGTAACATTGCTGGGCATTGGTTTTATGGCCTGCATCCCATTCAAGGTCTGCTACATTGTACGGTAATGTTTGCTTCATGACTTGTAGCGCTTTGGCATTTGGTCCTTTCTTCAGCGCACCACCCCTCTGGAACAAAACAGATCCATGGTTTTCATAAAAACAATAAGTTAATTATGCCAATTTCAAAATCTTTCAACACAAAGGCATATATAGTTACAAAAATACTTTTATAAGAATTTTATCTGCAATTTTGATATACCAGCTATTTTATTAAAAATAGCCTTTGAAAAAATATCAAATTTCATAGCTTCCAATTGACTCACAAAAATTTCCCATCCAGATCAAAGCCAGGAACTGTGGGAAGTCTCTCAAAAAGCACTAGTTTTTATTTGTCACTTTCAACCTCACACTTAAAAAGTTTTCATTAACCACCATACAAATACTATGGAGGAGTAGGTGAACAAGTTATGTCAGCCCGATAGTCAAAAATTTGCTTCCATAACACACCTTTGTTGTTGTTGCAAAAACACACTGTCGACAGAGCCATTTATCATCTGAATCAATCACGCTGGAATCAATATTTGGTGTGTGGCACAGCTGATGGTAACCTGAATTCAAAATACAGATTTTATTCTTGTAACGAAACCCATTAAAGACTTTACCCATATTTACAGGAACTAAAAAGTTTTAAAAAGAAAAAAGTTTAAAACAGAAAGTAAATGTAAAATATCCTTCATTTAAGTAAAAATATTATAATCAGCTAATAAGATCAATAGGGTTCCAAATTTTAAAGTTCTTGTGGTAAAAACTACATTCACAAATCAAACAACAGACCTTGTAAGTCAGTTTACAACAAACAAGAACTTTGAAAGGTTACAAAACTCAAGCCAAAAGTAGTCAAGCATCCACCCCTGTTCTGGCTTCTTTTGCCTTTCCATTGGTCACAGCTGAAAATAAACCAAAATGTCTTAAATGGAACAAACATCAAGAAACAGAAGTTACCTTGGCCACATTTATCACATATAACCATTTCATTAGGTGCTTCGGAATACTCTTCCTGACATATTGTACAGACCATTTCCCCACTTTCAGTGGCTCCTAAAAATAGACAAAAGTGAAACTTATTATATATTTAGAATTTTCCCATTTCTTTCTCTGTTTAGACTAAAACCTTTAGTTAGGAGTCACACGTGTGTGCATTGTAGGGAGCAGATTCATGCTATATTGAGTAATTTTTTGTTGACTGGAAATCTGCATGCTTTTCCAGTTTGTAATGGAATAGAAGCCATGTGTCTCCCACCTTGTTTATTCACCATGCTATTTCATTGTCACAAGGGTCAATATTTATAAAAAAAAGTTACCTAAGCTATAATTGCAAATAATTAATGTTAAGACCAGCTTTCTGTTTAAAGCTTGACTCTAAGTGCTCTAGAATCTATACAGTTTCTTGGATTGTCTTGAAATTTGGTGTGCTTCATGGGGGAGCAGGGTTCTGTTAGTAATCCAAATTTGGGGCCATCTGAAGAAGGGGATTCCAAGATACGGCCCCTGGTTGGGGAAAAAAGCCAGCTTTGGTAAAAGAGGAGAGATTCTGGCAATCTTTTTTTGCTCAGACACACAGATCAAATCAGGGTTTTTATCGCATCAGGGTCTCCAATGCTTGAAGGTTACCCCATAGAGAGTTCGGCTCATCAAAAGCCTCATGTGCCTATTCAAGCAGATAATAGATTATAATGGCAATGAGCATGTGAATGTGCAGAGAGGCTAACTATCGGGAAACACAGGGCAGAGAGGGGTTTAAATTTATTTTGGAGAAATGCAATCTAAGTACAGCACAAGATTCAGAAGGTGCTGAAACTATTTTTTGGAAAGAATAAATTTCACATATGAGAATTCATTGGGAATGGAGGGATGATCGAGGTGCAAGACTAGGCAGTAATAGGGAAGGGGATAAATAGGAATGAGTGGTAGGAGTGGGAAGGGGGATTGGAGAATATGAAGGGTAACAGAGGAATGTAGGGGCTAGCTGGACCTGAATTTACCCCTTCCACGTGTGCTGGGAAACAGCAAAGTGCTATCTTTCTGAAGAGGGCTGAACCACCCTCCCTGGGCTACTTCCCCATGGCCTCCTCCCAACACCTTCTTTTTCCTCACCATAGGACCTTCCTCCTGGTGTCTGATAATGCTTGTACACCTCAGTCCTCCAACAGTCCGCATTCTCACTCTCAGCTCCTAGTGCCTCTTGCTCCCAACTCCTCACACGCATACCACAAACTGAAGCGAGCTCCTTTTTAAAACCCAGGTGCCCTGATTAGCCTGCCTTAATTGATTCTAGCAGCTTCTTGATTGGCTGCAGGTGTTCTGGAGACAATTAAGACAGGCTGATTAGAAGGTTCCTGATTGTTCTAGAACCTTCCCTGTTACCTTACCCAGGGAAAAGGGACCTACTTAGCCTGGGGCTAATATACCTGCCTTCTATTACTCTCCTATAGCCATCTGGCCTGACCCTGTCACAATGGGTAGGAAGTGACTTAAATTTTACAACTCCTTCACACTTGCAGTCAAGATACCATCTAAACCTATACTTTCCCCTACCCATCATTAGATCCACAGACTGCTCTCATATTCTACCTCAGTACTCCTAATACCTATGGCAACAAGACCCCAGAGCCCTGCTATTGAGCACCTCCATAATTCTGTATTGAAGCAATGCAAACTGGAACCTCAAGGTACATATGCACCTCTTTTCTTTGATAATACACATGGGGGGTGGGGGGCACCGTGCAGGATTGGGGAGGTGACTCAGACCCAAATCTCCTTGTATCACAATCACAGTTCTTCTAAACTGCTCCAACTTTTTTCTTCACTGTTCAATACAGCTGCACCTAACAAAGTGAATGCACCCGGAGTGCATGCAGCTAATTCTTAGTGGTTATTGCCAGGTCCAGGGAGGGCACAATTAAGGTTGCATGAGTGCTTACCTTAACTATTTCTGGGTTCTTAGAAGTTTGAGTTTTGCTAAACCTGATATTCTGGAGGGGCATGAGCTATAACCAGCAACCTTAACTCTGCATTAACAATTTTTTTTGCTATTTAATATAGGTGCAGAACCAAAAAGATGCATCTTCAAGTTCTAGATAGGCAACTGGGAGCTTTGTTTTGTATGCAGAAACACATTATGTTCAGTAATTTATTGTATCTTTACATACAGATCTTGTATGTGCAATTTATGTTCATACCTTTTGAAAGATTTGCCCATAGTGCTTTGCATTTTCTTACCAGTAAATACACTGTTAAATAATCCTCAAAAATCCTGTGAGAGGGGAAATCACTATTTATATAAAACCATATACATAAGTGTGCAGCATTAGTTTAGCTGCATGTCCATTTGACTAGACCATATTAGCACAAGTTTAGTTGCTGCTGCAGATGAAGCACCATAGGCACTACACACAAACAAGAATGTGACTTTTTAAAATGGAGATTTTGTTTTTTTTTCTTAAAAATTGATAGAAATATGAGGACATTTCACATTAAAATGGCAGGAAAAATGTTTGGCCTAACAAATAGGTAGCAGCAATGACCAGGTCCATTTACCATTATTTACACATGGCAAGGAAGATGTGACTGTTCCTCATTTATGCAGATCTTGCAACTGTCATCCATACCTTTGTCACCTCAAGGTTACACAACAGCAATGCACTCTAAATAATATCTTAAAGCCATCTGAAAGCTGAAGATGGTTGCAAAATCCAGTGGTGCACTTGATAAGTGAACTCTCTCACTGCAAGCATATTAAATCAGCACTTCACAATCTGCACCAGGTGCCTGAGGGTTTCTGGTGAAGTTTAGTGTGTTGTTCTTGACCTATATGATTTAGGATTTACCAATCTGCAAGACTGCCTGCCTCCCTCCCCAACACATGCCATGGTTTATTGATGCTGGGTCTTTAAACTGTACGTATTTAGGATGTGTTTTTCACTCATTTCAAGAGAATACCACAGACACCGTACTTTAGCATTTAAATGATTCTAAACAAATAAAATATTGATGATAATTTAATTGAAGTTCTTGCCTGTTTGTATATCCTTCCAGAGAACCCAGGATTTGGAACTGTCTTCAAATATAACGAAGCAGCTCTGTTTCAATTTGTTTATCTGAAAAACAAAGATACAATTACGATTTTGTAAATATGTAGAAATGTTAAATAAGGAAGAGTTTTATTTAACATTGTAGTCAAGCTTAACGTATGATGCTACAGGACTTCCTACATGTTTAAAAATTAGTTACCTTTTTGATAGTTCCAAGATAAAACAAGCCATCTGACCACCTCGCTAGGACATCCTGACCTTCTTCAAATTTACACACTGGCTTTTTGGCTTTCTGTCCATCCCGTAAGGACAGCTTGGCCAAGGATGTTGGTGTCTTTTGGTTTCGAGGTAAAGTAGACCGCTTTTGGACCAGTGAATTACCCACCCCTGTAGAGTTTCTAAAACAAAAAGAAAAAACTAAATTAGGATAATTTATTAAATCTGACACTTGTACTTCAGTCTGCCTTAATAGCACTTACAAAGAAAAGCCTCTCTGCTAATCTTCAGAACTGTGCAATAATTCAATAACTAAAACACATTGCCATTAAAATTCAAAAAGTACCAAAACCAATTGAGGGAATCCAATACTTAAGGGGGAAGAGGGAGGAAGGAGGAGAGACTGGTTCAACGAGACAGGTAAAAACAAATTTGTAAGGTGACCTATATAATCATTGTTATTATTCTATCGTGATAGAAATTACTTGTCTAAAGGCAATGTGGATCTAGATAAGAAAACTGTCATTTTAGTAGCTCAAAAGTTACAATTTAGTTCTTAGAAGAAACTGTCCCTTCTTCCAGGACAAGCTGCTCATCTACCTGTATTTAGATCCCCTGGATGCTCTGGCTGACCCAGTATATCTAACTTCAGCCTGAAAATGAAAACACCCCCCCATCTCATTTTTTGATTACACAGAAAGGCAGAAGCAGCATTCTGCATGCCCAGACCATTGCTTTGCTACATTTCTTTTCTAACTCCACTCAGACAGTTGAGTTACAAACTATACACTAGAGAACGCATGTGGCAGACTGTCTCCAAAGTACACTATGGCAGTGGTCCCCAAACTTTTTAAACACGTGTTCCCCCCTTACTCCTTCCACATCTCCACCCTCGGAGCCAGGGACGCAGCCCCAGTGGGTATGGGGGGGTGGAAGGACAAGGACAGGTGGAAGGGGGCCGAGGCTGAGGCCACAGCCAGGGGTGGGAATGGAGATGAGGCTGCAGGGCAGGGGCCAGGAGAGGAGCTGGGTGGTATTCCCTCGACCCCCCACAGGAACTTGCCTAGGCCCTAGCCACATACCCCTAAACGTTCTTCAGTGAGCCCCACAATTTGGGGACCTCTGTACTACGTAATACAACGATCATTTGGTGGCATTTATGAGGAAACTGAGGTGGGAAGCAAGTTTTCATTTTCCACATAAGTTTGGATAATTTATATACCCAGAATTTAAATAAAGTGCAGCACTTGGTACAGCAGCCACAAATAAAGTTCCATTCATTTAGATCAGGGTTTCAGTTGTCCTAGCCTCCGAAACAGCAAATTATTTCTTAATCTGTATAAAAAGACAGTAGTCAAACAAAACTTTAAAATAGCTTAAGGCAAGTCTACACTACAAGTCTACACTATTGCATTGGCATAGCTGCAGCTCTTCTCAGTTTAATAACTCCACCTCTGTGAGAAGTGATAGCAATGACTATGGAAGAAGCTCTTCTGATGACAAAGCACTATCTATATAGGGGATTAAAGCTGGTACACTACTGGGATAAACCGACCCAAATTACGCTACTCCAGCTACATGAATAATGTAACTGGAGCCAATGCTCTCTCTTCGACTTATCTTATTCTTCCCAGGGAGCTGGAGTATCAGAGTCAACCGGAGAGCGCTCTGCAGTCGGTTTAGCAGGTCTTCACCAGACCCACTAAACTGACACCTGCTGCATCAACTGCAGCAGCGTAGATCTCCCTGATAGTGAAGACAAGCCCTATGTCGATGAGAAGCGTGGATTTTTTCAAAACTCTTGTGATGTAATTATACCAAAGTAAGTGTGTAGTGTAGACCTGGCCTTAGTTATTTTATCTATTTTTAAAGGTCATCTGAAAAAAGATTTGTTTTTGTTTTTTTAAAGTTGTACTTGCACCCATTTTCTTGATTGTCATGTAAAGTTTACACCTGTCTCCCCTCCAAAGCAAAATTTTTTTTTCAGCTTAAGTTTTTAACCTTAAACGTAACAAGAATATCAAGTCTGGTCTTCTCCAGTTTTATTGAATGATCTCAGGGATGTTTATTGTGAGCTTTAACCCCTTCAAGTGGGAGGTGTGGATTCTTTCACAAAGGGTTCCTGTATCCAAACCGTTAGTCACTGAAGTTAAATGGGTGTTAACAAAATAAAAAACAGTTTTAACAATCTAACTAAAGAATTCCATTCCCTCTCAATTAGGCCATGTCTACACTACAAAGTTAAGTTGAGTTAAGTTATGTTGACATTTATCCACTGCTGTAATTAAACCACAGTTGCACATCCACAAAACACAATAACTTGCGTCAGCGGAGTGCATCCACAGTAGATACTCTTGGACCGACAGAAAGAGCAGTGCACCAAGGGTAGCTACCCCATTCTGCAACTCGTCACCATCTGCTGCTTAGTGCACTGGTAAGGGTTCGCAGTGCCTCATGGGGGTGGGCTCAACATTCCATGATGCAGTTTTCTCCACCCCATCATTCTATGGGCTTCCTAGTACATTTTGCACTGCTTTTCAACAGACCCTGTAAACTGCGCACCCACCCAGTTCTGTCAGGAAGCATGGATCCTGCACAGCTCTCAAGTACTGCAATGAGCGTTATGAACACAACGCAGTATTTCATGAGCTGAAAACTGATGAGGACACCATGGTGTCTGCCCTGCTGTGTGCCATGGACAGAAACAATTCAAGATTTGCAGCTGCTCTGTGAATGCCAACAGCAATGGTAGACCATCGGCTCTGGGTGTGAGAAACAAGTACTGAGTGGTGGGATCGCATAGTTATTTGGGGATGGAATGATGAGCACTGGTTGCAGAACTTTTGGACGTGGAAAGCCATCTTCCTAGAACTGAATGTGGAGCTCGCCCCTGCCCTCCAGCGCAATGGCGTGAAAAGGAGAGCTGCCCTAACAATGGAGAAGCCAGTGGTGATCGCTGTGAGGAAGCTGGCAATGCCAGACTGCTACCCAACAGTCACGAATCAGTTTGGAGTAGAAAAGTCCACTGTGGGGGTTGGAGTGATGCAAATGTTCAGGGCCATTAACTGTCTCCTGCTACGAAGGACTGTGACTCTAGGCAATGTATGTGAAATAGTGGATGATTTTGTGGCAATGGGATTCCTTAACTGTGGTGGGGCAATAAATGGCACACATCCCCATTTTGGCCCCAGTCCACCTTGTGACACAGTACATCAACAAGAAATACTATTTTTCTATGGCATTGCAAGCGATGGTGGATCACCAAGATCATTTCACTGACATCAACACTGGCTGGTCAAGGTGCATGACATGCATCTTCAGAAACACTGGCCTGTACAGAAAGCTCCAAGCAGGGATTTTCTTTCCAGACCAGGGGAAATGTGGAAATGCCAGTTGTGACCCTGGGAGACCCAGCCCATTCCTTCTTCCCAGGGCTTATAAAGTCTTTCATCAGCAACCTTGTCTGCAGTAAGGAGCACTTCAAAAAGGCACAGCAGGTGTAGGGCTTAAAGGGGCACTGGCAATGCCTCTTTGGCAGGTTAGACCTCAGTAAGCGAAGTATTTCCATGGTCATCATAGCCTGCTGTGTTCTGCATAACATTTAGTGAAGCTAACGGGGGAGAAGTTTCCACAACGTGGAGCACTGAGGTGGACCAGCTGGCCGCTGTTTTGAGCGGCCAGATACCAGGGCTGTCAGAGGGGCTCAAAGGGGAGCTATTCGAATCAGGGAGGCTTTAAAAGAGCATTTTGACAATAAGCCACTGTAATGCATTGAGCCAGGCATTGTTTTCTTGCACCACAGTATGAACCTTGTAATGATTGCTATGTGCGCAGTAATTTAAACAATGCAAACACATGTATTGGCACTGTCTGAATTTTAGCAACCACCACTATAGAGAGTGGACAAAGATTCATTCACTTTCTGTAAGTACATTTTTATTCCACACCCATGCAAACATTTCTATGTTTGGTAGGAACATGAAAATCAAAAGCACAATTGCCAATGAGGCTCTCACAGCTGGATACATGTCCAGCCATCATTGTGAAAAATCTCCCTTGAGTATGACAGCCCTAGAAGATGTGAAGAATGTGTGGGGAGGGCCTAGAAGGCAGTTCACCCTGGGCTGCAGGGGGAGGTGAGCATAATGTATTCCGCCTGAAGTTCAATCAGGGACCGCAACACATCTGTTTACTCCCTGAACAGCTTTATCATCTGCTCCTGCCCGTTTCCTATCCTGACTATCCATCTGCAGTTTGTCACTGATAGTAGACCACATTGAGAGAGGCTCCCAATCCAAACCACCAGAGGATCCTGGAACTCATCTTCCTTATTCCTCTTGTTTTGTCTCCTTATCAGATGGAGAGGCTCAGCCAGTGTGCAAGAAAAGACCTACAAGGGCACCTCTGTTGATGCTAAAGAACCATAGACAGAAGCTCTCTTGTGAGTGCACTCACACCCTTGATCCAAACAAGTTAGAAACACAACTGTCTCACTTTCCTATGACGGGCATAGAGCACGGCAGTAGCCCCAGCCATGCTGAGTTCAACATGGGGGTGATAACAGTGGGTATCTTGCTCCTGAGCAGGGCCGGCTCCAGGCACCAGCATTCCAAGCAGGTGCTTGGGGCAGCAGTTAGAAAGGGGCAGCAGTTCCTCCAGCCGCAGCAGCAATTCTGCAGCACCTTCTCTGTTCCACCCGCCGCAGTGGCAAATCGGTGGCAGCTTCTTCCTTTTGCCAGCCGCGGCGGCAGTTTTTTTCACTGCTTGGGGCGGCAAAAACTGTAGAGCTGGCCCTGCTCCTGAGGGTAACCGAGGATGCAAGGGTACAGCTCCTGCATGCATGTAGCTGCAGACTGGGTCTGAATGCTGTTCTCCTGTGTGCTGCTATGATGCCTGCAGAAGTAACTGTCGATTGGCACAGCAAAGTTTCCTACTGTGGGGGAAGAAACAAGGCAGCCCTCCCAAGAAACTTTTGGCAGAGGATTGCAGATTACCTCCATTAACGTTTCCTAGAGATCTCTATGGATGATTCCCAGGACATCCTGGTGTGCATAAACTAATTTTTCCACAGGGCCTCTCTGCCTAGCTGCACAGGGGAATGAGAACTAGATACAAACTGTACCTGCGTTGGTTATTTCGATCCCTCATCTACCCTGGTTAACAAACCAGAACATCAGCACGTGTCCTTGCAGATTTAAAGCACAATGAATACTGACCAGAGCTTCCCTCTCCTGCATTAGGCACACCAGAGCCGGAGTGCTGGCATTGGCTAGACTGCTCCGGAATTAAAGAGAGGTCCTGGCTTGCCATGCCTTCGGATGTCCCTGTCACCTGTCCCCCATCCTCCTCCAACTCCACTTCCTCGTCCACTATGTCATCCTCAGGGTTCACTCCGCTGGCCATGGACTCCAGCCCCCCTGAAGTATCCACAGGACTCCTGGCAGTTGAGGTGGGGTTGCCGCCGAGGATGGCAAGCAGCTCTTTCTAGAAGCAGTATGTCTGCGGTGCCACACCAGAGCAACTATTGGTTTCTCTTGCCTTCTGGTATGCCTGCCTCAACTCCTTGATTTTTGAACAGCACTGCTGTGTGTCCCTATCATATGTATGCTTTTTAGGTGACAAATCTGAGGAACTGTCCCAGACCGAGGTGTCATGAGAGGTGGTTTTGGAACAAATTGATAAACAGTAACAAGTCACCAGGACCAGATGGTATTCACCCAAGAGCTCTGAAGGAACTCAAATGTGAAATTGCAGAACTACTAACTGAAGTCTGTAACCTATGATTTAAATCAGCTCCTGTACCAAATGTCTGGAGGATAACTAATGTGACATCAATTTTTAAAAAGGGCTCTAGAGGTGATCCCGGCAATTGCAGGCTAGGAAGCCTGACTTCAGTACTGGGCAAACTGGTTGAAACTATGGTCAAGAACAAAATTGTGAGACACATAGATGAACATAATTTGTTGGGGAAGAGTCAACATGGTTTTTGTAAAGGAAAATCATGCCTCACCAATCTACTAGAATTTTTTGACGGGGTCAACAAGCATGTTGACAAGGAGGATCCAGTGGACCTAGTGTACTTAGATTTTGAGAAAGCCTTTGACAAGGTCCCTCACCAAAGGCTCTTAAGCAAAGTAAGCTGTCAAGGGATAAGAGGAAAGGTCCTCTTATGCACCGGTAACCAGTTAAAAGATAAACAAAAGGGTAGGAATAAATGATCAGTTTTAAAAATGGAGAGAGGTAAATAGTGGTGTCCCCCACAGATCTGTACTGGGACCAGTCCTATTCAACATATTCACAAATGATCTGGAAAAAGGGGTAAACAGTGAGGTGGCAAAATGTGCAGATGATACAAAACTACTCAAGATAGTTAAGTCCCAGGCAAACTGCGAAGAGCTACAAAAGGATCTCTCAAAACTGGGTGACTGGGCAACAAAATGGCAGATGAAATTTAATGTTGATAAATGCAAAGTAATGCACATTGGAAAACATAATCCTAACTATACATATACAATGATGGGGTCTAAATTAGCTGTTACCACTCAAGAAAGATCTTGGAGTCATTGTGGATAGTTCTCTGAAAACATCCACTCAATGTGCAGCAGCAGTCAAAAAAGTGAACAGAATGTTGGGAATCATTAAGAAATGGATAGATAAGACAGAAAATATCATATGGCCTCTATGTAAATCCATGGTATGCCCAAATCTTGAATACTGCGTGCAGATGTGGTTGCCTCATCTCAAAAAAGATATATTGGACTTGGAAAAGGTTCAGAAAAGGGCAACAAAAATGATTACGTGTATAGAAAAGCTTCCATATGAGGAGAGATTAATAAGACTGGGACTTTTCAGCTTGGAAAAGAGACAACTAAGGGGGGGATGTGATTGAGATCTATAAAATCATGACTGGTATAGAGAAAGTAAATAAGGAAGTGTTATTTACTCCTTCTCATAACACAAAAACTAGGGGTCACCAAATGAAATTAATAGGCAGCAACTTTAAAACAAAAGGAAGCATTTCTTCACACAACAGTGTCAACCTGTGGAACTCGTTGCCAGCAGATGTTGTGAAGGCCAAGACTATAACAGGGTTCAAAAAAAGAACTAGATAAATTCTTGGAGGATAGGTCCATCAATGGCTATTAGCCAGGATGGACAGGGATGCTGTCCCTAGCCTCTTGTTTGCCAGAAGCTGGGAATGAGCAATAGGGGGGTGGATCACTTAATGATTACCTGTTCTGTTCATTCCCTCTGGGGCACCTGGCACTGGCCATTGTCAGAAGACTGGATACTGGGCTAGATGGATCTTTGCTCTGACCCAATATGGCCATTCCTACGTTCTCCTCCAGGCCCCAAGCAATATGCCCACTGATATCAAAGTTCCTGTGGCTGGAGCAGAGCTGTGACTGCACAGCCTGCTCTCCCCGCAGGCCCAGCAGATGCACCACATCTGGTGTACTCCAGGGAGGAGCGCATTTGCTGTAGGGAGCCGTCGCAGTCAGCTAGTCAGATGCTATGTGAGCTCTCCAAGCTAAGCAAATAGGAAGAGCAATTTCAAAATTTCCCAGGGGATTTAAAAGGGAAGAGGCGCATGCCTGTGTACCTGGCTGCAGGGCAGCAGAGTTCAAACCAGTGACCAGAGCGGTCACAAAATGGACATTGTGGGACACTTCCTGAAGGCCACTTAGGGTGACATAAGCAATGTAATGTCTGTACCCAACACTTCGTTTCTCTAACTACATTGTCCTAAGTGCTATGCCTCTCATCAAGGTGGTTTTAGGTCAGTGTAGTAGGAGAGTTAAATCGGTGGGAGGAGCATTGCTTTGTGTACACCTGCATAGGTTAGGTCAATGTAAGCTGCCTTATGTCAACTTAACTTTGTAGTTTAGACAAGCCATTACTTGACTTTTTACTCTTAATTCTTGGGATGTCATTTCACTCGCTCTCCAGTCACCACAGAGTCATCCAGCATGTAAAAAAAGAAAAATTGGGGTGAGAATGGAAGAGTAAGTGAAATGAGACAAAATAAGCCTTTCAGCCCTTCACACATCATAAACTTCAGACCCTAAAGTTCTATGGAGCAGGAACCATCTTTTATTGTGCTGGTACAATGCCTAGCACAAGAGCGTCCTGGTCCATGACCGGGGTTCCTTGGTGCTATCACAGCACAAATAATAGAGCAGCAAAGATTACATAGAATCCTAACGTTTTCCTTTGCAAGTCTCATTTATTTTATTTTCCGTTTGTTGTTTTAAGTTGGGAGAGAAACTAAGGCAGACGAAAGGAAACAAGCTCCATACTCATATCAGTACATATTTCATTTTTATGAAGACTTACAAACTACTTTTCTCTTGGAAGCACAATGTAAGAAAAACGACAGCAAATTATGAAGTAGGACCAGCTGTCCGTTAAACAATAACCTTCAGAACGGAACTACAGGAATTGAGATTATGAGGTTGTAGATAAAGAAGAGAAAGTTTTCCTTCTATGTAAAAGTTTTCTTTGGAATTTGAATACGTGGCTGATTATTACTAAGATGCAAACACAGAACAAGGAATCAGTTGGGATGAGGCGTTTCAAAAGAAAAATTTTAGTTCACAGCACTTAGTTTACAATATTTATTGCCATTTTAAATTGGAAAAACTGGCTAAAAAAAGTAGTAGAATTTAAGTGACCCACAGTGTTTAACAAGAATTGATAGGGAGATGAAGTTGGAGAAATTACTCTAAACACTCTCAAAAATAAACTAACTCAAGTACCAACTTTCTTACACCCAAAATATGTTTAATGAAAATAATTTTACATTAAGATTCCAACAAAAAAAAATTACATTTTAGTGAGCATCAGAATCGCAACAAACAAGCGTGAAAGCAAAAGTTCTCATTTTCTGGTGACTGAGCAACGCCTGACAAACAGCATGAAGAAAAAAAATTCAACAAAACCTAATTACAAACTTCCAAGTCAGCTCAGAGACAAGATGTTCCACCAGAAGTTCTCAGCTCCCTGCACCACACGCCCAGCAGTTGACATCAGGGCAAAGTGAAGAGCTTTCCTAAGCATGACCTCAGCAAACCCATCCACCTCACTAGTTTTTTGGGGACCAGGCTGCCATTCCCCATGCTGTCTGTGAAGTCAACAGGCCCAGATCCAAGGTGAACGAGGAAGTAGTAGCGGCAGTCACTATGATATAGATTCCTCTCATTTTCATTGTGTGATATACACAGACTTCCTGTGGCCTCTGCACCTTCAAGACCATTTTTGCAGAGCAGATCAGTGATGACTGCAAGCAATGTTTTCTACACAGACTGGCACAAGCCCAAGAAGATGACTTCACCAAGTACTGCAAGAAATGGCAGGATGAGACAGTCAATGCCAGGTTATCTGGGTTACAGGTCTCTCTCAGATGCATTTGCTTCCACTGTGGCAGAAGAAATCTCACTTGATGGAGATCCAAGTATATGGTGGCATCATTGTTGTGAAGTTGGACTGGGCCTGAGAGAAGTTGGAACAGCAGGTGCTTGTGTCAATCACCTTTGGTCAACATGAAAGTCACCAAAGGATACAAAAGGAGTCACCAGCTACTGGCACACCAAAAAGCTGCCCCAAAGACTCTGAAGAGTCAGCAAAGTAGCCTGCACTGGTACTTGGCAATCTGCTTGCATGGCTTTCTCTGCAGTCCAAGCTAGTCTGAAGGGGTACCACCACTATACAGAAATCAATCAGAAGACCTACAGGATTAGTCAAGGTTACCAATTAAGAATGGAAAGCAGATCAAAAAAACAATGCATCAGCGGACTATGATCTGTCTAATGAAACCATTAACTATCTGGGCAGTTCTGTTCACTATAGCAAAGTGACTAGTGAGTATCATGTTGAAAGACTGTGCTGTCGGGAGCAAGAAGAGTGGCCTAACCCCATGAAAATCCCTACTTGTACAGATGAAGAGTCAGGCCTCAGAGAAAATCAACTAAGTTTATCAACAACTTCCAAATTCAGTCACGGCCACTTCCAGGCTGTGGTGGTGAAAGCAGCTTACATTGTACCATTCAAGAAAGACTGCGTTGCTAAAGAAGAGACAGCTTAACATCTGAAACACTTTCCTGTGCAGCTATAACCTGTGATCAGTCTCAAATAAAATTATACATATTTTCAAAAAAAGCCAACTACAACAAACAGAACTTTTCACACCATTCTTTTCCTAGCCATTTTTCTGCATTTCTTTTCACTTTGTGTGTAACATTCATCCACATTTCCCAGGAATCTTGCTTCCAAGACTTTTCTTAAGGCTCTCTCCATAGTGAGAGATTCTCCTTCCCAGTTTTAAAAATATCTGGAAAACAAAGGGGAACAGCATCATGCTCATGCCCTTACTTACTTATTTATGATGTGTGAAGGCATACTGAATGCTTTCTCCATTCCCAAATAAAAAGGAAACAAGCAAAAAAACTTAGTGAGAAATCCAGGTCCTGACCGCCATTGAAAATTATTGTGACTTTTCTACAATAGAAAAGTGGTGGGATAGCAGTATTGATACTGCCATGTGTCCATACTAGCCATACTATTTCACTTTTACTTCAGATACACTTCACAGTACTAGATATGTTGCAGTTACACTGCCCAGTGCCCTCCAAGTACCAATCCCACAAACGGGTAAAGAAATAGCTTCTGGGAGATTTTGAAAGCCATCTGGTAGCATAAGCAGTTATGGGAGAAGTCAAGCTCTCAGATCTCTCCGAAGAATTATATACCGAAATCAGAAGTTCACTGGGCATGTACCACCGAATCCTGCAGAATCTGACTGTACTGAAGATGTTCAGTGGTTGGAGCTTCAGCTACAGAGTTATTCTTGAGACAAATAGAGGCAGTTGCAAAACTTCAGACTGATGAACTAGGCCTGATATTGCAGCATTACACCACAAAGATAGATCACTGCTCTTCGTGGCAAAGAGAATGGCAATCATCCAGTTACGTCAGGCTACTCAAGATATTACGCTATGTATCAGTCTGAAGTCCATTGTGGGTAACTGTGCAGGTTTGAATAGCAATATGTACTTTGTTGCATTACATATGATCAAGATGATTAGCAAGTGAAAGAAATTAAAGTTATTAGGATTTTTCAATTCTGCAAGTACTACTTATGGAACTTTTACCCATTCTCCCCACCTAATCTCCTAGAACAAAACAAAACCCACACCTCCAAGGGGGGCTGGGCCTGATACCACAATTTTTCTAGAAAAATCCTCTGCTCTTCAAAAATGGGCAGCAGGGGATGCTATTCCCACTAAATATTGAATTCATGCTGCCCTCCTTCTCAACATAATTGCAGGTGATGCTATATATTCACCTTTATCATGTCTAATGACACCATGTCCTGCTTACACAAGTCTGGGAATAATGCCAATTCAACTGCACACTAAGCAGGTGCAAAGTCGTGGTAAATTGGTTTTGGGACCCAAAAAAGGAGAGAAAGTCTAGCCCACAATGACTGTTCAGTAACTAATTGTGACATAGGAGACATGTTGGAAAAGGATCCCCTGATCTTTGTAAAGAACTCTCTCCTCAGATCTGTTAAATACATCTACTTTTAGCCGAAGTGCTCACAAGTGCTATGTGGTTAATAAGAGCAGTGGTTTAAGGAAAAAAAAACTGGTAAATTGGGGATACACCGCACCTTTGGATGCAGAGGATCTGGAATGTATGTGAGTAGCCAGTGTCAAGGGCTGAATATCACAGGGGAATGGTTCATCTGGGTTTTGTTAACTCATTACACTCAACACATCTTGCAGAATATTTATCCATAAGGTACATCAGGTGAGGTTTCTACAGAAAGCTCATAACTTGTCAAAACTCAGTCACTGGCAGATGTACATTAAGTAATATTTAAGGAAGAGTGTATTTATACTCAAAGTAATTACTACTCCCTGTCCAAAAAGCATAATCACCAAGAGGTAACATCTGGAATGCCCATCCAAGCTAAAGGGAATTCTCACTCCTCCTAATCAGAAGGCAAGGTAACACAAGGCTGAACTGACCAGCCTTGCTCCCTCCCAAAACTATCAATGGAAAACCAGAGGCATCAAAACTTCAAGGAACCTTACAATAGACAGAGCTTTGCCCTGGCTGTGAATAGAAACAAAAGACTTTTCAGTGTACCAGTGTAGGGAAAGACACACTGGATCCTTTCACTGAGGAAGCTCCTTGTGGAGTGACGGTGCTTTCAGGAACATCTTGGACCTTGGCTATTGAGAAACCAGCCAGCTCTGCAATACACTGAACTCTGGGTGAGGGCAGAGGAGAGAAAATTCACTTTATTAGATTGGAAAGATAACTATTCATAAAATGGGAACCTTGATATAAACTTATGATTTTGTTTTGTATTGTAACTACTTGTTTCCACTACACTATTTCTAGTTAAATATTTATTCTTAAGCTAAAAGTAGATTTTATTTAACAAAGTGCTCACAAGTGCTGTGTGGTTTATAGGAGCAGTGGTTTAAGGAAAAACTGGTAAATTGGAGGTACACTGCACCTTTGGATGCAGAGGATCTGGAATGTATGTGAGTAGCTGGTGTCAGGGGCTGAATATCACAGGGGAATGATTCATTAGGATTTGTTAACCTGCCTAGACAGGCAAAAGCCATAAACCCAGAGGAGAGTGCTTTTGAGTGGCTGAAGGGCTGGCAGTGTCAGGGAGCTGACACCCAGCTACCACAAGAAAGACTCCATCACTAGAGGCAGGGGTTAACAAGGTGACTCCCAGGCCTGGGTCCTCCGAGAACCATCACACTAATGTAGCAGTTTTAATATTTGCCTGATGCCCAAAGATTGACTTATATGGACAGAAGAGGGAGGAGGCAGCAGGACTTGAAGCAACTTCTGCAGAGCTGAAAACACAAGCTAGACTGTTGCAGGCTTTATTCTAACATAGTCAGCATGTTGACCAAATCAAAATACTCCGTGAACATTGTCAAATAAGCGTGAGGAACTTGGAATGGATAAGTGAATCATCACTTCTTTATGGCCCATTGATGCCAATTCTTACCTTATGTATTACACTTGTTCTTTATTACTTATTCCAGTCTTGGGCAGAGGTGGGCAAACTATGGCCCGCAGGCCACATCCAGCCCATGGGACTGTCCTACCCGGACCTTGGGCTCCCGGGCCCTCCCCCATAGCCTCAGCTCGCCGTGCTGCCAGCGCTATGGGTGTGTGGCTGCGAGCTCCTGCTGGGCAGCACAGCTGCGAGAGTCACCAGCCTTCCCCGGTACTCTAGACTGCATGGCAGTGTGGCTGGCTCCGGCTGGGCGGCGCAGATGCCAGTCCTGGTACTCTGAGTGGCATGGTAAGGGGGTGGGGAGGTTGGATAAGGGGTATGGGGTTCTGGGAGGCACTCAGGGGACAGGGAGCGCTGGGATAGGCGCAGGAGTCCCGGGGGGGCTGTCAGGGGTGCAAATAGGGGTTGGGGCAGTCAGGGGACAGGGAGCAGGGTGAGTTGGATGGGTTGGGAGTTCTGAGGGGGGCAGTCAGGGGACGGGAAGTAGGAGGGGGTGGATGGGGGCAGGGGCCAGGCTGTTTCAGGAGGCACAGCCTTCCCTACCTGGGCCTCCATACAGTTTGGGAACCCCAATGTGGCCCTCAGGCCAAAAAGTTTGCTCACCCCTGGGCTGTATCTACACTACACATCTTACAGCAGCACAGCTGTTCCGCTAAAGCCTTCTCACTGTAAAGCACACAATGTAGCCGCTCTTTGTTGGCAAGAGAGAGCTCTCCTGCCAACAAAATAAAGCCAGCCCCAACGAGGAGCAGTAGCTTTGTCTGAGAGAGAGCGTCTCCCACCAACAAAGTACTGTCCCCACCGGTGCTGTTTGTTATCAAAACTTTTGTTGGTGTTTTGTTTTTTATGCCCCTGCCCGACAAAAGTTTTAACAACAAAATTAAGTGTAGACATAGCCTTATTATCTATGGAGATGAGGAAGAGCATTGTTAGTCTACCCACAGGCCATTTGCTGCTATGAAGTGACTGTGTGTGACAGTGGAATTATATACACACATACAAAAACAAGACTATCTTAGTGGTACATGGTGGAATGATACAATACAGTAGAGAAGACTGGTATATTTGATGTTCAACTTACACAGTGGCTCTCTTTTCCAGAAATTTCTTAAACTTTAAAAGTTAGGCTACTGTAATAACAAAACAACTTAATATAGTCACACTGAAAAAGGGTTGAGATATATTAAAGGTTTATAAAATACTTGATTTGGATTTCAATTTTCCTTCCCATGACCTTATCAAGGAGGTGGAAAAACCCTGGAAAAATTGAACCTGAATGTAACTGATACAAACATATTTGAGTGAGTTTGCAGAGCCTGAAACAATAGCTGACATGAGAATTACTTTACTCATTTCAGTAAATATTTACTCAGATGCCAATAATGATATTTTAAATTCAACACTTAACATTACACTGCTCAAAATATGAAAAAGACAAAGTATCATTATGATCTATTCTGAGTGACAGCTCATTTTTGGTACCACAAGGTAATAGGCCCGTGAAAGGAATACCCCTTATCTCCCACATCCCACCCAGGGGAAACCCTATTCAAAGGGCCCAACAAACCCTGATGGCTGCATTTTAATCCTAGTGACAAGAAGCCAAGTCCAAGGACCAATGCAGAACCTATGCAGCATACATGATCATATTCTGAACACCTCCACAATTCAAGGGATGTATCAAGTGGACAGAGTTTGTTTTTTGGGCACAACTTCCCCTACCACCAATTTGAACACTGAGTAGTATCATATGCATTGAAAAAAATGGTAGTGGACAGATGGGGCGGGTCTTAAGTGAATGGATATGACAAGCAAAAAAACTAATGAAGTTATGATAAGAATGAAAGATAAGGAATTGACAAGTGAAGTTATTTTTAGTTGCACACGAAAATTTGTTTACTTCTATTTAAATTTCACTGACTAATATTTTGGAAAAACAAAGTCCAAAAGATATACCACCACCTACCCTTCATATAAGGTCTAATCTACACACCATTTTGGTACCATCTAATTATTTTGATGAGGGGTGTGATTTATACTTAAAGTGGTGTAATTTCCTAGCGTGGACACAGTTCTATCATTATAAAAGCACTTATATAAGCCACACCAATATAAGCCCCTTTATAGTAATATAACTGTGGGATATGTATATGTACCACTTAACTATATTGGTTTGTAGAAACAAAACTTTCTAGACAAGCCGTAAGGTTTGAGAGCTCACAGTACCCATTGAAATCCTTGCTACCAAAATCAGGGAAGACCAGACTTTACACCCTTGATATTTAAGCTTTAAACATCTACCTGCCTTTAAAAAAAAAAAAAAGCTTAATTCCCAAGTCCTCTTTATATACCATAAAACCAAAAGGGTGTAAGCTTCCGTCCACCCCACCTGCCACAATCCTTTGTCTTAAGGAAGTTTTAAAATAAGTTTAAATTCACTTTTTATTGTTACTTCATAAGAAAAACAGATTTCTGACCTATAATAAAAATCAGTAACTTCATAAACGCAGAACTTTACCATTGTTGTATAATATGAATGTATTATGTAGTAAATTGTGAGTTTCCATCACGATCAAATTCTCACTGGCTGTAACACAGGTTACTGTACATATTAGTATATATATTTGAGTATTTTCTACTCTTTTATGGAACTTTATGGCTGAATAAATATTTAAAGTTTATTTTGATTTCCAACTTTCTGTCCCAGCTCACATACTAGATATATTACTTTTACAGAATTTTATCAGATTTAATAATTTTACTAAGATAATGTTGAAGTAAAGAGAAAACGGTACAGAGTTTAGGCATAGAAGTTTCTGGTTACCAGGGAATAAGGTACAGAATATCAAGGGGTGAGAAATTCAGTTTAGGAACGGGTGGCGTAAAAAATACATAATCTGCACTCTCCCAGATTGGGGGTAAAAGTTTAACATTTCAATGTCTGTACTTTGACCTATGGGGGTATGTTGTCCATATAATGGCTATGTTCAGGTGTGGAGTATAATGAGCGGATACAATGATGGGGATGGATCTACCCTCATTTGGTGGGATTTAATGTTCAGTGAGTTTATGGTTCCAGTTCATACAGTCCAGTGGAAAAAGCCTCTCAGTCCCTTTCCCATAGTTGATGCACGATGTCGTACCGGCTCACACCTCCTGGTATTGTCGGTGGGCGGTGATGTGTTCGATGTAGATGTCCCTGGACCATTACAGTAACACTTAGTGCCAATGTTGTGCTAAGAACCGTACAAACACATAAGATATAAGCCCTACCCTAAAGGGCAAGTGTATTTTGCTCTAAAACAAGAAACATACAAAGGATAGAGGTAGAAACACAGTCTTATTCAATTTTTAAGTATACAATCAAAACAAAGTTTGAAAATGTAAAATGTGTCAAATCCATCTGCCACTCAACCCATTGTTAATTGACAGATTTTTTTTAATAGACATTAGCAGAAGTGGGCCTTAACTATCATTTGAAGGAGAATGTGCCTTCCCTTTATGATTACATGTGGAAAAGCCTTTCTGATGTCAGAGTGTTACTTGCTAGCAAGTGAAGTGGATTATAAACACCCACCCACACACATATATACACACACAAAAACACTCATGAGCTGGAGTTTCTGAAGACAGTTTGTGCTAAGACTGGGAAGTAGAGGAAAGTAGAATACTGTACATGGTCAATACATCATTTTTGATTACTCATGAATTTCTTCAAACAGAGATGTTTATCCTCTGAGAAGTAGGGCCTGGTATACACTATGAATTTACATTGGTATAGCTAGGTCTCTTGGGGGTGCAGCTGCGCTGCTGTGATGTTTTAAGTGCAGACATATCCTAAGTGTATCAAATGTTAAGTTCTTAAATCTAGGCATTTGTAACATGCTCACAGGTGCAAAAAATGTCAGCTTTTCTGGTGTATTTTATCTATATTGGGATAAGTAACCCCAGTTTTTTGGCACCATCACTCTGGAGTTGTCAAGAGTGCTTTATGCTGAAGCACTGAAAATGGGGACATACTGCAGGATGAATGTTTAAGTATGGCCTATTTAGTTTGTTATACCTTGAGACCTGACACAAATAGACTGTCACTTTGAAATAAATCGTTTACCACCAGTGAAGTGTAAACAAAATAGAAATTATGAAGAAAAATATTAAATCTATTTAGTCTCAGTTCTGAGGGAACAATCCTATAAATATAGACAGCAGTGCTGAATACTGAAAAAAGGTACTTCAATTCACATTCA
Organism: Caretta caretta; assembly: GCF_965140235.1. Lineage (NCBI taxonomy): Eukaryota > Metazoa > Chordata > Testudines > Cheloniidae > Caretta > Caretta caretta. The sequence goes on from NC_134213.1 coordinate 75,262,414, forward strand.
GAAGGAGGGCACAAATATTAGAATTAATGCACAATATTGTTGATAAAACCTTCCACAGGAATCTATAGTCCTATTTTTAGGCTTCTTAGTAAAGAACAGTTACTTTAATTATGAACCTTTTAATTTGGAAGAGACCAGATTCTTCCAGTACCTTTCAGAACCTGGCATAAGAAAAGGATATTTTAAGTATAGAAAAAAAAAAAAAAGAGACAAAAGTAGGACAAACCAGTTTTATATAGTTTGGCTCTCTTTTCGGAACATGAAAAGTACATTAAGGTGGACTTACATTTATAAGGTCTACAACTACTTTTGCAGTGTAACATTAATTGTTCTAGTTTTGGAGACAAACCCTCACACTTTTGCTGTATTACTGTTATGCGCTTCTAATATTCTTATGTTGATAATTGCTGTCATTTCTGTTCATTTTTTTAAAGTGTTGGATAGTTTGAGAGATTTTACTGTAAGCTGACAGACTGAATATATACCTTCTCAAAAATCTATTCTTTAAACATTCACACACACTTCAAGGGCAATATTCATTCTACTTTTGAACACTACAGTTTACTTCAGCCCCAATTGTGATCACAAGTGAATATCATGCAGTATGCTATCCCACTAAAGGATTATTAAAAATGTTTTGGAAAACAATTCTACATCTTGGTGGTCAAATTTGCTCTGAGTTCTTCTTTCCTCTGGTTAGACACCTGGGGAAAACCTTTATCAACCACAGAACATTTTTCATTTGTTCATATTGCTTTTCAAATAGCTTTATCCCGTCAAAGTACAACTCATCCATGATAGTCAGTATTTGATGCAAACAGCTATTTTCTTTGCTATGGAATACAGATTCTTAAAAAGGGCAGAAAAGCATTCCCACAGCCCTTTCAATCATCATTAGACTACCTAGGAATCTCTTTCATTCCACACATGAAAGAGATGCAACTGCCCTTAACCTATAGGATTTATCCTCAGAAGTGAAAACTGGTTAAGTCCTTGAGCAGAAATCCTAGTGAATACTGCCACTAGACTTCCTTATCTTGTAATCACATTCTCTCTGAAGATCCTAAAACCCTAACTTTCCATAATTCAAAGTACAGTAACTCCCCGCTTAACATCCTCTCGGTTAACGTTGTTTTGATGTTACATCCCTGCTCCATTACAGAACATGCTCGTTTAAAGTTGTGTAATGTTCCCCTACAATGTCATTTAGCCGCCTGCTTTGTCCACAGCTGGCAGCCCCCCCCATCAGCTCCCCTACGCCCCCCACCAGCGCCTCCCACGCACCAGCGGACCCCACGGATCAGGACCTTCCCCCTGCTCTCCCGTGTCTCCTGCCCGCTGCAATCAGCTGTCTTGAGGTGTTCAGGAGGCTGGGGGGAGGAGCAAGGACACCGAACCAGCCTCCCACCTCCCTCCCCAGCCTCCTGAATGCCCCAAACCAGCTGATTGCCGCAGGCAGGGGCGAAGGGGGAGGAGGTGGGGGGGGGGGAAGAAGAGGCAGGTTAAGGGTGGGGACTTGGGGGAAGGGGTGGAGTGGATGGGCCGAGGTTTGAGCCCCCTGCCCCAGGCAAAGTCGGTGCCTGTGCTTGCAAGATGTCCCTTGGAACCTAACCCCCACCATTTACATTAATTCTTATGGGGAAACTGTTTCGCTTAAAGTTGCATTTTTCAGGAACATAACTACATCATTAAGTGAGAAGTTACTGTTGTTATTTTTAGTATAATTTCTCATAAAAAGTCCTTCAAGACTCAAAGTCTTTAAAAAGTCATCACAGAATGGTGGACTGGTCTCCATGAATCTGTTACTGTTACTAGAACTAGGTTATAGGTTAACTTGGGAGCGAGTACACACACACACACACACACACAGAGAAAGAGAGAGAGAACACAGACAGAACACAAAGGGAAAGGGAAAAAATAAGATATCAGAACTTTAACAAGTCTCACCTTGTTTGTTTCCCCCTCCCTGAATCCTTTGCCCCAAATGTTATTTAGTGTGCAGTCTCCTTGGGTTAAGGATGTTCTTTTGTGTTTCTGCAGTACCTAGCCCGTTGTAAGTACTACCATAAACAAATACTTGAGGGTGGGCAAGTATGTCAGGAGGTCCAAGACACTTCCATTTGAGTTGTATTGAAAAAGGGCATAACTTTGCATATCTGTGAAACTGAAATCTACTCTCAATCTTAAAAACAAAAACAAAAAAAAACCCATAAAGAGAACTCAGTCTTAATTTCCTCATAGGCCATCCTAAAAGAGGAGTGACCCTTAAGAGAGCAATTTATCTTCCCCAAGTTTCTTTCTATGGAATAATCTACACCTGAGGAGCAGAAGAAAAAGTGACCTTTGGAAGTCATTTAACACTAGAAATGTGTCAGAACTGACTGCAAATCCATCCTTAATTTTCTTCCCTCAAGGTTAAGTTCAACCTCCCTGACGAATACCACCTGTATTTTTCAGTAGGATGATCCATTTCTGAAGTGATGCTGTCAACTTGAAATCTAGTTCTTTTCAAAATGTTAAAAGTTGTTTCAGGTATTACGCTGCCCCAGGGACCGTCTGGCAGTACACCTCTACCCCAATATAACGTGACCCGCTAGAACGTGGGTTCGCATACAACGCGGTGACACACTGCTCTGAGCAGAGTGTTAAGGGTGCTGGACTGGGCCGGGGCAGAGGGGTTGGATAAGGTGCAGAGGGTCTCAGGGGCAGTCAGGGGCTCTCCCCGCCCCCCCCCATGATATGGATGGGGCACTTTTGGGAGCCCCGCAGTCCCAGTGGGGCCCAGGGTATTAGCGGGGGGCCAGAAGTAGCCTGCCCCGCATCCCTCATCCCGGCCCCAGCTGTGTCGCTCGGGGAAGGGGGCTTGGAGGAAGGGATTCCCCCCCTGCACTCACCGGCAGCAGCGGAAGCAGAGCAGCCTGGCTCCAGCCCACTCCACTCTACCAGCTCCTGGCCGCAGCGTTCCGCTGCCCACCGCAGGTGAGTGTGGGACCTTTCCCCAACACCACCCCTGCCCTCCCACAGCGACATGGCTGGGGCCTGGGCAAGGAAAGCGGAGCAGGCTGGGGCTGCATCGCTCCGCTTCCTGCTGCAGGTGAGTATGGGGGGGCATCCTTTCCCCAACCTCCCCACATTCACCAGCAGCGGGAAGCAGAGCGTCGCGGCTGAGAGGTGGCAGAGCGGAGTGGGCTGGGGCCGTGTTGCTCCGCTTCTCACCGCCGCTGGTGAGTGTCTGTCAGGGGGGAAGGGGTGTGGATAGGGGTCAGAGCAGTCGGGGACAGGGAACAAGCAACTGGGGGGGCCAAAGCAAGTTAGATATAACGCAGTCTCACCTATAATGTGGTGAGATTTTTTTGTCTCCCGAGGACCACATTATATCAGGGTAGAGGTGTATTTGTGGTTTTACAATCCTCCTCCTGGCTTTTTCAGAGACATTTCTCTCTCCCTTCCCCAGAGGAAGGCCCACACAAACAAGGTGAAACTGGCAACCTAAGGAAGTCAGCAATACACAAAGTGCTGCTAAGTGTGCAAACAAATGAAAACTTTAATCTAAACTGTTACATAATATCAAAAGTGGTTTTTGGTTTTTTTTGGTAGCATTAAAAGTAACAAAAAAACCCCAACCACCAGACCAAATGCAATTAAGACACTCTTTAAAGCCATTCTCAGATGCACCCAAAACAGTAACACCTCCCCACTCAAATGTCTCCCAAGATATGGATGCCCACCCTTTAGTAGCCAATGCTACTAATAGCCAAATGCTATCTACTATTCTTCTCTCACACACACACTTCCCCGCCCCCCCCCGGAGGGAAAACTGAAAAGAACTTAATATTTCTGGGATAACTTTTGGAATTAAAAGTGGTGCAGTGTACAATGTACTTCATATTGTTACACATAAGTTTAGCAAAAAATATTCCACATATTTTACTGGACATCAGCCAGATGAAACAAGCCTTACAGAAACAGAGTGGAAATTTGATTTAGCACAATGGAAGACACATTCTCAAGGAGAAGCAGCATAGCCCTGTTCTCCCAAACCTGTGGGGCCACACCAAACATCACTACACCATTAAAGCTCCGGTTCACATCTCACAACCTTGCAGCTCCTTACAGATATTCCCCTCCCCCCTTTCACTGCCTCATTCTGTTCATTTCCCTTTCTTTCGCTCTCAATCTCTTTGTTTCCCTTTATTCTCTCTCCAGTTCTCTCTTCAAATTGAAATGGTGTCAATTTATTAGCCTTTACTCCAATATTGCACTACTCAGGCTTTTTAATCTTTCACCTTCAACAAATGCTTTGAACTGAATTGTAACCTTAAATCTCTGTTTTAAAGCATTAGACAACAAATCATTTCTGGACATTTTCATCTACTTATAGTTACATGTAACAAATATTAGAATAATCTATTTTCTCTATTAATTACACAAACGAATGTCAAAAACACCTAAGTATAGTTACTGTCACCATTTCCCCCTGCATAGTCAGCCAGTCTCCCCTATTTATGAGCAAAGACAGATCATGTTTTAAATGTATTGCTAACTTGCTTTGACATTTTAAAAATTATAAACAGGGCCAAACTATCAGAAACTCATGGGATACATATTATGCTAAAGAAAGAATGTTGTAGATTATAATTGTATCTAGCCTCTTTCATTCAAATTGTATCCAAAACGCTCCAAGTGGTTAAGTGTAACTTCAATCCTTTAAAATGTTGCCAAATAGACACTGGTCTCAATTTGAAAATATAAAGACACATCTTGTTACCTCCTATTAAAACAAGAAAAACATCAACCCATTTTCTTTTGTGATTCAAGTGATAAGAAAGAGGGTATTGCGAGGGCTTTCTAGTTACACTAACAACCACCAGTTTCCACAGTTTTGGGGAAGAAACATCTAAAGTTTCTCAGGACAACACAACATATTAAATTTGTTATAATTCGTCCATCTTTGAGATGAAACGTACTATTGTAAAAGGTACATTATCTGCACAAAAAGTGAACAGTCCTTCAAATAAGCCTGCCCTCTCTCTTTGTGTTGCTTTTTCTTTTTATACTTTAACAGCTTTGTCCATAGTCAGACACAATGTCTGATAAGGAAACCACCATCTAAACACCCAACTACACCCCACACCACCCAGATTCCCTCCAGGACCCCCAAGATGGTGATGTTCTCCCCTTTGTTTGGTCTCCACAGGGCACTTGCAAATCCCCTCATCATCTGCCTGTTATAGTCAGCCTCGAAGACGGCCCTTATTTCTGAAGTCCTCTGGCCCCTAAATATGCCCCACAAGACCAGATGTGCCTACAATGAGCACAGCACTGGGGGAAGAACGGCTGGAGGGCTGGGTTTCCCCACCCGGCTGGGGATCGACCCTCCCCTCCCCTTTTAGGGGAGCCCTCTACGCGAGGGGAGGGGGGGAGCGGTCCCCTCTGCCCACCCCACAAACTCCGGGGCGGCCGCCCACCCGCCCCCACCACGGAAAGCCCGGCCTCCCTCACCTCATTCGGTCTCTCCAGTGGTGCCAACCGCCTCATGCAGGGAAATCAGCGGACTCAGCACCCTCCCCCCTGGAGCCTCTCTGCGGCCGGGCCCTCCGTGCACAGCGCCCCCAGACAGCCCTCGCCGAGCGGAGAGTGGGGGAGGGTCAGAGTCGATTCACACACTACCCGGCTCCGCCGCAGCCCTTCGCCATTTTTGTTTCCCGCGGAGGAGAAGCTGGTGCATTGTGGGAAAAAACAAAGCGCCTCGCCTCACCCCCCTCGCCCCCGCTGGGCCCGCCTGCGCCGCACGGCCGCTCTCCGGACAGGGGGCGGGGAGTGGGGGAGGAGGCCGAGCGATAGCGGAAGGAGACGTGCGACAGAGAGCCTCTGCCACTGGTGAACAAAGAAGAACTATTTTAGACTTGATTGCAGCGAATGTGAATCCCTCCTCCGAGTCCTCCCCCTCGGAACTACGTCTAGCAGAGCGGAGAGCGGCGTTCTCCTGGCTTACCTATTGTTCCCCCTCTTCACTCACACCTCTGGGGGGAGGGGTGGCAGCCCTTCCCCGCCCCCCCCCCCCCCCGCACGTCTCGCTTGTAACTGCTAACGCTTCCCCACGTACCCAGCTGTCTGGCTGTGCCAGCTCCCCACAGTTCGACAGCCAGCAGCATGCACAGAAATGTAGGCCTGGAGAGATTCCCCTCACCCCCCGGGGTCACCTAGTCCCCCATCCCCTGCTGAGGCAGGACCACGTATACCTAGATCATGCCTGGGTGCGTGCCTGTCTATCCTGTTTTGAAAAACCTCCCGTGACAGGCATTCCTTGGTGGCCAGTTCTGGTGCTTAGCCAGGCAGGGTCTCAGTTCTGCCTCTTTCTTCCTTCTCCCGCCGAACCCCCTAGCCTGGCGTTTCAGCCATGAATCTGGAAAGGGTCACAACACAGGAAGGAAGTAGATCGCACTTCCTAGCCACCATGTAGCCACCAATCCTGAGAGCTGCTAACAGAGACCAGGTGCTTTCGCTCCAGTGCTGAAAGACTCTAACTGGCTGGAGGCCTTTTCCTTTAAGGGAGCAGGCCAAGAAGCAGATGGGCTTGACAACCTGTCACACAGCTGATAAGCCATTTTCATCTGCCCACTTATGCTGGAAGTGCATGATGGGAGTCAATAAAGCTCCTTGCAGAAGTCACCAAAACTATTACTTAGCATAGTCTGTGGAAGTGTGTTACTGAGGGGCTTTTATTTTTATCTTTCATATTTATGCACTGAAACCTGTTTTAATTATTTGTTCTATCAGTGAGATTATAGTTCTTACAAGGATTCACCCATGTTAGTTTATTGTGGCTATTTAATATTACACGTAGAAAAATAGTCTAATAGTCAATAGAGTCTGATTTGGAGCCTCTAAGCATTTGTGTAATGCAAATATTTACCAAGTCTACAAAATAACTGTTTAGAAGATCTGAACGATACTGAAGACTAGGTTGCTGGCAGTGAGCAGCTAAGATTCAATAGTAACAGGCACATGACTGACAGAGTGAAGAAACTTAACTCCATGCTTCGGTTTTCCACTCTGATCTACAGTCTTCTTATGGTAGGGTAATTTAGTGCTTTGACTAGAGCTCTCCCATTGCAGGATAAACAGTTCAGAACAAAAAGAAAAGGAGTACTAGTGGCACCTTAGAGACTAACCAATTTATTTGAGCATAAGTTTTCATGAGCTACAGCGAATACAGACTAACACGGCTGCTACTCTGAAACAGTTCAGAACAAACATCGCACAATCTTCCAGCCCTCTCTGGGCTCAAATAGTCCTTAAACAGCTCTTCCCTGCCCACTAGTCCATTTACCTGTTGACACAAACTGTGTAGGTGGCAGGAGCACAGTGGTCCGTCAGCCCTTCTAAACTCAGTATGTAAAGGCTTCTTTCCACTCTTATTGAAAGTCCAAGCTGGGGGCCCTAAACAAAGACAGAAAGCAGTATCAGACCCCAAACTTGCATCTCTGCTGAACTGTCACAGGCCTTTTCCTTTTCTTGCTTCATCCCTCTTTTCTACTCATGCCTGTTTTCAAACCATTTCCCCACAGCCCTACTGGCTGTTTTTCCATGTTGGTAGTGAAATACTGCAGATCTGGTTGTTTCACAGGCTGCCCTTTTTTAGTCTGGTTGGCACATGATCACTCATGAGCCCCTCCAGACAAATCCTCAAGAATACCCTTGTCCTGACTACGCCAAGACCAAGCTGTGCCTATAACCTCCTCTAAAGAGTCAGTGCATACCCTGTTTTGGGCTAGTAAGAATAACACTCACCTCTGCTTCTGAGATTGCTGATGCTTCTGTCAGGGCTTGAGCCTTTCATAAGTTTCTTTTAAAGTTCCTCATCTCTTCTCCCTAGATCTATTTCTAAACAGAGTATTGCCCATATATTAGTACATCCTTTAGCATAATAAAGATATAAAAGTATCCTCTAGTCCAGTTTTTTTTCCTCCTTTGAAGGTCATCTTTAAAGGAAGAAAGAGTGTTCTACTATTCCTCCAAGTCATTACCTTGTAGAAGCTGGGTTCTGTTTATATCAATTACAAGGCAGGCAATATCAAAATCTGTTGTTCACAATCCATGACCTTTAGGCTGCGTATAAACTGAGAATTTTATGGAATTCTTTTATATTTGATCTAGCACTCGTGGTAGCAATAATGGCTAGTATAGACTAGCTATTGGTGTTTTTACCATCCATGTAGTATTCAACACCGTTCAGAGCAGGTCCACACAACACTGACCACTGGATGGTCTAGATCTGTTCTCCATCAGTGGAGTTTCATTAGTAGAGCTTCATTAGTGTTAGCTCAACACTGAGGAAAATCTAAGTGTAGATAAGGCCTTTGTTTACATCCAGCTCTCTAAATCTTCAAAGAATATAGCCCCAGGAAATACCTGCTAGGAAGGCAAGTGTTTGTTTTTTGTTTTGTTTTTCAATTCAGACTGTATTAATTACAGTAATGCAAAATCTATTATTTAACTAAAGATTAAGAAATCAGGATTCTCTATTTGTATTAGAATGGATTTGGGCAAATCAGTGCTAGTAACATACCCCACCCCCCTTATTTCAAGGTCATATTTGACTTTTCAAACTGAACTGCTATTCTGGTATCTTTGGTATGGTTTAGGAAATCTTAGGTGATGACATTTGCAGACAGATAACCCATTCGTTCTTTATTACAGTGGATGTATTGGTTTGGCCAATACTTTGCTTTCAAAGGTGGTGGATATAAATTTCTACTGCCTTATTGTGCCACAGTTGTGTAAACACCGTTATCTAGAACTGAGATCCTGGGGTGAGATTCTGAGCTGTAATTCTAAGATTGCCCCTGACTCATTGCCCAGGAGTGCCTACAGCAGCTTTAAATTACCTTTGCACATTTCCAATCCTGTGCTGCTCTGAGGGATAGAGCTTCCCCAGCATAATGTATACAGCCGTGAGGTAATATATAAGTTACAGAGCATCATGGGCCACAGCATTGTAAAGAAACTCCATAGTCCTGCATGATATGGCCCCTATTCAGCATGCTCATCATACCCCAGCATAATTCTACACCAGCCTTTGCAAGGGGGTCTTTGCAATGCAGCTGATAGCTCCCTTGTACAGCGTCTATACTAGGGGAAATCCTCCCCTGGTCAGTTATTGGGGGGTTTAAGGTCCTTTAACTGGGTCTTACTTCACTCAGTGACAGATCCTACTACTGCCTCAGTTTCCTTCCTTCCACAGGGAGACAGAATCATCACCGTAATGCTTTGTAATTACTCTCCTCTTTTGGGAACTGGTTTATTACCTAAAATAATTAAGGGAAAGCTAGATTCTTCCAGCCTCCTTCTCCAAGCTCACCAGTCCATTACATCCCTCCTCTTGAACACCTAATTCCCTCTTGGGAGGAATTTTTCTTCTTTTTTCTTGCCCTTCACTAGAAGTGGCTCCAGCCAGAGCTTCTTCTGCAATCCTTTTTGACCTAGGTTCCCCCAAAAGACTCTCTCCCCCCAGCTCCCTGCTAAACCAATTCAAGACCATACCTAATCTGCTGGAGCAGATTGGGTGTTACAGGAAACCCTGCTCCCCAGCTATCATCATGTAATGCCTGGTCACCTGACCCAACCACCAGCGCAAAACCATCATGTGGGAAGCAAATAACTAGGCACAGGTGAGGCTGAACCCAACTGCCCCTAAAGAACTAACTACTCATACTATGACAGGCCCTCCCCCCCCTTTTTTTTTTTAAAGTATGAAGGCCCTGGTGTGAGTCTAGGATCTCACTATTAGTGCATAAACAATCCAACTACAAATAGTCTTCAGATTTGAGAGCACAAACAACTGGAATAAAAAAAATCTCATAAGTCTATACTTGGCTGTGAATGGAAAGAGGATTCTCAACACTACTGGCACATGCAGTGCAGAGAAATCAACAATAGGACTGAAACTCAATCTGTTTCAGACACTCTTTACACAGTTGTGACTACTGTAATGTGAGACATGTATAACTAACATGGTTTGGGGTGAACAAAAGCCTTTACGTGCTTTCTGACCAGCCACAGTAATCAAACAGAGCCACACCTTGGGTATACTCAAACCTCAGGGATGATTATTCCTTATAGTAACATATGTGAAGTCTACATGCTTGTTACGACTTGTGATGAACCTTTCTGCCTCACTTTTTAATAGTATCCCAAAAGTATTTGAATGTATAGTTTAACAACTTACAGTGCTGTGTTTTCACTTTCGGACACATTATGTACAGAAATATCTTGACAGAAGCTGTTACCAACTGAAATGTCTCTTTTTGAAACCTCAGTCAAACCTAGTCTTGTGAAGAGGCTTAGGGGAAAGAACATTTAGATTATCTGTCATTTCAAAATCCAGGTTCTGCTTAGTCTAATATCTACAACTTTACTCTGTCTACTTTAGGAAGTAGCCCTGTTTCAGTAATTGGTTTAGCTGAAGTGGGGCTGATGACAATTAGCTGTAAGTATAGACAAGAACAAACCTGGATTAGTGCCTCCACCTAAAAGTTTTTGAAAGGGATAGTCTTTTGGTTTTTGTCTTCACCTATTTTCCTTCGTTTGACTATTCATTGTTTGTCCATTATATTGTTAAACATATCCTGAAAATGTGTATTATCCATACAAACTGGAAACAGGTACAATGTCTTTGTTTTCTGTACATCAAAGTTTTCAGTAAATAGGGAAGAAACTTTAATCAGAACTATACTTTCACAAAAGCCTCTAAGTTAGTGTGGAACTGAAAGCAAGGGGAGAAGTTCTGAAACATAAGCTGTAAATAGCTCACAACTTTGCTACTTTCAGAATGATGGACCATCTGCAGTACAAAATTAATCATGAGGGGTCCTTACCATGTTCTAACAGTGTCCCTGCATCATACTGCAGACTTTCATCTGTGTTAGAAGATGGAACTATATTTTAACTTTGGGGGATAACTGCCATGTTGTAAGTGTGGTTTCTTCAATACAGCTCACGTCACAAGGTAGATGGGGCCTATGTTTATGACATCAGGTACCGTGACATAATGAAAATGGATAATAAAAATCTAAGCTCAAAATTTGTATTTTAAATCCTTCATTGTTTTTACTTTAGTAAACTGTAATACAAACACTGCTGTGAATCCAAAATTACAACCCAAAACAGCAGACTGCTATCAAGTACTCACTCAGGAATGTCACATAAACAAATGAAAATGTTGAACTTGATTCCCATTTACAGTGTGGCCCCTTTACAGTGCACAGGCATTGTAAAGGGATATTAAAGTGGATGTAAATGTTGTGACATTATGCCCCAAATTCTTCACAGAAAGTTATAATATGATTATAGTACAACTATGATATATTTTGTGCAAGATAAGTCATGTGAGAAAGGCATGTAAGGCATGAAAAAGGTTATGATTTTCTGAATGTGATTAAACTATTTGTAAGTATGTATCATTTCTGTATCTGAAGTTAGGAATACTGACTATGTATCAATTACAAATGGGTTTATACCTGGGGACTGCCCACCAGACAGAATGCAATCAGTCTGGATGGGCCATTAGAAAAAACAATAGGTCTTTGAAGATGCTAATCTCTCATGTTCCTGGAAAGCCTTCCTATAGATGCTGCAAATAGACTTGAAGTTATGGCTGCAGGGCCATGTGATCACGTCACCTAATACTGGACTCCATAACAAAATTAGTACTTTTCTGCTGGCTGGGGGTAGGAATCACACTGGAAGACAAAGGGTTTCTGCCATATGTAAAACATTTAAGGCAGGGGAGTTACATAATCATCAGTTGTTCTTTGCTGAATCCCTGCCCAAGATGACTGCTGTAAATACATAAGACTGAACTGGGGAAGAAAGGCCTGAACCCAGGCTAGAATGTATCTGGCCTGTGAAAGAAATACCTGGAGTCTTAAGCTGAAAGCAAGAGCAGCTTTCCTTCAAGAACCTCTGCAATCTGCCTAAAACAACATTTAGGGTGAGAATTTGCTAGTTATAACCAATTTCTTTAATATGTTAAGCTTAGCTTGTGTGTTTGTTTCATTTGCTAGGTAATCTGCTTTGATCTGTTTTCTATCCCTTTTAATCACTTAACATCTATCTTTTGTAGTTAATAAACTTGTTTTTGTTTTCTCTGAAACCAGTTTGTGGAATTCATAACTGGGAGGCAAAAAGCTGTGTATATCTTCTTCCACATTGAGGAAGGGAGTGAATTTCACAGTGCTGCACAGTTCTCTATGCAGTGCAAGATGGTGTAATTTTGGGTTTGCACTCCAGAGGGGGGTGTGCACTTCAGTATCTGGGCAGTTCCTTAGCTGAAGCCTTCCCATGCAGGGGCTAGTCAGAAAGCCTGTTTGCATGTTACAACAGCTGGGTGTATTCCTACCTCTGTGTGTGTGTGTGCTGATAAAGTGCAGTCTGAAGCCTGAGGGAAGACTTGACTGGCTTGCCTCACCAGAACAGTGTAAAGGGAACCCAGGCTCATAGGACAGGCAGCCTCAGTTTCAAGTGGCACCCTGGGGGGGAGCCTGTCACAAATGTATAAGGGTCTTTAGCAAAAATGAGAATTTGGCCCAGGTGATTGGCACCTAGATTTGAGCACCCAGATTAGCCAAGTCTGAATGCAAGCCTCACCTGCGTTACTGTGTCTCCTTTTCTATCTCACCTGTGTATATCTGGGGTCATATCCTGGTTTCTTTGTGCTGAGATGCTTTAGGATTCTTTCCCGGTCAATCAGGGAAGAACTTGTCTGTCCTTTAAGGGGAATTGTGGGAAGGCATTGGAGGACTATCAGAATTCAAGTGATTTATCTTGCCCCCTCACTGCAATGTGGGCTGGTTCAAGTCCAAGTCAAAGTGGAGTCTGGGCGCTAAGTCACTCCCTCAGCCTGATAAACTAACCCCCAGGTCAGAGATTTTTGTGTACGAACAGTTAGTAGGGTTTGGGCTAAAACCCAGCTAAAACCTGGGTTAACTCTGCAGTGAAAATATACCCTAAAAGGTTAATTTGCAAATGTAACTGCATACCATTTGAGGTGAAGGCATAGCCTAAAGTGTAGGGAAGGTGGTGACTCTACCCTTTACTACATGTACCTAACAGCAGCAAGAAAAAATGAGATTCCATATTCAAAATATAATTTTATACTGTACAAAATAAAGGCTTAAAAATGACTGTATAACTTGCTGGAGATGTTTAGTATAGTGTGAGGTTGTCTGGGGCTGATCTAGATTGTTAAAATGTTTTTAAAAGCCAATGTTATGCCCCTTCCACGCTGCCAGAACAACCATATAAGCAGAAACTTTTTTTTTTTATTTAACAGGTTAGAACATATAAATGGAAGTTCAGGTACCAACTGTTGTAGAGTATTAATTTCTGTTACCTTATTGTGTTATCAGACATGGTGTCAGAATGATACTCTTAAACAAGATCCATGTACAGATGGTCATTATAACCACAATTCAGCAAGGAGGAACAATTAGATCTCAGACTACTTTCTCTGTATTATTTAAGCATGGGAACAGTCAGGGAACCAACCTGGGATCTCCCCATAGACAAATTACATATGGTGCATATTTTTATGCATAAGCATCAGTGAGATAGTGTACTTGTGATGCATCTACTATGGAAGGGTCAAAATATTATCTTCAATTTTAAAATTTAAGAAGGCAGGTGATGGGAAGTCATATGAGAGAAGGAATTTAGACCCATCTACCTGATCCTAAAATTACAGTAACGAACCTCTCTTGTAAATTTAAATCAAACATCAGAAATGGCCACTAATAGATGGATAGAAACTTAAAATCTTAAATGTAATTTTTAAGTCTTTTCTCAATAAATACTTTTTCCACTTTAGCTCAGAATACAAAATGGGTTTGGCAATATCCTTGGGCCCTATCAGCCTTACTGTGTAAGAAGAACTGTGTAAGGTGCAAAACATCTCTGACATGCTAACTGACATAGTTGCACCTAACACAGTTTAGTGCTTCCGTTCAATTACACTTTTTCTGATGCTAGCCTTTCTAGTCCTTTCACAATGCAGAACCATGTTTGCATCAGATATCAGTGCACACTGGGAAAATCTGTTCCATATCACCGCAGCTTCTGGTGTTCATGAGTATTTTTAGGGTGCAGTGTTCTTAGAACTACTAATTAAATATCACATTTTTAACACTAGTATAGACAGGATTTAACATCTTTACAAACAGGTTAACTGTCATGGTCAATCTAAGGGCATGTCTTCACTAGCAACATTAAAGTGTTGGCCGTTGCAGCGCTTTAATGTGGCTGTGTAGTCGCTCTCTCCCAGCACTATAAAAAACACCTCCACAAGGGGAATAGCTACCAGCACTGGTGCACTGTCTACACTGGCACTTTACAGCACTGAAACTTGCAGCACTCCGGGGGGTGTTTTTTCACACCCCTGAGAGAGAAAGTTGTAGTGCTGTAAAGTGCCAGTGTAGACAAGCCCTTAGGCTCCCTACTAGGTTTGAAATTGGGGTGAATCGTATTTGTGCAAGCTTAAGATTGGTGCAGTGCGTCTACCCAGGGTGGAGGGTTGCATTAGGGTAGCTATATCCTTAGCCAAATTACAAGTATTTTGATCACTTGGACCAGAATAAAGCCATCACTTCCCATTCCAGGATTAATCTTGTAGATTTCACTTACAATTTAATTCATATTTATATTTTTGAACTATATGTGATTAAATATATTTGATCAGTACACATCACAGGTAGATCTAGGTAAAAGTAAACATTTCCATACAGGGGCATTGAAACAATTTTTATAGTGGGAGTGCTGAAAGCCATTGAACAAAACTGTAAACCCTGTATAAGATGGAAACCATGTATTTGATTGTTATTATTACTTCAAGCCAAGGGGTGCTGCTGCAGCCCAAGCACCCCTAGTTGCAGCACCCCTGCATCCACATTGATCATCAAAAACTCTCCCTTCATTCATCTTTGTGAAAGGTTAATTTAAAGCTTAATTGGAGCCATTCAGATGCTAACCTTGTTACATTAAACAAAACAAATCAAATGAAGAATTAATATGATATTTGCCCCCATAAAATCCTGATCATTCTGCTTACATATTACGTCCTTTCCTGTCCCATTACATCTGTTTTGTTAAACCCATAGATTGTAAATGTTTGAGGTGTGGGTTGTTTTAGCATATGTTAGTATAGCCTAGCAGAATGGGGCTTTTAGGCACTACCAGAATACAAATAACAAATTATTGCAATTATTATAAACAATGGGATCATAAACCCCTAAGGGCCTGTGTACATTAGCTGTGTGTGTCAGGGGTTGTCTATATTTTAGTAACAATTATGCCAGGTGGCCTGTGTCCTTAAACCATTCTACAGGCA
Source organism: Caretta caretta (assembly GCF_965140235.1). NCBI lineage: Eukaryota > Metazoa > Chordata > Testudines > Cheloniidae > Caretta > Caretta caretta. The sequence goes on from NC_134213.1 coordinate 75,277,799, forward strand.
TGGTGAGACCAAACTTCAAAGTCAGGTCTACTAGGAAAAATGCAAGGAAGGTAGCTCTGGCTCTAATAACAATGCACTTCAAACATATTTTAAATTGCTGAGAAATATCTATCCAATAAGAGGTCAATTTTAGAAATTCCCTAATACACTGGCAGATCAGGTACCAGCTCATGGCAAGGCCCCAGGCCTCACTGAACACCGACAAATGCATAGCTGGAAACCAATCTAGCTCACCTGTGGATTAGTATAGTTAAAATAGATATTAGTGTTATAAGAATGTGTTTAGACTTTATGGAATGCTTTTAGGATGCTGCATGTATTAATCCTACTTATAATATCTGTATCCCATGCTATAAGATAATACTTAAGTGTTTACAACTGCAAAATGTTCTGAAACGCTGTAACTCCCAAATAAGAAAAAAGCTTCCCCTAATGCAAAATGCTGGATTCCTTCAGAAGGTGTTATTTCCTCCTGTCAGTCAGGAAGAACTATTGAATTGAAATGGGCCATTATGGAACAAAGACTTTGTTGATTGCTCCCCACACCTACCCATAAACAGGTTATGTGCAGAAGCGCTCATCCTATCACCTTGGACTCCAGGGAGATGGGGATAAAAATCCCTGAACAGAAGGAATTAGGGCCTTTTCAGACGGTTTGGACTCTAAGAGGCAAAGTTTCCTAAACATAAGCAAGAGATGTCCAGGACTAACCTGGATTAACCCTAATGGACATAGAGAGCTGGCATATTTCAGCAGCTCTATCACCATCTGAAACCTAAGGCTGAAACTCATTTGTGTGTGTATGTCTATTTGTTTTAGCCTTGTAAATAATTCTCTTGTTTCTTTTTCCTAGTTAATAAACTTCTAGTCAGCTTATCAAAGGATTGGCTATAAGCATTGTCTCTGGTGTGAGATCGAAGGTGCAAATTGACCTGGGGTAAGTGATTGGTCCTCTGGGACTGGGAGTAACCGGAATATTCTGTGATCTTGGGTGTAAAACAACCATTACAGAGTCAAACGTCCCTCAGTGGCAAGATAGATCAAAATGCTGAAGGGCATTGTCTGTAACTCCATGTTAAGACTGGATAGTGCCTGAGGAGTTTATACTTGTTACTTGGTCAGGGCCGGCTCTAGGCACCAGCAAAACAAGCAGGTGCTTGGGGCGGCACATTTCTAGGGGCGGCATTCCGGCGCCGGCCATAGCATCCCTAGAAATGTGCCCCTGCCACCCCAGCTTGCCTCCACTCTGCCTCCGCCTGCTCCCCTGAGTGCGCCGCCGCCGCTCCGCTTCTCCCCCCCTCCCTCGCAGGCTTGCCACGCGCAAAACAACTGTTTCGCACGGCAAGCCTGGGAAGGAGGGAGGAGAAGCTGAGCGGCGGCGCACTCAGGGGAGGCAGCAGTGGTGGAGCAGAGGCGAGCTGGGGCAGGGAGCGGTTCCTCTACCCCCACAGTTACTTCCTGCACTCCCCCCCACCCTCGCTCACCTCTACTCCGTCTGCTCCCCTGAACGCGCTGCCTCTCCCTCACCTGAGAGGGAGGGAGGAGAAGCAGAGTGGCGGCATGTTCAGAGGAGCAGAGGTGAGCTAGGGTGTGGGGGTTGCGGGGGGGGGGGGGGGAGCGGCAGGAAGCAATGCGTGAGGAAATGCAGCACACCTGGGGGAGGAGGCGGGGTGGGGATTTGGGGAAAGGGGTGGAGTTGGGGTGGAACTGGGGGTGGGGAGGCATGAAAAAAAAGCAGGGGTGGCCAAGAATTTTTTTGCTTGGGGCGGCAAAAATCCTAGAGCCGCCCTGTACTTGGTTCATGAAATCTAATTATAGAACTCACAACCTGTTTGGGGATTGTGTCCTGCTTCTAAAATCTGTCCTAAAGTTGTTGTTCTTGCCCATGAGCCACTCCAGACTGCATTATAGTGTACACTTACTAAACTTATGCAAAAAAGTTCAAGTCCAGATTCTATATCACTGAATTTATTTTCCTCTACTTCTATCTAGATTTTGCTCAGCAGCTGGTCTGTAGATTACAACTGAAAACACTTACCAGCTGTTAAATTCTCTCATAGTTCTAATTTAAAAGCTTAATTATCTTCAATTTGCAGTTTACACACCCTTCCCAGATGGCTGAAAACCTATTTGCCTATGATGAAATCTAAAATTAAATGAACTATGCTGTTCCTAGAAGAGTGGAGGTGACCAAATAAGGAGTCTAATCCTGTAAACCCAGTAGTCACATGAGTAGTCCCACTTAAGACCGCCAGTTTACTCACATTAGTAAAAGGGTTTTTTTTTATTTTTAAATTTTTAAAAAAAAATTCTTTTTTAAATGTGAGTTCATGCAAACATATGGTTTGTTGACAGGTAAAATTGTGACTAAAGATAAGGAGGAATCTAGGATGGAAATACAATATAGTGAAAGTGGTACAACTCCTCTTGTGTGGACCCAGTCATACCTGTATTAAAGTGCTTATACCAGTATAGTTTATTCCAGAGTGAGAAAGGGAATAAGTTATACTACTATAACCTTTGTATATAGATGAGGCCTAAAAAAATTATGTCAAGTTGTTCTCCTCTATCCACTATCTTTTTGACACACAAAGAATTCTAATAGATTAGTGAGGCACAATTTTTGTTTGCAGAAGATGTACTGGTTAGTCCCTGTCACATACCTGTAGCTTAACTCCACACAGAAGCTGAAGGTAGAATAGGTGCTGGAACTTGGGGTGCTACCACACCCCCTGGCTTGAAGTGGTTTCCATTATATACAGGGTTTACAGTTTGGTTCAATGGCTCTCAGCACCCCCATGATAGTAATAGTTCCAGCACCCCTAGAAGGTAGTGCAGAACGTAGTAGCATGCTTGTTAAGTGGGTGTCTGCCAGGAACACTTTATACCAGTGCTCCAAAATCTGCACTGGCTACCTGTTGGTTTCCAGGAGGAGTTGTTTCAGGTGGTAGTTTTGACCAACAAAGCTCAAAATTTTCTCGGATCATCCTGCTTAATAGACTGCTTTTCCATTCTCTGCCACAGTTGAGGTTAGCAGGGGTGCTCAAACTAGGACATGTTTGGTATATAAGATAAGGCGCTCCTGGCCCCTTGATTTTGAAATTCACTCGCCTTCCACAAATCTGTTGGTCTTTTGGACAAGCTGCAAAATCATCTTCTTCTTGAGCAGACCCTCAGGGAGGGATGAGGTGTCTAGCATTTCATTTGGATATGAGAGGGGTAAGAAAATTTATATTTGGCCTGTAACATATTTTTGCTAGCTGGTGCTGTTATGAGTGTGGGGAGTGTGCTGCTGCTTTCGTTTTCATAATGATTTTTGCATGATATTTTTAACTAATCACAAGGGCACATTGAGCCCAGGGCAGGCAGGCAGTACTTTATGAGTGCTATTTAAATTCAAATAAAAAATAACATAAAAGCGAGCCCCAGGCTCAAAGGACAGAGCGAGGAATCTATGGTTGGGGATATATGGTGCTGGAGGGAAGACTGCCAAAAATGGAAAATAGAAGTTAAACATGTCTGATGAAATGGGAATTGATTTTAATCCTGCTTCTAGATTGCTTTTTAGCCAAATACAAAGAAGCAATGCTGTGTTAGAACAGAATCAGGATTGTCAGATTATATGCTATGCATGTGAAGAGATTCAAAGTATGAGTGAGGTTTTAAATATTGTGTTTCAAGAAGACAAAAATGCTTAAACTGCACCTTCTGTCTGAGATTCTCAGTGTTTACAAACTTGGAAAGTGTTTACCCCATTTACAGATAGGAAGAATGCGGCACACAGAGGTTAAGTGACTTGTCAAAGATAACATAACCAGAAGATAACACTGTAAAATCTGGGATTAAAAGACAAGTCTCCTGGTTCCAACTATTGTTTTCTTTGGTGATTATGCACTTTTAAAGCACTAACTAAGTGCTTGGTGCAGTACTAAACACAAAATGGAGACAGTCCGTACCCTAAAGATTTTACAATCCATTAGTCAGTTGAGAATCTGATTGTCAATTTATTCGGAAAAAGACTATCTACTAGCAAATTTACAGTCCAAAGCCCTGATCCTCCAAACACTTACACATGTGAGTAGTTCCACTGAACTCAGGGGGGACTACTAATGTGCTGACGTGCCTGCAGAATCTTGTTGTAATTATGTCCCAATCATAAGACCTTTGTGTTTCCATCTTCATAAGAGAGAGATGCCATAAAAAGTACTTGTTAAAATTAATGAAAAATGAGGGAGTCTGCGGATGAGTGAGATGTGGCAGGCCTGCTGAAAGGTTGAGGAAAAAGCCCAAAGCTGCATTCCAGGTGGTAGGAGCAGAGAAGGAATGCTATATTAATTCTCCGTGCAACCGCACTGATGTTCAGGAGAGATTTTTATTGCAGATAAAACAGCAATACTCTGCTACGTAACTCTGCCCTGAAGGGATGTTAAAACATTTTTTGCTTCAATTTAAAAAGTTAAGGGGTATGTTTGTACTGCAGTGAGTGCTAACCAGTGGTGCAAATAGATTTTAACTCTTACTGGTATGGTACTGACCCCCCGACCTCAAACCCCGCCCCCCCCAAATGTCCGTGACTAGAACCCTGCGCGGATACAAATTTATACCTGCAGAATCCGATATCCACAGATAGAAATTGGTATCTGCTGAATCACAGGGCCCTCCTGGGAACCGCAGAGACAAAAGGAGCAGAACATGGGGCCGCCGTCCCAGGAGCCAGTGCCCCATGCCAGCAACTCCTCTGGCACGGCTGCGTCTCCCGTCTGGGGTCTGTATAGCCCCGCCGGACTACAGGGCTGGGGGCGGGGCTGAGGGCAGTACAGCAGCGTCAAAGGAGCTGCCAGCACCGGGTGCTGGCTTCTGCGAGTGGTGGTCCTACATTCTGTTCCTTTTGCCACTGCAGTTCCCGGGAGAGCCCTGAGGTCCAGTGGATACAAATCTCTATCCGCGGATAGAAATCAGTATCGGCGCAGTGCTCTCCAGTTCATTCTTGAAAATGTGTCTTTCTGGTACGAAGTACCGGCAATAACCATGTTAAGGGTATGGCATACTGGACCTGACCGGCTTACTTGCACTACTAGTGCTAACTATACAACAGCTGGAAAGGTGGGCCAGAAATGCAGAAGTATCTGATGTATAAAGAGATTAGAATTCTGCTATTGACAGACAATTATACAGTGCTTAAACACTCATGACAGACTGACAAACATCCTGTCACAAAAGTGTGTAACTCCGCTGTCTCCAAGAGGTTAGAATACAATCCTCAATTTTAAAGTAAACATTATAAGTTAACAACACTATCCCTGATAATAGAGCTCTGCGGAGCTCCTACTGAAGTACATGAACAATATGTTCAAATGTTTAAACTAGAACTCCAAGATGTTGAGCATGGTTTGTTTAGTGCTGGGGGATTGTTTCCTCAGGGATGAATATGAAAAGTGGCATCCCTCAAGAAACTAATGTTGTCCTTTTTTGGCCCAAGGAGTTAGGCAGTATTTGGGACCTCAACAGTTTGTTTCCGTTAGAAGGAGAAATGGATTATATGAGTCAAGTTTATTCTTTGGTGCAATCTTGTTTATTTACATAGAGTGTACACAAAGTTCTGTTTCCCTGACCACAGTAGAAACAATAGCAGCAGTTGCTTACAATGTCCAAGCCTGTCTCTCCAGTGAGCCCTTTGACCCAAGAAGCTCGTTGATTATCCTGTGCCTTTGCAGGACTATTCCCTAGTTCTCTGCTGTCTTTCTGCTTCTAAGGCTATGTCTACACTACAGACCTTACAGTGGCACAGCTGTACCAAGGCAGTTGTGCCACTGTAAGGTCTCCCGTGTAGCCACTCTATGTCAGCGGGAGAGATTGTCTCCCTCTGACATAGTGCTGTCCACACCGGCACTTTTGTCCGTGAAACTTATGTCGGTCGGGGTGTGTCAGACTTAATGCTGGTGGACTGTTGTTAAAATTAACTTGTTAAAATTGCAGTCAAATATGTAGTGTTTGGACTTTCCTAAGCGGTGGTGAACAGGGCCATCCCTAGCTATTCTGGGGCCCTATGCAGCCCCTCTGTGGGGGGTGGGGGTGGGCAGGCCTCCGCGGGGGTGTGGGGCTGGCTTGGGGGGCAGGGGGGAACCTCCCCCCAGCACTCACCGGCGGCGTGGCTGGGGCTTTGTCGCTGCAGTTCCCACCTCCATTGAGTGCAAGTCCCGGCCCTGCTGCAGTCCTGCGGGGTTGGGGAGGAGCAGGGCCGGGGCTGGGGCGAAGCAGGGGCGGGGGCCATGGGGAGGAGGTGGGGCAGGGGCTGGAGCAGCACACAGCTGCGCAGGGCACCGGGAAATGTGATGCCCCAAATTTCCTGGTGTCCTACGCAGCTGCGTACTTTGCAGATGGGTAGGGACGGCCCTGGTGGTGAATGGGGATGACTGTACTGCTCATGTGATAATCTCTGTAGTTCTCATGTTAAGAGTAATATGTACATTTGTGTAACATAACTCTTACATGGCTGGGACAGATCCCATGATAACAATAGCCATTAATAACTGCTGAGTTTTGCCCACAGAAATGGCTACAAACCTTAAAGAAGACAGTGGTTAATTAATACCCACTAAAAAGCAACATATCCAGAGGAAACTCCTTGATTCTCAAGACAACAGGTAGAAACCAATTTACAGAACAGTGGAGAAGGGGAAACTCCCGTCCCAGACATAGGATAACTGCACTGAAGAATTACCTCATGGACCCAGAAGCGCCAACTCCGTGGGTACTCCGGTGCTGGAGCACCCACGGGGAAAAATTAGTGGGTGCTCTGCAGCCACTGGCAGCCAGGAGGAGAGTGCAGGACCCCTGAGCTGAAGGGGAAAGAGAACATAATGCCTCGATATAAATCCATGGTACACCCACGTCTTGAATACCATGAGCAGATCTGGTTGCCCCATCTCAAAAAAGATAAATTAGAATTGGAAAAGTACAGAGAAGGGCAACAAAAATCATTAGGAGTATGAAACAGCTTCCATATAAGGTGAGATTAAAAAGCCTGGGACTTTTCATCTTGGGAAAGAGACAACAAAGGGGGGATATGATAGTGGTCTATAAAATCTTGACTGGTGTGGAGAAAGTAAAAAAGGAAACGTTATTTTTCCTCCTTCATGTAACACAAGAACTAGGGGTCACCCAATGAAATTAATAGGCAGCAGAAAAGGAAGTACTACTTCACACAATGCACAGTCAACTTGTGGAACTCATTGCCAGAGGATGTTGTGAAGAACAAACTATAATAGGGTTAAAAAAAGAACTAGATAAGTTCACGGAGGATAGGTCCATCAATGGCTATTAGCCAGGATGGGCAGAGATGCAACACCATGCTCTGAGTGACCCTAGCCTTCTGTTTGCCAGAAGCTGGGAGTGGGTGACAGGGGATGGATCACTTGATGATTGCCTGTTCTGTTCATTCCCTCTGCAGCACCTGGCATTGGCCACTGTTGCAAGACAGGATACTGGGCTAGATGGACCATTGGTCTGATCCAGTATGGCCGTTTGTATAATATTTACACTGGAACCCTACGAAACTCTGGAGTGGACGGTGATACTCCAAGGGCCTCTCTGAAGTAGGACAGGCCCATATCCTGGAGAGAGCTGCTTACCGGTTTTCTTTTCCGTTCTTTTGTTTAATCCCATTTATTGACTGCTAGCAGTTCTGTGATTCTGCCTGGGATCCCGGGAGGGGACGAAACTCCAGAGGCCCGCTAGAAAGACACCCTGCAACACCTGCTAGGGTGGGGGATAATTGGACTCACATGTGTGCTCCCCTTGTAGCTTCTCAAGGGGGTGCTCTGCCACAGACAGGTTTGTGACCTGCATTAATAATAGATAATAATAGAGCTGCTCTGCAAAACAAAGGAACTTTAGAAAAGGTTTGACTGCCCATTCAGACAAAGGAGAGTGCTTGAACTCATACAATCCCCTCAACCATTGTCTGGGCATTGTACTGCATTGGGTAACTTTAATTCTTTCTGTGTCTGGTGAGTTTGGTCCTGAATGCTTATATAATGATGACTTATAACCTTCAAGACAGTAGCAACTCTGGTCATAACAATAGATACAGTAGAGTTTGTCTGTCTATATAAAAGATAAATTAGCAGCCCATCTATTAACTCAGATTTTCATGCCTACATTGCTTTTCTTTCAGAGATTCATTTATTAAATTTAAGTGAATAAAAGCTTTCATTTAGCTGGGCTGTCTGTGTGTCCTTTTTACATGTACACTAATTTCATTATAGTTATTTTTCAGACGACTAGGTTAGATTTAAAATGTAAGGTGCAAAACAAAATCACAGGGTACAAACAAACCTAGCCTAAAGAAAAGGAGTACTTGTGGCACCTTAGAGACTAACCAATTTATTTGAGCATGAGCTTTCGTGAGCCACAGCTCACTTCAAGTGAGCTGTGGCTCACGAAAGCTCATGCTCAAATAAATTGGTTAGTCTCTAAGGTGCCACAAGTACTCCTTTTCTTTTTGCAAAGACAGACTAACACAGCTGTTACTCTGAAACCTAGCCTAGTAATGACTTAGTTTCTCTTAAATCGCAGGAATGATTCTGAGCTGGTCTCTATTAAAACAAACCATCAAATATCATATCATCTAATTTGGATACACCACTTAGACAAAAATAAATATAAAAAACCCTCTAAATCTAATTTACTACTCACAGCATAATTATAATTGCTTTGGCCAAACCACTATAAAACAGTAGCCTATGACTCTACCACAGTGAGGATACATAACCTTATCAAAATAAAATCTCTAAGTACAGTAATATTTTATATTATAATACCATAGTATAGATTAGCAATTTCTAAGGTACTTCTGACCCCAAATTACCTGATGTTATTCAGTTCAATAAAGAACAATTAGAAGCTGAAATACTAAGAAGTTAATGTCTCAATATTACTAGTGTATAGATGCATCAAAGGTACATGTTGTGCAAAAATATATATAATATATAGAGGAAAACACATCACAAGACTCCCCCCCGCACATTCTGTCCTTTTCTGTCTATCTTGTTTATTTTTTATGGTGTTGTTGTAAGAGAAGTGTTGAGTGTGACTTTGCATTCAGATATTCAGAAAATTGCAGTTACTCTATTAATACTTTATGGCATCTTTTATGCAAAAAATCCCAAAGTGCTTTACAGAAAGTGTGTACAGGAATTAATTAATCTATAATTGAAATCCAGCTACCTCTGGGGAAGAAACACAGTAGCTATTCTGTGCCAGAAATATACTTATCTATTACTTTTGAAAGAAGTGACGAATATCATATCAAGTTGAAACCACAATGAAAATATAAGTAGACAGATTGTAAATGTCGGTATCTGATTGGGAATTTAACTAGAACATTGACATGTCCTGCAGAATGTGGGATTTTTCACAGAAAAGTTAACGTGATATACAAGTAACCTCAGATTTATCAGGTTTTAAGAAAATATTAAAAACCAACAGATGATTACATTGCTCTAACACACAAAAGCTTTTAAATTTTGAGGTTAGATATTCCATGAAGGGGATGAGTTATTTCCTAAGCATGCTCACTGATCTTTATTGCTTATGCAGGATGCTGATAAGAAACCTTAGATAACTCATTGCAAAACTTTTACATTCCTAACATAAAGGTCTGTGCATGATGGAAGACTAATAGATGAAGACAAAAGTGGAGTAAGATTATTTTATTTTCAATCATTAGTGCAAGTGTTATAAAGGGTGTATTTTGCAAGGCCCTGGGACATACTTTCACTCTTGTTCATGGATTCATAGGACCAGACTCTCAGCTGGTGTAAATTGGTGTGGCTCCACTGAAATCAATGAAGCCGTGCAGATTAATACCAGTTGAGGAGTTGGTCCATAGATTTTAAGGCCAGAAGGGTCCATTATGATAATCTAATCTTACCTATTGCATAAAATAGGGCATAGAATTTTACCTAGTGATTTCTGCATCTAGCACAAGAAATTGTGGTTGAACTAGGGTGTATATTTTATAAAGATTTATATTTCATAAAGATTTAGTCTTAATTTCACAAATCCACATATTGAAGAATTTACCTCATCCCTTAGTAATCTATCCCAATGCTTAATGATCTTCAATGTTAAAAATTTACATCTTATCTCTATCTTTGCTGACTTCAGCTTCCACTGTTGGACCTTGTTATGCCTATATGTGTTAGATTAAGGAGCCCTTTAATATCTGATATCTTCTCTCTTTGCAGGTTGTGAACAAGTTCACTCTTATCCTTCCCTTTGCTAAACTAAATAGATTAATCTCTTTTTAAATAGATTAATCTCTCACTGTAAGTGTGTTTTCCAGACTGTGAAAATTTCTTATAGCTCTTTTTTGATCCTTCTCCAATTTGGGAACATGTTTTTAAAAATGTGGACATTATCCTTGGACGCAATATTGCATTAGTGGTCTCATGAATGCCATATACAAAAATAATTACAGTCCCAGAGTTTAAGGCCAGAAGGATCACCAGATCATATAGTCTGATCTCCTGTATATCATAGGCCACTAACACCACCAAGCACCCACACACTAAACCCAACAAGCCCATTTTCCACTCCTGCTTGATATTCCCCTGTCTATACATCAAGGGATCATGTTAGGCCTTTTCTCCACGGCATCACCCTGGGAACTGATGTTCATCTGGTTATCAAAGTCCTTTTTGGAGGCACTGCTTTCCAGGATGCAGTCCCCCCCTTTTGGAAGTATGGCCTGTGTTCTTTGTTCTTATATGATTTACCTTACATTTGGTTGTATTAAGAAGCATGTTGATTGACTGCACCCATCATACCATATGATCCTATCCTTGACATCATTTACCACCCCACCAATCTTTGAGTCATCTACAAACTTATCAGTAATGATTTTGTATTTTTTCCAGTTCATTGATAAAAATATTGAATAGCTTCCTCTGCCTCCATTAAAAAAACATAACTGTGTTTTTTTGGTTTTTTTTGCTGTGTGCACCCATGCCTTTTAAAATCTTTGAAAAACATGCTTGACATTTATCATTTATCCCACCAAATAATAAATAGGCATTATGGCATTAAGTTTTGGGAAGTTATCTAATGGGATAATTGTAGGATTTGTATAAGGTCCCATCTTATTCAATATCTTCACTAATTACAGTGAAGAAAAGTCAAAACCACATTAATTAAATTTGAAGATGACTCTAAATTAGGAGATGTGGCAAACACCAGGGAAGATGTACCCTAGGAATAGTAAAGAAAGGGAGCTAGAGAAAGTTAAAAAAATGGGCAGAAAGTAACAATGAGATTTAACATGGAAAAATATAAACTAATACAACTAGAGAAAAATAATCTGAAATCTAGATATTCAGTGAGAGATACTTAGGCCATGTCTACACTACAAACTTTCGTACAATGCAAGTTACATCAGCATAGAGCCACCACAGTGAGTATGCATGCTTGGCTCCTTGAACTAGTACTGTGTATACTCACCAGGAGTGCCTGTGATGATGCACAGTGAGGTGCACCGTGGGTAGGTGTCCCAGTGTGCAACTTGCCATTGTCGAGTGCACTGTCTTTTGCATGATGGGGCAGGGACCACTGGGAGTGAGAGACCAAGTGCCTATCACGCACCTTTTTCTATCCCATAATGCCATCCCTATGCCATAATTTTTATGCCTTTGAGTTAAAATCCCACAAACCTGCATGGCACTTTTGTCTGCCATCTCTGACAGAAGCATGGAGCCTGTAAACTCTGCACTATTGTCATGAGTGTTACAAACACAGGATGCACGATCCCTCCATGTTTCCTGCTGGGACTCCTGGGCCTTTCTTCTGTCTGCTCTTTCCTTCTTCACACAGTCTGAAATATTTATCCTCCAGGCCCTCCGTTCATGGCCCAGTACAGCACTGGCTTGCAGGGTCTCACTGTACATATCATCCCGAGTCCTCTTCTTTCTCCTCCTTACCTGGCTCAGGCATTCCATGAGTGTGGAAGGAGAACCCCTTAAGGCCACAATAGAGCAGCTACAGATAAAACACACAGAGCTACCATTGTCAGTACAGTCACAGCAAAAGTTAAGTTTCAGAACTCCTTTCCCTTTGGCCTCCATGTGGAGGAAATAGAGAAAATGGACTTCTATGTCAGTTGGTGCTATCTGGAGACAACAGCAGCAGTCCAATGTAAGAACACCCTTTGGTGCACTGGTGTCATACACGGAGCAGTATGATCTCATACCCAGATGGCAGTATACTGAATTTGGAGAAAACTAATAACCAACATGTGGGACAGTATTATGTTTATAGCCTGGACTAATGGTGTCAGGATAGTGTGTCAATTTATATGTTGAAAAAAATATATTCCTGGTGGAGAGGGCCAGTAATGTTTAGTGATCAACCATCAAAGATATTTTTATGATCAATTGAAGTGCGAGATCTCAAACTCACCAAAAAGGCATATATATAGATTGATCATATGGCAATATCCCCTGTACCTGTTATCTTCATTGTATTGTGGTGTATGCGTCAGAAAATCAAAAAAAATTAGATTAAGCAAAAGGTATCAAGTTCTACCCCACATATCTCCTGTGGGAAATCAACCCCAAATTATATATGCACCAAAAGAACCATTCAACCTCAGGTAATCACTCAAGCTCAGGTAACAATACAAAGAACGGAATAATTATGTTTTCATTTGGCCTGCAGTTACTGCAAAGGTATAGCAGGTACCAGAACACCCTTATGCAACTAGTTATCCCAGGCAGTTAATCGTAGCCTAACAAATTTATTAGCCTTCTCATGCAAATCTAGTAAGGCCCTAAATCTATGTGATAGGGTTTATTAATAATCACCCTATCAAGGGGGTTGTGGGACTTGTAGCCTATACATAAGGCATAAGTATAAGTTAAAGTAGTAATGCAATGAGCCTACAATCTCAAGGCCTATAAGATAATAGTTGAGCTAAACTAATCAAGGCATAAGGCCCAAAAAGCCTTAGCATAAGCAGCTATCAAAGAGGAACCCTAGATCATAAGATATCACAATATAGACAGCTGCTAAACTGCTGACAGGTAACCACAAAATGCTAGTTTATACCAGTTTGAGATAAAGTTAGGAAAATCAGCAGATGTCCAACCACAAAGATGCTATGGTAACTAATCGATGTTTATGCTAATAAGCTTGAGATAAAAGGGCTAGTAATCTATGGGAGAATGGCACCCCAACATTAGTATGGTGAGGAAATACAAATAAGGAAAAGGGGAGAAACCTCTCTTGAATATGCATTAGGCAGAGTGGTGTCAGCGTAACACATTATAAAAGTTATAGCCTGGTCTGTGTGCCCTGGGAGATGTAACTCTTGGGAGATGCCAGGATGATGACCACTGGTTGATGCTAATGGTGGGTCTGATGATAAGGAAGATAATGACTAACACTTCGGGTTGTTTTGCAAGGAATGGTGTGAGTATATGGATGCTCAGATGCACATTCTATATTATCTCTCTCTACCCTGCTGTGTTAGAGTGTTTGCAACTTTGCTAACGGTTAATAAAAGTATTAAGAATACAGAGGGTTTTTCCTAGGTGTGAGTGTTGCAACTGTGCACGTTGAGGTTCCCAACTGAACAGTCATTTTAATAATACTGGGCCTGATTTTGGGACAAGAACTTGTCAAATCTCAGAGCGCTAACTGGGAATTCTTAAGTCATCAATATAGTTAATATACAATCCATAGATCAGGCAACTCTCCCCTAAAGTTTTAAACAAGATATGCTTATTGACATTTCAGTTTTGGAGCGCTTGTGCACAGCACTGCTCTCCAGTCCCAGCCATGGGGAATATGGCTCGCCAGAGGTGAGGGGGTGGAGAAATGAGAAGGGAATTGTTCGGTTGCATGAAACAATATGAGTATAGGGCACTGGCACTGAATACTAACACTATTTCCCACAGGCAGTGGTGATTTTAGATGATACCTCATTCCTCAGGGTAACAAAGGCACTGAGAGCACAGCCGTTGCTGGAGTCCTGAAGTCATTCAGGCCTGTATGCTGCTAGCCTGTTTACTACAGTAGAGCCTGCAGAGGAAGAAATAAGGCTGTTTCATCCTTAGAAACTTTCGGAAGAGGATTGCGGAGTACCTCCATGAAAGTTTCATTGAGATCTCTCAGGAGGATTCAAAGGACATCCCTGGATACATAAACAAATTGCTCCACATTCCAGGCTCCAGCCTAACTCTAAGGAAATGAAAAGCAGGTAACAACCTCTCTTTGTTGTACTGTGATCTCTTCTAGCACTGATAAATTAGGGATTGAGACCAGAGTGGTCTGGTCAGTGTTGGGCATTGTGGGACAGTTGCTGGAAGACTGTTAGGATCAATATAGGTCATTCAGTGTCTACATTTGCATTGCGTTGACCTCAGTATGTCATCCATGGCTCAATGCCATTTAGAGAGGTGGTGTTACTGCATCGCTGTTATGCGGTACTTATGTTGGTGGGAAACACATTTAAATGTAGACGCATGCACAATCAAGTTAATGAAAGGCATCTTACATCAACCTAACTTTGTAGTGTAGACCAAGCCTTAGAAAGCAACAGTTATGCTGAGACTTATATGTAACTTTGTAAAGTGATGTGGGAGCACAATAGGCTAATAGAGTTTTGGGGTATACATGAAGTAACAGTCATGCAGTAATAGTCTCTCTCTTTCTCCCTTTTTGGATTTGGGGTCTCTACACATGAAATTTAAGTTCAGTCTGGGCACTACAATAACAGCAAATGCTGGGTGGAGAGGGCAAAGCCCAGCTGAATTTCACATACTTTTCTCCCACCAGGATCCCTGCCTCAGTTAGTGCACAGGATGGATGCACATTGGTCAGAATTAAGGTTGCCTGGGTAACCATATAGCTGGCATTTCCTAGCTTTTGAATGCAGAACTTTACAACCTAAATAACGTTCTTTTAACATAGTTTTTTTATGTTTTCTATACATTTGTATAACATTCTTGCCTAACAATGGATATATAAGGAGAGGGGAAAATGATACATCTACAAATATTTCAAAGATTAAAAGGTAAGGGATTGTTTTAGGATTCTGCTTTCAGTATGAAGAAGCTGAGCCTTTTTAGTGGGCAAAAGAGAATTGCCCTGCAAAAGTGTACTAGGTTGAGTTACTACTCTGCAAGAAAGGGAAAAATGCCTATCCACTATGATTACCTGGGAAGACCGTTAAGGCACTACCCAGAGGGCGCAGGGAGGCTGTTTAATATCTGGTGCATGTGGAATTCTACCTCTGGTAACCTTTCCTCAGTGTGTTGCCAGAGACAAACAAATACTTGACGAAGATTTTGTAATCGTGAACCAGACATGGCAGAGTTTTCTTTTAGATCAATTAAGTCAGCCTGCTTTACAGAGTTTGACCAGAGCCATCTTTATTTTTTTTTTAAAGAGGATTGGGTCTGTAAGAGGGAGAAAATCTCAGGGTTACATTGTACCCCAGACTGCACAGCCATTTAGGGGCATAAGACCTCCCCCAACACCTCTGGGCCACCCGCACTTGAAACTGGGCATGTACAAGTAAACAGGTACTCCCCCTAAGCAGGTGAGGGGGTGAGAAGATGGTAGAGCCTGTGCTCCCTTTGCCCTCTGCCCTCCAGTATGTTGTTCTGCACACCTACGGAGGCATGGTAGGGTGGTTGTGGTAGACTGCTACTGGTGAGGATCTACAGCAGATTTTCTCTCTAAAGCAAGAGGGAACAGAGGTATGTGATGAGGTGTTGATCCCACACTTGCCCTGAAGGGGTTAATGTAGGCTAAGCAGGGCAATTAACCATACAGGCCACAGTTGAGGGGGATCAGCTGGTTTAAGTAATCCACTGACTGAATAAGGAAGGAGCATGCCTAACTGAAGAGAAATGAGCTGAGCTTATAAAGAAAAGGAAGTAGTCCTCACTGAAGTTAACTATGATGTGAACTAAGTAATCTGCAGTCACTCTCTGGGAGAAGGGAGGTGTGGTTGGGGGACTATAGAGTCAAAGTAGCCCACAATACCCCCCTGGGAGGAGGGAATTTCTGGCAAATTGGAGGGCCAGAAGATTAGTAAAGGCCTAAGGGAAAGGCAGTAAGGTACAAAATGGAACAGACTACAGCTGCTGATTAGAGGGTTCCTGAAGCTGGAGTAATAGGCGGGCCCAGGTTCCCCTATCAGCCACTGGGGAAGTGGCACTGGCTGGGTAGTGAAGAGGAAGACTGCCTGAGCCTGTTTGGAAGAAGGGGCTTTGATACCCTGGAAGGGGAGAACACCTGTGATTTGGCTGGAGGCTAAGCCACAAACAAAGAGCATCTTGTCTTGCTGAGAGTCAGAAGGAGAAGGTAGGGCATGTGGCAAGCAGCGGAAGGAGGTGTCAGACCTGGAATCAGCTAATCCCCAGAGCAACCAGGAGGAAGCGCAGCAGTAGTGAGTAGACCTCCATAAAAAGGTGCTGCTCTTATAGGGCAGCTTGGAAAATTGCAGTGGAGCCCTATGTAAATGTCAGCTGGAATATTTATCTTAAAGAGCAAATACACAAATAAGAAACAAGAATTAAGACTATAGAATCAAGTCAACCTTGAAATAAATTATTTTTCAGTGGATGAATGTCCAACACAAGCTAAGTAAAAAAGTATTTCTGTAAAAAAAAAAAAATGCAAAAATTAACTTCAAGCAATAAAGATATATATTAAATTACTAACTCAGATAGGGAAACAGCCATAGACAATTAGCCAAAGTACCCATGATGAAATTTGGCAGTCCTCAAATAACATTAGGTTAAAGGACTTGTGTGAAGATTTTCAATATTTGACGAAAACCTTTTCCCAAAGCTTATAATCTAGAGCAGGGGTAGGCAACCTGTGGCACGTGTGCTGAAGGTGGCACGGGAGCTGATTTTCAGTGGCACTCATACTGCCCGGGTCCTGGCCACTGGTCCGGGAGGCTCTGCTGCTGGCCTGGGGTCCTGGCCACTGGTCCGGGGGGCTCCGCTGCTGGCCTGGGGTACCAGCCACCGGCTCCCTGCCAGCTGGGATTCTGTCCGCTGGCTCCACTCAGCCTGCTGCTGGCCCCAGGCTCCACTGCCAGCGGAGTTCCAGCCACCGGCCCCGCTCAGCCCGCTGCCGGCCCTGGGTCCCAGCTACCAGTCCAGGGGCCTCTGCTGCCGGCCTGGGGTCCTGGCCGCTGGCCCGGGGCTCTACAGCCACCCCCAGCTGTGGCCTATTGGCCCCAGCCTGGGGTAGTGAGGGGTGCAGACAGGGGCAAGAGGGGGCGCAGCTCAGCACCCCCACCTTAAAAATTGTTCCAGCGCCACTGTGCTGGGATATTTTGAAGTCCTGATTTGCTGCTTACATCACTCTCATGCCACATGGAACAGCGCACTGCATTTGATGTTGAGATTAGAATGTACATGCAAGAACTGGAATCAGAATTTTCTGACAGATTTCAAGATTTTCAGCGATTTGGCCCAATGCTTTCTTTTCTAATTAAACCTGAAAAGTTCAATGAAAGCGACTTGGATTTGTCTGTATTTCAGTGGATGGGTGTTGAAGATTTCAAAATGCAGCTCATTCAGTTAAAAAGCTCAGAATTGTGGGCATCAAAGTTTGGAGATCTGTGGAATGCACTTGAAGCTACCGAGAGAGATCATGGGGCCTCTATTCTGACCTGCTGGACGTCCCTGCCAGTGAAGTTTAACTGTTTGAAAAAAATTGCTTTTGCAATGCTTTCAGCATTTGGATCCACATACCTGTGTGAACAGGTATTTTCACACATGAAATCTGTCCTCTGTCCCTCTCGGAGCCGGTTAACAACTGATCACTCAGAAGCCTGTTTGCAGCTTAAAGTATCCAAATATGTGCCAGACATTGGAAAACTCAGCAAGGAAAAGCAAGAGCAAGGATCACACTAAATTGATAAGATCTGCATTTTAATTTCATTTTAAATGAAGCTTCTTAAACATTTTAAAAACCTTATTTATGTTACAACAATAGTTTAGTTATATATTATAGACTTATAGAAAGATATCTTCTAAAAACGTTAAAATGTATTACTAGCATGCAAAACCTTAAATTAGAGTGAATAAATGAAGACTCAGCACACCAATTCTGAGAGGTTGCCGACCCCTGATCTAGAGGACTCTTGAACAAGAAAAACAATAATGCTAGAAACTGTACACCAATCAAGCATTTTAAAATTAATCTCTGAATGAAAATCTTGAACCTAAGGAAAATTACCAATTAACGGAGGAAGTAGGCTCGAAAGGATATGTGTATATGTGCACAAAGGAAGCCATTTTTTTTATTGGCTGACTAAATCTGAACTGTGTAGTCTTTGTAGACTTTGAAACAATGAGAACACAGATGCAGGCTGTTGTATAGATTTGCCAACAATTGGCCATTATTGAGGTCTTCGTTTTCATGACTACAATCAAACCTTTTCCTCTGAACAGAACAACTTTCGAATATCCCGAGTGCCCTAATATATGAAGCCTTCTATATTGAATTTACTAAAACAGATGTCAGTAATTTAATTGATGGCTACTTCATTGTAAAACATCTGGTGTATCTCAAATTTCTTTGAAAATTCAGAATTTAAATTAGATGGCAGTGTTTGAGTAAAGAGCTCCAATCTCTTTGCAAACATAACTGATTCCACTAACTGTATTTTCTTAATAGCTAAGTCCACTACATGATTAACTTCAATGAAATAATGGATATATAGCTCTTGTTTTAAAATGTAGGAACACAAATTAGAAACAGCATTATTTGCTCAGGTAACATAGATTTTCTTCAAACATAAGTTAGATTAAGCTCTTTATTTACTATATTTATGAGTGTACAAATTCTACTGATGACTGTGGAGAGCTTAGATTCTTCCTGAAATCTTCCATGCTGATAGTCCCACACTCTCTTTCAACCTATGGCAAAAGCACACTGTATTCTGGATGTTCCAACAAGCATAACAGCCTGTTTTAAATTATGCTGGGTGCCTAACCAGCCCCAAGCTGGCTCCAGAATCAGGAACGAGTATGAGAAGTTGGTGTGCCCATGACCCTAGGGTATGCCAGGCACTGTTCTAGTGCACCTGAGGATTGAGCCCTATCTAATTATTCCAAAAACCTTGTTTTTATTTGGAAATGACACTGAATTCAATGGATCAAGTTCAGTGTTGATATAAATGGTGGAGAAAGTTACATGTTGGCTGTAAGCAGTAAAGCAGTGTGGCTTGTATTGTTCTGACAAAACACATAACTTGCACAAATTGCAGAGCAGAAGGCTGTGTACATCAGGAAAAACAACAAACAGGAATGGGGGAGGGATGAATGGCTTTATGTTGCACCTTGTTTGATTTTTTCCTGCTGTGTCCCCTCCCTTTCCATTCCTTCAGAACATTCCATTTGTTTTGCACTCTCACTGAATGCCAAGGCAGTAAAAGCTATACCTCTTCTGCTGCTGTTACTGCTAAATTGGCCTAGAGATTCCATGTGAATTGCACCCATATACCCGAGACTGAATTTGGCCAACTCTATTTACACTATAACCAAAAAAGATTGCAATGGCCAAACATGTATTACTTACCTGACCCTGCATAAGGGAACAAAGAAAAAAAAATAACTAAAACTCCAATGCTGGAAAAAAGCATCTACTCCTATAGTCAATGGTGTGACTAAAGTCTCATGTACTGAGTGGAAAACTTAGGGAACACATGCCTGGATCTGGTGGGATCCAGACATACTCAGAAAGGGAACATCTAGGTCTCTGACTACCATGTGGGAGACCCAAGTTTTATTGTCAGTCCCAAACTATCATTCTCAGGGCTGGCACAGTGCACTGGATGAAGCAATTGCTCCAGATTATTCAACAAGATTTTAAACTTTTGCTCTGCAGTTTTTGCTTGCGTTGCCTTTCTGTTCCACCCCCACACTGTAGCTGGACTAGTACAAGGAGGTGGAGGGAAGAGAAGAGTAGAAATGATGCAGAAAGCAGAGTCAGCGCTGTGCCTGTTGCTATAGGAAGGGAAGAAGAGAACATCCTAATTGGTAAAATTTTGACTGTTAAAGCCTGGATTACTTTAAGAGGTACCAGATCTTGTTCATGAATTAGCAGGGCTTCGCTTCAGAGAAGGTCCATCAGTGACTGTTATTCCAGAAGTGTTCTCACAGCATCCCTGGGCCTTAAAATGCAAGACACTTTAAATTCTGCACAATCCTCTACAGCTTTGTGGCTTCACAACCATATGTGGTTTCCAGATTCACTTCTTTCCTTAAAGGAAGGTCCTGCCACAAAACCACGACTTGGAAGCTCAGCCTAGTACTTTTCTGTACCTTCAGCTGAATCAGAACAGCCTTCTGTAATAAGTAATAAGGAATATATACTTGATATATGTAGAATGCTTTTCATCCATAGATCTCAAAGCGGCAGATTTTTAAAGATATTTAGGCTTTGTTGCGCTCAGCGAAGCAATGCCTAACTGATGTAGGAGCCTAGGTCTCATTTTTCAAAAGGGATTTAGGCACTTAGGAATCCAAATCCCATAGACTGTCAAGGGGATTTAGGCTCAGGCATCTGCTGACATATGATCATTTGGGGGAACCTAGTGACCTACAGATCTCTGGGGTACTGTTAGGGGAGAGTTGCTTCAAGGGAAACCCCTGGGGCCTGTGGGTTGGACATTGGGGATGCTTTTGACCAATGGGGGCTCTGAGTTTCCTGTTGGGCAACTTGAGGCTGTGGATCCCCTCCTTGCTGGGGACAGCAAAGACTGTTTTTGGGGGAAGTAGGGAGAGTGGTAACCCCTTCAGGTTTAGAGAGCATGTTCCCTTTAAAACCTCATCTTAAAGCAGAGGAGGTGTTGCGCTGGTTGTTCCAGTGGGGAGGGGGTTGAGAGAGAGGGAGAGTAACAGGTGTGAATTTCAGAGTAGCAGCCCATGAAAACTGATGCTCAAATGAATTTGTTAGTCTCTAAGGTGCCACAAGTACTCCTGTTCTTTTTACAGGTGTGAGTGTGGCCCTTGCATAACAAAGCAGCTGAGAGCCAGCCAAAATGTCAGGAAGGACAGAGTGCCAGCCAGGAACATCCCAGGATGGGAGGCAGGAGGAGTGCTGTCCTGGGAAAGAATCATCTGAGAAGGACAAACTGAAGCCAGACCCAGTATCGCCATCGCCCAGAACTATACGGGTCTGTGAGTACTGGAGCTTGTGACTTTGCACTGGGAACTAAGGAGGGAGGTTGTAGCTAGTTAAGTGAGGTTGTTGCACTGTGTAGGTTTGCAGAAAATGGCAGAAGAGGGCACTGGAAGGGTTTGTTGGGTAAAATTTATGGGTGCCAAAGACCATCAGGAGCACCCAAGAGTCACTGCTGAACTGGAACTCTGCCAAGGATTCCTGAGCTCTGAATCTAGATGCATTGCTCAGTGTCTATCCTTTTATAGGGTAACACTGGGACTGTGGGTCCTTGTGTTGGATGTAACCCTACTTTACTGCTCCCCCTCTCTCTTCCCTCTGTTTTCCTCCATTCATTCCTCTGTCAATAAATATTTCCTTTGTTTGTACTAATCCACTAATCACTGTACTAATCCAGTGTGTGTATGTATTTAGTCAGTGGGGTTAGGAACAGGTGCTCCTGGGGTAGAAGAGAGATTCTCTACTGTGTTCCTGCATGTGCCTTTTCTTGGGCAGAATTGCCCTATAGAGCGGACTCCATCTTGGCCATGAGGGTAGGGTGGCCAGATGTCCGGTTTTTGACCGGAAAGTCTGGTTGAAAAGAGGACCTGACAGTATCCAGTCAGATTTATTGACCATACCAGACACCCTAAGTCCGGTTACTGCGAGCAGGGGAGGTGCCGGGTCATCACTGCTCCAGCCCCTACTCAGCCAGAGCCGCCTCCTATCTTCATCGGGTGGCTGCAGCTCCCAGCCCCCGCTCCGAAGATAGGTCCCTCCTGACCCGGGTGGGAGGGGAAAAGCAGCAAGGAACTTGGGGCAGAGGGGAAGAAGAGTGGGTAGCGGGGCAGGGAGGTGTGGGGGAAGAAGCAGGGCAGGGGAGGTTCTAGCACTTCTGCTGGAGTGTCTGGTTTTTAAATATTACCAAGTTAGTAACCCTACATGAGGGCGCTGTAGTTATACGGAATATGGGAGGTGACCCACTAGAGAACTGTTGCCAGAGCTGGCCTGTAAAATACTCAGAACTTATGGATGGGGAGGCCAAGACCCAGTTTGCAGTGCAGCAGAAAATTTGAACACAACTGTGTAGGTACTACTGGGACAGATATATTAGAAATTCTATAGAAAGGCAGCTACGAATAGAGTTGGTAGAATAATCAGCATGAATAATGTATTTGAGTTCTTCCCCATCAACTATTCCATAAAGATTTTCATTATTCAAATGCCTCTGGTCAAAGATATGTACAAAATAATATCACAGTAGTACAATCAGACACATTAGTAATAACTTCCTTCCTTATTTGACCAGCTCTAGATGGGACTAGACCTGCTGCTGCTGTCTGAGCATGTGTGTGGAGGGAAGGGAAAGGAGAGATTAGAGGAAAATTAACCACGCTGGGAGGTTGCCCACTGCCCAGCCCCCATCCTAAATCCAGATCTGGGTGCTACTCTCCCCCAAAGGCCTAGAACTATTGAGAGGGGCAGCCTCGCTTCACAGCATTGCACCAGGGTCGGGGGGGGGGGTGGATCTGGGCTCGTGACTGCGGGGGGGTCCCGTGACTGCGGAGGGGGGGGTGTGCCGCTGCCCCACGCACTGGGAGGGTGCTCAGTACTAGGCTGTTGCGTGGGGAGGGGGGAGTTATCCTCCCTCGGCGCTGGGGCGGCCAACTTCCCCTTTAAGCTGAGGAGGCGGCGCGGGCGGTCTGTGTCGGCAGAGACACTGGCCGGCAGCCCTTTAAGGCTGCGCGCTGCCCTGCCGGTTGCTGCTGTAGCAGCCGCCAGCGCTGAGGGGCAGCGGGGTCGGAGCCGCGACCGGCGTCCCCTGCCCTGCGGGCCGCAGCGGCCCCCGCCCCAGCCCGTTCTCCCGGCGCCGCGGTGCGAGCGGAGGGGGCCGGGCGGGGAAGCGCTGCCTCCGCTCCGCCTCCGAGCGCAGCCCGCTGCGGGGATGTGCCATTGCCATGGCGAGGAGGGTCTTCCCGGGGGCCTGGCTCAGGAAACCCTTCTACGCTCAGGTAGGCCGGCAGCGTGCCGCCCCCCCGGCGCAGGGTCGCGGCTGGCCTGTGGGGCGAGGCCGGGGGCGATGTGCGGGGCGGGCGCCGGGGGAAGGCCGCGCACACTTACGGGGCACCTCAGCCGAGACTAGCGGGAGGGACGTGCCATGCCCCCAGAAGCTTTGGTGGGTCCGGCCCGGCTCCCCCTCGGCTCGCTGCGCAGGGGCGCTGCCCTCGCGGCCCCTCTTGCCTTTGCCGTCTGAGCGCGGCACAGAGGTGCGGGCAATCCCCGGCCGGCCTGGCGTGGGCGCAGCTACCCGCGCGTGTCAGGCTGAGCGGGGCGGCGCCAGCCCGCTGCTCTGGCTCCTTCGGCGGGGCGCGCTCCAGCTGGCCGCGGGGCTTGGGCAGCTTCCAGGAGTGGGATGCGGAGCAGCCTCGGCCGTTTGGCAAGTTAGACGTCGGGGGGGGGGGAGACCGGTACTGGACCTGGCAGCGAGACTTCATTAGTAAGATCTAAAATGGGAACCTAAAATACCAGCCGCTAAACTGAAGTATCAGCACTAGTGTCATGTGCCTGTCACGGGTTAATGCAGGTGTATTAGCCCACACCATGCGCGCGTTTTCTCTCTCTCTCTGTATTTACTTTTGGGGATCGTGTATGTTGATGGCTGGTCTCACTGGTTCTTCATCAGGCCTCCTAACACTGTCATCGGTCTCTAATGAACTCTATCAACCACCTTAACCAACTCTCTTTAGCACTGCAGTGTTGATGTGTAAAGTCATCTCTGTTTACAGAGATTATCAGAAACCAGAGAAAGAGGCTGGCATGTGGACTAATGTGTGTAACAAGTTCCAAAGTGCCATTCAAATGGCTAGCTACACCCATCATATTGCCAATGGCTTTGAGCCACCACTGTATTCATGTTAAATCTTTTTTTAACTCTACAGACATCCATTCCATTGAGAAGAAAATGACAGGATTCGGTAACAGTTTAGATTAAATGTAATTATTTATATGGGCAGCAAGATGGTTCATTTTTGAGACACCTGCCCTAAAAGGAAACCGTTTTAAAGGGATCTATATTTTGTTTTTGGGAAGAACTATATCTTGTATATACAACAGATGCTTCACCCTGCATGTGTGCACATGCATGTCCTTGTGTGTGTGTGTACCTGTGTATGTAGTGTAGGCAGCATTAATGTATGCTATGAATATATATTACATACATTGTCTGTGCATACACTTTCCCCCATCTGTAAAATTAGGGTAATAATAACAATCTTTGTAAAACAAAATAAGATCTTTTGGTAGAAAATTCTCTTTGCCTTAAGAATACCTTGTGACATGGAGTCTCATATTGAAATCCACAGACTATGAGCTTAGTGTAGGAATGTCTTCAGGCATATGGGGAGGAAATTCCTTGTATCTACTTCATATTTGCATTTTCATTTCAGTGGGTGTCCATTGCTTTTTCTGTTTTGAGAGAGGGTACATGGAGCACTTGATTAATCTTCTCTGTACTATTATTCACTTACTACATCACCTCTTTCCTCATTCTTAAACTTAGTAGTCCTAAACCACCATCTTCATCTCCTTGTACTAAAGTATTTTCAGGTCTGTTGTCATTTGCATTGCCTTTCTCTAGACCTTTATAGGGGGTATTTGGAGTGGAGGGGATAGTATTGACTTCTGTAATGCTGCTGTTGTTTGAGCTGCAATATTGTCAATAACATTTGCATTTAAAATGGGAAGGGTTATCCTTAAACTATTTATTTAGTTACCTGCTTTTAAGAACTTTATCTGTTGAAGTACGTGCTGTAAAACACATTTAAAAAATAAAATCAGACACTTGTACAGGCTTCCTAG
Source organism: Caretta caretta (assembly GCF_965140235.1). Classification (NCBI taxonomy): domain Eukaryota; kingdom Metazoa; phylum Chordata; order Testudines; family Cheloniidae; genus Caretta; species Caretta caretta. Next base: position 75,302,849 of record NC_134213.1, read on the forward strand.
CTAGTACCCTCCAAACTAGTTGCCTCCTCTACCCTAATATAACTCAATCTAACCACCATCAAATCTCTGCTTTTCCTCCACTCACCCCTCACTGGACTTGGGATGGGAAGACGTTGGCTTTTGAAACCACCTTTTCCTGAGACGTAATTCTGAAATATACAGAAAACATGAGTCAGAACATTGATAGAACTTCCCTGGAACAATTTTTTTTCTTTTGGTTTCCTATTATATTTGCTGGGGAAAGAAGGAAAAGTAGTAGCCATTCTGACTTTGGACTGATGCCTCTGAAAGACCCTTTTATGGTTCTGTTTTGAGAGGGTTAATGAGATAGCAAAATAAATTCACACTCAAAAAGGCTATGATATGTGCTTTCTGCCACTCGATGCATGTGTAGAATTGGCAGGTGGCTGTCAATATGTTGGCTCTACTTGTCGTTGTGTGGTGGTGTTCCCACACTGTATAGCTCTTCCTTCTAAAGATCCCAAAGGGCTCACCAGACTTTATATAAAGGGTTCATTTAACCCGTTATTGACATGTAGCTATGTCTGGGATGGAGAGTGGAAGATTCTAAACAACACACAGCAATACTACATAGCAGTGGAGGACCGAAAGGGAATATTATTGTAAAGAGAGAAAGCTGTTGCCTAGTTTAGTGGTTCCCAACTTCATTGGTTCTTGTACCACCTTCTTAAAAAATTATGTAAATGGAATTGATTAACATCTAGCTCCTGTAGCAAGTTTGCGCCCCCAAAGGTTGGTAAAAATGAGGATGCAAGTCAAAATACTTTACTCTTGTTTAATGTGTAAACCAGATAGACATTAGGCCAAATTTTCTATTCTTATCTGGCCATTGTGTGCGCCTCGGGCTGTACAAAGAGGCTCAAATCTGGCTATAGCTGGCTGATTGATAATACCCCTGGCCAAGGAGGATGGAGTGGGTTGATCTCTCGGCTGCTGTAAAGTCATCGGAGCAGGCCCCTCCCAACCCTGGCATCAGGGGCGGCAGGTTTGTATAATTTTTGGTGGTGCCCAGAATGGGTCCAAGTCCTCCACTGCCTAAGACTCTGGGAGGGAGTTTGGGTGCGGGAGGGGGTTTGGAGTGCAGGCTCTGGGAGGAAGTTTGGGTGTGGGAGGGGTTCAGGTTCTGAGATGGAGTTTGGGTGCTGGTTGCAGGCTCTGGGCTGTGGCAGGGGGTTGGGGTGCGGGGGGGGTGTGGGCTGTGGGAGGGAGTTTGGGTACAGGAGGGGGTTTGGGGTGCAGGCTCTGGGAGAGAGTTTGGGTACAGGAGAGGTGTGGGCTTGGAAGGAGTTTGGGTGTGGGCTCTGGGCTGGGACGGGGGGTTGCGGGGCATGGGGCTGGGTTGGGGGATGAGTTTGGGGTGCAACAGGCAGGCTGTCCTAGGGCTGGGTTTGGGGGCCAGAGAGGAGGACTCCCCACAGCCCAGCCCTCTCTCTGTTGGCAACAGCGAGCTTTGGGGGGGCACCCCTCCCTGACACTCACCCAAGCCCCCCCAGGGTGTTGCTCAGGAGGTCCCGCCAGAATAAGCCCCCCTCCTCCTTGGAGTTGACTCAGAGTCACCTGTCTGGGGGGGTGCTGCCATGTGCCTCCTCCCTCTGCAGGCACAGCAGCTGCCTCATCTTGCCCCCAATGCCGCTCCCTTGTAGCCGGCCACGGCTGGTGAGGGAGCACAGCATGGAGCTGCAGGGGGCAGCCACCCACTGCCCAGGGCAGGCAGGGCTGCTTTGGGGAGGGGGTGCGCAGGGGAAGCAGGCAGGGCCGGGGAACGCTCTGGGGGAGTCATGCGGGGTCAGCAGGCGGTGCCAGGGGAGAGACCGGGCCCCAAACACTGGTGGAGCTGGGCCCCCAGGCTCTGAATTTTCTGGAGCCCGGGCACCACGGGCCCATACAACTTGCTGCCCCTGCCTGCAGAGGTACTGGGGGATCAAGTGTGGCTCTATAGTGCTTCTCCACTAGCATTTATTCCTTTAGAGATTATAGAGCAGCCCTGGCCTGCTGTAATTTACACTGGTGTTGGGACAGTATAGACCAGCCCTCAGAATCTGGGACCCAGAACTGTCGTGTTTGTTGCTCCCCTTTTGGAATTTGGCTTCAGAAGAGAGTCTGTCTCACCGATTTATTTATTTTTTTCATCCTCCTTACTAACAGTCAAAAACAGTATCTCCCGAAGTGTGGGTATATCTCCCCTGGGGAGGCACAAATAACTAGCCAAAATGGCACTGACAAATCTGAGGCTCTAGAGAGCTGAAAGGTTTCAAGTCTCCTACTCGTTTTTTAAAAAAGAACAAGTCTGTAGTTGTTATGGTTGTAAAGAAAAACTTGACCTGTGTGTTACACGCACTATGTATCTGAAGCAATGTCTGCCTGAGTCTGAAGGAAGCCTGAAACAATGGCTCTGAAGTATGAAGTGCCCCGTTCATTTCAATGGATGCTATCTCAGTAAATAATTTAAATGTTAACACTGTTAACTATTTCACTGCTCATCAAACACGCATGGGTGTGTCTGATTCCCTTTATTTTGAAGGGAAGGGGGCTTAGCTTTCAAAAATTTGGGGGAATGCTGATCTAGGTTGTTCCTAAGAGCAGCCAGTTTACGTGCAAATCTTTTAACTAGAATAACTGTATTGTGATTGACAAACTAGTAGATTCATGTGTGGCAACAGTAGTGTAGAGAAGAGCTTTTCACGCTTGGAAATGTATCCGCTACCAAGAGAAATACTGTGCTGAATTTTTTAGTCATATCATGTGCAGTCCTACTGGCTTAAATAATATTGTGAGGCAAAAATTTGCCTGTTGTCTTAAAAGATCTCAAGTGCAAGCAATCAGAAAAGTCACTGGTAGCAGATTACAGTAATCTGATTTCCCTCAGTTTTTAATCCTTGATTTATTTTCGATCTTCTTTACTTATGAGAGAACATCCTGTTTTTCTATCTTATCTTTTACTGTAGTACAATGTCCATCTCGCACTTGTTCCTCAAATTGCTGATTATTTAAGATATAAATAGATCAAGACATTCATCATCATAGAGTCTAATGTATATGTTTACCATTTTTAGAGAAAGCGTGAATGCATCCATGCCTTGTCAATTGCAATTCTCCATTATTCACAAACACCAAATGTTATGTGTTCACACCAACCTGGGTGAAACATACTGCGTCTTTATAAATAATTTAAAATAGAAATGAGCAGATAACAAAAGGAAATTCCTAATGTGGTCAAATGACAATATTAATGAGCTGGAAGCATAGTAAACATTAGCTGGAACCTGCAGTACAGAACTGAGACCTGTGTTCTATGTAGTTTATTTAAACAAGATTATATAATATGGTAGTAAAACACTTTGTAGAATTAACCAAAGGGATACATGTTACTTTATATTCTGCTATAAGAAGTTTTTAAGTAGTTACAGAAAAACTGGCTAATAATTCGTCCTGATATCTTTCAGTTTGCTATTACCCATGTCCTCTGGAATGCATCCAGCTTTGAATTTTGCCAGAAGTGGTTTTACCAGATATGCATCCCAGGGGATGACTGTATAATTACCATGCAGCACACATTTTAGTAGAATGTAAAAGTGATAGCAAGATGTTTGTGTATATGCCTTTTTAGGTGTGTCAAGCTTCTTCCTTCATGCCTGTGTTCCCTGGCTCATGTCCAAGACCAAGAGGATTGGTGAGAATGTAGCGTGGAGGAAAGAGCCAGTATTTGCTGGCTCTTCCTTTCTGGCTCATCTCAAAATTCTTGCACTCCCAGAGTCCTAATCATTTAATGATTGTTCAGAGTTTTCTAGGATATTGCCACATGTCCATATGAAATATATCTGTATGAATAATCATCTACACAGTGAATATATTAAACTTTCCATAAAACCTACGTTCTTCTTTTTCCCTCAGTCACTCCAGATTTTCTAAAATTATATTCTGGCTTCGTTCTGTTTCTGTTCTACAGTTGATCAGCCATTATGTTAAAACCTTTAAGCAAACAAAACAAAAGAAAAAATCCTGTTGCTGTTTACCAGGTTAAGTTTTATTTAGAAAAGTAAGACAAAGAGGTTTTCTTTAGCTTTCACTTGCTGTAATTTCTGGTCAGTTGTGCCAGTCTTACTTTCACAGTTTGTGTGGGGAAAATACTGAGGAAAACATGTTAAATATGCCTTGCAAGAATTGTCAATAAATATAATTCAGAAACACGATATATAGAACTTCTCTGTCTAGGGGAGTTTTGCAGTAAAGAAATCTGTAACAGGCTTCAAGAAGGCAGTTTTTTGGGATTGCCTTAGGTTCTAAGGATCTGATGAAATCATTCGTAGCCACTTTTTCCTGTAGGTATTATAAAAGATTACATCAAGAGCAGGGTAACTAAACTAATTGCAAAGCAGCAAAAGATTCACTCTTAAAAAAAATCCAAGGAAATAAAGGGTCTTCCTGTGGTAGAACAAGAGTACCTTTCTTTCCAGCCAAACACTGCTCCCAGCATCCTGTTATCTACGGACTTGCTGCTCTGCAACGGCAGACCTTCCGAAGAGAATCCTTCATCTCCTTTGTCTAATTGCTATAAATTGCTCTGGCATCCTGCCTAAAGTTGCTTGTCCAAAAAAAGTTTGCAAGCCATATTGATCCCAGAGTTGTGTGAACAGCTGTTTCATACAGATGCCCTGCCATGGAGGACATTCGGTCTGTTAAAATCAGTCATCCTAAAATGAAAATATATCTAAAGTGAAGGACTAAATTGAAGATGAACCGCAAAACTAAAGTGAGAGTGACATTAAGTCCAAAGTGCATGTTGAACAGCTCCTACTAACCAGGCTTCTTGTGTTGTGCTATGTGTGTGTTTGGAAGTGGTGGCGCTTAGAAATAAGTTGGATTTTTTTTTTTTTCCTGGCCAACCTGGGCAATAGAGTTTAAAGGGAGTAACTGAAATCCAGTCTTAGGCAGATATGTACTATTGCTATTGTGTATTCTGTAGAACCCAGATACTGAATAGAATTGCCCTGGACTGTACCCTGAAGAAGCTCACAGTGTATAGATAGCTTTACACTGGTGAGCAGTTACTCAGCTGATTAGTCCTATTGACATCAGTACACATTACATTTCAATTGTATGTAGATATCTAGTTGACTTATGTTAATATTGCTGAAGTTCTAATTTAAAAACAAAACAAGGGGCTTGTCTTCACTGCATTGTTATTTTGAAGAATAACTTGAATGTTGTCCCTTACCTGCCTCAGGTCTGCACACAAACCTCTCTAGGTAAAGTAAGTGGTGCATTAAGCCTGAGGTAGATGCCGGTGGCTTGTTGGGATGGATGGGTTGAAGCTTGAGTGCAGGTGAAGTTTGCATAGTAATGCAATCAGGACTTTGCTTACAGTCCAGTCCATTCAAGTATCATGAGGTCTACCCCCATGCCTTCCTGAAACTTCCACCCAGGTTAATTGTTGTCTGGTCCCCCTCGTATCTTGATTGGACATTATCTACCGTGTATTAATACTCAGTTTGATACTTTGGACCCTGTCTTCCATGTGGCCCTTTGCACCTGTAGCATTTGTTCTAGCGCAGCTATTAAAACCCTGAAGACACTGTACTGCTGGGAAATGACTAAGTGAAACCCTGGCAAGCTCACTTGACTACAGTTTGACTGGGTGATCGCCAGCATGCAGCTCTGTACCTAGGCAGCTCAAAGGCCTCTTGAGAAGTTCATGAGTGATTGATCATGGAGGATCCTGAGGAGGACCCAGAACTGGGCCTGTTTCTGGACGTGGAGTTCTCGCGTGAGGCAGAACCAATGCTAGGGGCCACAGTCACTCCATCCTTGACCAAGACTCTGGGGAGAAGATGCAGAAAGCAGCAGCTGAAACAGCATTACTTCAGCCGGGTAAGGTCTTGAATGACAGTTGTTATGGTTGGGGGGAGGAGGGGCAGATATGACATAAGGGACCTGTTATTACCTTTGTAGAACCAATCCACACAAGGGTATGTTATGTGGTGGAGGGCGGCCTTTAAGAGATGCCATCTGTAGTGTCCCTTTGGGGTGTGGGAACCATCATTACCTTCACCATCCCCGACATCCAGAGGGTAGATTTTAGGTAATGCTGCCTCAGCGTTTCTTGCTGGGCATAGGAAACCATGATCTCCTTCCCTACCCCTCCACCCCTAGAACCTGGCATCCAGTAATGTCCATCCAGCACAGCAGGGAATGTAGAGGAACAAACTGCCATTTCAAGAACTCTGGAATTTAGCAGCTGCAAAGTGAAGAGTTTTTCATTTCACTCTCCTCAATTAATATCTTGATGTGACAAAGAAAGATAAAGGGGAGATTCTCTTCCTTTTTTACCCTACACAGTAAAGCTATGTACTGTTTCTTTGCTTTACAGCTCATTTGCATAAGTGCAGTCCAGCCACCCTCCCAGAAGGCCAATGACTATCAGCACCAGAGTCTAGAAGCAGAAGGTAGAGAACACAGGAGGACCTTTTGAGGGACTTGGGCAGAAGGTCTGACCTGCTCTTTGAGCTTCAAAGGGAGATGCTGGAGGAGGAACAGCAATTCCAGATTGCAGCTAAGATGATGTTGGAGAGGGAGAAATGCATGGTGGCAGAGTAAGTTGCCCATAATGTGCCATGTGCAAGCCAGACTGCTAGCAGAAACACAAGGAGAACCCACACCAAATGATTGTATGCCTTCTAGGCATTATGGTCAGTAAGTGCCAGAGCAGCCTGGCCACTGCATTTGCCCAGGTTCATCTCCAGCCTAATCTTGCAGCCATGAACCATAATTAAGGCGAAGATTTTGTCACTGATATTTTTAGTAAAAGTCACGGACAGGTCACAGGCAATAATGAAAAATTCATGGAAGCCTGTCCCTGACTTTTTTACTAAAAATATCCATGATAACGTGAGCCTGGGAAGCTGTGGTTGGGCTGGGAGCTCCAGGGTCCCCTCTGCTGGCGGCTCCGAACTCCGGAGGTTCTGCCTGTGAGCTGCGGGGATGCCACTCACGACAGCCGGAACCTGTGGAGGGTCTGCCTGGTGGTGGCGGCGGCAGGGAACCAACCTTGCAGCTCCCAGTCGGGGTTTGTGGCGGTTCAATGATGAGACAGAACACAGCTTTATGCAAGCAAGCAGGCTGGTCAGCTGAAATGGGCTGCTTCCCCCAGGTTTCCACCTTCATTATATTTCTCCCCCCTATGCATTACATACTTCTACCGCAAAAAGACACACAAAGGAATGTATGACGTTGATTAATATACTTGTTTACCAAATTTTATCTACTACAATCCTGGTTCTCAGATCTTGAGCCCAGGCTAAGAAAGCTTCCCACGGTTACTGTCCTTTAATCAACTTCTCATGGTTCATATCTAGTCCTTGTCCTTGAATAGAGCAATGTGTGCATTGCTTCTACAAAACAGTCAGGGTGTGCCCTGACTGTTTCCAGGTGGAATAACTAAACATGAACCCTTCAGGGGCTGGCTGCAGTCACAGAGGTTTTTGGAAGTCACGGAATCTGTGACTTCCGTGACTAAATCGCAGCCTTAACCATAACACCATGAGCTGCTCCCAGTGACCCCTGCATGGCAGGGGTTACTCAGTGCATGGAAGTAAGTGCCCATGGTAAGTTTAACCTCTTCACTCTACTTCTGTGCAGAGATGGCAGGGTGATGACCGGTACCCTGACTATATAGACTTCCTGTTCCTATGACATGGCACTGTACCCCTTGTGCATGTCACATCTGCTTAAGGCAGCTGGACTGATCGTATAGTGCACTGTTGCGGAGTAATAAAGTTAAATTGGCTCCACTGACAGTGTTATTCATTGTTGCATTGTTAAATGCTTAAAGCAGATGTACTGATAGTATTATTCAGTTTGAATAAATAATCTTTGTTCAGTCCCTTTGTTTCTGCGAGTTTTGATTTGCGCTAGAAAGAGATGGGTACTTAACAACACAATTTTATTTTGGCATCACCATAACAATAAATGCAAATTCAAAGAAGGCCGTCTTATGAAGGAACACTGATACAGAGCACATCAGTCACTTCCTGCAACTCCAAGATTGCAGGGGAACCAGGAGCTGGGTGGGTAAGAGCCGTGGATCCTACTCATCATTCTGAGTGGGATCCATTGTTTTCCACCAGAATGCAGACAACAAACATAAGTAGAAGTGGTGTACTGCAGTAGGTTGCTGGGTGAACACTACTTCCACCCATTTGACCAATATAGACAGTTTTCTGACATACACAGTGAAAGTTTGAAAGGAGCTGCTCAGAATAGTGCAGTGCTGAGAACCAAGGAGTATGTCCCAAGAAGGCAAGTGCCTTCACTTGAATCAGTACTCTACAGTGTGAACAGTGTAGAACTGGAAGGTGGCTCAAGCTTGCCTTTGCAGTATGGCTGCTCTCACTTGAGTTAGGCCAGCTCGAGTGTACCAACTCAAGCTAACAATGCAGTGAAGACAAGTCATTAAAAATTAAGTCCTGGAAAGGAACAATAGAGAAAAGAGTATAGACAAAAGCTAAATATTGTTTGTTATAAATATTGAGACATATATTTCCAGAGTGAATTATGGGGTTGAGGGAAACTGGTCCCCTTAAATAAAAGTTTGTGTAACTTGCTAAGAATGGTGAAATTCATTTCTATTAAATAACCGATCCCATAAAGTAAACTATTGATGACAATTAATTGAGTGTGGACCGAACGACAAAATTTTCTAAAATGTAGCTTTTTTTGTACCACTTCTCTGATGCTGTGATATCTTCTACTTTGATTGCAAAGGCAAACAAAGTCATTTTTTCTGTTTGGTACTCTAGCTAGTTACAGAAAAATTAGGCCAAAGATGATAATTGAATGATTCATCTAGGGAGACGATCTCAGGAAATGGTATTGTGAGTGGTGACTTAAACTGATTGCAGATCCTTTGTTGGCATTGTTAAGCAAAGAACATAGACTAAAATTGTCAGGCTTAGGTGCCTAACTCTAGGCATCTCAGGCCATATTTAGGTACCTTAATAAAAATGGCCTGAGTGCCAAAGGAGCTGAGCTCTGACCAAAGTCTGTAGGAGTTCAGCACAATCAAAGCTCAAGCCACTTTTATTTAGGTCCCTGTCTTTTGGTAGCAACTTTGAAAATGTTAGATGTAGTAATGACTGAGGTAGGTGTGACAAGACAGTGACCTATCTGGTCAAATAATGTCTGCTAATCACCTGTTATTTGACCACTGTCTAATATTGTCAAATATTCCAACAAGAATGCCCTGATGTGGTCAGAAGCTTACCTTTTTGTTTGTACTATGGTTCCATTCTTTTCTTTTTGTTTTTATTACTGTTCTAATAAACTAGTGCTTTAAAATAGAGTTTGTTCAGTCAATTGGCAATTATTTTTGGACCAGTCTGATGCCCTCCTAGACTGAGGGTAGGGTCTACCTTTTGTGGTTATGATTGAATGTTTAAATCTCCTGGGTATGCTTGTAGCCATCCTTGAGCTGTAATTTTATTCAAACTCTTAGGGCTTGTCTACACTTACAGCGCTGCAGCAGGGGAGCTGTACCACTTTGTGAAGACACTACTTACGCTGATGGGAGAGCTTCTCCTTTCAGCATAGGTGCTCTACCTCCCTGAGAAGTGGTAGTTATGTGTATAGGAGAAGTCCTCTTGTCAATATAGCATGTCTATGCTGGGAGTTAGGGCTATATAACTGCATAACTTGCGGGTATGGTGATGTAGTTACACTGACATAAATTTGTAGTGTAGACCAGGGCTTAGGCTAAGCAGGGAAAGACCTGATCAACATCTGGATGGAAGTCCTTCAAGGAAAAACCCAGCTGCTATAAGAAATGGTGTTGCTGATTCAGTAGTTAGTACCCTTCCCTCCAAGTTTGTTGAAATCGTAAGATTTTTTTTAACGGGGCTATGTTGTGTACTTTTAGAGAGTAGTGCTACAACAGCAACATTGTTTTGCGCCTGTATTCTGTGCTGAGAGTGACTAAACAACTGAACTTGTGATGGACTCTCAACTTCCTGCCAAGAAGTTGCAGGATCCAGCCCAAAGCTGGTAAAGATGCATAAGGAATTGGGGTCATTAGGTAAAATGTGTAATGTTGACCCCTATATCTTGTGCTAAGAGCCCCACCACAGCTGGAATTATTTGAAGATGTGTTGAATGTGAACTCTTGAGGTTATAGGGGAACTAAGATTGGGATTCAGTGCTTCCACTCTGCATTTTCTCCTCTCGAGTTTGGCTTTTTGTTCTTGGGCATAAATGAGAGGCAATATTTGGTCCACAGTGCATATCATTAAAGAAAATTGAAAAATGGTCCCTTAATATATTACATTATTTTTTCCTAATTTGAAAAACTGCAGCTTGCACATGCTCCTAGAGACTTGCTAGAACTCTGCAGCTAAAATATCTATCTGCATGCTCAAGTCAGGAGCTCAGCAGATTTTTCCATTCAGTTGTAGCTCTGGGTTGCTGTGGGCTGGGACCAAGCACCTGAACTGAGAGCAGGGAAAGTCTCCTGTTCTCTCAGTCCCTTCCTGCTGACACCAAGACTATCTGGAAGAGGAAGCTGCCTGATACAAATGCAGAGTGGTCAAGAGCCAGACCGGGGGTGGCAATGGGAGTTGGTCAGGACAAAGAGCCTCTGAGGATTGTGGGGAGGACTTGGACTAGAGGCTGAGAGGGGTGGGGGAAAGATAAGGGAAACTGGGAATTAGTGGTGAAGGAGACTGGGACTAGCTGGGCAAGAAGACTGGGACTGGGAGTTGGTGTGGGGAAGTGATGGGTGGGGGAATAGGACTAGGAGCCATTGGTTGGGGGGGAAAGACTGAACTCAGATGAGGAGTGGGGGACTGGGAGCTGATGGGGCAACAGGAGACAGGCAGATTGGATAAGGTGCCAGGAAAGGATGAAACTGGGACTGGCTGAGCAAACAGACTATGAACAAGTGGGTGGGGACTAGAAATGGCTGGAGAAGGAGAATGGGTTTTAAACTGTAGGGGTGTCTGGAGAGAAGGATGCGGGTGGAGAAGCTTGAGGAGCTAGGTGAGAGGATGGGGATGAGGAGCCAGAAGAGGCTATGCTCCCTAGAGAATGTTTCCCCTCTAGAGCCTGGAATGGAATCCAGATTCCTGAGTCTCCTCATTCCTCTGCTGATAGCAAATATCTGGAAATCCACTGACCGTGCCCCCATCCTTTCCTAATACTGGTCCATAAAGGATGACACTATTACTGTTATCAATTGCTCCCTGCCACTTTCCCCTAAAACTTTATCCTTTCTGCCCTATCCCTGTCCCACTTTTCCTTTTATCCATTATCTGTCCAATTCTACCTGAGGACATGGGATTTGTAACTTAAGGTTTTGCCTAGAGGGATTCTCTGTGTTTTGAATCTGATTACCCTGTAAGGTATTTACCATCCTGATTTTATAGTGGTGATTCTTTTACTTTTTCTTTAATTAAAATTCTCTTTTAAGAACCTGATTGCTTTTTCATTGTTCTTAAGATCCAAGGGTTTGGGTCTGTGTTCACCTATGCAAATTGGTGAGGATTTTTATCAAGCGTTCCCTAGGAAAGGGGGTGTAGTGCTTGGGGGGATATTTTGTACAGGGGAGACATTTCCAAGTGGGCACTTCCCCTGTTCTTTGTGTAACACTTTGGTGGTGGCAGTGTTTAACCTAACCTGGTAAGAATAAGCTTAGGGGGTCTTTCATGCAGGTCTCCACATCTGTACCCTAGAGTTCAGAGTGGGGAAGGAACCTTGACACCCAGCTTTTTTTGGCTTTGCAGAATTTACGGTATAGATGTGACCTAATAATTCCCTAGCAGAGTTATCTTGCCTTTTAATGTGAATGCATTTTTTAAATGTTCAGTCTTAATTCAATGACTTAGTGGTGCAAGCACATTAAAAACTTGGAGGGGACTAGGAATGATGAAGTCCTTCACTCAGAGTGTAATTTAATAACAAAAAATTAGTCGTCCCTACAAGTTTTCAATAGAGAATCTGTTTCTTTTGAAATGTTATCTGGACCCCAAATATCAGATCTTTGTAAGGTATTCCAGGATCTACCATTCTTAATGTAGGGAAAACCAAATTGTAAAGAGCATTGGGAGAAACTCTTCGGAGGAGCAATTTGAGGTACAGTACTAAGGTCTTTAGTGAATTTTCTAAAGAATTAATATTTCATTTGAAGCATTTTGATTAGGGCTGTCAAGCAATTAAAAAAATTAATTGCGATTAATTTTGTGATTTTAAAAAAATCACAATTAATCGCACTGTTAAACAATAATAGAATACCTTTTTATTTAAATATTTTTGCATGTTGTCTACATTTGCAAATATATTGATTTTAATTACAACACTGAATATGGTGTACAGGGCTCACTTTACATTTATTTTTTATTACAAATATTTGCACTGTAAAAAAAAAAAGTATTTTTCAGTTCCCCCATTACAAGTACTGTCATGCAATCTATTTATTTATCACGAAAGTTGAACTTACAAATGTAGAATTATGTACAAAAAAAACTGCATTCAAAAATAAAACAATGTAAAACTTTAGAGCCTACAAGTCCACTAAGTCCTACTTCAGCCAGACAAGTTTGTTTACATTTGCAAGAGATAATGCTGCCCACTTCTTGTTTACAATGTCACCTGAAAGTGAGAACAGGTGTTTGCATGGCACTGTTGTAGCCAGAGTCACAAGATATTTACGTGCCAGATGCGTTAAAGATTCGTATGTCCCTTCATGCTTCAACCACCATTCCAGAGGACATGCGTCCATACTGATGATGGGTTCTGTTCGAGAATGATTCAAAACAGTGCGGACCAATGCATGTTCATTTTTATCATCTGAGTCGGATGTCACCAGCAGAAGGTTAAAACCCAAATCACCAAAAAGGAAAAATTAGTGGTAGTTTCCACATCGGAGTGTTGCTTTTTTAAGACATTTGAAAGTGTGCTCCATGCCTCGTCCCTCTCAGATTTTGGAAGGCACTTTCAGATTCTTAAATCTTGGGTTGAGTGCTGAATCTATCCTTAGAAATATCACATTGATACCTTTGTTGCGTTTTGTCAAATCTGCAGTGAGAGTGTTCTTAAAATGAACAACACGTGCTGGGTCATCACCCGAGACTGCTGTAACATGAAATATATCGCAGAATGCGGGTAAAACAGAGCAGGAGGCATACAATCCCCCCCCAAGGAGTTCAGTCGCACACTTAATTAATGCATTATTTTTTAATGAGTATCATCAGCATGGAAGCATGTCCTCTGGAATGGTGGCCAAAGCATGAAGGGGCATACGAATGTTTTGCATATCTGGCATGTAAATACCTTGCAATGCCAGCTACAAAAATGCCATGCGAATGCCTGGTCTAACTTTCAGGTGACATTGTAAATAAGAAGCGGGCAGCATTGATTCCCATAAATGTAAACAAACTTGTTTTTCTTAGCAGTTGGTTGAACAAGAAGTAGGACCTAGTGAATTTGTAGGCTCTAAAGTTTTACACTTTTTGTTTTTGAATGCAGTTATGTAACCAAATTTACATGTGTAAGTTGCACTTTCACAATAAAGAGATTGCACTACAGTACTTCTATGAGGTGAATAGAAAAATACTATTTTTTATCATTTTTACAGTGCAAATATTTGTAATCAAAAATAAAAAAATCAAAAATAAAGTGAGCACAGTACACTTTGTATTCTGTGTTGTAATTGACAATGTAGAAAAACCTCCAAAAATATTTAATAAATTTCAATTGGGATTCTATTGTTTAAAATAGCGATTAATCACAATTAATTTTTTGAGTTAATTTTGATTAATCGACAGCCTAATTTTGACTTTAGGATCCACTTAAAGATACATACTGTCATTCAGAGAATGTTTGGTACTCAAGTTTCTGCATTGTCACTGCTTTATTCCTCTAGTGATTTGTTACACTTCCCTTCTACAGTTCCATGCTGTTGTTAGATCTGACCTCTACTAAGTTAAATCAGAACATGCCATCTTAAAATGGCTGTTTTAAAATAATTCCATAAAGTGTTAATAGAACATTAAGGTTGAATGAATAAATATCAGTAGACACCAAATTAAGATTCACATGCAACTTTAGCAGTGGCCCCTTGCACTATTTATTATGATATTTAAATATATTATATTTATTTACATTAGAGCATTATATCTAAAATAATATAGTATCTTACAACTTTTTTCTACAACCATGATTAATTTCCCCTGGAACAAGTGAAGATACCCCTTTTCAATAAGATCTGTATATTTTTATGCCAAATTTCAACTTTCAATCCACAGCTAATTTGGCTGTGGATTTATGTGTGGTGTTTTATTTTAATAAAAGTTGCAAGTATATTTTTATAATGGGAAAAAATGTGTATTACTTTTCTACCCTCCTACCTGTGCAAAAAGGGTCAACTGATTTTGTTCAGACTTTCCAAAATAATTCACCTCTGGGCAGAGACCATGCTAGGAAATCTTCTACAATCAGTTTGTTAGGCTGGTGACAGTTGTGCACATTCAACTGTAGCCAATACTGCTCCCTCTACAATAACATTGTATTTTAGTGAAGCATAGATGATTGCTACCATCTAATTTGGTATGAAGTTCAGAATCCCTCAGATGATTCTTTTGTGACACTTTGCTACATTTAGGATGCAGATGTTTAAAATAATAACAAAAAGCATAGGTCCAAAGATTTTAAAACCCCAGCTGTTTTCCCTAGCAGGGACTCTAGCCCCCAGGCTTAAAAAATGAAGCTAATGATTTAAAAATCAATAGTTTACTCCGAAATTCAATTTTCTCATCAGCTCTAATGTGCATGAAGGTTAAGGAACTGGCTGTTCTGGAAACTGAAATCCTCTGTTTATTCACAGGTCAGATACGATGCAGGCAGCCAAAGTGTGAGCTTTCTTACACTGGCCCATTGCTGACCTGAGCTCTGATTTGGAGGGACCACCTTCTATAAGGGTAAGAGGTAGTTCAGTCTCCTTACTACAGGTAGTTCTCTCCTAGGTCTTTCTCCATCAGAAATTTCTAATAGTAGTTTACTTTGAATTTTGTATGTGGTGAGCATTTATAGTGTTAATGACTCTTCTGGCTTAGAGAAAATATATGATCTGAACCATAAACCCATGATACTATACCTGTTTGTTTGGATTATAGAATTAAAATATTTTCTGGATGGATAATTCCATTATGAGGTATCTTGCCCTTCCTTTGAAGCATCTGGTACACTGTCAGTACTGTCTGCTCAACTAGATGGACGATTTTTCTGATCGGATTTGATAATTCCGGTGTTGCTATATAATTCTTCTGTTGTAAGTTGCAGTTTTCTCTAAACAGTTATTTGAGGAAGCAGAGAGGGAGAGAAACTAGATGTAAGTAAGAGGAGCCTTGAGTATTTGAATTGTTCTAAGCTACCTGAATCTTTAAAAGTCAGCTTTCTTTAGTAAGAGTTGATTTGGTTAATCTTATTTCATGTTCCTTTCCAAAATTTATATTAAAGGTGTGTAATATCTTGTTACACTATAGGATGAGCATCCACAGTACCCCAAGATCAGTTTAAAAAAATTTCAGTGATCTTTTTCAAGTATCCATAAGCAAAAGTTTAAGTTCAGGTACCATAAACCATGGTATTTACCCTTTCACAGAAAATTTCAGAAAAGTCAGTAGTTGCAAATACTTTGAAAAAGTGTTTATATTTTTTAACTGTGACTGTTATTTCTAGGTAAATATTATCTTTGTATGTAAAGGAAAACTGCCCTCATTTTATTCTCTCCAGCAGTCTAAAATTGTAAAGGGTATGAAATGGTTCTCATAATAAATAAAGCATGTTTTATGGTTGACTGTCTTGTTGAAGTGACTTAATTTGCAACACTGGTAGTTTAGGAACAAAAAAGCACAACTCTAAGCAAGTTTCAGATTGTAACATTTCAAATAACTTAAAATGAAATGTTTTGTAGAAACAAGTTTTGATTGCTGAAACATCATTAAAGCAGTCTGACAATTTTATTTAGTTTCTTTCAGCAGTCTGTCACACAGGTGTTGTCACAAGTGGCATTTCTTCAACAAGATGGCTACTTGGGCTCAGAGTTGCCAATTTATTTTCCCCAAACACACTTAATGTTTTATTCATGGCAAGCTATACTTCTTACTTATACTGAAGCTTTGTATTTTTGGATGGAACCAGGTGACATTCTGTTAGGGGGGAGGGATAGCTCAGTAGTTTGAGCATTGGCCTGCTAAACCCAGGGTTGTGAGTTCAATCCTTGAGGGGGCCATTTAGGGATCTGGGGCAAAAATTGGGGGTTGGTCCCGCTTTAAGCGGGGGGGTTGGACTAGATGACCTCCTGAGCTCCCTTCCAACCCTAATCTTCTATGATTCTTCTATGAAAGTTTTCTTGGAAGACTCAAACAAATCTAAGCGGAATAGATAAGGAGAGATGGATATTAAAAATACGGATGATACTTTCATATCTTGATAGCAGAAGGTGAGAGGACAGATGGTGTTGCAATTCAAGCACTAGACTGGGGTTCATGAGATCTGGATTTAGGTCCTTGCTCCGCCACACACTTCCTGTGTGATCTGGGCAAATCCCTAAATCTCTCTATGCCTATTTTCCTGTCTGTAAAATGAAGGTGTTAATATTTCCTTACAACACAGATGTTGCAAGTATAAACTCCATTCATGTTTGTGAGTTGCTAAGATGGTGTAAAGCATTAATGTACTTTAGCTTTTTTGGGGGATAGGAGTTTAAATCTTAACTCATGGCATTAGGACTGTTGCAATACTTACGGGTGCATTATTGCTTTTCTATTTAACTTGTCGCATTATGCAGTGTTTGAAAACTCCACATGTCTGGGCTGACCAGGAAGCTTTCTTTGGTTAGTGCCATCAACATTTACAAAATAATTATTAAAAACAAACAAACAAACAAAAAAAACCTATAGTGCAGGAGTTCTCAAACATTCTGATAATGTGGTCACACCCTAATAGAGATTGGTTAACATTTTCAAAAGCATCTAAGTCACTTTTGAAAATGGGGTTTAGACTCCAAAAGCTGGGTGTATGCTACAAAGTTAGGTCAATATAAGTTGCCTTACATCAGCCTATTTGTACATACGTCTACCTCAAATTCTAGACTCAAATTTGTCTCCAGCCAATGTAAGCACCATATTACAGTGACTCAAAAAACCATCTCATTGAATGATATTGAGCCATGGTTGATCTACTGAGGTTGACACGGTGCAAGTGTAGATGCTGCTTGATCTATGTCGTCCCTAACAGTCCTCTAGCAGCTGTCCCCAATGCCTGACACTGACCACTCTGCTGCCCAGGGGCCACGTAGACCAGAAGCTACCATCCTTTAGAAACTCTGTGTATTTTTAAAATGTTTTTTCTTGATTGCCCAGCTTTGTGAGCACACAAGCTGTCTCTTGTTTCATGCAATTGCCAAACTGACCGTGTTAGCTCCATGCACTAGATGTGCTTCTGTGTGGAGTAGATTGGAGGCACTGGATCTCCTGGGCCTGTGGCGAGAAGAGAGTGTGTGGGCACAGCTATGGATTAGCCATGGAAATGTGGACATCTATGAAAAGATTGCACAGAGAATGCAGGCAAAGGGATACGATAGGGATCAGCAGCAGTGCCATGTAAAAGCGAAGGAACTTCAGCATGCATACAATAAGGCCAGGGAGGCCAACAATCAGTCTGGTGCTAAGCTGCAGACTTACTTTTTTCACCAAGCTGCATGCCATACTTGGCGGATACTCCATTAGCACTCGTCAGACCACTCTAGATACCTCTGAGGAGCTTGAGACACAGAACCCCGCTGTGAACAGCAAGAAGGAGGGGTGGGGGGGACACACACCATGGAGGTCCAGCTATGCCACCAGCCAGGACCTGTTTTTGAGACTCCACCACAATCTAGTGAGTCCCACCAGCCGAGCGCAGAGCCCAGTGAAGGGGAAAGAGCCTTGAGTGAGTGTGTGAATGCATTTTTCCTTACAGTGTTTAAATGTAAAGATAGAACCAGGCCCAACCCCAAATTAGCAGGACAAAGGTATACACTTTTCATTGTTTTGCTCCTACAAGTCAAAGTCAGCTGCTACACCTCTATCCTCCATCCTGGTGGCAACTTCTCCTTTGCCTCACAGATATTCTAAAGGACGAGCAGGCAGCTATAATCTTTGGAATATTTTTTCCCGCTGAATCGGGACCTGTAAGCAAACAATGCTAACATCCATGCCATCTACCAAAAGCATATTCAACTGTCATTCTGTGCCTGCTGAGCCAGCAGTTGAATCTTAACAGCATAACGCAAAGGTGGCTAGTGTATGTCTTCATACACAGGGAACAAGGGGTAGGCAAGGTTCCCCAAGATCATTAGTGGCATTCCAACATCACCAGTGGTAATCTGCTGGTTGGGAAGAATGTCTCTGCTTGCAGCTGTGTGACCAATCTTGTGTTCTTAAAGATGTGAGCAGTGCACCTTATCTGACTAGCCCACACTGATGTCAGTGAAGCATCCCTGGTAATCCATCAACACTTACATAACCATAGAAAATGGCTCTTTCTATTGATATACTCTGTGGCAAGGTGGCTGGTGCCAAAATAGGGATGTGTGTGCAATCTATAGCTTTACCACAGTTCAGGAATCCTCTTTCTGCAAATCCATTCACTATGTCCTGCACATTGCCAAGATTCACAGTCCCTGTGTAGCAGGAGATTATTAGTGGCCCTGCACACTTGCATGACAATGGCCCTCACTAAATTTTCCAACCTCAAAATGATTTCCACTGACTGGTAGCAATGCAGTGTGGCAAGCTTCCATGGTGTGATCGTCACTCACTCCTTTGCTATCAATGTAGCTTTCATTATGGTGTCTCTGTGCTGGTGAGCTGGGGCTAGGTCAGCACGCAGATCCAGGAATGTGTCCATTTGCATCGAGAAATTCTGCAGCCGCTGCTGCTCGTTTCAAAGCAGCCACTGCTCGTCGATTGAATTACTGTCCAATACCACCACTCAGTGCTCATTTCTCAAGCTCAGGAGTGTTCCTTGACTGTCTGCAACTGCTCTGTGAATGCTACCAGCTACCTCAAATTGTTTTTTCACTGTGTCCCTCAGCAATCTATCCTGCAGCTCTGCAGATATTGGAGGATTGTTTGTCCGGTGTTTGCAACAGTTGTGAGAGTACTGCAGAACTCTAAGAGACTGTAGGTTGTGAAAAGGGTTGTGCCCACCTGGGTTTGTGGATTTTTATTTATTTATTTTTTTAAAGGCATGAAAATTATGGGATATGAATAGCATTATGGGAGGGAGAAAGTTACATGTTATGAACTTGACCCCTTTGCTCCCTGTCACCTGTGTGTGACTTTTTTTTACTCCACAATGCATTTTGAAAATTTCCCAAAAGGCAGCAATCCTGCCAGTAGCAAATACCACACTGGGATACCTATCTGCAGAGTCACCATACTGTGCATTAAAACAAGCACTCCTGGTGAGTACATGCAACACTGATGCAAGCAGCCAAGTATGCACAAGCGATATACTTACTGCTGTGGCTTTATGCTTAAATAAGTTGAATCAACTTGAAGTTTGTAGTAAAGACATGGCCTGAGTCATTTAGGTTCTTTTGACAATTTTATCCAGTATCTTGTGGGACACCTTCCCTCTCCATTCACAATCATGCAATCACCTGCTTTTCTATTAATTCTGCCAAAAATCCATGTGGTTGCTACAACAGTTGCTTTCACGGAAAAGTAATATTAGCAGCATGCAAAACTAAGGACTGACGCTTACCCAAATGACAGGAGAGGTTACATTACGAGAAGGGTTTCTGCACTATGTCTTGCATTCCTACTTCTTTTTGGGACCCGACTACTGACAAATGTACATGGGTGTCAAAATATGTTCCCTAACAATCTTTAGAACTTTATGGAGTGTATCGAAGTACCTGAGAGGATGCATACACTGAAGCCTGGGGCAAGTTACTATGGAGGGAGGTGGGGGGGAACTGTAGGTGAAGTCTTGCAAGAGTGGCCCCTTCGTGGGTAGAGGCTGAAATGTATTGCATTGTTAAGGAATGTAGTACCTACATTTTGAAAGTGTGTGTGTGTGTAAATCACTGTGTTCCTGTCTGTTTAGAACTGTTTCTTCGATACTATTGAGTTTTCTAGAAAACTATATGTATTAGAGGGGAAAAATACATCTATTGGAGCCAAATCATAGAATATCAGGGTTAGAAGGAGGTCATCTAGTCCAACCCCCTGCTCAAAGCAGGACCAATCCCCAACTAAATCAACCCAGCCAGGGCTTTGTCTAGCCTGACCAAATAAGCAACTTCAGATGAAATCTTAGACATAATTATTGAGCTGCTTCTCTGGAGCTGTTATTCTGAAAAAGGGAAATGGGGACCATGATTTGGGCACTTGCAGAATGTCACTATTGTGGCGTATCCAGGGTTGCTTAGCTGATCGCACAGCTTCAGTGGCAAAATGTCATGGCTATGAACAAAAGCAGCAAACATATGTTCTTGGCTCTTATGTAATAGTAGGATACAAAGTGAAGAAGATTGCATCAGGTTGAAACTTCAGGGAGAACTAAGTCAGCAGAATGTAACTGTCTGCAAACTAGAATTTGGGTAGAGCACTTCGGATAACAACCCATGATTTGTGTTTTGTGGGATCTTTAATGACTGCAAGCCATTGGGACCCCAATTCTTTCATCTGAAAAACTGAACCTTCTTTAGCACACTGTGTTCTTTAACACTACCGGGGTATTGGTTCAGTACCTGAAAATAAGTCTTCTAAAGAGCCCCTATCAGTTCTTGCAGCATGCGGGGCTTTCTTTGGAAGTCTTGAATCCCAGCTATGAATTAAGGACAATTCTGCCTACCTTGAGACAGTACTACTCCATAATAGGGAAATTATATTTACCTCCCTCCCCCCAACCAAATTTTGTAATGGAAACCATTTTGACATCACAATAAGATGCCACTGACCGTGGGTTGTATATATAATTATGCCTGTTGTCCCCTGTGTGTATTGCAGTTGGGAGTAGAGAGTGACAGTGGAATCTGTTTTTGTCTGTTTGTTTGTTTGTTTTTTTATTTTCTTCAATGTAGTCTTGTAAATTCCTTGTAAATAAACAAAGTCCTGTTTCTCTGAATACAGGAGGAACCAAAAAAACAAAAGAAGATATTTTCTTTGTTTAGATCACCAAGGCTCTTTAGCAAGCTGCAGACCCAAAAACTCCCTCTCATGCTCCTTCCAGAGCTGTACTCCATGCTTGTCCAGCCTGTTTCTTTCTCTCTCTCTCTCTCTCTCCCCCAGACTACATCTACACTTGCAGATGTAGAGCTCTGAGAGTTAAACTAACCGTCAGACAGCAGCAGGGAAAGCGCTGCTGTGTATTCACACTGTGCTCCTTGTGGCTATGGAGCATGTCCACACTAGCAGCTATTGCAACGCCACAGAGAGTAGTGCCTTGTGGTAGCTATCCCCGTGTGCAAGTGGCTGCAGCATGCTTTGGGAAGGGTTTGCAATGCCTAATGGAGCAGGCACAGCATCACGATGCAGGTTTCCCAATCCCATTGTTCCAGGTTATCCTACTAGATTGCCAGCTGCTTTTCAATTGGGGCGCATGGAGTGTGACAGGGAGGGTGTTGTGTGTATGTGGGGGGTGAAACAGTGTGTTTTGGGGGGCGGAGAGTGTGTCCAGGACCGTCCTTACCAATTATGGTGCACTACGCAGCCTGAGCACCTGCTCCCCACTGCTCCCCTGGGCTGCAATCAAGGCCTGCAGGGCTGGGGAGGCAGGAGCTGTTGGGGGCTGTTTTGGGGGGACCCCACAGGCCCAGAGCGGCTCAGGGGAATAGCGGGGCGCCTGGCGCCAGCAGCAGGAAGCAGAACGACCCAGCCCTAGCCTGGTCCGCTCCCCCTGCTCCAGCTGTGTCGTTCGGGGTAGGGGACTTGGGGAAAGGGGTCTGCCCTTCCCCCACTCACCGGCAGTGGGAAGTGGAGCGACCCAGCCCCAACCTGCTCTGCTTCCCTGGCCCCAGCAAGGTCGCTTGCGGGAGGGGGAAGGACCGCCCTCGCACTCACTGGCAGCGGGAAGTGGAGCGATGCAGCTCGGAGCTGGTGGAGTGGGGTGGGCTGGGAACGGGTTGCTCCGCTTCCCATCACTGCCGGTGAGTGCGGGGTCACTGGGGAAAGAGGCGTGGGGGAAAGAGGTGCAATAGGGGTGGGGTGGGGGTGGAGCATGGGGAAAGACTAAGAGTCAAGGCGGAGGGAGTTGTCCCGGGCCCCACACTCCCCTAGGAATGGCTCCGCCCCTTGCAGTGGGCGCAGCCTGCAGCGGGGCAGGCTGGGGGATAGGGCTGGCTGCCGGAGCTGGTGCTGCCGCATATGCAGCACACAGCTGCCTAGGGCACCATGAAATTTGGGGCAGTTTGGTGCCCCAAATGTCATGGTGCCCCACGTAGCTGCGTATTCTGCGTATGCCTAGGGATGGCCCTGCGTGTGTCAACATGCAGTCTTGTAAGTTCAGACAGCGGCAGGAGGAAACCCTGACATCAGCCCCACCCCTGGCCGGCCTCTCTGCTCTGATGTAGAGGCAGAGAGAGAGAGATTCTACAGTAATGGTTTGCTTTGTGTCCTGGAACAGATAAGCATGCCGGATGTCAGAAATGGAGCTTTGAAAGGGGATAGCTGCATGCCTGCAGCCGAGTTCAAAACAATGACAAGAGTGGCCACTTGACTTCAAGGGATTATGGGACGTTGCTGGAGGCCAATCATAGCACAGTAATGCAACACGCCATCCACCCTGACACCCCAGTGCTTCAGCCTAGGAGCAGAAAGATCTGTATTTCTCATGGAGGTGGATTTCCAGGGGTGCTCCAGCTACCGAGTCCAGGTGCTCCAAGTGCCTTGCCAGTGTGGACGCCTTAGGAGTTAGGCCGCCTGGGGATGATTTAATGTGCCCTAACTTGCAAGTGTAGACAAGGCTCCAGTCTCTTGCTTCTCTTATGTTTCTCTGGAGCATATACATACTCTCTTTTACCCAAACAATACTCAGCAAAGCTCGTCCACCTAATAGTCTGAATTCTGGGCATGCTCGTTATGCCTTGTTGTAGGTGGGTCTCCTTAATTGTCTCTCATAGCTATTTTAAATGAAAGGTGTGTTCATACCTATCAGTGTCAATGAGATTTAATCTAACCCACAACAACATCTTCATAATGTTTGGTATTATTCCTTCTTATGGATAGGGTGACCATATTTCCCTATGCTGAATATAGGACACCTGGTAAAATTACTCGTATTCAAGAGAGTTCAACCGCAATCAATCAGAACTATGCAGTACAAATGTTCAAATTGACATCCCTGTTGAAAAGAAATATGGCATCGTTGAATTCTTTTTATTTACCTTCTTATCTTTAAGGCTTTAGGGCTCACAGAGGGAGAGCGCACGCGCACACACGCACTCACAGAGAGAGAGAGAGAGCGCTGTGTGAGAGAGGTGTACAGGACTGACCTACTGTCCCCTCCCTGCCCAGCGCTCTCTGCCCTCCATGCCTGTCTGGGCCCTGCTGGGAAGGGACAGGAGCTGCTTCTAGCCGCAGGAGAGGGGAAGGGATGACCAGGCCCATGTCTTTGCAGAGCTTTTCTCTTTTTCCCCCACCCCCCTGTAGCTGGAAGCAGCTCCCATCCGTCCTGCCTGCACAGTGTCAAAAGGCAGCTAACACCTCCTCTCGGCTGCCCCTCCTCACCCTCCCCTAGCTACAGTGCAGGCAGGAAGGGATTAAGCCCTAAGGCTGCACAGTGCACCAGGGAACCTGACTGCAGGGACTTCAGCAAACCCGGCCAGAGAGGTGGCTCAGCAGCAGAGGGTGCCTAGGGGACTGAGAAGCCCCATGGTACCTGGGGGTAGGACCCAGGGCGGGAGGGGGCAGGTGAAGAGGGTGCTAAGCCCCTGTCTTGGGGGCTGCTGTGGAGCCTGCAGGGTCAGGGCGTGAACAGACTGGAAATCACTTCTCTTCCCCCTTTCCCCACCCCCCGCCACGCCAGAGCTTAGCTGAGGGGCAGAGAGGCTACCTTGTGCCAGCGCTGTGCGGGGCTTTGACTCCTCCTAGTCAGCTCCCTGGGCCAGAGGGTCTTGGGCTTGCCTGGGCCAGTGGCCCAGGCAGAGGCAGTAATGGAAGGAAGGAGCTTGCCAGTAAACTGAGCACTCTGACCAGGGGCTGGTTCTCCACGCAGCACTGGGAGCAGGATGTGACCTGGCCGGAGGGATATGGAGGAGCAGTGGGGGGAGGGAGGGGACAGAGAGAGTGAGTGAGAAGGGGCAAAGCAGGGAGTGGACAGTGAGGGGGGAGCACATAAATGGTGGACAGTAGAGGTGACACATAACCAGCCACTGCCTAGTGCCTGCCCGCACTCACTGGCTGCCACAGCATACAGCCAATGCTGGCTGGAAACAGGACAGGGAGCAAGGCCCTGCTGGCTGAGAGCTGGCAGGGAGCAGGGGCTGCACTGTCGGACAAGCAGGGGGAGCAGCTGGCCCTGCACGCTACACCTTTGCTCTGCCACCAGCCTTGCACTCCTGTCCTCGACCATTGGGCCCTCCATTCACCACTGGTGGGCGAGGAGCTGGTGAGCAGGGATCTAGCCAGAAGCAGGACCTGCCAGTATTGATGAGGGGGAGGGAAACAAAATATGGGACAATTTGCCCATTTTTAAGAAAAAGTCAGGACTCCTGTAGAAGGGCTTAAATATGGGACTGTTCCTCTAAAACACAGGATGTCTGGTCACCCTACCTATGGACTTTGGTCAGTGGCAAAACTGTAACTACATTGATATTTAAATTGTTCTCATTGGTCTTCAGAGCTAACATGCAATTGAGATGAGATGAAAAGGAACAGTATGTACTGAGTTTGTGGACTCAGGCAGACTTCACTTCATTGGTTTACACTATGTTCACATTCTGAAGGTTTTCTTCACAACCGTAAGGGTTAGAGACTTAAGTGTGTGTTAAAAATTAAAATCTTAGATTTGGAGGGGAAAATAGCAGCCACCACAGAAAAGTACCTGGTAACACTTACCTTTGCAGAGGCATAAATGAATGTAGGAACAGAGAAAAATAGTTTTTGTTTCTGGTCTAAATGCTGCCACAGAATATCTCCTACCTTGGTCACTATTCTGACCATGTTTAGTTCCTCTTCAAGTTCCCATCACACCAGAGCCAGAATAAGGCACTACTGGCCTTTGCCCAGGGTCCCAATTTCTAGAGTTGTGATAAGATCATCTTTAATTTTTCATAGATTAGAAAAGGAAATAAAGCTTTCCTCTTTTTTCTACTCCCACTGGTTTTTGAATGAACTAGTCATTGAACTGAACAGCGCTGAATAAATTGAAATGACAATATTTTGTCTGCCTTTGAGGAAGAGGCTACTTCGGTTAAAAGCTGGTTTAGCACTGCTGCAAACTCTTGTTGCATGTGCGTAGCCACTGACTTCTACCAGTTCAGTAGTTTGGCTTTCTCTAATACCTCAGTAGCAAACGTGTACTACTTTAATTTAAATTATTTTAATAGATTATAATAAGTTTAGGCCTTAACTTAGGTTGTTATAATTTCTAATTTAATTTTAAATGGGTTCATATTAAAAGAAAAGTATTGAATTTAAATATCCATTTTAAATTTTAAAAAAATTATTAAAAAAATCATTGATTTTTATGCACCCTGTTTCTAGATCTTACAGTTGAAGAGAAGCTTATAAATGTGACTAGAGTGCAACTGATGACTGCCTGCATATTCAGACAGCCTGAAACAATAACCTCAAGAGGTGTGAACTGAGAAATGATAATAAATAGACACAAGAAAAACACACAACCAAAAAGCCCACCCTAAACCAAAACTATAAAACAAATAAGACACATGCTACTCCACCACTCATTCATATTGCTTTGGGTTGCATCCCATCCATTGTCTATATATGCTCTATTTAGAATAGGAGGTTCTTGGTGAAAGAATCTTCCTTTTTATACTTGTTTCCAAGTGTCTAGCAAGTTGAAATAAAACTAAATAGAGCACTAATTAGAAGATATCTGGAAAACAAAACTAATATGTCATGGCAATTTTTATTTTCCTTCAAGGAAAAGTGTTGGAACATAATTATGAAAGCAAATGATCTTTAAAGTAAGATCAGTACTAAAAGCAGGGGGTTGCGGGTTTTTTTGAATGTTTATTTTTTAAAAAAAAGATAATCTACTTTGTTTAGACTTCCAGCAAATTCTCTCTTTATTCTCCTTTGTAAGATCACTTTTTAGAGTGAAGTATTTATGCTAAGATGCTTAAACAATTTTGTATATTCTCTTTGAGTGGTTTAATTTAAAGACACTATCATTTACAGCAATCCAATATTACAGAGCTCTCTCTCCTAGAACTGCTATCTCCAGCTGAAACTGGTATTCATATTTGGTGTAAGTGGACCTTTAAAGGCCTCTGGTTGAGATTTAAGAACAAGAACCTTCAGAAACAAAATCTTTTATGTACTTTACTACCTCTCATATCCATGCTTTTGCTTTCCCATCTCTCCTTTCCTTGCATGCCTGCCAAGTCTCACTGTTTTGCTATACAAAGCACAGATTTCATGTGGCTGAAGAAGAATGAACAGGCATTTTAACATTTACGTAATCTGAATCCTCACTCTTTATGTTGCCAAGACTGGTCTTTGCTGTTCTGTTCTCTCCTACACTTTCTGTTGTTCCTGAGAGCAAAATCAGATCATGAGCAATTCAGATTGTCAGGAAGAAAAACCTAAATGGCCAAATGGCCAGATCAGCATCTCCCTGCTTGTTTTTTTTTAAACCAGACAGCAGCAACCCACCCTCAAACATTAAAAATCCAAACAACCTTCCTTTGTCCAAAGGGATAACATGTAGTTGATGAGGTGGAAGTAGACGGGAAATGAAAATATGACAATGTAGAAGACCGTTGGAGATCAGAATAGTACATGGAACTTTCCATCACCTTCCTTTGAATGCAGCTGTTTAGCCACATAATGGAAAGTGTTCAAACACATGGGAATTACTTCCTTCTACACACACCCCGACCCGCATATACTGATGATTTCATATTTATTTTTAATCTGGATTAGGTTATATCTTTCATTAGTTTCTGCTCTGTTGGAACTGATTTTCCAGAAATAGCACTTCTAAGTGACTGACAATAAATGCTTCTTCCAGGTGGACTGGCATAGGTAGAAATAGTAGAAATTTGGCAGTTTCAAATTTTTTCTATTTGGTAAACTTTTACCAACCCTCCCTTTTGGTCTTACTTTTCCAGTTTCTATTATCAGAGTCCTTCTTTTTCCCCTATAGTTGGTATCCAACATCGGTTCTGTCTGATGCTGGAACTTAGTGTTCTAAAAAATTACAACACATTAATAAAAAAGATGACTGGATTTTATATAGAGTTTTTGTAAAGACTGAATGGCAGATCATGTTAGGACAATGGAAGCAGTTCAGTCTATTCCTGAATTAATTACCTTTGTTTTTCTTTTATATCTTCAGGTTCGCTTCTCATATATGCGAATGAAGTATCTCTTCATCTCTTGGTTAGCAGTATTTATTGGCAGTTGGATTATATATGTTCAGTACTCCACTTACACAGAGCTATGCAGAGGTCATGACTGTAAGAAAATAATAGTAAGTATATTTGTATGTCTTGTTTGTTAAGCTTTTTTATCATCCATGAATCTACTTTTGAATTATTCAGTAGTTACCATCAAAAGTAATATTTACTATTACATTATGCAAATACAATAATCCTAATTTCAGTTACCTACAGCTAAAACCAATTATTTTTGTACTTTATTTTCTCATTGATTAAATGGCTCAGTTGTAAACCGCCATGTGATCAAATTCACTTTGTGACAGTTTTGTTGTGGGAGGCTCAATCATAATTGACATACTAATTTTAACTTAGTGATTCCCCCTGCCTTTGTTTAACTCCTTCTGATGAGTTAAAAATGATGCATGCTACTAGAGTACCCACAAGACACTCAGGTGGAATCTCACTCTTTTATAAGAGAGGAGCAGCTGGCAGTGTGTTCTCCACATGAGGCCCTGTAGATTTGAAACTTTCTCCTGCACAGTCCAAAATAATTTTAATTTATTGGCTTTTTAGGGCATGTTGTTTTCCCTGGCTGCGAGGGATCGGAAGGACTTTGGTGAAAGATTGTAAAGATCTTAAATATGTTTTTGGTTGCTGGGCTATTATACCTTTAATTATTGGTCAAAGGAAAGTTGCTAGAATAATCTAATCTTATACTTGTATTTTTAAAATGTGTCAGTACCTACAGCGAAGCATAGACATCCTTTTTTTACTGAAAGAATGTATAGATTAAAAGAAATAATACTACGAACTCAATGGCAGGCTGTTCCTTTTTCTATTCTTTCAGAATGGTGAAATCTGAGGATTCCATGTGGCAGTAGAGATACTCATTAGCAGACCCCTATGTAAAAGTAGAGATGCATGTTAGCAGATGCCTTAACAAGTTAGCAGTCATTGTACTTCTTACATTCTCCGCCTCCTCCCCCCCAACCGCCCCGAATAGGCATCTTTTGGCACCATATAGCATGTAGTTTTGTTTGTTTGTTTCATGTTTTCGATAGGTCTCTTCTGATTGAGAGTAAAAGCTCTCCATCTGTCTCCCAGTTCAAATCATTTACCCAATAAGGCCCTGATCTTGCAAACTGCTCCATGCAGGTAGACCCCTGGACCTGCGCAGAGCCCCATTAGCTTCAACATTCTGTTGTATTCTATTCTATATAGGGTCTCTGTGCAGATGCAGGGGGTTCACCTCTGCAGAGCAACTTGCAGAATTGGGGTGTATCTGAATATTTTTTTTGTACCCCAGACACATTTCAGAGTTTGTACAGCTTTTTTCTCATTTTACCGGACAAAAGCATAGATTTTGGAAAAGCCAACAGATGTATTGTTTCCTCTTTCTGTTCTTGAGTTCTTTCTAGAAACTATTTTCCCCTTTCTTATCTTTCAGTGTGATAAATATAAGACTGGAGTTATTGATGGATCAGTCTGTAGTAGTCTTTGCGCTAAAGAAACTCTGTATTTTGGAAAATGTTTGTCAACGAAACCCAATAACCAGGTATGACTTTATTTATATGAGCTAATCATATGATTCTTTATCTAAATCAGGTTTGGGGGTTGTTTTTTGTAGAATATTAAACAGGTCTTATGTAAAATGAGTTACAGTTAAATTTTACTTATTTAAGTTTTGCTCACTGAGATATTCAAGGGATGAGAATTTTAAACAAGGGATCTTGTTGGCACAGCACTTATAATCCCATTCTAAAAGTGAGAAATCTGAGCTGTCAACCAGTATAGAACACTATCTTAGAAACAGCAGACAACAATTCAGAATAATGTTTGATTCTATTTTACAAGGATGATACTTGTCTGAATTTTGTATTTAATTCACATTTCTGTTTCCATGAAATAGGATGTTCGCCACTCAATCATTTTTAACTCTAGGCATTTTAAATCCAATATGCTCGGTTCAGCAAATCTGTAATAAATTGGGTAGTGGGGGAAATGAGGACAGTGATTTAGATAAATACTACAGTCCAATAAATGTATAGATTTGGTATTTCTTAGTGTATTTGATGATTCGGCATATCCTATTATGCAGATGTATATGCATGCTTTAAGTAATACTGTGTAACTCTCTACTTCTCTAATTTTACAAATGCCACTTTTAAAATGCTGAAACTTTAAATGTACAGTAAACCTATACTTGATATGGACCCTGCTCTAGAGCAGCTATGAAATCCCATTTCATAGTCCCAACTATACATATCAAATGATAGGGTCTAAATTAGCTGTTACCACTCAAAAAAGAGATCTTGGAGACCTTGTGGATAGTTCTCTGAAAATATCCACTCAATATGTAGCGGCAGTAAAAAAAAGTGAACAGAATGCTGGAAATAATTAAGAAAGGGATAGATAATAGGACAGAAAATATCATGTTGCCTCTATATAAATCTGTGGTATGCCCACATCTTGAATATTGTGTGCAGATGTGGTCGCCCCATCTCAAAAAAGATATATTGGAATTGGAAAAGGTTCAAAAAAGGGCAACAAAAATGATTAGGGGTATGGAATGGCCTCTGTATGAGGAGAGATTAATAAGACTGGGACTTTTCAGCTTGGAAAAGAGATGGCTAAGGGGAGATATGATTGAGGTCTATAAAATCATGACTGGTGTAGAGAAAGTAGATAGGGAAGTGTTTTGTTTACTACTTCTCATAACACAGGAACTAGGGGTCACCAAATGAAATAAATAGGCAGCAGGTTTAAAACAAATAAAAGGAAGTACTTCTTCACAGAATGCACAGTCAACCTGTGGAACTCCTTGCCAGAGGATGTTGTGAAGGCCAAGACCATAACAAGGTTCAAAAAAGAACTAGATAAATTCATGGAGGATAGGTCCATCAATGGCTATTGGGCAGGAATGGTGTCCCTAACCTCTGTTTGCCAGAAGCTGGGGATGAGTGACAGGGGATGGATCACTTGATTACCTGTTTTGTTCATTCCCTCTGGGGCACCTGGCACTGGCCACTGTCGGAAGACAGGATACTGGGCTAGATGGACCTTTGGTCCGACCCAGTGGGGCCATTCTTATGTTCATTACACGGTCACTTCCAAAAGTGCAAACACTCCAGATCCATTAAAGGTTTTGACAGCGTGCCTGTGTTCCGGTACAGTGTGCTTCCTCTCTCCCATCTTGCCCCACCAAACCAAAATAAATGCCTCTTATCAGCTTTAATGGAGAAGGTGCTGATGCCATTGTATAAAGCACACTTTTCATGGAGCATGGGCCTGTTGCTCTTTAAAATCGTATTTGGATGCAGTGGTCTCTCTTAAATATGTTTTAAAGTGGCACAGTGTACAGGGAGTTGCCACTACCAGTCTGAATGCTGGTTCCTTGCAGTTTCAATGAGCAAACCCAGCATTCTGACTCAGGACAGTAGAAGACAGGAGAGCTTTTGAGGAAAATTTTATGCAACTATCTCATTGTCTTTTTTCTTCATAGATGTATTTAGGAATCTGGGGTAATCTACAAGGTGTTATAAAATGCCAGATGGAAGAAATTATTCATCTTGATCTTGGAACTGAACCAGAACCAAGAAAAGAAATAGTTCTATTTGATAAACCAACTAGAGGAACTACTGTTCAGAAATTCAAAGAAATGGTATATGGTCTTTTAAAAGTAAGTATATGTCAAAGAAGAGAAAATGAGCATAGATGCTGATTCTCACCACATTTATTTATTTATTTTATTTTTTGCCTGATTCTCTTTTGTCTGTTTGTTTGTTTTCAGCAGGAAGAGTACACAAATTAAATGTAAAGTCAAAACCTACTAAGCTACAATTCCAGTTAGGTTAGGGATGACCTTTTATTTTAGCCTTGAGGACAATTTTCATATTTGTTCACTTTAAGAACCTACTGTGATTGTGGAAAAACTCAGTTATGTTACAGGCTACAGTGATTGCTGGTGAGTAGATCATATGAGCATGAAAAATTTCTGACCCAGAGTTACATGTTAGAGACAATCATGAGTAATTTAAAAGAAAAACAAAAATAGAGGGGTTGGGGTGGCATGATAGTTATTGGAATGGAAGCCAGCATGCAACTTTTACCTGTTTAAGGCTTCAACCTGTTTTTGGCCCTTAAAATCTTAAGCCACTGTTTGGAACTGTGTTGTAGCCTGGTCCCATGACATGGTTGTATTTATAATGCTAGTGGTGTCCCGAAGGCCCTATTCATACTGGGATTGAATCCTCTAGAACTCTGCTAGCATCAGTTTTGCTAACAATTGTGACCAGAGAAATAGGTATCTCTTCCTCTGCATTTTTTTTCTGCACCATACTAAAAACTATTCCTATCGTATTAAGTAGTCTGCAGCTGAGTTTTCCCAATATAGAAGTATTGATATAAGGATATGTTTACACGGAGGGTTTTCTGAACTTCTCCCTCCATTACTCTAATACAGACTAACATGGCTACTTCTCTGAAACCTGTCATTATGTCTATCAGTAACTATCATGTAACTCCAGTAGTAATAGCAACTGTGGCAGTATGAGTTTAAAAACCAAACAGAAAATCTGATAACTGATCTACAGGTGTCACTTACCCCTGCTCAGAGCAGGTCTATGCAACATGATGGTAAGAATGTTGGTGACGGGTTTACACTAGTGGTTTCCCCTATAATTAACATTGGTGGAGCTGTAAAGATGCTAGAGTAATTGCAGGACAATATCAGAAAACGTTCTGTGTAGATAAGGCTTTGAAAAAATGTCCTGTCTATACTGGTCATAGATGTGTGTAGCACAGTTCTGATTCCAGAAGAGACAGGACTTCCCTATTCAAAAGCGCAGCAGTCGTGCTGGTTTGTTAAACCAGTGAAATGAAAGTTATTATAGTAAGTGACAGAGGACAGAACTAAGTATGAAAATACATTTATTAGTATAGGAGTAGTACTAAGATATTAAAAACATATTTATGACTAGCTAGAAATTACTGTATTCCTTGTTGTAATCTCTTGTCACTATTGCAAGATGCAAGCTTTAATCAGCTGAGTCATAGTAAAACAAGCTCTGTTTATTATGAAATGTTGTTTGAACACAAAACTTTTATAGCAAAAGAACCACAAAATGTTTGTATTACAAGTAGGGTTGTCAAATGATTAAAAAATAATCATGATTAATCGCACTGTTAAACAGTAATAGAATACCATTTATTTAAATATCTTTGGACGTTCTCTACATTTTCAAATATAGTGATTTCAATTACAACACAGAATACAAAGTGTACAGTGCTTACTTTATATTTATTTTTGATTTCAAATATTTTCACTGTAAAAACCAAAAGAAATGGTATATTAAAATTCACCTGATATAAGTATTGTAGAGCAATCTCTATATAATGAAAGTAGAACTTACAAATGGAGAATTATGTATAAAAAAATTACTGTATTCAAAAATAAAACAATGTAAAAAAACTTTAGAATCTACAAGTCCACTCAGTCCTACTTCAGCCAATTGCTCAGACAACAAAGTTTGGTTACAACTTGCAGGAGATAATGCTGCCCACATCTT
The DNA here is from genome assembly GCF_965140235.1 of Caretta caretta. Taxonomy (NCBI): domain Eukaryota; kingdom Metazoa; phylum Chordata; order Testudines; family Cheloniidae; genus Caretta; species Caretta caretta. Next base: position 75,336,041 of record NC_134213.1, read on the forward strand.
ATTTACAATGTCACCTGAAAGTGAGAACAGGCGTTTGCATGGCAGTGTTGTAGCCGGCATCGCAAGATATTTACGTGCCAGATGCGCTAAAGATTCATATGTCCCTGCATGCTTCAACCACCATTCCAGAAGACATGCGTCCATGCTGAAGATGGGTTCTGCTCAATAACGTTCCAAAGCGGAGCGACCAATGCATGTTCATTTTCATCATCTGAGTCAGATGCCACCAGCAGAAGGTTGATTTTCTTTTTTTTGGTGGTTCAGGTTCGGTAGTTTCTGCATTGGAGTGTTTCTCTTTTTTAGACCTCTGAAAGCATGCTGCACACTTCAAAATCTGAAGAGGGGTGGAAGGCACTTCAGATTTTTAAACCTTGGGTCTAGTGCTGTATATTTCCTTAGAAATCTCACATTGGTATCTTCTTTGTGTTTTGTCAAATCTACTGTGAAAGTGTTCTTAAAATGAACATGTGCTGGGTCATCATTTGAGACTGCTATAACATGAAATATATGGCAGAATATGGGTAAAACAGAACAGGAGACATACAGTTCTCCCCCAAGCAATTCAGTCACAAATTTAATTAGTGCATTTTTTTTTTTTTTTAAATGAGCATCATCGGCATGGAAGCATGTCCTCTGGAATGGTGGCCGAAGCGTGATGGGACATATGAATGTTTAGCATATCTGGCACTGTAAAGGTTCGGACTCAGCCTGTGGTGCCTCCTGCTGGTAGTCGTCGGGAATTAGCTCACCAGCTGTCGGAGCGCCCTCTGCAGGCCGGTGATCCGCCTTCCCGCCGGCCCCCATGTCCCTCCCAGGACCCAGTGCCCTTTTCTCTGGGGTACTGCCCCCCTGGCAGTACCCCCACACTCTCAGGTTCTGGGTCTCCCCACCCAGGGGAACCCCCAACCTCTAACCTCACCTCGCCTCAGTCTGGGCTACTGCTAGTCCCCACTTAGCCCCCGTTCTCTGGGGCCGACTGCAGTGTAAGCACTACTCATCATAGGCAAGGGGGGTTGAGATCTGCTGCCTCTGCCTACCCATGGGCTGCCCCTGTGCAACCCTACACCTATTCGGCCTGTAGTCAGGCCTGCAGCCTGAGGCTTTCCAGGCCAGAGCTCCCAGCTCTTCTGGCCCTTCCCCAGCCCTGCTCCAATCTGGGTGTCTGCTCGGCACCTTGCAGCCAGGCCCTTCTCCCTCTACAGGTAGAGGGAGACTGACTAGGCTCCTGGCTCACAGCCTCTTCTAGGGGCCAGCTGGACCTGATTGAGCTGGCCACAGCTGCAGCTGCTCCCTTAATCAGCCTGGGCTTTTCCCCACAGCCCCAGCCCTCTCCCAGGGCTGGCCTCAGCCTTGTCAGGGCCGGAGCGGGTAACCACCCCACTACAGGCACGTAAATATCTTGCAAATGCCGGCTACAAATGTGCCATGCAAACACCTGTTTTCACTTTCAGGTGATGTAAATAAGAAGCCATCAGCAGTATCTCCCATAAATGTAAACAAACTTATTTGTCTTAGCAATTGGCTGAACAAGAAGTAGGACTGAGTAGACTTGTAAAACTTTAGAGCTTACATTGTTTTGTTTTTGAGTCCAGTTATGTAACCAAAAAAAATCCACATTTGTAAGTTACACTTTCACGATACAGAGATTGCACTACAGTACTTGTATGAGGTGAATTGAAAGATAGTATTTCTTTTATCATTTTTACAATGTAAATATTTGTAATAAAAAATAATATAAAGTAAGCACCTTACATTTTGTTTTCTGTGTTGTAATAGAAATCAATATGTTTAAAAATGTAGAAAAACATCCAAAATATTTAATAAATTTCAATTGGTATTCTATTGTTTAACAGTGGAATTAATCGCAATTAATTTTTTTTAGTTAATTGAGTGAATTAACTGTGATTAATCGACAGCTCTAATTACAAAGATACCTAACATAATTCATTAAAGACTCTTACTGAGGACAAGGTGCGAAGTTTTAGGAGTTAGAAAAGGAAGAAAACACATACTTTCAGTGCACCATATACATGAAAGGACCACTCAGCATAGTCCCAAAAAGCACTGTGTATGTATCGTGTAGTGAAACCAGAAAAACCAGAGCATGACCATAGACACTGCTGTAGGCTCCACATGCAGCTGAGTAGAACGGGTAAAATATTTCACTGAATATAAAAACACAGGACACATAACCAGTTTAATAGTTTTTAGAAAAAAAAAGTATAAGGAATTAAATATATATATTTGTTTTTTCTAGAGAAAGGTGGGTGAACAGGGAAATCTTTCTGAACTGGTTAATCTCATCCTGTCAGTTGCTGATGGAAACAAAGATGGTCGAGTTTCCTTACCAGAAGCAAAGTCGGCATGGGCTCTTCTGCAGCTAAATGAGTTTCTACTTATGGTGATCCTCCAGGATAAAGAACACACCCCAAAATTGATGGGGTTTTGTGGCGATCTCTATGTGATGGAAAGAGTTGAATATACCTCTCTCTATGGAATAAGCCTTCCATGGATCTTAGAACTTTTCATTCCCTCTAGTTTCAGAAGAAGCATGGACCAGTGGTTTACTCCATCATGGCCTAGAAAGGCAAAAATTGCTATAGGGCTTTTAGAATTTGTGGAAGACATTTTTCATGGACCTTATGGGAATTTTCTTATGTGTGATACCAGTGCCAAAAACTTGGGTTATAATGATAAATATGACTTGAAAATGGTGGACATGAGAAAAATTGTGCCAGAAATTAATTTGAAGGAATTAATTAAAGATCGTCACTGTGAGTCTGACTTGGACTGTGTTTATGGTACAGACTGTAGAACTCTATGCGACCAAAGTAAAATGAAATGTACCACAGAAATAATTCAGCCCAACTTGGCAAAAGTATGCCAGTTACTAAAAGACTATCTGCTTTGCGGTGCTCCATCAGAAATACGTGAAGAGTTAGAGAAACAACTGTATTCTTGTATTGCCCTTAAAGTCACAGCAAACCAGATGGAAATGGAACATTCTTTAATACTAAACAACTTAAAAACTTTATTGTGGAAGAAAATATCCCATACAAATGATTCTTAGTATCTTTAACCACAGAAGAAAACATTGTTGCCACTATAGGAGATTTACCACTTTTTATCAAAAGCATCTTTGGCATTTTTAAAATATTTCTTCTTAGCTCAGAATTCATTAACTTTCCTAACTCTTACTCCAGCAAACACTAGTATTACAGTGCTTCTCAGAGAGAGAATGTGCCACTTAATGAATTGTCTAGCAGAAGTTACAAGAGCCTTGTGGTTAGAATGCTCTATCATGGAAATAAAAAACCATGTGCTTGCCCTCTCCTTGCACTTTGGCAGAAGACCCTAAATTGGGGTCTCCTGCTGTCAATATTCACTGTGCTACCATATTGACTAATTTTAACTTTTTTTTTAATGCTGTGACTAGCATCATTCATTTGTAAATATCCACTGAGAATTATTTTTTTCCAAGTAGTGTTACAAATGCTAGCCAAAAGACCCACCACTATTAGAAATAATGTGCTTGAGTCCAAGAGACTCTTTTGAATGAAGTGAACATTTTGAGGATGAAGTTTACTAATAACTTAGCATGGCAGAATTTGCACAATGGAAAATTTTTAAATTGCTAAACTCAGTGTGACAATTAAAATTTATTCCAGAAAACGGCGTATTTTAGTATGAGAGATTTTTAGTTAGATTTTGTTTGTATACACTTTTTTACCTCATACTTACATATATTTTGAATGTTACTACATTAGCTGAAAGTTCTTAATTAAACGTCCTAGTACAACATGCCATGTTGGAAGCTAAGATTTTAAAATATGTATTATATATTTAAAAAGTCGCATATACTAGAGCAACAATATACCATTACACAATGGGGAAATAGAGAAGCTACGAAGCCTGAGTCTTAAAATGTCAGTAAGATATAAGGAAAGTTAAGCAGTAGCCAGTTTTGAAGCCAGGGATTTTGTGGACTAGGTGATTCTAAAAAGGTCAGGAGTTAAAGAACTTTAATAGTTTTGGTAGCTGCAGTGTGGTAGCCTTTATAATGGAGATCCTCATAGTAAAGGTTTAGAGTCCTTAGTTTGACTTAAGTATCTAAAACTACATTTCTAACACTGATCTAGTCTAAAAGTTTGATTTTGTAGCTAAGGCTGTGTGGCAAGATCAGCCTTGCATTTACTCTTTCCTGGTTTACTTTAAGAAATGTCTAAATTAGAGCTAGGCCTAAGCCACAGGATCGAATCTAGAGCCTGATCTGGATTTCCCTAAACTTTGGAGGTGTTCATATATGGAGTTTTTTGTTTCTATTTGGGCCCATCTTTACCCTAAGCATTAAATCAATAATTAGTTTATTATTGGAAATATTCTCCTTAGCATGTTCTTGTTTAAATTTTTACAGGGTGCTAGGTTTATTCTCTGCACCTCTGAAGCAATGAGTGAATACTAGACTTGGATCATGAGGGAAATAACTTGAAATCTCATCTTAACTCCCATTTGTCCACATTCCACACAGTTTGACTTTGCTCAGGAGTGGCTCGAGTCACAAATGAGACTTTGCAAATCTGTGTGTGTGTGTAAAGCACTTGTGAACACTGCTTGGTATTCATCCATTACTAACCCTTTGTACGCACTTAATTCACTTCTACCTTTTGTTCAAGGGAGATGAGGAAAAAAACTTTTATTTAAAAAGTGTTATTTAAAGTGTGAATTCTTTTTACTGCTTTGCAGGTCTTTTGTGTTAAACACGCTTCTTAAATTATTATTAGTATCTGGATTCAACAAAATTCTTGTTCACGAAGGCATATAACAAACATACTTAGAGAAGGTAAAATCATCCATTGTCCTTCCGTGTATGCTGTCCGAAGTATTAATTCTCTTGTTGTAGGTGTAATTTTGCTTTTTTGTAAATATTCAGTTGTTTGACTCTTGCACAGTATCTACCATTCTGCTGTCTCCTTAAAATTGACTGATCTGCCTTCCAAGAGGAGGCGTTAATATATCTGCAACTAATAAAGAAACCAAACATTAAGTATATCATTTTCTTACCAGATAATCTGAATGTGAATCCTATTACGGCTATTATGCATTGAAACTATTGAACGAAATAGTGTGGATATTTTAAATGTTTTTTGGATAACTGGAAACTTGTCGACAATGCAATTTATTGTACATTTTGATTGTTACTGCACCAGGAGCTTTCATTTAGAGTTTTGTTTACAATAAATCAAAGGAATCCTTTCCCTCTTTTACGGCAGTATTTATTCATAAATTAACACTGGGTGTTTGAAAACTCTTAAAAGGAAAACTTATCTTAAAATAACTTCAGATGTCCGGCTTCAATTTGATTCTTAATTTAAATTATAGAAAAGGAGCAAGTCATGTAACTGAACCCCAGTGAAACGTTTAGATTGAATACATAAATCATCTTGTTTGTCCATTGTCATTGGCAGAGAGTCAAATTAATGGGTGTTTTATTCTTAATAGTAATGTAATCAAGGGATGACTAATTCAATTGAATTATTTAAAGTGTTTCAAGGGACTTGAGCTCTTAACTCAAATGTTTTGAAAATGCAAGCACTGTAGTAATCTATACTGATCATTTGTAAGATCAAGTATAAATTCCTATTGTGCCAACTAAATATTACAAAAAGCATCTGAAGCATTAGGTTATGGACTCTCTTCAAGGTAATTAAGCAAGTGCAATCAGTGGGACTAATGTGCCTAAAATTAGCATGTGCTTAAGTACTATTACAAATTCACTTTTCATTTTAAAAAAATGCTGTCTGAAACAGACTACTGGCAGATTAGTTTAGTCAACAACCCTGGGCACCTTTTTCCCACTTAGTCTTTCACTGGAAATAGTGTAAATTGGTAACAAATGAGAATGGAAAGCATTGCTGGATGCTTTTAACCCCTGCCCTTAGTTGGGGTAGCCAGTGGAATTGAGTTGCCTGCCAGCAGGCCCTAATGTGTTACTCAGTTGTAGAATCCTGCTTCAGAGCTTTTGTTTAAAAAGTTCCAACTCTCATGATTGGGTAACAAAACGCAGCTTCCGTGTAAACCAGTGTAGCATCAGTGTAGCTAGCTCTAATCAAACTACGTGAGACCCCAAAAATCTGATACTAAAACCAAAAATATGGGGACCATGTAAATGAACTTAATACCAGGTGCTATATTAGTGATAGTCACATTTAATTATCACTAAAGCTGCTGACAAATTTAGGTTGAGCTTCTGCAGAGTACAGGACTTGTGCATCAGATTGGAAATTTATCCCAAAAGTCTCATTAAGACGAGCAGTTACAGGGCAAACCATTATTTTTTTTTTCCCCTACAGGGAATAGTTCTGAGATGCTATAGCTTCTCTTGTGTGATATACACATTCACTATAAAACCCTAGACTGCTAGTGGAGGGAATGGTGGCACCTTAGTGGTAATGAAACTTTGTTTCAATAGTAGAGTTAGAGGGAGGTTCTTATTTTGAGTGGGTTTACAAAAACTACAGCAGTGCAAATACTTAAATCATGACATTTTACACCCCCTTCCCACTGCAGGTGGCCATAATATTAGAACTGTAATTTAACTAGTACCTTTCCTTTAGCAAGGTACAAGAGCAGTTCTTCACATGTGTGTACAGAGGAATTTCCAGGTAACCTTGCGAGTTTTGAAATAACAGATTAGATTACATAATTTGTCAATTCAGTAGTTTGTTTAAAAACAGACTACACCAGTTCCATTACTTCTCGCCCCACACCCAACAGAGCCTCTAAAACTTTTTTTTTTCCCTTTGCAGTAAATTCACTTAACAATTGGATTCTTCCTTAATGAGCTCATTACTGCTTAATTTTAATTGGAAGACAATCCTGTTCAATAGTTTCCTAATTCCACTAACAGTATGAAAAGTTAAAAGGCAAGAACAGATTAATGTAAGCAAGGTTTTAAAACCTGGAATTAGCCTGTAGTAAGAATGCGATTGGCAGTACTAGTTTTTGGTTTTATTTAGTGTTCAACATCTTTCCTTCAATAGCAATTGCTCCAAATGAAACTGGATATTCCAAAGAACATTAGAGATTAAAATCAACATTGGTAGGATAATTCATAACTCAAGGTATCCCACTGTTTCAATTATCTAGTTTTCATGTAGATTTTTTTAAAAAAATTATTCAATGCATCTTCTCATTGCACAGCAATAATGGTATCACTTTGTTGCTAATGAACTGGAAGAACTCTGCAAGAAAGCTCATACACTAGCATTGCCACCACTATTCTTTTACATTTTCTTGATACTGAGTGGGCTACCAAATCCACTGAACACTACATTTTTGTCCTTGAGCAAGATTACACTTGCCCAAGGACAAAACTGAGGGTGGGATGTGCCAGCTAGGAGTCTCTGCAAGGGTTCTGTGTGCATCAAACAAACTCCTCCAGACGAGTGGTTTCCAACCCCCTCTGCCAGGAGCAACTTCCAAACCAACTGCTGGGCAGGTGTGATGCTTTGGCCCCTTCAGACTGCAACTCCAGAGCCTCCCTGAACTGGGCAGATACTGCAGAGCTGTTGCTAAAAGAGCTGTCCCACCACCTCCTCCCAGCCAGGTGTGGCCCCAAGAGGAGGAGGAGAAGGGCTTTCATGCTATGGGAGAGTGTCTCGCAGCACTAAGCAGAGTACAGCAGGTTCTTAAAGGACCAGACCACAGCCTCGCTGGGGCAACAAAGAGGAGACAGAGGCACGGTTTCTGACTTGCGCAGCCATATGTGTGCAGTTAATAGTGGCAATCAGTGTCTCTTGTATACATTCTTAGTTAGGAGGAATGGATAATCATGTACATACATAAACCCATTTAATTAACACTAATTTTCTTTTGGCTGTTATCTAGACTCACCAACGCCTATGACTTGTTAGCAAACTGTATTTAAAAAAATCTCATCTTACTTTCCATTTCCAATGCATAAAGCTAAAACTCCAGTAGAACTAGACAAAGGTAGTGTACTGAGAAATAGAGCCAGTGCCAAAAATTCACAGGGTGAGGAAGTCAATAGGTGACAAAATGAAACTTTACAACATTATCCAGTGATCTGTGAAATACAGTAAGTTGGATCCTTAGACATACTAAGTTACCTTGAAGACAGTCATCATGGTTCTAATGCTGTAGAATATTTTGTAAGCCTCTTTTTCAGACAGTTTGGACTTTCATTTAGATAAAGCATCTTTAGATCAAATGTCAATAAGCCAATGCTACACAGTTGCTGGTTCAATAAGTTTATTGTACTCATCAAAGTCTTCATAGAAAATTGTGGAAGATATCTTAGCTATCAGCTGTACGTTCCTGGGCCCGAAGGAAGCTAGCCTTCTTCTGAGCAACACGATCTTTCTTCTGGGCAAGGGACAACTTAGGACGGTTCCATCTGCAATGCAAACACGATATAAATACACATGGCAGTAATAGTAAATCTAAGTGCCAGAACACCAGAACTTACATGACCATAAGGAATGAGTGTGAGATTTATATTATTATGCCTAGGAAATAGTGTTTCAGAGAGTACTTTCTATAGCACTCTTTCAGTGGTTGAGGCAATGGATTAGTTGGTATATCACAACAAGGTTTGGTCACATTATGGAAGTGCACCATGTTTTTCACTATAGTATCCAGTTTACAACCAAGGGAAATAATTCTAAGGTGTGTGGCGGCAGCACTGTCCAACAGGTGACTAGCCTAGATGGACCACCAGTCTGATGCAGTATACCAGTTATGTTCCTAGATCAGCGGTTCTCAAACTGTGGGTCAGGATCCCTAATGGGGTCACCAGGGCCAGCCTTAGACTTGCTGGGACCCAGGGCTGAAGCTGAAGTCTGAGCTCCACCCCCACCCAGGGCAATGGGGCTTGGGCAGTGGCCACCTCTTCCCCCCACCCAGGGTGGCAGGGCTCATGCTCCAGCCCCCACTCCCCCCACTCAGGGCAGCAGGGCTCAGGCTCCAGCCCTCCCCCAGGGTCATGTAGTAACTTTGTTGTCAGAAGGTGGTCATGGTGCAAAGAAGTTTGAGAACCCCTGTCCTAGATCATTTCTGAAACATCCAGTTAGTTTTAACACTAAACAGGGACTGGAGGAATTAATTAACATTAATGCCACAGCTCCAGAAATTTGCTTTGTAACAGGCATATCTAACTCAAAGAAGGAAAAAATTTTACCTCTTCTTTTTGACTTCTCTCTTGGGTTTCTTTTCATGGACTGGATTCTCCCGTATACCAGCATGGGCTTTTTTATACATTTCCTCCATCTGCAAGAAATACAATGTAGTCCATAGTCATGAATGTTAGAACTTCACTCAATGCATACAAGTTGGGAGCTATCCCACTGCCAAGAACATACCAGTGAGTAGAGAAGGAATACTGACTGACATCAAATGTGATCTCTCAACATCTGTAACAGTCCTACAGAGAGGGCTAAACCAGACTGGGAACAGAACACAGCCTCCTAAGGTGCTAAGTCTTCTTCCCAGAAAGAGTAACTTAGAAGTAACTTAAGACAGAGCAAGGCTATGTCTACACTGCGTACCTTACAGCAGCACAGCAATGTTGTAAGGTGCGCTGTGTGATCGCTCTTTGTTCTCCCCTGACAAATAAAAACCACATCTAACAAGGGGCAGCAGCTTCGTCGCCGGAATGTGGCTCCCACTGACGAAGTGCTGCCCACCCCGGCACTTTTCGTTGCTAAAACTTGTCATTCGGGAGTCATTTTTCACATCCCTGAGCAACAAAAGTGCCAATGTAGACAAAGCCTAAGATTCAGTTCAAAGGAGTGCCTTAGAAAGACAATAAGCCTGCAACACCCACAGGAATTGTGCACAGACATGCACTACAGATTTCACACTAGAAACTTTCTTCTGCAACCTATCTTAAGTTCTAGAAATGCTGCTGACATCAAATGCCACCCTTTAACCAGAAGTGCAGTCTTGTGCGCTGGAGATAGGACTTTACCACAAAAAAAAGTCATCCTTCAGCTAAGAGCATGGTTAGCTTTGGAATCCCAAGAAACCTTCTCTTTACAGGGAAGAGTCTCATTGGTCTCTATCTATGGTGCTTAGATGGTCCCACCAGTTACTATAGCATAGTATGAGCACCTCACAAGCTCACAAAACCTGTGGCAGGCAGCGAATAGAGGCAAAGAGAGACTAAGTTAGTTGGCCAAGGTCACAAGAAGTCTATAGCGGAACAGAGATTTGCACCAGAGTTTCATGAAACCCAGGACACGCATCCTAAACGCTAGATCACCCTTTCTCTGAAGTCTATCCATGCTATGTGCATCGCTTTTGCAAAATGTCTCCTTCCTCAACCTAAATTAAGAACTAGCTCAGGAAGTTCTCTAAATGAAACCGGAATGTTTAGTATGCCCCAGGCAAAGGAGGAAAACTCAAGTCATTCCAGTTTCTCCAAAAGACTGTACGTGTCTGAGGGAACATTTAGTCAGGTTTTGGTTCAAGCTAGTGATTTACAACAATGGCCATGTGTGAATGAAGTAATCTGAACTAAAAAACATGCACTTTTTCACAATAGTGGTAGTGTTTTGTACAGCTGTGGCTCAATAAAGATAGAAATTTTATTTTTAATGCAAGGGTGAGAGAATGGCAGAGTCTGGGTCCCTAATTCTTAAGCCATGCAACTGATGAATTTATCAGTTAGGTGTGGGGTGATCCCATCAGAAATCACTTAGTTGTGGGAGATAAGGGAAACAGACAATAGCTGCACTAAAGCCCATCTCTAAACAGAGAACCTCGACCTTAGCAAATTTGGAAATACAAATTCCTAGTTCTTAAATAGCACTTTTCAGTGGCAGATTTCAAAGTGCTTTAAAAAGGAGGTTAACATCTTTATCCCTATTTTATAGATGGGCTAACTGAGGCACAGAACAGTAGTGATTTGCTCAAGACCACACAGCATACCAGTGGTACAGGCAGGAACAGAACCCAGGGCCACAACTTCCCATAAAGTGCTCTATGCACTAGACTAAGCCACTACTAAGGAACAATTCTGACTGGTTTAGGTAAGTTTTCTTGTCTAATATAGAGGTTCTCTTTAAACATGGAATGCATCTAAACCACATCTCAGAGACATTTCCCCTCCCTTCATGACTGCAGTATATTCCTGGCAACTGCACACATGGAAGCGTACCATTAGTAGTCTTTAATGCAGATTAGTGCCAGTGTGGACATTGCTATGTTGGCGGGAAAGCGTCTCCCACTGGCACAGCTACCACCCTCGTTGGGGGTGGTTTAATTATACCAGCAGAAGAACTCTCTCCTGCCAGCACAGAGTGGCCATACAGGGGACCGTACAGCGGCACAGGTCCAGATATGTAGACACAGCCAAAGTTATTTCAGTAAAAATTTGTCCGTTGGTCAGCCCTGAAAGGATTTTGAAAGCTTACAGCTCTTTAGCCTATCTAGTGTATGGGCAATAAGAAAGAGTTCTTACTGTAAGAAGAAGACTTGACTACAGAATTCATGGCAATATAAACTGCATAAACTGCTTCAGAGAATATAGAAGTTAAGATTATAAATGCCAAAGTTTCACTGTAATTTTCATGGAATTTCTTAAATATTTAGTACACTAAAATTTAGTTGGAGTTATTTTAAGACAAGACGTTAAGACAAAATGATTTACAAGAAACCAAAATAATACCTAAAAATTAACAAGGGGCTATATATAGTGTTCTCACATTGTACTGCTGTTTAATCAGCTTTTTCAAGTGATACAAACAGAAGGTTCTCAGAGAATCAGGAGTGACAGGGAAACAAGTAAAAAACGTAACAGTAGGACAGGCAAGAAACCATTGGCAATGAAGAGTTAGTTGGAGGAAGGGTAACAAATTATTCTGGTAGAACAGTGTCATGGAAAGGAGTAGATAGTTCCTTGGTCTGATATTTGTCAAGCAACACATTTAACAAGCTGTTAAGCTTTTTGATAGCAGGTCACACCTTTAGCATCTTTTTGGTGGATGAAGCATGTAGTATGACAAGAGAGGTCATATATTTGGCCTTCATTACCAGCTGTTGGTTCAGGGAACGTGTCCAACTTTTAAGAATCATATCGCTAGGTTTGCAGAGGCCTGGCATTGGAAGTACCACTCTGGTCTGATAACATGCTATCTATATGGCCCACTTTATTATTTTACAAAGTATTTGCATTACTAGCATAAGTTTTAAACAAGACATTATCTTTTAGTGCCACTACTAATATGCAATTAATTTACAGACAAACAATGTCTTACCATGTCAGGTGTTACATTGTTCTTTATATACTGGGAGAACTGTTTTTTGTAAGCATCTTCATCCTCCTCCATCAGGTAACGCATGTAACCTGCAACATTCTGACCCATGATGTGTGTGCGATGAACCTCTGCATTGAATTCTTTGCTTTCCGAGTCATAACCAGGGAAACGTTTGGTACTATGAAACACGAGTTATAGGTTAGTGGTTAGAATCTTACATCACCTAATCCACGTTGGTTTAAGAAGTTCTTTAAGATTCAGAGACTGCATTCTACAAGTCTCAAGTGACTGATACAATATAGCTCCTTGACAGGTAGCTGGAAAGCGTGACCAACGAAAAAGAATTTAAACCAGCTGACAGATTATGCTTTCTCTAAGCAAAGTTAAGAAATCAACTTGACATCCTCAGCTGCCATCAGTCCCGTCTTGAAACAATGACATACGTCATACACAGACCGAGGACCAACTACAGACTGTTCAGTCACTGGGGTATCATCATATAGCAGCCGAGTTAAAGAGCAGACAGAAGGCTGACAGCCTAAAGAAAAGCAGCAACACTGAACTTTCCCCTTTTCCATTAACTTATCCCAGCGACTGTTTGCAGACTATTTTTCACACCTGCATTCATAGAAGCAATCAATAAACATCAGAATTAGGTAATGCAGATGACAACCATGAGTCATGATCGTTCACTGATTTTAGCTTAAAGCAGAGGTTGCCAGGACTTCTACACAGAAACGTGTGCCACCACTGTAGACAGATTTTAGATTCTGGCCCAAGTTTCCACTAATAGTTGTATAGAGGGCCTAAGGCCAATGATCATTTTGAACCTGGTGTACATAGTTTCTCAAAATAAAAAGTCCAACAATAGGAGTTAAGACAGATTTAAAAAGAATTACACATTACTACAAATTGTTTCTATGGCACTATGAACAGTAGGAAGTGTTTATTCTGTTTAATTGCAGTCACTAGATACTCAAAGTAGAAGGTAATTATATTGCTGTATTTTAGTAACCTCTAAATAAGCATTAATCTTTCTCCCTTAACTTCAAAAGTCCTTTGAAGGAATGTCAATAACATCTACTGAAACAAGTAAATACAACTTGGATTAAACCTAGTTACCACATTAACAGGGTCACTCCACACTGAATTGAACTAACCTAAGGTGAAGTTAAAATATCACTACAATGCATACAAAGATGTGAAGTCTCCCTTTTGACCAATTTATCTGAGATTAAGTTACCTATGAGGGATGGACAGGCCACCATCCACTGCGCCCTTTAGCGCACCGAAGACTTTGTTTCCAGTGGTAGTTCTGGCAAGACCTGCATCCAGGTAGCATGTAAAAGCACCAGGCTGTCCATCCACACTTTCCACATTATATTCATCACCAGTTACTTCAACTTGGCCTTCATAAATCTTATCAAGGCCAAATTTGTTCAAAAGCTGTAACAGGAACAGTACAGTGTAAGTATGTCTTCCTCCAGAGTTCTCTCCACATTTAGGTTCTTTGATTTAAGAGCCAAAAGGAAGTGTTTTCATGTTGCAAGACAATCGTAATAAAACTTGGTTCTGTATTTGTGGCAGTACCCAGGTATTCTACACTGGTGCTCTCTCAGTAATAGTGCATACTAATCTCATCTTCAGAAGGTTTTAACAGCAACCACTAAATAAATCTGTGCATACTTTAGCCCACCCATGTTTATCAGACAGCCACATTGGGGCAAACAAATCAATCTACAAATTCAGGGTTTTTTAAAATAAATATTTAGAACACAATTCCAAATAATTCAGTGGTACATACATAAGTGGAACCCTCTGTTTTGTAAGACAGACTCCTTTATTTTCTGCCCATCTACTGAAGTAAGCCCTTTGACATTTAGATATAAGTTGAGTGGGTACATACCCTGCGAGCCAGCAGCAGGCCCGTACAATAGGCTGCAGCATAATTGGTCAAACCCACTTTCACACCATACTTTGGCAGCTCATGAGAGTAGGCAGCACAGACTATCATATCGCCTTCGATCCTGGCATATGCAATCTGACAACAAAATAAACGTTAGTGTTCTTACACTGGTTATAATATTGTGGGCTCAACCTGCCTCCCGTCTGCATGTGGAAATCCTACTAAAGTCAATGGGAGTACTGCAAGACCTCCACATGCAGGTTTGGAATACACAAGTTTAGATCTAAATTCTTCATCTTTCCTCATTTAAAACATGATGATGAAAGGTTTGAAAATAAACCACAAAATTTAAAAAATTTAAAAAAAAGTAGAGTTGAAGTACAGCTGTGAGATAATGCAGCCTCAATACTGCTTTTTCTGTTGCATCAGAGCTAAACTGACAAATAGAAACAGGCACTTCTATCTGAGCCTCGCCCCCTACCATTACAATAGTTAAGATGACAACAACAGTTATTTTCTTAGTTTCACCTTTGTGTATTTGACAGCAATTACATCTAGTCAACTTCACCGTTCATCTGCATTCAGATATTTCCTCTAGTTGTGTGGTACTTTCAGACAGCAAGAGGAAGGAAAGTGTTTTTAAAAACTTGAAGAGGACTAAGGGGTATGGGCAGCATTTGTAGACAGTCTACTTTTTTATTGCAGTTATCTGTTGTCCTGGTTTCTACAAACTTGGACTGTGATATAGTCTTCATTAAGGACTATAAAAACAACCTATATGAAGTTTCCAAGTTTAAAGTGTCCTTTTGCACAGACAAGGAAAGTCTATTCACACAGAATTCAAAAGGTGTCACAGAATATCAGGGTTGGAAGGGACCTCAGGAGGTCATTTAGTCCAACCCCCTGCTCAAGGCAGGACCAATCCCCAACTAAAATCCTATGATTCAGGATTTTATGGACAAGCTGTTAAAAGCACATTTGCTTCTGGAGCCAACAGAATCTTTGGGGGTGAGGAGACCCCACAACAGTGAAGGAGTAGAATCTAGCTGTCAAAACCACATGGTCAGTCTTGCTTCTTTCTGCCTATGGAAGATGGGGATAGCTCACAGTGCACCTCATTCTGAACTGAAAAACTAGCACTCAAAATTAAGAAAACCTCTTCATTTCTGATTCAGCGGTGAGGGTTTGAACTGCCTCTGAGTGTCGATGCAGTTACATGAGTTCAATTGTATTTGTACCATGAGAGCTTATTCCCCATCTGGGAATAAGCACATTTATACCTGTATAACTGCATCCATGATATAACTGCAATGCTTTATCTAGAATGAAAAAAATCACACTCCTAACACACATTGCTATACCACTACAAAAACTGTGGTTAGACCAGGCCTTAGAACGCAGAGTTGCTTTTTTCCCTTCTTAGTGTAAAGATAAAAAAGACAGTGCTTTGGTATAGCCAAGTAAGCAAAGAAATCCTTACCTGGCAGATAATATCTCTGTTGGTAATGCGTACTATCATCCTGTATTTAGGGGTGTTATACTTGTTTTTATCTTGAATCACCAAACGCT
This sequence comes from Caretta caretta, assembly GCF_965140235.1. Classification (NCBI taxonomy): domain Eukaryota; kingdom Metazoa; phylum Chordata; order Testudines; family Cheloniidae; genus Caretta; species Caretta caretta. The sequence continues at coordinate 75,351,794 of NC_134213.1, forward strand.
TACGGGCATAATAATCAGTCTTTCCCTCTGAAAAGACAATAGTTTTAGTATGGACATGAGAAACAAACAACAAGGACATACATCAATATAGTTTACTTTGAGCTATGGAAAAATTAACTGTACCTCTCCTTCTCCTGAATTTCACTTGGTACCTCTTGAAGTAGGCCTTATTCTTGACAACTTTCACAAACCCCTTGAACAAAGAAAACATAATTACAACTGGACATAATTATCACAACACCAAGAAGTCTAGTGATGGCTATCCTGAATTAAAAAGTGTCTGTGGGGCGGGAGGAGGGGTTGAAAAGCTAGAATATACAGTGTTTTCTTAGACTAAACACATTAAAAAAATCAGAAGTTATCCCAAGGGAAAAGAGGAAAGCAACCTTCAAATTCTAACTTAAGGCACATCTTATTGTCTTATTTCATGTGGATTTATGTAGAGAAATACAGCAGAGGCTCATTAGATGTATACATATTCATTAATTAGATGCTTCTTAAAAGTATGTTACCCAAATAAACGAATTTAATCAATTACCATGTAATCATAATTACTTTCACAATCAAACATGCTCTGTAACCTTTTGAGCCAGATAATAGTGTCAAAAAGACAATTAGCAGCTTTAATGTCAACATGATAAGAAAACTTCCAACCACTCTCCACTACTTATCACTGACCACACTAAGCTGGCACATTTGCATCAAAGCCCACCTGTGGCAACGAGGGGAAAAGACTACTGGTATGAAACAGGCGCTGCCAAATTTGACGCCAACAGCCAGTTGCTAGAGAGGGCACAGGGCATTTTCACAACAACCCAGAGAGACCGAAAAGCAAGTGCTTTGCTTCCCCTCCCACCCCAGCTGATATAAACCAGAAACACCCCGTGACCTGCTCCTCCCCCCACCCCTCCGTCTCACTCGCAGCTAGAGGCAGCGCCGAGCACAGCCTGGCCATACGCTAGGCCAGGGCCATGCATGCGCGTCTCCGGCTGCCATGCGGAGCCCCGCAGACATGGCCCGGCGCTCTCCACCGCACAGCGCCGGCCGCACTCGGAGACGCATGGCGGAGACACCCCGCCCGCCGCTCCCTATAGCCCGGAGACCGGCGCGGGCGGAGAAGGGGCGATGACAAGGAACCGAAGCGGGTCTGAGGGGGGCAGGCACGGGCCTGAGGAGCCAGCAGCTGAGGCGCTGTGCGAGGCCCGTGCCAGCGGCTACTGTCCCCGGGGAGCCGCCGGCCCTGCCCCGGCAGCAGCGGGCCCGGGCGGCGGGGGCGGCCATTAGGCCACGCTGGAAGCTGCTGCAGCCGGGCCCGGGCGCCTCCCCAATCAGAGTCCATCGGGCCGGCGGGGACGGCGCTGGAGGCTGCAGCGGCCGCGGGGGCACCAGCCCGTATCCCCCCTACCCGTGCTGGGCCCCTGGTGCGCGGTACTGACCATTGCGCCAGGTTCTGTCCCGTCTCGGCTTAGGCCGGGGGCCGCTCCGCGCAACGTCCACAGCCCGTAGCACTGGGGGAAAAGGCCGTGCCCACTGCGCAGCCGCAGCACCTAGCCTGGCCGACGAGGCGGAGGGAGTCGCCGCCGCGAGAGAGGGCCGCCGTGCACTCCAGGGGCGCGAACGGAAGTTGGCGCCCCCTCCTGGGAAACAGAGAAACCGCACGCCGGAGCCGTGAGTGCCGAGGAAGGTTCCGGCTCCCGGGAATGGCCGCGCCCCACTTGCCAATGGCCTTGCTTAGCTGAACAACTTTATTTGAGCATAAGCTTTCCTGAGCTACAGCTCACTTCGTGGGATGCATGCAGTGGAAAATACAGGGGGGAGATTGATATACACAGAGAACATGAAACAATGGGCGTTACCATACACGCTGTAACCAGAGTGATCAGGTAAGGTGAGCTATTACCAGCAGGGGGGGAACCTTTTGTAGTGATAATCAAGGTGGGCCATTTCCAGCAGTTGACAAGAATGTGTGAGGAACAGTGGGGGGTGGGGAGGTGGGGGATAAACATGGGGAAATAGTTTTACTTTGTGTAATGACCCGTCCACTCCCAGTCTTTATTCAAGCCTAAGTTAATGGTGTCCAGTTTGCAAATTAATTCCAATTCAGCAGTCTCTCCTCAGAGTCTGTTTTTGAAGTTTTTTTGTTGAAGAATTGCCACTTTTAGGTCTGTAATCGAGTGACCAGAGAGATTGAAGTGTTCTCTGACTGGTTTTTTAATGTTATAATTCTTGACATCTGATTTGTGTCCATTTATTCTTTTACATAGAGACTGTCCAGTTTGACCAGGGTACATGGCAGAGGGGCATTGCTGGCACATGATGACATATATCACATTGGTAGATGTGCAGGTGAACGAGCCTCTGATAGTGTGGCTGATGTGATTAGGCCTTATGATGGTGTCCCATGAATAGATATGTGGACACAGTTGGCAACGGGCTTTGTTGCAAGGATAGGTTCCTGGGTTAGTGTTTTTGGTGTGTGGTTGCTGGTGAGTATTTGCTTCAGGCTGAGGGGCTGTCTGTAAGCAAGGACTGGCCTGTCTCCCAAGATCTGTGAGAGTGATGGATCATCCTTCAGGATAGGTTGTAGATCCTTGATGATGTGTTGGAGAGGTTTTAGTTGGGGGCTGAAAGTGATGGCTTAGTGGCCTTCTGTTATTTTCTTTGTTGGGCTTGTCCTGTTGTAGGTGACTTCTGGGTATTCTTCTGGCTCTGTCAATCTGTTTTTTCACTTCAACAGGTGCGTATTGTAGTTGTAAGAACGGCTGATAGAGATCTTGTAGGTGTTTGTCTCTGTCTGAGGGGTTGGAGCAAATGCGGTTGTATCTTAGAGCTTGGCTGTAGACAATGGATCATGTGGTGTGGTCTGGATGAAAGCCGGAGGCATGTAGGTAAGCATAGCAGTCAGTAGGTTTCCGGTATAGGGTGGTGTTTATGTGACCATCGCTTATTAGCACCGTAGTGTCCAGGAAGTGGATCTCTTGTGTGGACTGGTCCAGGCTGAGGTTGAGGGTAGGATGGAAATTGTTGAAATCACGGTGGAATTCCTCAAGGGCTTCTTTTCCATGGGTCCAGATGATGAAGATGTCATCAATGTAGCACAAGTAGAGTAGGGGCATTAGGGGACGAGAGCTGAGGAAGCGTTGTTCTAAGTCAGCCATAAAAATGTTGGCATACTGTGGGGCCATGCGGGTACCCATAGCAGTGCTGCTGATTTGAAGGTATACGTTGTTCCCAAATGTGAAATAGTTGTGGGTGAGGACAAAGTCACAAAGTTCAGCCACCAGGTTTGCCATGACATTGTCGGGGATACTGTTCCTGACGGCTTGTAGTCCGTCTTTGTGTGGAATGTTGGTGTAGAGGGCTTCTACATCCATAGGGGCTAGGATGGTGTTTTCAGGAAGATCACCGATGGATTGTAGTTTCCTCAGGAAGTCAGTGGTGTCTCTGGGAGTGCTGGTAGTGTAGGGCCTGAGGAGGGAGTCTATATAGCCAGACAATCCTGCTGTCAGGGTGCGAATGCCTGAGATGATGGGGCCTCTAGGATTTTCAGGTTTATGGATCTTGGGTAGCAGATAGAATACCCCTGGTCGGGGATCTAGGGGTGTGTCTGTACGGATTCGTTCCTGTGCTTTTTCAGGGAGTTTCTTGAGCAGATGGTGTAGTTTCTTTTGGTAACCCTCAGTGGGATCAGAGGGTAATGGCTTGTAGAAAGTGGTGTTGGAGAGCTGCCTAGCAGCCTCTTGTTCATATTCTGACCTATTCATGATGACGACAGCACCTCCTTTGTCAGCCTTTTTGATTATGATGTCAGAGTTGTTTCTGAGGCTGTGGATGGCATTGTGTTCTGCACGGCTGAAGTTATGGGGCAAGTGATGCTGCTTTTCCACTGTTTCAGCCCGTGCACATCGGTGGAAGCACTCTATGTAGAAGTCCAGTCTGTTGTTTCGACCTTCAGGAGGAGTCCACCCAGAATCCTTCTTTTTGTAGCGTTGGTAGGAAGGTCTCTGTGGGTTAGCATGTTGTTCGTAGGTGTGTTGGAAATATTCCTTGAGTTGGAGACGTCGAAAATAGGATTCTAGGTCACCACAGAACTGTATCATGTTCGTGGGGGTGGAGGGGCAGAAGGAGAGGCCACAGAGATAGGACAGATTCTTCTGCTGGGCTGAGAGTATAGTTGGATAGATTAACAATATTGCTGGGTGGATTAAGGGAATCACTGTTGTGGCCCCTTGTGGCATGTAGTAGTTTAGATAGTTTAGTGTCCTTTTTCTTTTGTAGAGAAGCAAAGTGTGTGTTGTAAGTAGCTTAAATTAACTTAGGCTTGAATAAAGACTGGGAGTGGATGTGTCATTACACAAAGTAAAACTATTTCCCCATGTTTATTTCCCCCCCTACGGTTCCTCACACATTCTTGTCAACTGCTGGAAATGGCCCACCTTGATTATCTCTACAAAAGCACCCCCCCATCGCTCTCCTGCTGGTAATAGCTCACCTTACCTGATCACTCTTGTTACAGTGTGTATGGTAACGCCCATTGTTTCATGTTCTCTGTGTATATAAAATCTCCCCACTGTATTTCCCACTACATGCATTCGATGAAGTGAGCTGTAGCTAACGAAAGCTTATGCTCAAATAAATTCGTTAGTCTCTAAGGTGCCACAAGTACTCCTCTTCTTTTTGCGGATACAGACTAACATGGCTGCTACTCTGAAACCTTGCTTAGCTTGTCTCTCTAGACTTTCCTGCAGAGCTCCGGGTTCCCCATCGAACCCCCCTCGGCTCCCACACATCCGCATCTATTCGTTAATCCACTCAGAGGTCCTCAGGCTCCCGTCTTCCCCAGACACCGAAGGACACACACAGGGATCCCCTGGCTCCCCACGCTTTCATCTCACCCCTCCCAGAGCTTCTCCAGGCTCCCTCGCCATAACCCAAGCTTCCCCAGAACTCTCCCACCCAGCGGGATTCCCTTGCTCCTGGAATGTCCCAATGCAGCCCTCCCCAGGAATCCCACTCCCCTCCTCCTGGATCACTTAAGCTTTGTCTTCCGCTTGAAATTTACTTTCTGTCCACAGTGGTTCTTTTTTTAAGAGCGAAGGCACCCTTCCCTCACAATTGTGCATCTTCTTTGCAGCCACTGGAATGCTTGATTACCTACAGTAAAAACAACAAGGAGTCCGGTGGCACCTTAAAGACTAACAGATTTATTTGAGCATAAGCTTTCGTGGGTAAAAACCTCACTTCTTCAGATGCACGGAGTGAAAATTACAGATGCAGACATAAATATACTGACACATGAAGAGAAGGGAGTTACCTCACAAGTGGAGAACCCAGTGTTGACAGGGCCAATTTGATCAGGGTGGATGTAGTCCACTCCCAACAACAGATGAGGAGGTGTCAATTCCAGGAGAGGCAAAGCTGCTTCTGTAATGAGCCAGCCACTCCCAGTCCCTATTCAAGCCCAAATTAATGGTGGTAAATTTGCAAATGAATTTTAGTTCTGCTGTTTCTCTTTTAAGTCTGTTTCTGACGTTTTTTTGTTCAAGTATGGCTACTTTCAAATCTGTTATAGAATGTCTGGGAAGATTGAAGTGTTCTCCCGCTGTCTTTTGTGTGTTGCCATTCCTGATGTCCGATTTGTGTCCATTTATTCTTTTACGTAGGGACTATCCGGTTTGGTCAATGTGCATGGCAGAGGGGCATTGCTGGCACATGATGGCATATATAACATTAGTAGACATGCAGGTGAATGAGCCTCTGATGGTGTGGCTGATGTGGTTGGGTCCTGTGATGGTGTCACTAGAGTAGATATGGGGACAGAGTAGGCAACGAGGTTTGCTACAGGGATTGGTTCCTGGGTTAGTGTTTGTGTGGTGTGGTGTGTAGTTGCTGGTGAATTGACACCTCCTCATCTATTGTTGGGAGTGGACTACATCCACCCTGATCGAATTGGCCCTGTCAACACTGGTTCTCCACTTGTGAGGAAACTCCCTTCTCTTCATGTGTCAGTATATTTATGTCTGCATCTGTAACTTTCACTCCATGCATCTGAAGTGAGTTTTTACCCACCAAGGTTTATGCTCAAATAAATCTGTTAGTCTCTAAGGTGCCACCGGACTCCTTGTTGTTTTTGTGGATACAGACTAACATGGCTACCCCCTCATACGTACAGTAATAGTCACTGACAAAACCATCCTTAAGGCAGCGTTAAGTTTGTTTTGTGGTACCTTGCCCCCTTCCAGAACCACAAGTGAAGAGTTGAGGTATTTTAAACTTCTGAAAATCAGGAAATACAGACTTAAGGTACATGTCAACGCAGCCTTAAGTCTGCCACTCTTGAGGAGGCAATAGCCAGTGGCAATTATCTGTCTGCACTGCAGCTGTGTTCACTGTGTTAGGTGGCCCCCAGCCCCACTTGGTTGATCTGACCATCACCTTCCCTTCCTCCTCCCCCCCACCCCCGCCCTGCTGTATGTGTGGGAAGTAGGGTGAGCAGATGTCCCAATTTTATAGGGACAGTTCCAATATTTGGGCCTTTTTCTTATACAGGAGCCTATTACCCCCAACCCCCATCCCAATTTTTCACACTTGCTATCTGGTCACCCTAGGTGGAAGAGGTGCATCCTTGAGTTATGCTTCATTTCAGTGCTGAGTACTGTAGTTTTTTCAATGGTGGAGCACAGGGGTCTTCTTGCCATGGGGATTGCCATCATTGATGGGGGATATGGGTTATGGGACATAGTTTGTGGGTTTAAAGCTCGGTAAGTGAAAGTATAGTGTTAGGTTGAATACTGTGGGTGAGAGTGAGTGGGTCGAAAAAGAGGTGAAGGGGTTGTAAAACGTATTAAGGGTGGGGTTGTTTGTGGGGCTCATTGAATGTAGAACTGGGCTAGGTAAATCATTTAAAGACAAGTTTTGTCTTAGGAAAGAGAAGGCATTGGACTCTGTGCTACAGTTATCATGTACCCTATTCCTTGAGTGATGTGCACTATCTGCAGAGACAGATTGTGAATGTAAATTATGGGTGTATTGGCTCATCGCTCAAAGAGGACAGAGTTAAGGTTGTGTTTGCATGTACCGTAACTCTGTATTTCAGGGTTGTCAGAAGTTTAAGTCTGAAATACCTTAACTTTTACTTAGTTATGTATTAATGAAGGTTTTGGTCCATTTCTTATTTTTTAACAGAAAGATAAATATTTGTTGTAGGAATCAGTGGTCATGTAGGCAGTAGGAGTTATTATATAGGTTTGCAGCTGAGATGCTATTGTGGCTAAGAGCCAAGCTAGACTGTGAACTTACACTGACATAGCTACATTGCTCAGGGGTGTGAAAATTCCACACCCCTGAGTGACATAGCTAAACCAACCTAACCCTTGGTGTAGACAGCGCTAGGTCGACAGAACAATTCTTCCATCGACCTATCTACCGCCTCTTCGGGAGGCGGATTATCTATGCCAATGGGAGAACCTCGCCCATCAGCATAAGTAGGGTCTACATGGAAGCTTTACAGTGGCTGCTGTAGCATTTCAAGTGTAGACAAACAATACTAATACCTAGCTATTATATATCACTTTTCATCAGTAGATCTCAAAGCACTTGACCAAGGAGGTCAGTGTCATCATCCCCATTTTACACATGGGGAAACAGAGGCACCAAGAGGAAAGGGATTCCCCCATAGTCACCCAGTAGGCCAGTGGCAGAGCTAGAAATAGAACCCAGGGCTCCTGAGTCCCATAGGCTAATCTAGAGAACCTAACTTTTTCTTTAACAACAAGTTCAATATTGCTTTGCCAAAGGGTGGGTGCCATGCATCCACTAGGTTAAATGTTAGTGGTAACTGAGCGAGGGACGATCAAAGTCACGGTTTGAGCTCCAAGAGTGTGCAAAAAATGTTGGTAGAATGTGCTGACTTTATGAAATGCTGGTGGTTTTTTCAGGGAAATCCCTTTCTCAAATCAGAAGCTGGTCAAGGCAATCTGCCATCCTTGACAACCCTTCAGTGTGGCACCCCATCCCACTCAAATTTGGCCCAGCCATCCCTCCATCATGATGGAGGGGCAACTGGACCAAATTTAAGGGAATGGTGTTGCAAACTGGCCCATGGGGTCACAACATCACTCAGATTTGGCCTGGATGCCCCTGCACCATGACAAAAGGGCAACTGGGCCAAATCTGTCACGCTAGGCAGTTGCCTGTATTGCCTATAGCTAGTGCAGCTCAACTGACCTCACATTTGGAGCACTAACCCTACCCGCTGAAGCACACCAAATTTCAACTCAATTTGGCTAAGCATAAAGATTTTAGAGCACTTAGAAATGTCATTTTTTAAATATGAAGGGCTTGCCAGTTTTAATCATAGCAGAGCTGATGTGCTGATATAATACTGTAAGTGAGAAATTAGTCATCAGCAACTGCTTTGTTATAGCCAAATCCACAAACAATAATCCTGAAACGGGGATTTTTTAGGTGGGATAGAGAGAGGATGGAAGGAAGGGGCTCTATACATCCATCTGCTGCATAAGAGGCTCAGAGATGTGTGAGGTAGCCAATTCATCTCAATGTCATAGTCTCAGAATATCCTAAGGAGATGAATGCAGCCTGAAACAATAGCTCTGAGACAGGGGAACTGCTTTATTTGTCTCAGTCCGTGTTCTCATTCCTCCTCCCCACTGCCAATGTATGAGAGCCTGTGATATGCATCAAGCATGCCTGGTTTCAGCTCCTGACCCAGTCTCAGCAAGGTGTTCTTGATGCCGCTCCCAACATGCATGTTCTCCACTCCCCACCCAGAGGATCAGAGCTTCCCCAGAAGTCAGATCACATGGGGCGCAGGGAGTGGAGCTCAGACTTCCTAACATGCTGGCTCACAGTGGGTAGAGAGAGGGGCTTAGACACCCCAGAGGGGTAGGGCTCCCCTCGATCCTGGCACACACACAACAGAGGAAATGTAGATCTGACAGGTATTCCCTGCTCCTAATCTCCCCATTTGCTCTGCCACCCATGTCACCCATGCCTCAGTGTCCTACCAGTGCCAGTGTCACCAGTGTCCCACCTGTCCCCTCCCACTTCCCCAATCCTCCCTTCCCCGACCTGTGCCCCCAACCTCTCTCCCCTACCATCCATCCCCATTTATCTCTCTCTTCGTAGTCCCCCTCCTCTCACTACAGCCCCAAACTGCTGTCCCCATATTCTCCCCAACTCCTCTGCCCTCTGATCCCCCTTCCCTCCCAGCAAACATTAGTAATTTATTTTCTTTTTTAAAATAGTTTGAGTGCCCTCTGAATTTTCTGCTGTACTCAGATTACATTTCCCCAAAACAACACCCCCACCCTCTTTGACAGAGGGTAGCAACACACCTACATTTCACTTTCAGATTTTGGCCAGGGGTGGCAGAATTTACAATGCCTGGGTGTTGCACATATTCAATGGCCATAACAACTCCCCTTGAGCCACACAGGTAATGTGAAAATTGGCAGACTACTAGCCCTCTTGGGAAATCTGTCAAAACATGTACCATGTAATCCATTTGGCATGTGAGCATTAGGCTTGAGCCCATGTGTACATCTTAACTGTTGGTAGGTTAACATTCAATATTGTGGGGTAAATGTCAACTGATGGAGACCCTTTGGGGCTCAACCAAGCTATGGTTTGATCCCCTGTTGTGTGTAAAAAACATTTATAGAATCATTTCTTGGACCAATTTCTGTTGGTGAGAGAGACAAGCTTTCGAGTTTACACGGAGCTCTTCTTCAGGTCTGTTTAAATTCTGTGTAAACTCAAAAGCTTGTCTCTCTCACCAACAGAAGTTGGTCCAACAAAAGATATTACCTCACCCAGCTTGTCTCTATAATATCCTGAGACCAACATGGGTACAAAAACTCCACATATATTGATAGAATCTGTCAATCATAAGTGGGGCTTTTTGAGGGGCTCTCTCTTGGGCACCCCTCTATCAAATGATCCCAAATTTGAATCACTAAACCTAACCTGCTCCTCCCTGAGGCACACCAAATTTCAATGCAATCCAAGTAATCATGCAGACTTCAGAGTACTTAAAAGAGTTGTCCTTTGAATGGAAAGGGCTCCTCAGCCTTAACTATAGTGGAACAGGTAGTCCCCTATAAATTAGGACAGTATTGAGAGAAGATAAAAATAATGCAATTGAAAGTGGTGGATGAGAATGCTTGATTATGTCCCTCCTAGTTGGTATGTGTACTATGTATGTCCTCTGAAAGATTTTATACTAGGAATTAATCACCAATATTGCTAAACTCTCTAGGTCTCTTGCCAGTGTTTGCAACGGTCCCTAATATAGGAGTGTAACAAGGCACGAGTGGGTCCCCTCTATCTTCACCACTTCTGCACCCAAAAACCAGCCAGAGACCTCTGCTTTGGCAGAATCACCCATGCTCTTTATTTACAATACAAGTTCCCACCACCTTGTGGGTACAAACAGCATCAGGCTTGCAGCCAGCAATGGCAAGTGGCCTCTAACTCCCAGGCTCTTCCCTTTCCTCCCCCAGCTTCCTTCCTGTCAGCCTTTATGTAGCCCCTGGCTGATGAGGCCGGCAGCTGTTCCCCATTTGCCAGTTAGGTTTGGGCTTACTCAGCCAGCTCCAATTCCCCTTTCCTGATTGGAGCTGGTGTGACAGAGGTCTTGCTCAGGGTTTTGTAACCAGCACTCTGTCACAAGGAGCCTCTGAGAATGTAGTTCATGTACTGTTTATTCCATCTTCGAGAACATTAATGCAGATTTTAAATCTTAGGGTATGATACAGTGGATAGGGCACTGGAATAAGACTCAAGTGTATTGCCTTCTCTTCCTGGCTCTGCCACCGGCTTGTTGGATGATCTTGGGCAAGTCACTGCACCACTAGGTTCCTCAGTTTCCCCATCTGTAAAATGGGGGGAAAAAGATACTTGCTTCTTTTGTAAAGTGCTTTCAGATCTACTGACAAAAAGTACTATAAAAGGGCTAAATATTATTAAATATGAAGGACCTAACTCAGTTCCCTATGGTTTCTCCTCAAATACCTCCACAACTGCATATATTACAGTTTTTCTTGACCTTTTGTTTATGGTCTTTCCTTTAGTTTCTCAGTCAGTGTCAGTGTTGTATTATGAGAATAAGATTGTTATCAAATTGCTCACAAAAATCCACTAATTTTACACTATTAGGAAAATCAACTTTAGCAAGATTTTATTCTTTATAAATCCATCCTGCTGATTGTTTATCGTTCCAATTATCTTTTAGACACTCAGGGCATGATCTTGTGAGGTGCTGAGTGAGGTGCTGAGTGCCTGCCTTTCACAGTGGTGTCCATGAAACTTGATACTACTCACCACATTTCAGGATCAGGCTTTTACTGTTTTTCCCTCTTAGGTCCTGATCCTGCAAACATTTACACACATGCTTCACATGTAAATACATGAGCAGCTCCAATAAATTCAAGTGTGTACATGTTTTCAGGACTGGGGCCTTAGTTTCATTATTTTGTTAGGGTCAGAGCTTAGACTTACAGGAGGACAGTTTCTAGGATCTTTCTTCTTTCCTTTTTTTGAAGATCTGTAGGTAGTACATCTGCTTATCTCAGATCTTCTGGTACCACTACCTCCCTGATAATCCATCACTTTTCTAAAATAACTGTTGGATAATTCTAATTCATGGACAAATCTTGGCCCTGCCTACATGGCTGTTGAAGGCAAAGCCAATGTGGTTTTTCTGCATGGGAGGCAGCAAGGGCAAAGGGGGAAGATCTTAGGAAGGCTGCCCAGCGTTCCATGTCCCATAAACATGATTTTCATAGAAAAAAAAAAAAAGTGTCCTGAGTTTGTTACTAGAAGTTTACCTCTTCCAGCCTGAAGTCAGCTAGAATCTTTCCATTAACTTTAAGGGACCTTGGATTAGGCCTTTGACTAGTTGGGAGTGTTGTAATGCTCAGGTTGGAATCTTCTACATTTTTCATGAAGAGAAAGACAACAAAAAATGAAGGTTACCTTTGTGGCCTGTGAAGCTCGGGGGAATCATTCAGGAGAAACATCTACACTTTCCTTTCCAGTTTGCTCTGATTTTAAAGAAAAATGTATATTTGTGGTTGTTTTTATTACTTCCCTGAGTTAGTTATACAATCGGATACATTTATGTCTTGCTATTATTGTATTTGGGTTATATGTACTTGTTTTGTGTATCAAAAAATAATGAGATTAATGGAACTAAGCTTGCTTCTTTTCTTATTAAAGCTGCATAGGATTTTCTGTTCTTTAAAATTCTAATCTTCTAATGAATTACATCAAATTAAAGAAAACAAAAAAAAAATTCTGATGCAAAATGAATCCGACTGCTGTCATCTAATGCCCCCATTCCTCCTGCTTTCAGTGTCTCATCACTTCCAGTTTTTCCTTCATTAGTTATCTAAAAAGTTATTAAGAACTACTATATTCCAATTAAGAGTTTGATGCAACATTAAAGTCAATGAATAGGGCTCTAATTTATTGTCCATTGGGAATATGTTTTGTGAGTTTGATGCCCCGGTGCATATCTTAGGTAAATTCTCATGAACACCCATATAGTTAATACAAAAATAGAAGAGCAGTCTAATGCCAAATATTCCCAAAGTAATTTATGAATGCATACAGTCATTGATGTTTCATGGAAAACTTTGAAAAACATTCCAATTAGAACTAGATGTGGGTATACTGGGTCCAAAGTGTGAAGCATGCAGACACTTTCATATTTCTTTTCTCCACTTTTTTTATTATTAGAGTCAGGGCATGTAAACAGCTTATTTGTTCCTGACAGACCCATCTATGTATTCCTCAGATGAAGCTATAATCTTGCTTGTGACATCATAGTTATTTGCAATAGAGATGACTGTAATGTAACAAACAGAAGATTATGACTTAAGGGGCCTAATCCTGCGTTATTTGTGCACCAAAATCACCATTGACTCTAATAGGAGTTTTGGATGTACAGTTAATTCAGGCTTGAGTCCCATTTGGGGCATCAGCAGGAATAGCTGCACTCTAAAGAAGGAAGTTGGGGAACTTCTGGGAAAATGGGAGCAGTCTTCTCATGTGGGCCTAGTGGCTGGTGCACTAGAATGGAATGCAGGAGATCTAGGTTCTAGTCTGGGCTCTGCTATTAGCCTTCTGTTTGACCTTGGTCAAGCCACTTCCTCTCCCTGTGCCTCAGTTTCCCCATCTGTGAAATGGGGATAATTTAACTGCCCTCCTTTGTCAAGTACTTTGAGATCTGCTGAAGAAGAGTGTTACAGAAGAGCTGAGTATTATTATTATTCTCAGTCAAAATTTTTGTTGAGGTTCAGAGTGTCAGTAAACTAAGGGTAAAAAAAATCAAGACAAACAGAGAAAGACAAGGAATTTAGATACAGATTAAAGTAAATAGTTTCCTGAACATCTGCAAGTATGGAAATGCACAATTTAAGCATTCAGATGCCCTTAACTCTGCTCCTGTAAGGATACCAGCTTCCAATCTTCCTTTTATTTCTTTCATATCTACTTTGTAGGAAGTGATTTTTGGATCAAAGACTTCTAAGGGTTTTAAGAAGTTCACAGCCTTGCACACATCTTCCACTTGTAAAAGCCACTGTACCCGTATAGTGACTGTGCCAACACCATCCTGCCATCTTTTCTTCGTTGTTCTTTTGTGTAAGGTCTTTAAAAAGTCTGCAGTCTATAGCTGTGAGCATCTTATGTTTGGAGGTAGCACTATATGGTATAGTTTGAGGGATGTATTCAGATGTGCTCTGCAGAACATTAGTTTAATAACTGATTTCATAGATGTGTCTGATACTGAGTGTGATGCTTTATCACAACAATGACTTTGCTCTTTTTACGTAAGAGCTACAATTTCAGAAGGCTGGTCGTAGGTTTATAGGTATGCAAGATCCCTTTTTAATAATGTGTATAATTGCAGCACATGGAATCTTGCCTCAGAGACGGGGGATGACTGCCTTTCATGGGTTATTTGCAGGATCCTACCAAATTCACGATCATGAAAAACACATCACGGACTGTGAAATCTGGTCTCCCCCCACGAAATCTGGTCTTTTGTGTGCTTTTACCCTATAATATACAGATTTCACAGGGGGAGACAAGCATTTCTAAAATTGGGGGCCCTGACCCAAAAGGGGATTGTGGGGGGGGGTCACAGGGTTATTTCAGGGAGGGTTACAGTATTGCCACCCTTACTTCTGCACTGCCTTCAGAGTTGGGAGGCCGGAGAGCGGTGGCTGTTGGCTGGGCGCCCATCTCTTACGGCAGCACCCGGCCTGCAGCAGTGCAGAAGTAAGGGTGGTAATACCATACCATGCCATCCTTACTTCTGCACTGCTGCTGGCAGCAGCTCTGCCTTCAGAGCTGGGATACTGGCCAGCAGCTGCCGCTCTCCAGCTGCCCAGCTCTAAAGGCAGAAGTAAGGGTAGCAGTACCACAACCCCTCTTACAATAATCTTGAAACCATAGGCGGCAGGTATAATAGGCTAGGGAAGGCCTTGCCTTCCCTGGCCTGCCACCGCTGGACACCTGGGCCATAGTAGCCCCAGCCCTTCCCCAAGACCCACCACCACCTTTTTCACTCTACGCCCCCCGCCCCATATTCGCTGCTTGCTGCATCCCTCCTCCTTGGGTGCTGGGGCTGGTGGAGGAGCTGACAATAGGCTGGTGGCTCGGCCCAGCAGGCACTTGGGGGCCGGGGGGACTGGCAGCTCAGCCTGGCCGGGCGCTGGGGGAGGCCAGCGGCTCAGCCTGGCCCGGCGCTGGGGGAGGCCGTCAGGGGCAAGGGGGCTGGTGGCTTGCCCTTGCCTGGTGCTGGGAGAGGCCAGCAGCTCAGCCTGACTTGCGGGGGGAGGGGCGGTGGAGCCGGTGACTCGGACTGGCGCTCAGCCTGATGTGGCTGGGGCTGGGCTTGCCTCCCCAAAGCTGGGGTTCACCCATTGTCCATAATTGCAACCCCTCCCCCCACATCTCCTCTTTGGGTCAGGACCCAAAATTACAATAGAATTACAACATTGTGAAATTTCAGTTTTTAAATAAAAAAGTTATAAATTTCATGATTTCAGTTAAATCCTATGACTATGAAATTGACCAAAATGGACTGTGAATTTGGTAGGGCCCTAGTTATTTGTGTAATCAAGGATTTGTAAAATACAGCTTTTTCGGTGGCCTAAGTCTGGCTGGGCAACAAGGAAGTCAAGGTGGATGCAGCCACTGTACAATTGACAGTAAGGAGTTTTAGTTTTTGTAATCACCGATTGTGTAGCTGAACCTCTGTCATGAATGGATAACAGTCTCAGAATGGCTGGTTTTATGGAGTATGTCTCCCTGGGGGCAGATTTAAGGTGACTGGCGTGCCTGTCCATGCCCATGTTTGGGTTCCTTTTAAGTTTAATTTTGGGACTTTTTTTTTTTAATTCAACATTCTTGTATTTTTTTTAAAACTTTAGATTACTGATATTCTTCACTTTAACAGATTTTTTTTGGATTGGGAATTTCCTTAGGTTTTTAATGTAAACAATGTTTATCACATGCATTAGAAGACAAGGGAGCAAGGAACCAGCTACTAAACGAAACTTAGTCTTTACAGAACACTGGGACAAGACTAGCTGGAAACACTGGAACTCTGTGTAGAACTTTGTGTCAGCGGGAGGAAGAGAGTGAGGAAACCTGTGGAGTTTAGGAGCTCTTCATAGTTCCTGGCTCCTACGGATTCCCAAAGCTCCCTACCTAGATTCCTCCTTCCATTACAGTTTTACTGTACAGTGGACCTTCTAAAGTCCTTAGGACATGTTGCATATCTTAATATGTCTGCAGAAACCACAGATCCAATGCAGATGTTATAAAGTCAGCAAGGAGACTAAGCTGGGTCTGGGAGTAGGGGTCATGTTATCGGACTTGGGGAAGCAGATGAAGCTGGGAAGTAGGCGGATGTGATTTGAGGAAGCTGTGGGGGTTCCAGAATGACTGCAGTATCCACCCTGGCCTGAGGAAGGTTGCAAAATTTATGAGGTCTGGAGGTGCTCTGAACTTAGAGGAAAGGGGAGCCCTCTTAGTTTAGTAGTTCTTCTGGGATATAGGAGTTGCTGAAGACAAGTGAGTTGCAGCCCAGCTGTCTGTGCTGATGCACTGCAGCTGGTGGCTGCAGCTTTTCCCCTATTTACTTGTGCATATGAGAGAGCATTTTAAGTCCTGACCTATACTGTTTTATATAAAAAGGAAACATGTAACAGTAATTTTGCAATAGTGTTCACAGAAGACAGAAGGTGAAATCCTGACCCTAGCAAAGTCAATGGGAGTTTTGCTATCAGCTTCAATAGGGCCAGGATTTCAGTGGTTTGATGAAAATTCTGCCACTGCCTGCATCCCCTTATACAGGGGTCTGAAGTTCATACAACCACATATCCCCTGAAGGGAAGGGATTGAAGATTGTAGCATAGAGCAAGTACATTAGCATATGCCTAGATGCCTTTGAGAGGACCCTACTGATGCAACGCTTCTGCGGGGGACAGGTCGGGGTATGACCATAAGATCCCTGTAGTGGCTAATCCTCTGGGTGCTCGCTCATCAAAATACAAAAGTGGGTCCTCTGTAAACAGACTATGCTCACAATCAATCCCCGGCAAGAAATTAGCAGTTTTATAGACTGCATCCCAGTAAATAAGGCTGGTCAGTTACTTCTATCCTAGTCAATTACTTCAGTGCGAGTTTTACCTGTGTACCTCAGACCAGAATGGGGCCCTTAATTTAGGAGTTTCAACCTTGTCTCTAGTGTCAGTTTTTAATCAATACCCAATTTAGTGCAGTTCGGCATGACTCTCTCTCTCATATATATGTAGAGATCAGATCTCGCTGTTCAGCTTTGGTAAGCAGTGGATGACCGGTGTATCAAGGGAGGCTAGGCATTGTAGACAGCCCTCTAGATGTTGGGTTCCAGCACATGAGTTATTGACTTGATGCTGCTCCAGACTCCTGAATTTACTTGGTGTGTCAGCCTCTTTTCCAGCAATGCTTCTACTCTGCAAGGACATAAATTTCAGCTTCCTGGCAGTGCTAATCATCTGTGCACAGGAAAGGGCCAGTAGCACTCTTGTCCAAGAGTACATGAGCTTCCGTAGCAAGGGGATGTTGAGAGATCAGCCACAGCATTAAATCCTGGACCATTGCAGGAGAGGGTTCCTTCCCCAGATACGAGTATGTAGACAGACCTTCGAGCTGGTCCAGGGTGTCGTTCCCTGTCTGAGACTGGGGTATCAGCCAACTGGAGATAGAGTAGGTTGGTGTCATCTGTTGCAGCTCTTCAAAAAGACTTAACAGCAACGGGATCTTGTCGAAGGTCTGGCTGAACTATGTGCTCTGGCACATACAGACTGGCAGTTCAAACAGCAATAATAGGAGTGGCCTAATTCAGCTCTGTGTCGACAAGCTGAGTGTAGCAGCTGCCCCCCCCAACCGCAGAGCGGCAGTCTGCTGGGTCAAACACCAGGGCTAGTCCAGATGTACAAAGGACTGAAGGCTTCGCTCCCCAGGAAATTCCCAATAGTTTTCATATCAAGGCATTATGGGAAGGGCTCTTCATTTTCCTATTCTGTGTGAGGCTGGTATGCCAGGCTATGGTAGAGTTTTACTCCCACGTGTGTGACAATGAAATTAATGGATTATTGAGGTTGTTGAATCTCATCAGCCTCACAGTCAGAGCAAGCTGGAAGGGAAGTACAGATGTTTGTTTAGCTAAAAAAAGATTCTTCTGAGCTTGACAGGCCATAAACGTAAACTTTTTTTTTTTTTTAATTTGAGACCCTAAGCGAAAATGGATTTAAAATGCTGTCCCCTCCCCCTTTGGCTCTCCTCCTTAGGTTTACTCTACTACAACAGGCAAGCATAGTAAATATTTGAGGTTTTTAATTATCTATGTATCCTTAAATTACTGCACCAGGATATAACATGAAAAAGGGAGATAATGCTGTTACAGCCTTAATCAAGACTCTGATCCTTCAAACAGTTATTCACATGCTTAACTTTATGCATGCAAGTACTACATGTAAAGTTAAGCACCCAAGTAATTGCAGGATTGGGGGCTTTTGTTGTAAGGGACTCTCTCTTATCATGAGCTGTAAGACACCTAGAACAATAAAGCCCTGATCTGGCTGGGGTTAAAAATGACAAAAACAAAAAAGACACCAAATCTGCAACCTGCTGTGCATGGATACAGAGATCTGTCCATCGTGAGCTGTTTAAAGGATTAGACCCTTAAAATGTCTTGGCATTTATTGGTTTCTATTATAATTTTAATGTCATTTTAGTCTTTTAAAGTATTGTTTACATAAAAATAACTTTAACAAGTGCTTAATTTCTACCTGATCTATCAGAATGGCTCCTGCGTTAATAGACATAAATTGGAACTGTACCTGTGTATCTAAAAATACATTTAGGCATATTATTATACAACATTCTTCAAGACAGGATTTGTACCTACTTTTCCAGACATGAAGAGCTGTCAGTTAATCCAAGTGTTTCCCCTAAACTGCTGGACAGGTCATAGGAGTTCTTTGACAGGGTAAATTAACAATACAAATAACTGCAAGTAGAAGTCCTCTCCCCCATTTATTTCTAAAATGCTGTATAGATTACATTATATTTTTCAGCCTTTGCTGATAGAGGTACTTTTTGTTATGAAGAACAATGGGAAAAATAACCATTAATCCTAAAATAAATTATTCAAAAATAGTTTACACACAAGAGTTCTGCAAGTTTTAACTATCTGGTAAATTTGAAGAGTCTGTGTTGTACACTTACTGCAGTCATTGGGGGGCACATAAAAGGTCTAACACTGAGTGCTAAATTTCTTTAAGGACCAATTCTTAATTCCTAAAGTAAATAAACAGTTTCATTTGTAAATTCTCAGAAAATTCATCTTGCACTCAAAGAGTAATTGCTGTAATTTTTGGGAGGATAGGCTTTATTTTTCCACTCAGAGAAGTTGAATCCCTGCTTTAAAGGCAAAACTCAACTCATCCTTTACTATGGAATTATTCCTGCATATTTAATGATAATTGAATATATATTCAAACATACATTTTAATTAAAAACAAACTTCCCAAGCCAATCACAATACACAAAACAAATAAAAACAAAATAATTTATGTCTGAAGTTATCTTGGTATTTGTTGTGACAATTACTCAATTAATGAAAGGAAAAATAAAGAAAAAAGTGACTCTCAAAATCACAATATTTTCTAATATCAAGTAGGCAGCACTATGCCTCTACATTTTGCTAATTCCAGAAATAGTTTAACCATGTCTGGGTTAGAACTTTAGAGGGTTCAAAATTCCACCCTATTTTCCTTTTCCCAGGAAGAAACCAATCATAGCAAAGTACTTATTTATTTTCTTCTTATAGTATGCCTGTCTAAATAAATACTTGTTATCCAATAAGAATTCTCATCAGGGTCTTACATTTTAATATAAATATCTATAGTTAAAAATATCCCAACCAACATTACACAAACAAGAAAGAAAGAACTTAACTTCCCCCCTTCCCCTCAGGTGGAGTCTTTTTGCATCTACAGTGTCTCAATATTACCCACATCCCCCTTATGAATAGAACAGCAGGGAGTTGCATGGGTAGATCTAGGTGGAGTCAGTTGCCACACCCCCTCAAGTCAGCTATAAATTCAGGCCAAATCTTTTTCCTCAGTTTCTCTCTATCTAAAATGTTTGCTGCTAAGATGACTACTATTCCTAGAGGCCATGGTTTCAAGCAGGTAAAAACAAAGATGTTTCATTTTGTAATAAAAAACTGATCCCTGAAGGCAATGCCTTATAATTAGAAAGGGTTTATATTTGAGTTTTCTAACACCTTCAGTTTGTGTTGGAATTTAAAAGTGTTTTTCTTCAATTTTATGTTGTGTGGAACAAAGAAATACACAAATCCTTGATGGAAATGCCTTGGCCATATCTGGAGGGAAACCTGTTTGAGTAATGTAATTATTGCTTAAACTGTAAGCTTTTTGGATCAGGAACTATCTCTTTGGTGTGTATTTCTAGAGGGCTTAGCACTATGGGGCCCTGGTCCATGTCTGGGGATCCTTAGTGCAATAAATTACTCTTTTATCCTTATTCAGTACCTTGACTCCTGTCTTTGCTGTAATCACAGCTGTAATAATCTTTATGGAGTAGAAAGTCATAGCAGCAACCTAGGGTATGATCTTACACTATCTTTTTTTGAAGCAATTCCTTTGCCTTTTTAAGGGTCTGTCTTTGATTAATGTATACACTCCTTTTGTAGTTAAAACTAAACTGCATATTTCCTTTAGTTGCTGTTCTTCAACCTATTCTGTCTGACTCTGTAGCATACTTATACAGACTAACTAGGATCATCCTTAATGCTTACGGTGCTTCATGTGGTGCTTTGTATGAGAAGTTGTTAGAAATAAAATGAAAGCTTTCTATATTTGTATGGTGCCTAGCACAATTTAAGGTTTCAGAGTAACAGCCGTGTTAGTCTGTATTCGCAAAAAGAAAAGGAGTACTTGTGGCACCTCAGAGACTAACCAATTTATTTGAGCATACGCTTTCGTGAGCTACAGCTCACTTCATCGGATGCATACTGTAGCTCACGAAAGCGTATGCTCAAATAAATTGGTTAGTCTCTGAGGTGCCACAAGTACTCCTTTTCTTTTCACAATTTAAGGGACTCCTTCATTAGCAGAATTGGGGCAGAGACTGTCTCTTGGTTTTGTACACTGTCTAAAACCAAGGGCCTCTGAGCTGGTTATGCTAAATACAAATAGGCTCCAATGTTGAATGAGGCCTTTGGGTACTACCATAAAATAAAGGCATTGTTATATATAGCATCAAATATACATGGCACTAGGCAAAAGACCCTACTTGCTAAGTGTGACAAACCAGATATAGTGCCTTTTATATAAGGGGAAATGTGGCAGCTATGTTCTGCAAGGGCTGTGGTTTCTAGCATGATTCCAGTGGAAGTTTTAGAAATGGTGAAGGCATCAACTACTGTTTGAGGCCCACCTTGCGGGGGGAGGGGGGGGACAGCCTTTTTGGGGAGTACAGGGATGGCCATAACCACTGCAATGCTGTCTGTGCATGGGTGGTTGGTGGATTCAAACAAGGGCTGCTCCTAGTCTGTGTCTAAACCAAATGATAGCTGGTTTCAATAAGCTCAGAATAGCCACTACTTAACAAAACCAGAGAACTGGCATTGGAATCAGGGAAAATCACAGGAATATGCAACATGAACCACATTTTTGTGCCATTCTCCTCCCTTTCGGCCACTGAGTTGGAGCCAGTGCCTCTCTTCCAACCTCTGCCACCCAACAGGCTGGCCGTGGGTGGGAGATGGGGCTGGGGCAGTGGCTGCTGCCCTGAGAGGACTCCTCAAAGGGAGCCGTGCAGTGATCTCAAGTCTCAGCTCCCCTTGTTCCTCCTGGTTGTGTGGGTCCAACTCCCCCCCCATGTAAGGCTCCATCCTCCTGACCTTCGGGGACGCCTGGCCCTTTTCCCTTTCAGCCCCTCCCCCCCGGCAGCCGACCCTCTCCTGCAGGGGGTGCTGACCCCAGGCCCTGGCGGGTGGCTCGGCTCCCGCCCCCTGCTCTGAGTTGGGGAGGCGGGAGCGCTCTGCTGCGCGGGGGGGGCGGAGGGAGAGAAGTGTCCCCGCCGCCGCCGGTGGCTCCCTGGCGGCGGCCTGGGCGGAGAGTGTGCGCCTGCGCGCCGGGCTCTTGGAGGGACGTGGCCCGGTTGCCTGGGGCCGGAGGGGCGCGGCGAGCTCAGGGGCAAGGCAGCGGGACAGGCCGGGTGAGGAGCTCCGAGGCGGCGGCGGCTGCGGGCCGGGCTGCACGGGAAGCCGATGTTCGCACTCCGGCCCCGCGGCCAACGCTTCCAAGGTGAGGGGCGGGCGAGACCCTGGCCCCGCGCAGCGGGTACAGCCGGCCGGGGTGGGTACGTACCCAGCCGCCGGGCCTAGGCGCGCTCCGCAGGCTACGGGGACCCCCGAGAGGAGAGCCCGGGGGGCGCCGGGCCGGGGAAGAGTGACAGGGACCTGCCCTTCCCGGTTCCGCGCTCCCTTCCGGCTTCCAGCCGCGAGCCGCCCCCCTCGCTTCTCCCTTCCTGCCCCCCGGGGGCCGGGCCGGATTGTCCCCTGGCCTCGGCCAGCGCTGGAGCTGGGGTTCCCGGCGGCTCAGTCTGCGGAGCCAGGAGATCCGCCTCTCTGCGAGCGCCGAAGGAGCAGCCTCTGCTCGCCCTGCCGTCTCCGGAACGTGGGCGGCGGTGGCTACTGCGGCGAGTTGGGGTTTGCCCCGTGTGGGGCTGGGAGCGGCTGTCTCGGTTTCAGGCTGTGAACCCGCTGCGGGGCAGCCCCCGAGTCACCCGATGGAGCTTCCCTGGGCTGTGGGGAGGAGGTGGCGGTGAGACTTTCTCTCTACTGGGGTTGATTTGGATTCTCCTACAAAATCTATCGGGTACTTGAGTCCTTCTTCCTGACGGCGAGAAATATTAGCCCTGCTCCGACCCTGTGTGAACGCTCTGTCCCAGCCCCACTGAAGAGAGCCCAAGGGGAAGGATGCTCTAGGATAGCACCAGGACTTCATCACAGTGACGCCTCCTTCAGTCATGCAAGGAGGAGGTTCCACTGCGGCATAATCACAACATATTCTGCTGTTACACGTTCATCTTGTTTTGGGGTGTGAAGTAACTGCTGGTATGGTTTCAATTTGTTTGGATTTAGTGCTCTTTACAGGTGGTGGATTGTGGTGATTTAAGTAGATGGAAGCGGCTAGCTTCTAGCCTCACAATAAAATAGCACCCACACGAAAATGTCAACCTTCTTTAGAGGTGACCTAAAAAGAGCTTTCACCTTTTGTCCAAAAGTGATCTTGATGGTCTTATCTAGAGAGTGTAACTTATCTTGATAAAATGGAGTTGACATATTAAACCAAAAAGGTTTGGGAGTTTCACTCTTCCACACCTTTTCTTTGGTTCTTGAAATATTTCATTCATTATAAATTCTTGTCTTCAAACATGGTCTGTACTGTTTTCGTTATGTAATATGGATTAAAAACTGAAAATTTAGAAGTCTCTTAATGTGGTTGGTCAGTGTAGAGTCCTTAGCAACTTTTTTTTCTGTATTTCAACTTGTACTTCTGTCATCATATTTGTTGAGTTACATATAATTCCTGGTTTCAGAGGAACAGCCGTGTTAGTCTGTATTCGCAAAAAGAAAAGGAGTACTTGTGGCACCTTAGAGACTAACCAATTTATTTGAGCATGAGCTTTCGTGAGCCACAGCTCACTTCAAGTGAGCTGTGGCTCACGAAAGCTCATGCTCAAATAAATTGGTTAGTCTCTAAGGTGCCACAAGTACTCCTTTTCTTTTTGCATATAATTCCTGCTTTTCTTTATTATGAAACAGAGGGAGCTGCTTCTGACCAGATGCCCTGATTTTATAGGGAGTCCCGATATTTGGGGCTTTGTCTTATATAGATGCCAGTTACCTCCCACCCTCTGTCCCGATTTTTCACCCTTGCTATCTGGTCACCCTAGCTGCTTCCTAGTTAAACTTTAAACTGATTTGCCATTATCTCAATTTCCAATCCCACAACTTACCAACATTTATATACTTCAAGAAATCCTAGGATAGTTATTCCCCAAAAGAAGCTTGATTAAACACTTGAAGTCTTGTTGTTCTGAAAATGTACATGATCACTCTTCAAAAATTCAGGTGTTCTGACTCTTATCTCCAAAATGGCTCAAGGTATGTGAGTGGAAGGCTAATGTAGAAGGTAAAATCCATAATAGGAATAAATACCGCCTGTGATGCTCTCAGTTAGATGCGGGAAGGGGTTCATAGACCTCATTAAAACAGCATTATTAAACTGAGCCAGTGGAACGTTGATAGGGTGTGAGAAGGAAAGATACAAGCCAAACATTTTCCACTTGAGTTTATCCAAGGAATCATGAAGCAAGAATGAACGAGGAAATGTAAGGACTATATACTGCCACTTTGGAAGTTGACTATTTTTCTTTGTGACATATCTGTTGACGGGAGGTGGGGGAGGAAAGGGGAGGAGAAGATTTGGGGTAGAATAAAGAGAGCCTGGGATTTCATTCACTAATCTATTGGGGTGTGCTAGAGAAATGCTCTGCCAAGGAATGTGCCCCTTAAAGTGCCATATTTTATTTACCCTTTCTGCTCTCTGCAGTTACAGCCTTTGTTGTGCTTTTACAGATTGGTTTTTCATGTATACAGATCAAGACTATGGGTTGTTAGGGGAAATGTAGAGGGGGGAGGAGGAATCTGGAAGGAGGTATGATGGAGCCAGTGGAGTTGGAGGGGCATGAACAGGGGACTAGGTGGCATGAGACTGTGCTGCCTGGTGTTGGAAATCTTAATGTGTTTGAGCAGGAAGCAGACAGTGGTGGGAAAAATTGAAAGGTTGAAATGGGGGAAGTGTAGAGAGGAGACGGGGGAAAGATGCCTGTGGTCCAGAGTAATAGAGAAGAGACAAAAATAGTGACTTATGTTTACCACTTAACACAAAGTATCAGTTGCTTACAGTCATCATCCAATTAATAATGGTTGTAAATAGACTGGTAGCAAAATGAAGCTGGGAGGAAACCCCCCTACAATGGGATTTTTCCCTGAAACGCTTCCCTCTCCAGGAAGTGAGATTCTGTCCTGCTGGTGCAGAGATATAAAGTCAGGATTTAAAGAAATTCAAAACAATCTTATTTAAATAATTTTTTAAATTTTTTATTACATGTTGCTTGTTCTCTACTTTCTTCCCATTTTATAGTCTTCAGTTGTAAAATGGGTGTTCTGTACTTGTTTCTTCAGTTTACTAATTGTTAATAGTCCTCCAGATTTTATGTAGAGATTTTTTTCTTAGAAGTTTCACACTTAAAATGCTCATTTATTTTTTTAAATGCTCTTGCATATGTACTCTAAGAATAACAAGTCGTAAATTAATAAATTATAACCCCTCCTTACTGAAATAGCCTATAATAAATATCTCTCTTGATTCCACTCGAATTCACCTACTTCTTGAAGGCCTGGTAAAACAGTATCTCTTATGTACAACATAGCCAAAATTAATAGCACAATCTTAACTTTTCCTGAAGTAAATAGCAATGAAAAATATAATTGTTAGGCTACTGTTCACAAACTGAGAACATGTAGCCCACTGGCTTATAGATGGCACACTGAGTTAATGCATTTCTTGCCTATTTATAGGTTTATTTGTTTGTAAATGTTGATTTAGTTGACGGTGAAAAGCTAGTATGGTTTCCTCATAGGCTCTTGTGGATGTTGGCTACAGGACAAAATAATGCTAAACTTGCTTTCTTTTTGGAAGAATGTTAAATGGGATAGAAGGGGTAACGGAAGTTGGGACTAAAGTGTATTGGCACAATGTATAGGGAAGCTTGAGTGAATCATAGAACTGGAAGGGACCTCAAGAGGTCATCTAGTCCAGCCCCTGCGCTCAAGGCAGGACCATGTACTATCTAGACAGGGGTCCTCAAACTTTTTGAATTGCACACCCCCAGGACCAGCTCTGGGGAATCGCCAAAAAAAAAAAGAGGTGCCGCCAAGAAGACAGCGTGGGGAGTGTTGAGCTGCCGCCGGCGTGCTGGCAGCACCTCTTCGGCAGCACTACTTCTGCCATGCACCCCCATGTATGGTCTTGCGCACCCCACTTTGGAGACCACTGAGCTACACCATCCCTGACAGGTGTTTGTCTAACCTGCTCTTAAAACCTGCTCTAGAACCACCTCTCTAGGCAATTTATTCCAGTGCTTAACCATTCTGACAGTTAGGAAGTTTTTCCTAATGTCCACTCTAACCCGCCCTAATTGCAATTTAAGCCCATTGCTTCTTGTCCTATCCTCAGAGGTTAAGAACAATTTTTCTTCCTCCTCCTTGTAACAGACTTTTATGTACTTGAAAACTGTTATGTTCCCTCTGTCTTCTCTTCTCCAGACTAAACAAACCCAATTTTTTCAATCTTCCCTCATAGGTCATGTTTTCTAGACCTTTAATCATTTTTGTTGCTGCTCTCTGGACTTTCTCCAATTTGTCCACATCTTTCCTGAAATGTAGCATCCAGAACTGGACACAATACTCCAGTTGAGGCCTAATCAGCGTGGAGTAGAGCAGAAGAATTACTTCTTGTGTCTTGCATACAATACTCCTGCTAATACATCCTAGAATGTTTGCTATTTTATGCAACCGTGTTACACTGTTGACTCCTATTTAGCTTGTGATCCACTATGACCCCCAGATCCCTTTCCATAGTACTCATTCCTAGGCAGTCATTTCCCATTTTGTATGTGTGCAACTGATTGTTCCCCCCTAAGTGGAGTACTTTCATTTGTCCTTATTTAATTTCATCCTATTTGCTTCAGACCATTTCTCCAGTTTGCCCAGATCATTTTGAATTTTAATCCTATCCTCCAAAGAACTTGCAAGCCCTCCCGGCTTGGTATCATCTGCAAACTTAATAGTGTACTCTCTCTGCCATTATCTAAATCATTGATGAAGACATTGAACAGAACCAGACCCCAGAACTGATCCCTGTGGGACCCCACTTGTTATGTCCTTCCAGCAGGACTGTGAACCACTGATAACTACTCTGGAAACGATTTTCCAACCAGTTATGCACCCACCTTATAGTAGCTCCATCTAGGTTATATTTCCCTAGTTTGTTTATAAGGTCATGTGAGACCGTATCAAAAGCCTTCCAAAAATCATATACCACATCTTATGCTTCCCCCTTATTCATAAGGCTTGTTACCCTGTCAGAGAAAGCTATCAGGTTGGTTTGACATGATTTGTTCTTGACAAATCCATGCTGTCTGGTGACTGTATTTCATATGCATACGTATTTCGTTTTCAGAAGCTACAACTGGAAGGGAGAAGGGATATTTTAGGTGAAGTCCAATGTCTAGCACAGGTAATTCCTTGTATAACTGTTACCCAATATCTTTTAAAACGTTTTTCTTGATGTTCCAGTGTCAAATTGATATTGAGGAAGTTTTTTCCCTCCTGTCTAAACCTGCTCTCATGTAAGTTGCAGCCTCACTGTAAAATATTCTGTCAATGTGTTTGAGCCGTGATGTTACTTGGATGTCCAGCTTGTATAAACTGCCTAAATACTGAAGAGGTTTTGACGCTTCATCCAGGAAAACTTAACCAATACTATACTGGAACAGACAGTTTGCTCACACAGAGGTTCTTTATCTAGCAGTGGCCTTTACCTGATATTTCAGACGGGATCTTATGAAGTGCCTATCTTCTTGTGCCTAGCCTCCATATAAAAGGGGGGTGTTTCTTCCTGGTGCTTGCAGCTGATCATGTTATGCTCCTAATGAGGTTTGAATACCCTTGTATTGTTTTGGTTTGCATAGCTGCAAATGTTGACTATTTGTTCCTCTTTAAAATCTAACCACTTTGTGTGATCTCTTGTGATAGTCCTTTCCACTGGAGCACTGGGTATACTTTTGTGGTTAAGGCATCAGAGTAGGAGTCAATTCCATTCTGCATACTGTTTCTGGCTCTGCCACAGACTGATTCCAGTGAAGTTATTTAATCTATGTAATAGTTCCCAATCTGTGCAAACTGGTTTTAATTTGGAAAACAATCAAGACATCACATAAGTTGCGAACATTTCTGCTTGCCCAGTGCACGTGAGCCATTTCTGATCACTTTTCTTATTAAAACCTGCATTTTTCTCATCTAATCTTTTTGTTGCCTGTATCTTATTTGCACAGTTAAAACTTTTTCAGAAAAGTGAATGGAAGTATTTGGATGATGGTTAAATACAATGGACTCTACCACAAGATCTGCTAGTGATTCTAAAATGAAATTACCAGAGTTTAAATTCATATACATTTTTAAAACTCCTGAATATTTTAAATATGGCCTACTGGACAATGTCTGACGGCAGTGTGTGAATCAGGGTGATAATTTGATACTCATTTGGCAATGTCCTAATAGATGTTTGATCAGTTATTCTAAGTGTTATAAAATAGCATAGCATAAATACCAGCTGAAAGTAATTATATTTGCGGCATAATTTTTCTTCAGTGTATAGAGATAAGTCTTCTAAAAATGGATTGCTATTGTCTCAGGTTGTGGAAATGCTCTTGAATTTTTTATTTGGTAAGATGGCATGGCAGAAGTAGCTTAATATGATCTTTGTTTTTGTAAAACATATTGCATTTAATGCGTGTTCAAGTTGTGATGCTTGTTAAAGACATCTACCTTCCCTGGAGGATATATAGAGACTGATGGGGCTATGAGGGGACTTGAATAAGAGTACTCTGAGGAATGGAAATCCAGAATTAAGTGACTTTAATTTTGAATTTTGTGAATTTGACTTAAAAAAAATTAGTTCTAATGTTCTTCCTCATGTTACTTTAGTTTTAAGAATGTGGGAAGCCATGATCCTTTTTTAGCTCTGGAAAACAAATAAGACGTAGCAGGTTTTTAAAAATTTTTTAAAGGTAGTCTCCTATAGATTATGCAAATTGAGTTTTGTATTCGAGAATTTATAGGCTGTGTGGCCTGGATATTGGGGCTTTGTTTAAGTAACTTTTTAAAAAGGCAGCTCTACACCAAAAATATCATAAATCAGCTTTACTGTCTCCCTGAGATCTTTCTTGCTATTCTCCACTAATGACTCTTTTTGTGGGTTCCTAGAATAGATGGAATAAATTCTTCTTCCAAAATGAGTACAAAAAATTCACTGGCCAAATGACTCTTATAAAAATGAATGACATTTCAGTGTTGGAATATGAGTAGGCCTCTGTGGCTTCATTTAAAAACAATCTTCATTGTTCACTTAATCAAATGGCCAAAACATTAATTTCCTTCATTAGGTGCTCTGCTCCTATTTGAAGTGTTTGGGAACTTGGTCATGGACTTCAGTGGGACCAGAGTAAGATTTTCATACAGCAACACAGGTGTTGTATTAACCTCAAAGCAGGCATTTTCTCCTAATAGTTGTACTGAAAATGCTTGTGGAGGTAGGTCATGAATATTGTAAATGTATTAGTAGGTACATTTTAAATTATAGTGCATTACAAAACGACCTAAGGTCTGAATGTACGTCAGCCTGCACTGTGGTCAGGCTACTGACGCATAACCTATATTTTAAATCGGCGCTGCTCTTGGTGAATAAACTGTTGGCTTTCCTCTAGATAGGTAGTAGAATTCACTCTACTTTTGAAGCAAAACATACACACTTTAGCAGTAGGGTAGTAAGAGTTTTGATTTCAGCCTATGGATTGTGATATGCAGATTAAGTCTTGGGGTATATCTACACTACGAAATTAGGTCAATCTTCTAGAAGTAGAGTTTTAAAAATCATTTTTATACAGTCGATTGCATATGTCCCCGCTAAGTGCTTTAAGTCGGTGGAGTGCATCCATAGTCCCTTGGCTAGCATCGACTTTCGGCGCGTTGTACTGTGGATAGCTATCCACAGTTCCCACAGTCTCCGTTGCCCATTGGAATTCTGGGTTGAGCTCCCAATGCCTGAAGGGGCAAAGACATTGTTGCGGGTGGTTTTGGGTACATGTTGTCAGTCACCCCTCCCTCCATGAAAGCAATGGCAGACAATCGTTTTGCACCTTTTTTCCGTGCAGACACCATACTGCTGTCAGCAGACGGTGCAGCAGGACTGCTAACCATTGTAGTCATCCACCGCTTCCCCTGCAGCTTTGCTCTGCCGCTTTTGTCTCAATAGCAAATTTCTCCATGTTGTCCGTCATGTGCTCCCAGGTACTTGTGTTCTTCCTTGGGAAATGTGCGTGGTGCTAACCATCGTCCTACACCGCTTCCGCTGCAACTCTGCTCTCCTGGTGCCATGAATCCACCTCGCAGGTCCTCTCGTTGTTCTGTATAAATATCTGTGGCATCCGTCGTCATCCACTGCTTCTGCTGCAACTCTGCTCTCCTGCAGATGCCATAGCACACAAGCATGGAGCCCGCTCAGATCACCGCTGCTGTTGTGAGTATTGCAAACACCTCACACATTATCCTGCAGTATGTGCAGAACCTGCAAAAGCAGGCAAGGAGGTGACGACAGCATGATCATGATAGTGATGAGGACATGGACACAGACTTCTCTCAAAGAACGGGCCCTGGCAATTTGGACATCATGGTGGTAATGGGGCAGGTTCATGCCGTGGAATGCTGATTCTGGGCCCTGGAAACAAGTACAGACTGGTGGGACCGCATAGTGTTGCAGGTCTGGGATGATTCCCCGTGGCTGTGAAACTTTCACATGCGTAAGGACATTTTCATGGGACTTTGTGACTTGCTTTCCCCTGCCCTGAAGCGCAAGAATACCAAGATGAGAGCAGCCCTTGCAGTTGAGAAGCAAGTGGCAATAGTGCTCTGGAAGCTTGCAATGCCAGACAGCTACCGGTCAGTCGGGAATCAATTTGGAGTGGGGAAATCTACTGTGGGAACTTCTGTTATGCCTGCTGCAGCTCCTTGGCTTTCACACAGCACTGCTGCTGGTCCCTGTTGTAGCCCTTCTCCTGCATTGGCAATCTGCTTGTAGCTGCCATGTCCGTGGCAGGATTGAAACTGTGCCTGTACAGCCTTTTCTCCCCCCAGACCCAGGAGATTCAATCCCTCCTGGGCGTTCCAGGCAGGAGCATGTCTGCAGCACGTCACTGGCTTGGTCAACTAGACAGTTACACTAAAAAATGGAGAGCTGCTGTGATCCAAGTAGCCAACGCAATCACTGAGCTGCTGCTATCAAGGGTAGTGACTCTGGGAAATGTGCAGGTCATAGTGAGTGGCTTTGCTGCAATGGGGTTCCCTAACTGTGGTGGGGTGATAGATGGAACTCGTATCCTTATCTTGGGACCGGACCACCTTGGCAGCCAGTACATAAACCACAAAGCGTACTTTTCAATGGTGCTGTAAGCACTGGTGGATCACAAGGGATGTTTCACCGACATCAATGTGGGATGGCCAGGAAAGATGCATGACGCTCACATCTTCAGGAACTCATGTCTGTTTGAACAGCTGCAGGAAGGAACTTACTTCCCAGACCAGAAAACTACCGTTGGGGATGTTGAAATGCCAATAGTTATCCCTGGGGACCCAGTCTACCCCTTAATGCCATGGCTCATGAAGCCATACACAGGCACCCTGGACAGTAGTAAGGAGCTGTTCAACTATAGGCTAAGCAAGTGCAGAATGGTGGTAGAATGTGCCTTTGGATGTTTAAAAGTTTGCTGGCGCAGTTTACTGACTAGGTTAGACCTCAGTGAAACCAATATTTCCATTGTTGCTGCTTGCTGTGCGCTCCAGAATATCTGTGAGAGTAAGGGGGAGACATTTATGGTGGGGTGGGAGGTTGAGACAAATAGCCTGGTGGCTGATTATGCACAGCCAGACACCAGGCGATTAGGAGAGAACAGCTGGGCGCCCTGCACATCAGAGAAGCTTTGAAAACCGGTTTCAAGACTGGACAGGCTATGGTATGACAGTTCTGTTTGTTTCTCCTTGATGGAAACCCGCCCACTTGGTTGACTCTACTTCTCTGTAAGTCAACCGACCTCCCCTCTTCGATCACTGCTTTCAGAGGCAATAAAGTCATTGTTTCAAAATCATGCATTCTTTATTAATTCATTACATGAATAGGGGGAAAACTCGCAAGGTAGCCTGGGAGGGGTAGGGGAGGAAGGAAGCACTGGGTGGGGTGGTGGATGAGGAGAGGAGGGAAGGACAAGGCCACACTGCACTTCAAAACTTATTGAATGCCAGCCTTCTGTTGCTTGGGCAGCCCTCTGGGGTGGGGTGATTGGGTGCCTGGAGGGCCCCCCCACGTTCTTGGGCATCTGGGCCAAATCATGAAACTGGTTTTCAAAGCTTCTCTGATGCGCAGCATGCCCTGCTGTGCTCTCCTAATCGCCCTGGTGTCTGGCTGCGCGTAACCAGTGGCAGGCGATTTGCCTCAACCTCCCACCCTGCCATAAACGTCCCCCCCCCCCCCCTTACTCTCACAGATATTGTGGAGCGCACAGCAAGCAGCAATAACAATGGGAATATTGGTTTCGCTGAGGTCTAAGCGAGTCAGTAAACTGCGCCAGTGCGCTTTTAAAAGTCCAAATGCACATTCTACCACCATTCTGCACTTGCAGCGGAAGCGGTGGATGATGATGGTTAGCAGACCTACTGCTCCGTCTGCTGCCAGCAGCACCCAGGACACAACAGTAGCGGTGTCAGTGAGCTGAGCTGAGCGGGCTGCATGCTTGCCGTGATATGGCATCTGCGCGGGGAAAAAAGGTGCAAAACGATTGTCTGCCGTTGCTTTCACAGAGGGAGGGGCGACTGTCGACATGTACCAAAAACCACCCGTGACAATGTTTTTGTCCCATCAGGCATTGGGACCTTAACCCAGAATTCCAGTGGGCGGCGGAGACTGCGGGAACTGTGGGATAGCTACCCACAGTGCACCATAAGTTGATGCTAGCCATGGTAGTGAGGATGCACTCTGCCAACTAATGTGCTTAGTGTGGACATACGCAATCGACTGTATAAAATAGATTTCTAAAAATTGACTTCTATACTATTGACCTGACCTACTTTCGTAGTGTAGACATACCCTTGGAGTACTGTTTTAAACCAGTTGTGCATGCGCCTTATAGTAACTTCATCTACACCACATTTCCCTCATTTGCTTATGAGAATGTCATGTGGTAAATCAGTTTGAATCTTTTCTCAAGCTTAAATTAGGACCTCACTATTCCCATATGTGCCCTACTACCTGCATCTCGGTACTTATGCCTTTGGAGATCTTGCAGGGCTTGGCAGGAGCTGCTCACGCTTTTTGAAAGAGTTTTGCTCGTGAAAGTAGGGGATTCATAGCACTCTGTAGGAGAGCTTCTGAACACCTTGTTTTTACCCACCTTAACAACATACATTCCTCCAAGTTGGGTAAGACCTCAAATCGCCATCTCCTGCTGCTTCATGGTATTCAGCAAATCTTCCCTCTCAATATTACACATAAAATGAGGCTCAAATCCAACAATAAAGTCACATCATGACAGGTTATATAAGTGAGCTTATGTGCTTTAGCAGCTTAACCTGACAGGCACATTCCTGAGACAAGGGTGGTGACGTAGTATCTTTCATTAGACCATCTTCTGTTGGTGAAAGATGAGCTTTTGAGCTTACACAGAGATCTTCTTCAGGTCACAAATTCCCAGCATTTGACTCAAGTTAGTATACAGGCTTTGTGACTCTTTTTAGAGATACTTTCCCTTGGAGTCTTGCTAACAAGCTTCTCCAGAGCAAGCTGCAGGAATTTCAGAACTAAGGTGCCTATCTCCTACTGAGTGATACAGTCCAGCAAAGCTCAGACTTCTTTCCTGTTGATAGGTAGCTTAGCCAATACTTCCCTTCCAGCGTTGGAGCTTTAGTTCTGGTCTTTTACTTCAAGAACCCCAACACTTCCTCTAAGCCACACTTCAGTTCTCTAGGGCTTGGTTGATCTCTAAGATCTCCTGAGGATGTTCTCCAAAAAATTTAAAAAATCTTTGCCAAAAAATTATAAATTCTGCAAGTTTTTATTGGTCAATAAATAAATGCAGAAGCTCCAGCATGACAGTGGGGAGCACAGGCCACTGGCTGCACAAAGGTGGAAGATCACCCTGCAGCATCTCTACCCACCAGCCCGGGTCACAGACTCGGTGGTGAGGCTGCACCCGACCCTGACACAGCACAAGGCCTGGGCCTGCCCCAGAAAAATCTGGAGCTCTGCCCCTCTGTGCCAGGTGCAGTAGGTGTGGGGCAGGCAGGATCCAAGTGTGGAGGGGCTCAGTATGGAGGGATCCAGGTGTGGGGTGAGAGGATTCTGTGTGGGACAATCTGGGTGCAGGCAGCTTAGTGGGGGTTCTACGTGTAGAGGGATCTGGATGCACAGAGGCTTGTGGGGGGTGGGGGGGAGTTCCCTGCAGAGTCCCATTGTCCGTGCAACTGGGCTTCCAGGTGAAGGTGATTGGGGCTCAGCGGAGGTGTCTGGGTGTGGGGTCTCAGCAGGGGGATCTGGGTGCTGGGGAGTGGGGCTTGGTGGGCTGGAGGTCTGGGTTCAACTAGTTGGGGGTCAGTGGTGTGGGGGTCTGGATGTGGGGGCTCAGTGATGCAGTGGGGTGGGCCTCGTCAGTGTGGGGGTTTGAGTGCAGGGAGCTCAGTGGGGGGTGGTCTGGGTGCAGGGGTGGGGATCTGGAAGAAGAGGGCCTGGGTGCAGGGCAGATCTAGATATAGGGGTTGAGGTTCAGTGGATTGGGGTTCAGGTATGGAGGACTGGGAGGTTCTGGGTGTATGGGGTGAGGCTTGGCAGGGGGCATCTGGGTATGGGAGTTGGGTGGATGGGGAAGCAACTCTCTATACAGTGACCTCCTCCACCTGCAGTTGAGGAGTGATGGGGTCAGGAAGCAGGGGAGGATGGTGAGCTTCCTGCAGCTGTGGGAGATTTCTGGGACTGGGTCTGACACAGCCTCAGCCATTCCTTGCAGGAGAAGAGGAAGTCCCCCCCTTTCCCTTCAGCCCAGCCCAAATTAGCAGCTGATCCTGGGTCAGGGTAGGAGCCACTGGCTATGGTGTCCCCAGCCCTGCAGTGATTTACCTCTCCACTGGCTGCTCCGGGTACCTGAAACAATGTACCTGAGCAGCTAGGAAGTGGTTCTCTTGCAGCTTCCCTATCAAAGTAATTTTTCTTCTGGGAAGCAAAGAAATCTGCAGGGGACATGAATTCTGCACAAGCGCAGTGGCGCAGAATTCTCCCAGGAGTAGATAGAGGATAAGCTCAAACCTTAGGTGCTCAGATAAATAGCAGAAGTTCCAATATAAGAACCTACATAGATGGATTACTTGGAGAGTGGGCAGTTCTTGTTTCCTGCATTCATTCTGCATTGGACTCCAATTTTGGCTCCTTTGCCATCCAGGGATATAACGTCAGACTGGGAGGTCCAAAGAAGGGCAGGTGAGAAGGAAGAGAAAAGATGAGAATAATATATTGGCTATAGTTTTTGAAATATGACTGAAGGAAAATGTAGAATTAATCTGCAGCATACACCCATACCATACATGGGCCACAGGCCTATTAATGACAGGTTTCAGAGTAGCAGCCATGGTAGTTTGTATTTGCAAAGAGAAAAGGAGTGCTTGTGGCACCTTAGAGACTAACAAATTTATTTGAGCATAAGCTTTCGTGAGCTACAGCTCACTGCATCGGATGCATTCAGTGGAAAATACAGTGGGGAGATTTATATACATAGAGAACATGAAACAGTGGGTGTTACCATACACACTGTAACCAGAGTGGTCACTTAAGGTGAGCTATTACCAGCAGGAGAGCTGGGGGGAGGAGCGGGGGGGGGAGCTTTTTGTAGTGATAATCAAGGTGGGCTATTTCCAGCAGTTGACAAGAACGTCTGAGGAACAGTGGGGGGTGGGGAGGTGGGGGATAAACATAGGGAAATAGTTTTACTTTGTGTAATGACCCATCCGTTCCCAGTCTCTATTCAAGCCTAAATTAATTGTATCCAGTTTGCAAATTAATTCCAATTCAGCAGTCTCTCGTTGGAGTCTGTTTTTGAAGTTTTTTTGTTGAAGAATTGCCACTTTTAGGTCTGTAATCGAGTGACCAGAGGGATTGAAGTGTTCTCCAACTGGTTTTTGAATGATATAATTCTTGACGTCTGATTTGTGTCCATTTATTCTTTTACGTAGAGACTGTCTAGTTTGACCAATGTACATGGCAGAGGGGCATTGCTGGCACATGATGGCATATATCACATTGGTAGATGTGCAGGTGAATGAGCCTATTAATGAGTTTTCCTGGAGGGGCAGCAGTAGGGTATATATGAAGGAACCACTTTCCTCTTCAGACCATTTTTCCTACAAAAAAGATAGGACGAGTGAGGCAGTTCCACTCATCCTCTCTAGGACTTACAAAAATGCCAGGCATATATGCCTTTTCTTGGAGTCCTGCTTTCACAAAAGAACGTTTGTTGATTTTTCTCTTTTTAATCTCATTTCTTGTTGCTGATCATGTTACATTTTACAGAATGAAAACTCACCACACTCTGTGAGCTAGCCATTATCTGGCAGGCACTTAGCACGCTTATTTATGCTCTGCCTGTTCCTTCTGCATGATTTCTAAGTCCTGAGTTAGTAAGCACAGCTTTGGCAGTGTGATGTGGGTTGTGACAGATACCCATTTCCATACTGGGCTAAGATCACTTGAAACCATTTTTACCATGTCTCCAGGGCTGGCTAGTTTGTTTCTTCCTTAGGGGAAAGCAATATTTTAAGTTCAGATCCATGCTATCATTATTCTTGTTCTCATGTTTTGCTACAGATATGAAAAACTATATATAAGGTCTTGATTTTGTTATTAAATGGTTTTCTTACAGATTACATTCTTTAATGAGTTTTCATTGAGGTGAAATGGCAAAACAGTAAGCAGTAAAAACCTTCCTTGAATATGTTTCCATTTATAGAAATAAGCTATAACATAAGATAAATACATAAAAGCACAGAAGAAAAGGGAAAATGGAAACATGATAAAAGTGCAGAAGACTCTTACAATTCCATTAGCTATTTTGGTTTTGTAAGCATAAATATGGACCTAAAATTAGTGCTAACAAAGCCGTACAAGAGGGTCCAGCTTTAAAGTTCAGAGAATGAATTCAACTATTTGTGTGTGGTGTTGATTCAAGTTATAAAGCATTAAGAGAATGCAGTTTAACTCTGCCTCGCTAGGTGGAGCCTCTAGGGTCCAAATAGGTAAAGCTGTCATTGATGTAGACAAGTACAATAATATCCTTGTGAAAATGAATCTGAAATTAAAATCAAATTTTAATTCTATGCTGCCAATTCTAATATGCTTTGAGCATCAATGTTTTCTAATTTGTATATTTTGCTGTAATGTTCTTTGCAAGTCTTGTTACTAGACATCGTAAAGTAATAAATCAATTTCTGGAATGATACCATTTATTTATACATGAGAGCCTTAAGATACTAGGTATTTAATTGCTGCAGAATGCATGTGAAGATGGTAAAAAAGGTAATCTGGAAAAATCATGGGGCTACATTATGCTGTTTTCATAAACTGGTTTGCCTAGTTTTGTGTGTTCTGTAAGAGTTTTGTTGCACTTCACCTTTCATATCAGGATCTCTGTGTCTTACAAAAGCTGGGTAAACATTATCCTCATTTTAAATTGAGGCACATTGAAATTAAGTGACTTGTCCAAAGCTGCAGTAAGAGTTGAGCATTGAATGTGGGTCTTCAGTTTTTCAGTTCAATTCTCTAGCCACTAGACTGTACTCTTGGGTTCAGCAATTTCTGCAGCTAGTGAACTTTGCAATGAAATATGATCATTCAGTAGTTCACTGTTTACATGTAAGATTCTCTTTAATATTAGCCCAACTGACAACAAAATGAAGTTCATAAGTCCTAGCATGTTGACTTGATTTCATGTTTTTGGGCTAGACAGAATTCCTGTGGCTGGAATCTAAAAGCTTTTAATGTAGTGTTTGACTGACAAAGCAAGTAAAACTGACAGGAAGTAACTTTGGAATTTTTAGACATGCACTTTAACCTGCTGTGAAAGCACTGAATTTACTGGATCACTTAATAGTAACGTTGTAGTTCAGAAGAAATTGTAATTCGCTTTTCTTGCAGTTTGAAGTCTAATTGAAAGGGGAAGATGGCAAGGCAGCTTTGCATTTTACTTTAGCAACTTTTTTCCCCTCAGTTTAACTGTAAGTAACTTGTATTTCTTTACATTTTGGTAGAATTAAAGACTGTGAATGAACACTGAATTTTACATGTTTGTGTCCAAAAGCAATTCAGAATTAGTGACTATTACTATCAAGCACAAATTTAAACAATTTGTTAGTCTCTAAGGTGCCACAAGTACTCCTTTTCTTTTTGCGGATACTTCTAAACTAGAATTTAGCCCTTATTATAGATGTGGGGCCGACATCTTTGGAGAATGAAGTCACATCCACAGAGATACAATGCAGAAGCCTCCAAGTCAGAGTAGGCTTCTCCATAGTGTCCTGTCCGTGTGCTGTACAGTTTGCTTGGGTGATGCACCTCTGGGGGGAAGTAGGTTGGCTCAGACATTCTACCTTGCAATTTTGACCTTTCTTGAGGCTCAGGTGCTAATTTGTGTCAGTTATGACTGCAGCTTTTGTAACGTGGATTGTTCAGACTGGACTGAAAATGCTTGTTTGTTCCATGTAGGCTACTTAACTGTAGTCTGATAGTAACAACTGACTTGAGCTGGGCTGGATTTGAGGAACTTCAGTTGGGAATGGCTCCATATGGAATTACCAGTTCCTCAAACTGGAGGTTCCCGAACTTCTTTTGTGGACCACATCTCATGGATCATCTACCCTTTTATTCATGATCGCTTCACACTGCTGTGAACATTAGAGGAATTACTTACATGGAATATTGTATTTGGAGCTGTTAATATGATTCCTCATCACCATATGACTGACTGACAAGTGCCGTGTGGACCACTAATGAGAACCATTGCCTGGAACAATATAGTCGCTTCAAACATATTTTTAAATTAAACTCCTTGGCTTTTAGAACTAAGTTAACGGAAATCCCAATAAACTTGAATGCACTCAAATTTTTATAGGTTTAACAGGGAGCATTGGGTTGATCAGAGAATTATGGTGGTGTTCCTAACTAATTCAGTTTGCTTTTCCTTTTCCAGATTAAGACAAAGTGGAGCTCTTCAATGATACCTAAGGATGTTTATTGAAATAACTTGTTAGCACAACTTTCTCATTAGGTAACACAGCTTAAAATAAAAAGAACAGCATAAGATGTTTTGGCTCTGTTAATCTTAGAAATTTGTAATGATCTAACATTGTCCTAACTAGGACAGCAATATTAAAGCTTGAATCATTTTTTCTTTAGGGGTAACTTTGAGTGCCTAGAGCCGCACTGAAATGTGGCCAGCTTTGCTTTTGTGGGTGGACTCCATAGTGTAACTACGCTGCTTTTTTTTTTAAACTAAATTTTTTTCATGGCTGTAATAGACTTTTCTGATTTAAATAAATTGGTTTGAGGTATGTTTACAGATACCAAACTTGGCATAAATGTTTAAAATTACTCTAAATACGAAGATTATACTGGTGTTCTAGGGTTCTCAACAAATTTTTTGGTGGCCTCAGAGTGTGGCCACCAACTCTTTGGTGGCCATGCTGACCATTTTTGCTAAAACACTTAATTAACTTTAGGAAAAACAAGTAAATGTGTATACATGTCCAAATCATTGTAATTTATTTATGTAGGGTTTTTTCAGACTCAGTAATAAACTTGACAGGACCTAAACAGAATAGAAACACAAATAAGTGCTTTGCATGTTCTTGTCTTTGGTGGTGGTGGTCTGCTTTTTTGGTTGCTTTTTAAAAAAAAACCTTGCTAGAGAGTAAGTCTGCTGCTGTTTCACAGCAGCAGACTTACTCAACCCCAGCAAGCCCTGGGACAAATTAAGCCCTGGGGAGGTGGGCAGGGAGGTCACAGGGCCCAGGGACAATGGTGTGGGCGATGAGCCTGGGACAAGAGCCTGCTACTGTGTGGATGGAGCCCGAAGCCCTGTGGCTGAAGCTGCCTGCCCCGCCCCCGGAAATTAGAGAATTCACCAGCTGCCTACACCTCCAGCATTTGTGCCCCCAGAGGGGGGCAGGGCCCAACCCCCATTGGTGGCCACTGGGGTAGAGGGGCCACTGCTTCTCTTTCCGCGCCCCCCCGTCCCCACTCCAATCACAGCCCAGGAGGCTGTGGCTGCAAGAAAAGCCCTTTGTGGCCACATTTGAGAAACACTGTAAGACTGGCTGTATGTGTGTTCTGCTATGTGAAAATTCAGATGCTTAACTTGTTTAGATTTATTGCATAACTGCAAATATGCTTTGCAGCTATATAAAGCCTCCAATTTGATATTCCAGAGTACATGCATGTCTGTAAAAACGGGGAAATTGAAACTCCGAGGTTAAATAACTTGCCCATGGTCACACTTCAAGTATAGAACCCACTCTGGTCTTCCTGTTCTTAACTACAAGTTGATCCTTCCCTTTGTTAATTTGCTTTTTGATAAAGAATTATAGGGTCAAACTTCTGACCAATAATTTTAGAAATCTTGAGTCTTACAGATGGGAGATAAATGTAGAAAAATAACATTAAATTTAAAGTTCTGACATGGAGCTCTACCAACTTGGAATGGTTGTAATTTAAATTTATAGGCAAAAGTTACCAGCTGAGACAAGCATTTGGCACACTTGCTTACTCTTGTAGCTCACTCACTGCAATGAGACTGCAACATCCCCATTTAATCTTTATTACCCTCATTGTCTCCTGAAATGACCTGGATTTGGAGCATCAGCAGGGAGGAAGAGTCTTGCATACAAAAACTCCTGGTGAACTTACTAGTCAATGTGACTGCAGTACTGGTCTGTCTCCCTGCTTGCCTCAGTATCCAAAGATGAGATTGAAGGACTTTCTTCTAATCCTCTTTTGATGGAGATTCATGCTTCTCTGGTAAAGGATATCTCCACGCTTCAAGCATAGGTGTTATTAGGCTTCCCTTACCAAGTCCTCTCTAACCAGTCTTTATACCTAAGAAAAGGGCAAGTAAAATCTTTCCCAGTCAAGTTCCATCAGCATTATAGAAGTTTTCATTAAATTACATTTATATCCCTTATGGCTCAATTATAAGAGTGTAGTCAATGCAGTGTTGCCTTCCAGAGCCTGAAGACAAACTGCTAGTGCCTTTGCTGCCCAGCTTTCCCCAAGCTGCAACAAAGTGAGAATTTACCAGTCTTGTCGATTTTCACAGCTGCTGCTAGGACCTTATGGGCAGTAATCCATCGAGACTAACAACCAAGTCCGTTTCACTCCGTTTTTTCCCCAGGCTGCAGCAAAAATGAGCCCAGGAATCGAAAGACCTTGGGTATGGTGTTGTGTAGCAGAGCTGCCAGAAGGCGCTTGTGACAGGTGTCAGTCGGTCCTCCGAGCCCATAGGGGCGATGGAGAGCTATGGTCCCCATGGCAGGCCTCAGCCACAACTTCCGGGCGTTGGGGAATTAGCGGGGAAGGTGCGCTGGCCGGAGTCGGTAGCGCGCGCGCGCCCAGGGCCCTGACAGTGGCGAGAGGCAAAAGTCCCGCCGCTGGGTCAGCAGGGCCGTCCACACCTGCTGACCAAACACCCACCCCATGGTGTAGTTCGGCCCCTGGGCTACTTCCTACCCAGTCTCTCAGGCGGGCCGCTCCGGTCCCTCCCTCTCGTCCGGGCATTCCGCTGCGGGCAGCTCTCGCTCCCCCTCGGTATCAGACTCACGCTGGCCTGGGCTGCAGTCAGGCCCCTCCAGGTCCTCTGGGTATTTGGCGGCTGGCAGCCCTGGTTGCCACAGGCCGTCCTCCCGGTCAGGCTCCTCCTTGCCTAGGGCTTCGCCTGGGTCAGCAGCAGGATCGCGAGGGAACAGCCAGCAGCCTGTGTCTGTCTCCCTCCCTGGTGCTCTCTTCACTGGGCAGAGGGCCCCGCCCTTTGTACTTCCTGTCCCACCCTTTCCCTTCCAGGGATTGGCGGAAGCTTGGTCTGGCCCCACCCACTCAGGCTGAAAGGGTGGCTCTTTACCCTCTGGTTCGGAGGGGAGCCACCCTGGCTCCCTACAGCGCTACACTGGGAGGTGGGGGAGATGGGGATTCCCTTGTAAGAATTTTTACCCCTCACCTTTCCCATAACTTGAGCAGAGGTTTCTTTTTCACCAGATGTTGCTCCTAACATTGGAGGACCCAATCTTCTGGATCACTCTTTACTTAATAGGTTTAGTCCTATGGATTCTGGATGTCTAGTACAGTATTGAAGTGGTTCAGGGAATGAAGGAAAGACTGATAGGAAAAGTGAGCAAACGGAAGTGTGGGGCAAATGAGATCTTTTGGGAGTCGTGGAACACCATGTAGATGAGAAATATAAGGAAGTAGGGAAGAGAAGGAAAAGAAGAAACACTGACAACTGTCTGGGCAAAGACACAATGATCTATTACAGTGAAGAGGGGGAAAGATGGTAGAACAAATACAAGGTACAGTATGTTACTTAACTTCGTTTTATTAAAGACCGAACATGCTAAACCATGTACAACAGTTAAATTGCAAAGGATGTGACTTTGAGCGCACGAATGCACAGAATTACAATGCCTATGTAGACAAGAGGGCTTGTCTACATGGAGACACTCCGGAAAATTTATCTGAATTAACTAAAGACGTGAATTCAAGTGGATTAGTTAAACTTCATTAAATCCCTGTGTGGATGCTGTCATTCAGAATTAAAGTAGCCTTAATTTGGTTTTGCTTCCAAAGTGAATTAAGCTATCTTTGCTTTTGATCAGGCTTTTTTCAAATTGTAAGAAACCTCCCCTTTGCACAACTCATTGTCTATATTGGTTTGAAATGTGGTACTTGGCAAAAGAAACATGGTTTATGAAATTGTACAGTTTTCCAGTTCACCCTCCCCAGCCCCTGAGGAAGGGCTGCCTATCAGCTACTGCTAAACCTGAAAATCTGAAACCTGCCTTAAAACATGTGGCTGTTTGTCATCCAACAGATGAAATGGAAGTTGTCTGTTTAAATTAAACTTGAATGGAAGATCTCAGAGAGGGGGATGGAACACTTTCCTTGTGGTTCTAATTGTTTGATGTATTTGCTAGAAGCTGGTATTATTGGGTAAGCTGTATTTCATAGGATTTTTTCATGTCAACCTGTCAGTGTGAGGAATTCTACATACGTCAGATAGGTAGTTTTCGGCAGTGTGACTTCAAGGAAAATTTCTTCTTCAGTCTACTATTCTCCTTGACTTGTGCCAGCCATCTTTCTTCTGCATTTTCAGCTGTGGCCAAAGTTTTCTTCTGGTGGACAACTTGGATAAGGGTTAGGCTTGCCAGTAGTCTAGATATTCTGTGGCTGAGGAAGTGGGCCACTGAGGAAAATAACCTAAGCCTTTTGCATTCCTTCAGTGGAAGTTCTTGGATTAGGCCTTAAATAATTTTTTTTTTTTTTGATCAGTCTCCTTTTGCCTTTTACTGAGAAGTATAGCTCAGGGTTTTCCCAAGTAGTCCTTCCCTAACCCACTTGTGGGAATAGACTTGTGTTGTATTCTAGTATCTAGATTCATTTAAAAATGACTACTTCATTCCCCACTGTTAGAGATCTCAGAATCATTTATCTTTGGTTTTTAGCTGTGGTTCTTGTTGACTTTTAGCCAAACTTCCAGCCCAGTCCCTCTTTGAGATTGGAGAGAGCAAGAGAAAAATTAACACCTGTGGTACTTACTCATAAATTCCTTCCTGTGCATGTCAGTCCACAGGTAAAGTCAATGGCATTTTACCTGCTTTACTTGATTTTTTGCACTACTATTTTTATCAAGAGATATTAAGAGGATCTCACTAATGTGTCAGAGGTACAAGGCGGCTCTGGATCCAGAGGCACTACACAGAAAAGACTAGTCCTGTGGGTATCTTTGGGTAGTTTCCTTGATATCCTTTTGGTGAATCTGTCACATACTTTCTATATTTGTTCTCACATAGCACCTTAATCCCATACCTTTCTCTTGGGCTGCTTCCAACAACTTCGGGAATTCTGGGAAACAGGATAACCTTAAGTCACGCTCTTTAGAAGGTGCAAAATACATGACAAACGCATCAGTTTATTTGTAGAATATAGCTGTCCCACTAAATACCTTTTTCCATTGGCTTGAGTGGGCCTGCTGATCAGTCTACAAAAATAACCTCTACCATCCCTTTTCCTTTTGTAATTTGCAGGTGGCGACAGACAAGGTTGCAGGAAAGCTGAGTTCTACTCTCTCATGGGTGAAGAACACTGTATCGCATACTGTCAGTCAAATGGCCAGTCAGGTGGCAAGTCCATCTGCCTCATTACACACTACATCCTCTTCTACCACTCTTTCTACTCCAGCACTATCACCATCCTCACCAACGCGGTTGAGTCCAGATGATTTAGAATTATTAGCTAAACTAGAGGAACAGAACAGGTGAGTGGGGAAACATGGTTTTCATATTTTGCTCTTAAAATTGTAAAATGAGAACTAAAATAGACTTATCAAAATTATAGCAGAGAACCTATTAAAAGGGGTAATGTTTTTCCTGAACCCAAAATTTTACTCAGTTTAAAACTGCTAGCTGCATGGAAAAGAATGTGCATTTTAAATATTCTTAATCTGAGATTTAGAAAAGC
Source organism: Caretta caretta (assembly GCF_965140235.1). NCBI lineage: Eukaryota > Metazoa > Chordata > Testudines > Cheloniidae > Caretta > Caretta caretta. The sequence continues at coordinate 75,396,124 of NC_134213.1, forward strand.
ATCTGCTCTTTCAGAACCTCCAAAACATTATTTGTTACCTTTTCTAGCTTTATAGAAATCATTAAACATTGTTTCTAGAACTGTACTGACAGCTGATGCTGGAGTCCATGAGATTCAGGGATATCGTTTAAAGAGGGAGTCTCAAGTCCTGATGCTTTCACCTAACCTGTTCCTTGGTTTGTGATATACTAATGCTGGCTTTCAAACCTATATGAAAGGATGCAGACCTTTGACTCCTAAACAGTCTAGTTTTATCCTTTTCTGCTCATTGGGGGCTTTTCTGGAAAAGCCCCCAGTGACCTAGGGTACAAAGAGTTTTAAATGGTGATCAGTAGCACCTCAAACCTTTAGTTGTCTGATTATCTGGTTTTAGTCAGGCCTTTTGGTAAACCTTTCTCTAAGCAGTTTTTCTCAAAAACTGTGAATTAGGATCAGAGATCCAGACCCTCTGTTACAATAAAGTTGACATTTTAAGAACACGTTTTTAGTTAATTCCATAAAACAGCACTTGGTGTAAAGACATGGACATTTAAAGTCTGAATAAATTAATTTAGCAAATAGTTTTCAGACAACTTTCAAAACTTTCCATAAATGGAATAATCTTATCACCCTTGCATCTTGGTTTTACAGGTTGGATTGGAGTATTTCTCCTTGTCTCTTGAAAACTGTCCGTTTTCATTTTAGCTATAGTGAAGCTTATATACATTTCACTACATCTCCATTATTGGTTGTGACACGCTCAATAGGCAATAAGGAGTCCCATTGCTTATCTTCCTTCAAACAGTTCACACCAAGCCTGCTTTTTCACATCAAGATTACACTTTTTCAAGGAGAGAGTTGATGCACCTATCTTGAAAGTTGCTGTGTATTGTCACAAAATTTTGAATCTGCTACATTTTTTTTTAAACTATAACTGCTCTTTGGAAGTAAAGAATTGAACTCTGAACCCAGGAAGTCATACTTGTTTCTGCTCACCAGACAAATTGCTGCTGGTGATATCTTTAAATTCAGATTTCCTTGTCTGTGTGAGAGAGAAACTGGCCTACACCTGAAGAGATAGGATATAGGTGAATTGAACAGTTTAGGCTACAGTGAAAGAACCCAAAGGAGAAGTGAGACACGAGGAAACTTAAACTTCCTGCAACCAAATTTAACCTCTTGAGTTAGCAAAACTATCTACTTTTTATTGAAGGCCTCACAAAAAATGTATTGGAATGGTGCAGTCCAAAGGATCTGTTTGTGAATAGTAAATCATTGATAGGGTTTTACATGAATCTTAGTTTGTGTTCTGTGTTTAGTGACTACTTACAATATAAAGAAACTACATGTTACAAATCTGAGGGCAATGGATTCAGTAAGGTAAGGTTTCAAATTATAATAGAAATGTAGTAGAATTTCTTAGAAACTGAGGAAAAATAAAACATGGATTGTCAAAATCTTAGGTTTTGCAATCTTAAAATGTTCTGTGCTTTAAAAGTACATATGGCTCTTTTCTCTGACGTTATTTGGAGTCTGACTGTGTTTAGCATGGTGCATGTTGAGAAAAGCAGTTCTAGTTTTTAAGTTAGTAGTGGAACATGGTAGGTTAGGTTTGTAGAAGTTTAAAAATGCATTTTCATGTGTATACAATACAACTGGCTAGTGATTCTGTACATCTCAGCTTTGAGTTTTTCTTGTGAAAATGAGACTGTTTCCATTAATTGGGGCTAAATTCAGATTTAAACTTCTGGGACCATTGCAGTTAAAGGGACACACTACTACTTTAAGCCTTTTGTTCAAAAGCTGAAAATAATAAAACTACAAAGATCACACTTGTAAGATGTTGCTTTTTATGGATTAAATCTCATTCTGATACATGCTTTGTTTACGCAATACTTAAGATTTTTTTTATAAATACTAATGGATAGGAGCAGAAAAGGGGAAAGACCATGTAAATATCTGAATTAAATGTTTGTTCTAGCTGAGAACCTGAATGTGTCGGTGCCCTGAGATTTATGCACATACGTGGTCAATACTGTGCAGAGGTTTATAATTTCCTGAAAAAAATTAACAGCTCAACCTCACCAATATGGTGGTTGGATTCTACTTTTTAGCACAGGGACATCAGAATTTACTTGACTTATGTCTTTGCTTTCATAGCAGCCCCCCTTTCCTACAAATACAGCTCCAGTGCTAAGTGAAAATGGAACATAGTACACAGTCTCCTAGACTGCAAAGTGTAGTCTGATCTCTTGCTTCCTACCCAATACCTAGACTGAAGTAAATGGATTTATTTTTATTACATGGCTCTTTACTTGAAGATAGGTAGATCTTAAGGCCCAGTTCCTGCCACCCCTGAGCTTTTCACAAAATCAGTAGCCAACAGGAAGCAGGGGATGAATCCAGGCTCAATAGTTAGCCTCTCTGTCTGGAGGGGCACAGAGGAATAAGGGCACGGCTGCATTAGAGTTTACAGTAGTCCAGCTGCATTAGTACAGGTGCGCCGGCTTAAGCTCCCTAATGTAGGCACTGTAAGCCAATAGGAGAGAGCTCTCCTGTCAGTTTAACTACTCCAAGCCTGTAAGCGGTTGTATTTAGGTCACTTCATTTACAATTTTTATTACAAAAACATGTTAAGTAAAACAGTTTGAATGAATGGATTTGTTGGATACATTCTGTGAAGAGGGGGTGGAAGAGTTATCTCCTCTAAACAATTTGATGATCAACAATGATGCAGTCTAATATGGTTAGTACTGTAACTAGCTTTGTATGTTGCAGACTGTTGGAGACAGACAGCAAATCCTTGCGTTCAGTAAATGGGTCAAGAAGAAACAGTGGCTCCTCCCTTGTATCCAGTTCATCAGCTTCTAGCAACCTCAGCCATCTCGAAGAAGACTCCTGGATTCTTTGGGGAAGAATTGTAAATGAATGGGAAGATGTACACAAAAAGAAAGAAAAGCAAATTAAGGTATTAGTCAGTATTATAGGACACTTTTATAGTGCAAAGCAACTGGTGCTATTTGGTTTATTCTCCAGTTGGTCTTCCATGTTTTTCGGAAAATAAGTGATAGAAACTCGGGCTGTCGACTAATCGCAGTTAACTCATGGGATTAATTTAAAAAAAATTAATTGTGATGTTAAACAATAGAATACCAGCTGAAATTTATTAAATATTTTTGGATGTTTTTCTACACTTTCAAATATATCAATTTCAATTACAACACAGAATACAAAGTGTACAGTGCTCTCTTTATATTTTGATTACAAATCTTTGCACTGTGAAAGACAAAGAAATAGTATTTTTCAATTCACCTCATACAAGTACTGTAGTGCAATTGCTTTATCATGAAAGTGAAACTTACGAATGTAGTTTTTTTGTTATATACCTGCACACAACAAAACGGTGTAAAACTTTGGAGCCTAAAAGTCCATGCAGTCCTACTTCTTGTTTAGCCAGTCTCTCTCAGACAAACAAGTTTGTTTACATTTGCAGAAGATAATGCTGCTTACTTGTCTACAATGTCACCTGAAATGTTACAATGCTTCAACCACCATTCCAGAGGACATGCATCCACATTGATGACTGGTTCCGCTTGATAACAATCCAAAGTAGTATGGACCGACACATGTTCATTTTCATTATCTGAGTCAGATGCTACCAGCAGAAGGTTGGATTTTCTCTTTTGGTGGTTTGGGTTCTGTGGTTTCTGCATTGGAGTGTTTGCTCTTTTAGCACTTCTGAATGCATGCTCCACACCTCATCCCACTCAGATTTTGGAAGGCACTTCACATTCTTAAGTCTTGGGTCAAGTGCTGTAGCTTTCTTTAGAAATTTCAGATTAGCATCTTCTTTGCATTTTGTCAAATTTGCAGTGAAAGTGTTCTTAAAATTAACAACATGTATTGAGTCATCATCTGAGACTGTTATAATGTGAAATATATGACAGAATGCTGGTAAAACAGAGCAGGAAACACACAATTCTCTCCAAGGAGTTCAGTCACAAAATTAATGCTTTTTTTTTTTTTTTAATGCAAGTCATCAGCATGGAAGCATGTCCTCTGGAATGGTGGCCAAAGCATGAAGAGGCGTATGCATCTTTAGTGCATCTGGCACGTAAATACCTTGTGTCGCCAACTACAACAGTGCCATGCGAATGCCTGTTCTCACTTTCATGTGATATAATTAAGTAGTAGTCAGCATTATCTCCTGTAAATGTAAACAGACTTGTTTCTCTTCACGATTGGCTGAACAAGAAGTAGGACTGAATGAACTTGTGGGCTCTAACGTTTTACATAGTTTTATTTTTGAATGCAGGTTTTTTTGTACATAATTCTACATTTGTAAGTTCAACTTTCATGATCAAGAGATTGCACTACAGCACTTGTATTAAGTGAATTGAAAAATACTATTTTGTTTTTTACAGTGCAAATATGTGTAATAAAAATAAATATAAAATGAGCACTGTACACTTTGTATTTGATGTTGTTGTAATTAAAATCAATATCTGAATGTAGAAAACATCCAAAAATATTTAAATAATGTTGTTCTATTGTTTAATTGCAATTTTTTAATTGCTTGACAGCCCTAATAGAAAATTCTAACTGAATCTTTTCATTCTGAATATCAATCCTATTTATGAGCTATCAGACTTGTATGCCCAGTCTGTCCTCATGTAATGCCAGATATATTTAGTACGTCCAGAATATCAAACACTTTCAATGAAATCTTCCACTGGAAATGGATTGCAAACTAGGAAAGGTTCCTCATTTCCTTAATCTTATTTCTGAAGACAGAACAGACTTCATATTCGGAGCCTGTGCTACTTCTGTAAGGGCATGTGACATAGCATCATTTATGCAGGTGAGGATATTTCAGATCTCTCAGCCAACATCTGTCAAAAAAGACTAGAAAGCCCACTCCTCTGGGGCAAGTAGGAATCTTTTTCTGGCAAGTGCAAGCAGTTTTGCAGACTAATTAGGTTTCTAGCACCTTATAGGGGCAAATATAAACTTCCAACTATGACCAGCATAAACCAATGCTGTGTTTTCTTCCCTGGGAGAACTGACCAGAGTCTTCTCAGTTTTGCTGCTGCTGTACAGAGCCCTGCCTGCAGTAGTGAAACTGACAAAAAAAGGTCAGTTTTATACCACTGATGTTTGACCTCTTCTGCGCAGCGCTGTGTGCTGGAGCTCTTCAGTGGGGAGGAGAACTCACAGGGGGCCTGTGGGAGGGATAGAATAGCTTGAGATGCCTTACCACTACTATCCGTGCAACAGCCAAAAGGACAAGAGGAGAGAAAGAAAGAAAAGAGGGAAACCATCCTAACAGTCAGAATATTTTGGGGGAAGGAGGGATCTATTAACCTCTGTTTAATAGATATCTGATGCTCAGGGGCTCCTTACTTTGTAGGATTCAGGGAGAGCACCCTTCCCTTTCCCAGTGGCTTGGAGTGGGGTAGGTGGGAGGAAGATAGTAAAGACCAAAGCAGACTGAAGAACTTCAAAAAGAGCTCACAAAACTAAGTGATTGGGCAACAAAATTTCAAATGAAATGTAATGTGGATAAATGTAAAGTAATGCACATTGGAAAAAATAACCCCAACTATCCCTGCAATATGATGGGGCCTAATTTAGCTACAACTAATCAGGAGAAAGATCTTGGAGTCATCGTGGAGAGTTCTCTGAAGACATCGACGCAGTGTGCAGCGGAAGTGAAAAAAGCAAACGGGATGTTAGGAATCATTAAAAAAGCGATAGAGAATAAGACTGAGAATATCTTATTGCCCTTATATAAATCCATGGTACACCCACATCTTGAGTACTGCATACAGATATGGTCCCCTCATCTCGTATACTGGCATTAGAAAAGGGCAACTAAAATGATTATGGGTTTGGAACGGGTCCCATAAGAGGAGAGATTAGAGACTAGGACTTTTCAGCTTGGAAAAGAGGAGACTAAGGGGTGATATGCTAGAGGTATATAAAATCATGAGTGGTGTGGAGAAAGTGACTAAGGAAAAGTTATTTACTTGTTCCCATAATATAAGAACTAGGGGCCACCAAATGAAATGAATGGGTAGCAGGTTTAAAACAAATAAAAGGAAGTTCTTCACTCAGTGCACAGTCAACCTGTGGAACTCCTTGCCTGAGGAGGTTGTGAAGGCTAGGACTATAACAGGGTTTAAAAGAGAACTGGATAAATTCATGGAGGTTAAGTCCATTAATGGCTATTAGCCAGGATGGGTAAGGAATGGTGTCCCTAGCCTCTGTTTGTGAGAGGGTGGAGATGGATGGCAGGAGAGAGATCACTTGATCATTACCTGTTAGGTTCACTCCCTCTGGGGCATCTGGCATTGGCCACTGTTGGTAGACAGGATTCTGGGCTGGATGGACCTTTGGTCTGACCCAGTATGGCCATTCTTATATTCTTGTATTATATAAAATTAATTATTTATTAACTAGGCATTGGTCTGTGACAGTTGGAACTAGCCAGAAATTGATATGGAAGATGACAAGTAGGCTTAGTTTTGCTAAATGTTGAATAATTTCCAACCCCATGTAAGTGGTTGGGTGTTTGTGTAAAGTGGGTAGCAGAGATGGAGAGAGAGAAAGAGTGTGTGTGTGTGTGTGTAAAATTTCTTTGGGGAGGCAGCTGTGAAGAAAGAGAACATAACATGGGAAGTGAAAGAGAGGTTTGAGGACCGAGAAAAGAAGGAAAAGAGGAAACAGACTGTTTCTGCTCACAAAGCAAAGACAGATTGTGAAAAGGCACCCTTAATAGATCATGGAAAGAAAATGATTTGAAGTCAAGAGGAGGGAAGACCAGACAAAAACAAGAGAATGTAGTAAATAGGGCATCTGAGTAGGATTCAGTGGAAATATTTGAGTGTCACACACTAGTGTCAAACGGTTTTTGTGGTGTTTTCACCAACTATAAAACTAGTCAAAATACTATTTGGGGAACATAGTTGTCAAATTTAACCAGTGTTAGTGGAATATCTTTTCAGTGAGTTTTCTTTTGCTGTTCAGCCAGCTCTACTTGTAAGTTACTTTTTTAAAACTAATTAGATGGATTGACAATTTTAAAATTAAATACAGTGTATAACAGTATGCAACAACTTCCCATTAATGCCAGTGGGCATGGCTTTGACTGCAGAGGTATCTTCAGATTTGGCTACAAAGGCTGCCCTTGGGCTTGTAGACTTGGGGAAATTTTTGAAACTCTGAACATAAACATATGGTACATTATTTTTTTCAGGCAGGTTGACGTATGTTCCAACTTTGGCACTTTCATCCACCTCAAAGCATGGACCTAGAGGTAATTCTGCAAGGTGACCTTAGGGGTTCCACCTTTCAGTACCCCTGGCATGCGTAAAGAATGATGCTGTGCCTGTTAGCAAGTGCAATATTTTCCTGACATATAGCCCTGGTACCACTACTGTTTCTTTAGGTGTGTAGGAAGAGTTAATCTTTGTTACCTTGTAGAGCATGTACATAGGTAACTTAATTTGGGGGGATGGGGAGTTAACTCTCCCCTCCCACATTGAGTGTGAGGTATAGGCAATTGAGGGTGGTGAATTGTTGGGAAGCAATACCTGGAGGCTGCTTTGGAAAGTTGAGGCACAGTATCACATGAGAGCAGGGATGCGGGGGGCATGTGATAAAGGGCTTTTGAGTTGATGGGAGCATAGCTGGCTCAGGGAGTTAAAGCTCTGCTCCCTGAATCAGCAAGGGATCATCAGTACAGAGCTACTAAGATACTCCTAAAGTGGAGCTCCAGAGGGGCCTGGCTCCCTTAGGGATATTAAAGGGCTGATTTCACTGCTACAGAGCTACAGAACGCTCCTGCTGTAGTGAAGGTTCTTTGTTACATTCCTTTCCTTGTTGACTTCACCAAGAAACTGTGTAATTGTTTTTTTAATTGTTACTTTTTAAATGCTGTCCTTGCCCTTGGAAATTCCCAGAAGAGTCAATGCTGAGAATGATTTTATGTATTTGTCTTTTTTTGACAAATAGAGAGGCAGTCTTCAAAAACTTTAAAATGAAGCTAACTTGAAGGTCTTGAAAATAAAAGTACCTACTGAACTTTCATAAGACTTGGACAAATGATAATTGCCAAGACTTATCCCTTAAATTAATAGAGCTACCTGCAAAGGTGTTTGAAATAGTGTTGTAATGAGGTGCTGGTTTCAGCTTTAACTATGGAGAGGTTTCTACTTCTCCATAATTCTTATTTAATAAACTTACAGCAATGACAGCTACCAGTTTTTTTTCCTTTTCAGCATTTTGATATTTTCTTAGTGAAAGGATTACTTAAGTAAAAGAAGGTTATCCTCTTTCAAAAACTTACACAGAACAAATTATTAGATAAAGTGCTAGAAAATGCATAGGAAAGGAACTGTGTTGCATTGTTGAGGGAATGACTCTGCGGTTGGTGGTTGTCCCCACGATTCTTAAACTTCCTGAGCTGTACCTTTTCTTAAAATCTTTATCAAGCAACCAAACCCCTTATCGCTCAGTCTTTCTTGACAGATCTGTAAATACAAGTACCATACTCGAGCACCCCGGGAATGAGACAGAATATGTAAGTAAGTTATTAGGGGCCCCAAGAATCTGTTCCTGGTACACCAGTTTATTCAGGGGAGGCTTGTATTGTGTAATAGCTGTCTTTAGCTTCTGAGAGAATTTATATATGTCCCATAACATGGAACCAAAAAAAGTCAGAGAACCTGAACATATTACCCTCTTGGTATGCCTTTGTCTCTGAATTCATGTTCAAATAGCTTTTAAAAAATATTTGAAGCACTGACATCAGTGAAATTAAGCGCAAAAAAAATAATTAAAACAAGAATTTCCTGTAGGTATTGTCCTAGTCAAGGAGACCCTTATCTGAATAATATAGAAGTAGGACTTTTGTTGTACCATATTAACATTGTAGCCTAACATGCCTAAAATAATAAATTTGGCAAATATTACTATTGGCTAATACTATGTAACCATTTTGTTACTTTTTTTTTAATTTTAACTCATTGGGGATTTATTCCAACCAAAGATTTCATATTTCTGATTCAGAGGTTACAAATGACGACAAATGTACAAATGTTGTATTTTAAAGGCATTTTTTTGTGGAATGTTAAAATAACTGCGTCAGTTAAGTTCTGGTGCATAGTAGCCATCTGGTGGTGCTTGAAAGCATGTGCAACTGCTTAGATGATAGGTACCCTGATTTGATAGACTAATGAATGGAATTACTTACTCCTGAAAATACACTTTTAAAGTTTTTATTGTTTATTAAGTTGCATGGTAATCATACTCTTGGCATCTTCTTGGTCAACGCTCCTTTCTTTTGCTACTAAGTGAAAACAAAGCTGAGTTTAGTTGGATCACCATTTAAACACCCATCTCTCAAGTGCCTATTGTGGACTATGTAATTGTTTTATAACATGCTTTTCCTTTGTAACCAACTTAAGTCATGGGAAATTTCCTTCACAAAAGAGATTTAAAATTTCATTGTAGTTTGTTTTAGAAATTTACATATTTATACTGTAGGAATCATTAATGAGTTTCCTTTCTTTTTTTCTTATGCTTTAGGAGCTTGTTCGAAAAGGGATACCCCATCATTTTAGAGCAATAGTTTGGCAGCTTTTATGCACTGCTCAAAGCATGCCAATAAAGGATCAGTATTCAGAGCTTTTGAAAATGACTTCTCCTTGTGAAAAACTGATAAGAAGGGACATTGCTAGAACATATCCTGAACATGATTTTTTTAAAGAAAAAGACAGTCTTGGGCAGGAGGTTTTATTTAATGTTATGAAGGTAAGTTAGTTGTTTTTTTTGAATATACAATATTGGAACACAGATGGAGGCTTGAAAAATAACATACCCATGTTGCATCCTCTTTAAGAGCCTCTAGTCTTTGGCAATAGAACTTTCAAGGCTGTAACTTAGTATAAAAATTTTTACCTCTTGATAGCACAGTTTCAAATGGTTTGCAGATATTTGTATGTTTAGCTATAGGAATAACTTCACTTTATCAGCAGTAGAAAACATTTACTTGATTATCTTAGATTAGGATAAAATCAATACTAAATACTAACAGCATAATGGAAATAGCTTGTGCAGTAAAGCAAAACAAACACACATTGTGACAGTTGACTAAAACAAGAACTTGAAAATTAGAAGTGCCATTCAATCTTCAGACCCCCTGTTGAGTCTAGGTGGTAGTTCCTTCACTTTGTGCTACACCCAGACTGATTTGAGATTGCTACAGTGCTGAAGAACAAGATGACTTCTAACTTCAGAGTAATATTGTCCAGAATTTCTTTGCATTTATTAGCTGGCGTAACTATTTTGGGGCTTAATTTAGGAAAAAAAGATTTTCCAGGCCCCACAGTTTCTTGAAATCCTTATTCCGCAGAAAAATTGGCCTGCTGCCAAATCCCATAACCCAATAAACCTCAGCTACTCTAAATAAAAGCTAAGGAGCCAGCTGAAAACTCATTAAAATTGTGTCTACCTCTTAACTGATCATTGTATATTTCTCTTTGATAGTACTTGCTGCTTGAAACAGGCCCTTTTTTGTTTTTATTGCTAAGCAAGAACATCTGAGAACATACACTTAAGCCTTGGGAACATGGGTTACTTTTAAATCTTGATTTTACTTGTTGCGAAGAAAATATCTTTCAGCAGCTTCATCATCCTTTGCATAGTAGTTATGGTCTGAACGTTTCTACTTTTCAGTGTTTCAAGGTCTCTACAATATGAGCAGCATAACATGGAAGTGTTCTTACAGTTCTGTTAGAAACTGTCATGTTTGGAATGAATATATTGCTGTCATCCAAAATTTAGTGTCTGTTAGAGCAAACCAGGTCTGCGTAAAAAAACCAAACCAAAACAAAAACACTACTCCATACATTTGCTCCTCGATGAAATCCACCACCCCCCATAGCTGTGCTGCAGACAGGAGCTACTCCCTCTGTAGGCCAGGTTATGTCACGACAGCTGTGGAATTGGGGGTGATGGGTTGGGAGAGAAGTGGTGATAGTGTTGTGAAGCCTGTTGCCCAGTATCTTCCTAAAATTAACAAATTCCTCTGGTTGAAGACTGCATGTATCCCTTTCAAAAGGGGGTGACAACATGAAATGCTTCTGCCCTATGCTGGCCTAGGGAACATGGAATTGAGCTCAGTCCTCTGAAGCATCATGCTACCACTAGATCATTTGACCTCTAAATAGAAATTCTGTAGTCTATTAGGAATTCAGAGAAGGAAGGGTACTCTGAAGGCCAGATTTGTTGAAATGTCTAAGTGCTGTGATCCCATTAGTGCTGCTCCCTTGCTATCATGATCTGTTTCAGGCAAACTAGGGAGAGGAAATCATTCCAGCCATCTGTCTCAACTAGTGGAGTTAAAGGAAAAATAATTAATGTAAACTGGCCTTGAACAGAGCAATCAACAAGGAAACAGCGTGGCAAACATGAAGCTTTGGTCCTTCAACTTCACAAGTAGAATGTCTTCATTTAGGAGACTTTGAAACTGCTTAGTGGAGGACCTTTTTCCCTAACCCACTTGAGGACACAAAACTAATGGCTGAATAAAGGCACAGTTTTGAGTGGCTGTTTCCATATACAATCCATAACTTTACAAATATAGATCTGTGGCTGACATAGGAGTCAGTCTTGCTACACTGAGAACATTAAGGACTTGCTGCTATCTTGAAGTTTATAAGCCTTTACAGTTTGCATTTAGAAATGCTTATTTGAATATGGCCAATGTTCAAAATATTCATTCCAAAATGAAAATCTTTCAAACCTTTAATCTGCCCTTGGGAGCTTGCTCTTTAGATGCTGATCCAAAATAGCTTCAGTTGTCAGATGACTGCTCCAACAGGAAGGACCATGTCTGTTTTATTTCAAAGGTTAACCGTTGAAGTATTGTGTTCAGTTTAAGCACAAGTCACTTTTCTTGGCATTTTAAGCTTCTGCCTACTGAAAGGGTTGGATAAAAGTTGACCCACCTTTAGCAGCTAGAAACAAAAGCAGAAAAACAGCAACCAGTATGAAAATAAGTGTTTTAATTGTTGCTTTTCAAAATCTTAAAGATTTTTATCTTCTAGGCTTATTCTTTAGTGGATCGTGAGGTTGGATACTGTCAAGGAAGTGCTTTTATAGTTGGGCTGCTGCTTATGCAGGTAAAGAGAGTATTATGTCAAATGTGTAGAACCTCTAATGTTTTACTAGAATGCAGAACACAGCATAGTACCATGTGATGGGATTCTTTTTTCTGTATATTTAGTTTTCCATAATTTCTTTCACAGTGGACTGCCAGATACTTCACTAGTCAAGAACATTTTAAAGTTATTTTACAGAGTCAAATTAGTTTTTTGCTCTCTGCTTCTGTCCTTCCCAAGAAGCACCTTGAATAAGGAGTGACCTTTCTCAATGGAGGGGGAACACTTATTTCTCAAACTTTTTTCAAAAGTTACTTCAGTGTTCCCCTAGCTCTTACTCATTTCAACTTCAGTGGCCTTGATTGCTGAGTGACCACAAAGTTTCATTTGAATTAAAATGTGCCAAACTTCAGAGCTGTCTTTCACACTTTGAGACTTAGTGCTCAACATTAGAATAGGCTTTATAAATTCCAAGGCCAGAAGGGACCCTTGTGATTACCTAGTCTGACCTCCTGTATTAGTCCTAGACCATCTCCAAAATAATTCCTAGAGCATATATTTTAGAAATACTTCATCTTTATTTAAAATAATCAGTGATGGACAAACCAATGTAATCCTTGGTAAATTGTTCCAATAGTTAATTACTCAGTGTTTAAAAATTTATGCCTTATTCAGCTTCGAGCTGTTGGATCGTATTTATCTTTCTCTACTGAATTGAAGAGCCTATTATATTTGTTCCCTATGTAGATTCTCTTAGATTCATGCTGTCAGAAAAGGGACATGCATTTACTTTGAATAACTACAGCATGAATCCTAAATTAGCCAGCGTACTTCTGGGTAAACCATAAGTGGTTATAAGTCCCTTGAAAATAAAAAAAAAATTAACATGTCTTGGCTTGTGTCCATAAATTTTCATTGTGCCTTTGTCGAATATAGATGCCAGAAGAGGAAGCATTTTGTGTGTTTGTCAAATTAATGCAAGATTATAGACTTCGAGAACTCTTTAAACCAAGTATGGCTGAGCTGGGCCTTTGTATGTACCAGTTTGAATACATGATACAGGTAACTGTAAAAGCTGTTAAATGTATAGTATCTTATATAGTTATTATTTAGCCTACTTCCATTGTATACTTATACTAGAAAATATTTTTCCCCCCCAGATATTGGGCAAAACATTTGCTTATAAGCAGTAGTTAAAGCAGATTAAAACTGCAAGAGGAACGCCTACTGCGTGAGCCAAGGAGGAGGGGGAGAGGGAGAGCTGCTTTTTTTTTTTTCCCTCCCAAGGAATTATTAATTTGTAGGGCCATAAGAATGGCCATACCAGGTCAGAGTAGTCCATTTGCTCATGTAGTCAGACAATGGGTAGTGCCAGTGCTTCAGAGAAGATTCAAGAAATTCCATAAGATACCAATGTAATATGCCTGCTATCTGCTTCTTAACCCCAGTCATGCAGTGGTTGGCTTGTATAAATCTGCATGTTAGAGTACCCCTTATTTTTAATCTTCTCTAATGTAACTGTACGTAATCTGTATAAATGCCTAAACCTTTTTTGTAGCTTACAAACTCTTGGCCTTGCATTCTTCATTGAATGTCAGTGATTTTTTTCCCCATTAACTGAAACTGTAAGAGGTGGCATTAGCTCTTGTTTAATATGTACTTTCTGATCCTCTCTCCCAGGAGCAACTACCAGAACTTTATGTGCACTTTCAGTCTCAGAGTTTCCATACTTCTATGTATGCTTCATCATGGTTTTTAACTATCTTTCTTACAACTTTTCCACTACCAATTGCAACAAGAATATTTGATATCTTTATGTCTGAGGTAAGCAAATATCTGTAATACGTTCACCACCCCAACAAGAGCTACTAAATGCTATCAGTTAGGTAGTTGTATAAATTCTACTTTTCTGGGGGGGTTTTGCATGTAGATTTGAAAGTAAGCATGTTTTTAATCTCATTGTTTTGTTAGGGAACCAGTCTTTCTCTGTATATATTTTTGTGAAGAAAAGGCTAATCTATTCTGGATGAGCTTATATCAGAGTCAGAAGTGTTTAAAGGGAGGAAAAAGCAACAAAATGCTGACCACATCTGACACATGCTGTGGATGAAATGGGCAGCACTAGTTTGTAGTAGACAGGTGTTCACCTCACAGCTAGAACGTCAGACTCTTTCAGTAAAGGAATGGAGTTCAATAGGCAGAAATGCTGCATTCTGGTCAGCTTGAGGAGGTAGAGGACGTATTGGAAGGCAGCAGCTGCCTGTGGATAAATTAGTTGTTCTGCAGGGCTGTCAATCTGGCACTTTTCACAAATTAAAAATCAAAACATTATGCTTCATAGGCTTCAGTTTGTAACATTTTTTGCATTAAATGCTGCTTTTCCAAATTCACAACTTTTAGAGTCATTAGGTGCCAATGCACATCTTATTGTCCTACATAAGAGTGTTTTCAATACTGTAAACGTGTCACATTCCTTTGTAGCAACAAAGGACTGCTTAAATAGCTACTTGAATTATTTCAGAAATGGTATAATACAACTAACATTTATTTCCTGAGAGGTGCACGGTTTTTACCAAATAGTTCATATAAGACTTTAATAAAGGTTGCACCTGTATAGTACCCTTTATGTGAGTGGGCCTACTTCACCAGCCACTGGAAGGGTGTCACTTCTGAGGTGTGTGTTTTAGCTTTTTGGCAGTGTTTAATCCTCACTGCATAAATTTAGGGTGAGGTGAAGAGTGCAAGACAGACTGTAACTTAAATGGGATTTTAGGAAGGCATATTGTCATGACTTACTCTGGGATTTGGCCAGGATACTGGGCCAGCTCCCAGTCCAACTGTGTAAGCTGGTTATTGTTCTATATGGTTGACAATGCCTTAAGGAATCGTTGGCATTTATTTATTTATTTATTTATTTATTTTAAACTTCTGTTTCCAGGGTTTAGAAATAGTATTTCGAGTAGGTTTAGCAGTTCTTCAGATGAACCAGGCTGAATTAATGCAACTTGACATGGAAGGGATGTTACAGGTAAATTTAAATGTACAATCAAGTATTAAATGCAAGCTCATTTGAAAGCCATGAATATATGTATTTGCCAGTACTAATTGCTTGTATTCTCTGAATTGCTTTTTAGCACTTTCAAAAGGTCATTCCACATCAGTTTGACAGTGGTCCAGACAAACTAATCCAAGCATCTTACCAAGTCAAATACAATGCGAAAAAGATGAAAAAGTAGGTGCTGCATTCTGAGACAATGCTGGGCTGTTGCCACGCATGTCTCTTGCTTTGTGAATCCATAGAAATGTTTGTGCTTTTTCCCGGTTCAGCGGTTCCAGTGTTTTATGCTCTAAATAAGTTCGTTCCAGCACATAACATGAACCAAGTTTTATCAGTGTAGTAATTCTTCTAAAACTAGTAATAACTACTTCTTGTTGGTTTCAGAGTAACAGCCGTGTTAGTCTTGTTGATGACTGTAACTAAAATAATGATGTCTCAGAGGAAAAATAAGCGATCTAAAATACTTCTTGAAAAGCTGCAGGATTCTCATAAATTACACCGACTTTTGTAAACGGCACATATAAACTAAAATATAAAAACCAGTTTGAAAAATATTAGTCTTGGATTCAGACTTATGACTTAGATTTTCTAGAGGTGAAGAATCCATTCACACAACAATGAGGATTGCTTGTATGGTCACGATGAGTGCTGTTTGTAATCTGAACAGATGTAACTTTTTACTGCTGGTTAAGAGCTCAGTACTACTGTCATGGTTACAAGGCTAGCTTCACCTCTGTCCCCTTTCTGATCTTTGAGTGCACTCCTTCAGGTCTTGAATATCATGCCTTTACCTATCTTGAAGTAGAATTGTGCAATTGTCCCATTCTCAGGCTGGGCCCTGTGTCCACATTTCTTACTCTGCAAGGCCAACTGAGTTTGCGCACCTGTGGTTCTTCCCTTCTGGGGAATCACTAGTGGTTAGTGGTGTATAGTGATCAGATGGCCTTCTTAAAAACCAAAGTATTGTTTATTTTGCAGTAGGAGCAAAGGCATATAGAGGGGATTTTAAAACAGTCTGCGCTCATCTGTCCTAAAGTTCTGTCATCCCTTTATGGTAAGATAGGCATGCCTGACTTCTTCAGACAGCCTCAGGAGGGTGTTGTCTCAGTTTGGTGCCCCCAAAACCTGCCAGAGTTCCTTTGTCCTTCTGCATTCATGAGCTTTTTCCTCTCATGATCCAACCATTTTTGTAGATTGGCTGGAGAGGAGGCAAAATAATTAAAGCCAATAGTTCTAGCATTGTCCCTTAGCCATCTCTTTCTGTTGAGGTAACTCAGTGTATTTATACAATCAACATCCCAGTAACCAGACCAACATACAGGATTAATAAATTATAGGGCAGCTCAGAATCCATCGACTACAAAAATACAAATGAGTTCTAATTTAAAAAAAGGTCAAATTTCTGTACAACACAAGATCATGAAAACAGTTCAGTGGTCAGTTTCCTGGGGTATTAAGTAGGCTTGAGCTCGTTAGGGTACTTACCCAAAGCCCATTTAAATCAATGAGTCTATCCATTGAATTCAGTGGGTTTGGGATTGGGCACAGATACTTAGGTGTTTTCATTTACTTGGGGATGCCCTATAATTTTTTTCATATAGTTTACTATAAGGGAAAAAGTACAGGTAACTCTCAAGCAGTTACGTTAAACAAAGGAAATGTCAATCATTCATAGGCATGTACATTTTTCTGCTGTTGCTTGTTGGGTGTATCCATATACCAGGAAGTAAATCAATTGTAATATTTCTAATAGAGATTACCTTTTTTTTAGGTTAGAAAAGGAATACACTACAATAAAAACTAAAGAAATGGAAGAACAAGTTGAAATTAAAGTAAGCATGAAGCAGCAGTGTAAATGTCTCTGAAGAGGAGTTGGCTTGGGGGTGGGATACTAGTCTGATCTGGGATATTGGCAATGGTGGATTTCATGAGCTACTAGAATGACAGTAGTTGTACTTGGGCTGTGGGTTTGAAGAGGACGTTTGTAATGTACTCCATCCCTTCACTGGAGTTCTGATGGAAATAACACTATACAGAAAATCATGAACAAGAAAAGTATACAAATGATATGAAATGATGCCTTTTTCGGTAATTAAAGGATGGCTACAAATAAGTTTGTAACATGCTGATGTAGGTGTGGGTTTCCCACAGAGGGTCTTCTGAAAAAATAAATGTAAATGATAGGGAAGAAGCTTAACCCTCATTTTAAAAAATCCTGACATGTTTGAGCAATGTATCATCTGCTGGCAAGACATTGCATTTCTCGTGCATTGAGGCGTGAGAACAAAAGCAAAATATTGACAATTTTTCATCCTTGAGTTTCTGGAATTAACATATATAACATTTTTAAAAAGAACTGTTAAGTTCTGCTCTGAAAAGTCCTTGCAAATGTGGCACCTTATTACTAACTGACCAGCTTCATGTGTATTCATTTATTGTATCTGCTTGCTTTAGCGACAAAAACAAGCTTTTGCTGTTTTTGTACTCTTAGCCTTATTGGCTGTACAGTTTGAGCTAATTTCCCTTCCTGGGTGTCAATATATTAATTTCTAATCATGGGTCATCACAAACCCTTATCTCATTTCCCACTAGTTTCTCTATCCAACTACAAAGCATACAGAATGTCACAAAGCATACAGAATCTATGTATTGTTTCATAGCTTGTCACTAATTTAGCAACCTATAGTTGGTGAAGATGTTTTAAAAACATAAGATACTTTGCAATATTGCAATCTTCTGATGGTTGGATTTCAATAATGTGAACATCATTATGCAAAAAGAAAATCAAATCCTTAGTCTTGCCAAAATCAAATACTTAAATTCAGTTCATTAGGTGAACGTTAAAACCAATGACAAAATCAATTTTTAAACTTCTCTTTAGTAGTGTTTCTGATGTCCTTCAACTGGGCAAAAGTTTGGGTTTGATCCATCTCCCCCAGCCACTAAAAGCTGTGTGAAAATGAGATCCACGTCTTTGGCTCTAAAAACAGCTCCTTCCAATATCCTGTTAGGGGAGAATCCCAGTGGTGATGGGAGATGTCATGGGGTATGTAACAAGTTTGCTCATCTGGGTTATGGTAGGATATTCAGGATTAAATATTGAAAGTGTTTCCGATTTCTTCAGGATCTTCATCTATTCTTAGTAATGTTAATTTATTTTAACATTTGTTAGGTAATACATCCTTTCTGTAATAGGACAAAAGGCTGAACGTGAATAAACAGTTCTGATATTTATAAAAAAGGGTATCTTTTAAAAAGTCGTCACTTCTGTGGGAGGCATCCATCCTGCTGCTTCCAGCAAGACTCTTGTTGGGGGGGGAGAGGTGAAACTCCCATTTGTTGGTATTCTTTATTGCAGTAATCTATTGAATCCCTTCTTCCTGATGGCTGTATTGTATTCATTGCAGACTTCATTCTCACTACAGGCGCACATGCCACAGATGCTGGCTTTGCATTCAGTGTATAGGCAGACATGATGCTGCTCCATGTCTAAAATTAACTACTTAATACTCTTAATCATTTGCACATACCAGTAAAACATATAAACAAAATAGCTGTTAATTTGACAAAGCAGTAAGTCCAGCTGAGCTATCTAAAACCCAGATCTAAATCACAGCCAGGTTATTGGTTCATATGGGAAAACAAAAATACATACCAAGATATTTCCCTATCAGGGACTTATAACCGTTTGGGGGTAGTAAATTAAAGGAGCAGCTGGTCTTGAGACTAAAGGACAGGACTGGAAGTTGGGAGATCTGGGTTCGAATTCCAGTTCTGTCAGACTCTTGCAGCCTTTGCTAGTCACTTCCCTTTTTGTGCCTGTTTATCTGAAAAAATGGGGTTTCTTGCCTTCTACACATGGGTGTTATGTGGAAGTAATGTTCTGAAACCATTGAGACCTTTTGATAAAAAGCACTGTTGAAGTGCAAAGTTGTTATACGTTTTTGGCCTAAATTTTCAAAAGTTACTAGAGATTGAGAGTCTGTTTTTGGGCACACAACTTTAGATTCTTTATAAGACCCTGACTTTGAGAGCGTGGATGCTCAGCGTTTGAGTCACTCTATATCTAAACACTTCTGAAAATTTAGGCCTGATTCCCCATTGGGCATGCCAGAAGAGATTTGGCAATGGTACGTTAATTAAAATAATACAGTGAACAAACCTTTGGGATTCTCAATATATAGTAACTATAATCTTTAGCACCACTATTAATGTGAAGATTGTTTACTTAGGCTAACTTGACTTTATCCCGTGCAGTTTTGAACAAAAGGGTAAATACATGCTTAACTTGTATGCAATTAATTATCATGATTGTATGTGTAAGTGGCCATAGAAAGCCCCACATCTGCTTCACACGCGGTTGTGGCAACTGCATGAACAAACTATGCACTTGTGCATATGCAAACAAGTTTAGAAGAGCCCTTATAGGCAATTGTGTTAAACTGGTGAAATCCCCTCTACAGCTAAAGATGGCACTACTTGTAGTAGTTTTCTGGATGGGCCTACAAGAAATGTTCTCCCCCATTCCCCTACTCACTTTCTATCTAAGTCATGGGGCTGTTTTAACTTTTGAGAACAGGGAAAATATTTTTCAGGATAAAACTAATTTTCTTGAATTCCAGCTAGCTAGTTTTCATCTGGCCTTGTCTGAATTGTATAATCTAACTTTATAAAGCTAATGTTGTTTACCACAGAAGCTTGAACAGCCTTCTCTCTAAAATGTTATGTAGGTGTGTCCTGTGACTTACAGCTTACTACCCTTTATTAGAATGCAAATTTGGTCTCAACTTTGCTATCTTTAACAAATCCAGTTTCCATATTTTCTATGACGTGCTAATTCAGATGAAGCGGTATGTGTGAAAGGGACGTTTGTTACTGCTGCTTTCTCTACTCATTTATAATGTTTCATTTATAATGTGCTGAATAGTGTGGATTTATTTATTTTTATTTAAAGAAATTAACTTGTTTGAGTTTCTGGTGTCACTTGATTATCTATCTCTTTAGTCCATATCCTCCCACATACACGCTTAAAACTGTCTTGCTTCTTTTACAGAGACTACGAACAGAAAACAGACTCTTAAAACAGCGCATTGAAACACTAGAAAAAGTGAGTACACGAGTGACTGGATTTAGCCTGCATCTTTACTACATAATTGCTACAAACTTGAATACATGACATGGGTACCTCATAACTGTAACTTGTTTATAAATTTTTGTGCACTATTCTGCAGTATTTGTTAACTCTACTTAGCTGAATAGCATGGCAGTAATATAGTAATATGGATGCTGCTTACCAATGCAGTGTTCCTTAAAACTTGTATCTTAAGGTCATACTAAATGGATAGAATTGCATATAATTTAAAAATCCCAACTTCATTTCCTGTGGAATTGCATTCCCTGCGTCAGAAGGATCTCTGCAAAATACAGAAAGATTAGAGTACCTGTAGTTTGGGAGGATCCTTAACTATCCAAAGTCCTAAGTTTCTAGCCACTGCAGGTGAGGGCTGAATGAAGAGCTCGCAAATGCTCACTGTGAGTTAGTAGAAAGAGGATAGAGATGAATGCAGGTTCCACCAGCCTCTATACTTCCAAAACCCTAATAGGCTGTTGCAGCACTCCGTCTAATTCAGTCTGGGAAGCCTGTTGCCTGGTACTCTGGCCTCTTGCATGGATCTTTATTACACTACAAAATTGGGTCAGAGGCAGGAAAGACATGGGTATGCTTTCAGATAGATCTAAACTTCTTAGACTTTCAACATTTGGACTTCAGGACAATTCTGTGGATTTCATTTTATTTTTTGAAAGCACATCAGATTATAAAAGTAAACCGGTATTGATGTATTGTCAAAATACAGGCACTGCTCTTGGATAACCTCTTTGTCCATATCCTGAAATCATAATTCTGGTTATAAATTTAAGTGGTTTTTCGTTCTAACTTGCAATATTAAATTGTTCATTTCCCAGATTAAATCAGACACATGTAGAGTGCATAGCAGTCTTTGTACACTAGTAATTTCCTGGGGCTTTGCATGCCCCCCAGAGACGTAATCCTTTCAACTGGTAAATTGAAACAACTGTTCCTTTAACAGGTGTTGTATCAAATTCTAATTTGTTATAGCAATAGAGAACTTTTATTTATAGTGTGGTTTCTTGCAAGTTAGAGTGCAACATTCATGAAGCAAAAAATTGGGCAAGAAAATATTGTTTAAAGAAAAGACTTTGGGAATGTTTCCGCTTTTAGTGTTGATAATATATGGGTAAAACTTACATGAAAAGAACAATGAGGAGTCCGGTGGCACCTTAAAGACTAACCGATTTATTTGGGCATAAGCTTTCATGAGTAAAAAATCCACTTCAGATGCATGGAGTGAGCCAGCCACTCCCATGTCCCTATTTTCCTACTGGCTTCTGTATGTTACCATTCCTGATGTCTGATTTGTGTCTGTTTATTCTTTTACATAGAGACTGTCTGGTTTGGCTAGTGTACATGGCAGAGGGGCATTGCTGGCGCATGATGGTATATATCACATTAGTAGATGTGCAGGTGAATGAATCCCCTGCTGGTGTGGCTCATGTGGTTGGGTCCTCTGGTGTCGCTAGAGTAGATATGGGGACAGAGTAGGCAATGCGGTTTGTTACAGGGATTGGTTCCTGGGTGGTTATTTCTGTGGTGTGATGTGTAGTTGCTGGTGAGTATTTGCTTCAGGTTGGGGGGCATCTATAAGCGAGGACTGGCCTGCCTCTCAAGGCCTGTGAGAGTGAGGGATCCTTTTCCAGGATAAGTTATAGATCATTGATGATGTGCTGGAGAGGTTTTAGCTGGGGGCTGTACGTGATCGCCAGTGGCGTTCTGTTTTCCTTGGTGGGCCTGTCCTGTAGTTGGTGACTTCTGGGTATCCATCTCGCTCTGTCAATCTATTTCCTCACTTTCCCAGGTGGGTGTTGTAGTTTTAAGAATGCTTGATGAAGATCTTATAGATGTTTGTCTCTGTCTGAGGGGTTCACCTGCATATCTGCTAATGTGCTATATGCCATCATGTGCCAGCAATGCCCCTCTGTCCTGTACTTTCGCCAAACCGGACAGTCTCTACGTAAAAGGATAAATGGACACAAATCAGACATCAGTAATGGTAACATACAAAAGCCAGTAGGAGAACACTTCAATCTCCCTAGACATTCTATAACATTTAAAAGTAGCCATACTTCAACAAAAAAAAACTTCAGAAATAGACTTCAAAGAGAAACTGCAGAGCTACAATTCATTTGCAAATCTAACACCATTAATTTGGGCTTTAATCGGGACTTGGGAGTGGCTGGCTCACTACAAAAGCAATTTTCCCTCTGTTGGTATTGACAGCTCCTCAGCAATTATTGGGAGTGGACCACATCCACCCTGATTGAATTGGCCCTGTCAACACTGGTTCTCCACTTGTAAGGTAACTCACTTCTCTTCATGTGTCAGTATATTTATGCCTGCATCTGTAATTTTCACCCCATGCATCTGAAGTGGGTTTTTTCCCCACAAAAGCTTATGTCCAAATAAATCTGTTATTCTTTAAGGTACCACTGGACTCCTCGTTGTTTTTGTGGATACAGAGTAACACGGCCACCCCTCTTACACAAGAAAAGAGAAGCCTATTTTTGAGACTGCTAAAGGCAGATTGCAATGAGTCACTCAGTAGTGAATTTCCATAATTAAATATTACAGTTTTACAAATAAAAGTACAAGAAATGTTTCAGAGGGATTTGAATATAAGTTTATAGAAAGCTTTGTTTTTAATGTACTCAGTCAAACATGAGAGCATTTGGTAATTGTGTAACTCAAGCAAAAGTTGCAGAGTTTCATCTTTAGGGTATTCCAATATTAGTGGTTTCTCTTAAGTGTCTTTCATTTTTTAACAATCCTATTTGTTTAGGAGTGATTCTCTGTTAATAGGGAAATAGCTGTACAACAGCAATATATTGCAAACCAATAGGTGCACCTGTTGTGAGGAAAAAGATGCTTTTCCTTCTCAAAAAATCTCTAATAGTCATAATATAGATGACTTAATTGTGACTTCATGAGGAACATTTGAACCTAATTTAAACAGCTAAGTGATCAGTTTAATATAGATAAGAACTAAGTTCTCTTAATGTGACTGAACTTTTTTTTGATCGTTTAATGATATATTTTGTCTGGAAGTAGTAATTTGTACTTTGTTGCAGAGAATCTGAAAAACATATAAGTGCATTAGAGGAGAATAGACTTGAAACTGCACTTGCCTGAAAGTTTGTGGGTTCTTTGGCTAAGCTGAATTGCTTTGGATAGAATGCTTGTCAGAGTACTTAGATATCTAGGAAAAAAATTCTGTTGTAGAACTTGAGCAAGGTGTGTTAAACTAGCAAACTAAGTTATTGCTAGAATGTACTAATGCAAACTATTGGCTACTAAACCGGTTTTAGAATAAGTCACTGGCTCTTCATGCCTGACATTGTGCATCATTTAACGTTCTTGCTTTTACCTCTTGGGAATCTTGGTATTGCATGAATGCCTCTGCATTTAGCTGAGTTTTAAATATGATCAGATTGTGCCTTCCTTTCATGGTATAACATGGGTCAAGTACTTTACATTCATGTTCATATTCAGAATATTTCGGATAGTGCATTACTATCTAGTGTAAATGACTAAACAAAAAATTGGTTCACATCAAAATATCTAGTCCTTTCTAGATGAGTTTTAAATTCTTAGTCTGGCTTTGAGGACCTCCTTTGACTGACTGCTAAAATGGAACACTAGATTGATACAGAAGGTAATCATTGCAGCGACTTTCACACATAAATTGTATTAATTTGTATGAAAAGTCAGTCCTGAAAGATTACTATTTGTATGGAAAATGGGTAGAATAAGACATTCTTTCTTGCATCTTAATTTGTCCTCTTACCTCTCCTTTGTTTTTGTTTTTCTTTTCCCTTATATTCCTGTCTAAATTTTTCCTTTTTGTAGGAAAGTGCTTCCTTGGCAGATAGATTGATACAGGTATAGTCCTTGAGTATTTTACCTTATACCTCCCCTCCCACCCTCGAAATGGAAAAAACTGCATTTAATGCATGGATAGTTACGTGCGTTTATTTTGAAATGTAACCTTACCTACCTAATTTGGACATAAAATATTTAGCTAATTCTTCATTAGAATTTTGTTTGGTCTATTTTTAGATGCTAAAAATCTGACATCTGCACGTTGTAATATTTTTCTAACATGAAATTCATAGTACAATTTTGTAATCATGGATTCTGTGGCATTGTATTAACACTTACCCTTAAACTGAACGCTGAAAACTCTTAGCAAACCGGTGCATGTATAACAGAGTAACATTGCATGACCTGAATTTTATTGAATGCAAGTACACAACTGAACTTGCTAAAAGATGCTAAACTTTAATTTCACAGATTAGCAGTACTAAACTGCTACATTTTACTAAATTATCAATTGTAACCAAGTACTATGCTGTTTGAGATTTAATATCGCAAAGTTAATGGCTAAGCATCACAAAGGCAGTGTTTCTTGGATCTGTCCTCAATTGCTTTAAAAAGAAAATTATGTCCTAAGGGACAAGTGACAAGGGCCCAGGAGGCTGAGGAAAACTACCTCATAAAACGGGAGCTAGCCACCATCAAACAGCAGAGTGATGAGGCCATTACTAAACTGGAGCAAGCTGAGAATACCGTCAGGGAGCTCCAGCAGCAACAATGGGTAAGGAGCTTGGTAGCTCTTCATCTCATCTGTCTCATTCACTTGTTTATTTCTACTGGTCATGGCACAATCTCTGTGCCGTCCTTGTAAATATTTTGTGTATCATACTATTTGCACTCATGACATTATACAAAATCCAACTTGTAAGAATGATAGACCATTTAATAGCGTGGTTTGTGACTTATAGATAGACTAAATTAAACTTCTTTATGTATATTCTATGCACCCATTAGACAAACAAGTTATTTTTCCTTCAGTATTTTTCTGTAGGTCTTCAAATATTAAGTCCAGGAATTGCAAATTGACATGAGACTTGATTGTAACACCTTTGCCTAACCTCTTGTTAGAATTTAACATGGAATGATTTTAATTTTTCTACCTACTTAGACAATTTGTTGTTTCCTGAGAGTAGCTTTGTGTAAGCCAGTTAGTAAGATATCTGTAGGCTTCTAGTGACATGCTAAGACTTTATGCTGTACCAAAAAAGCACTTTTTACTAAATGGAGAACATAAACTATGCTCCTTCAGCATATTTTGGCTTATGTTTAGAAATCAAGTAGGTGTGTACACTGTAGCTAGCTTGTGTAAAATATGGAAGTTTTACTAAGTGGTCATTGTTGCAGAATGGATTCAAAGTGTCATTTTGCTCTTAGCCGCTGTCGGAGCATTTGCTATTTTCTCCTGAAAGATATAGATGTGCCTCTGCAATCTAAACTTGCATTTAAGAAAAACAGTTATGTACTGGCATATAAACTCCCATATAATTTTAGACAGTGCATCACAAAGAACCTGTCCAGAGCTCTAGGCACTTCTGCCACATGTCTAAAACACAGTTGTACAGCCAGGTATTACCAACAAGAAAACAAATCAAAATAGAACTGTAGCCCTTCCTACCAGTACCAGCCTTCAGTGCATAATTCCTTCCCTGAAGCTCAGGAAATACTTGCAACTGCAATCTGGGAAGCTGGAAAATGTTTCTTTCGACAAAGGTAAATCTGTATACCCGAAATACAACTGGAATACAAATTTGTAGAAATTGAAGCATTTTGTGCATATGCAATCTCTGTTTGTAATGCCCAAATATTGCATTTCAGAGTGGTTGTAACAAGAAAATGTAGTCTGAGTAGATCATAACTGTGAAGAGAGCTCTGACTAACTGACATGCAACAAATCACTGTTTGCTTAATTGTGGCAAGTTTCCCATTAAGAAACAAGAAATGGATTGTAGGAATGGTGGAGAAGTTCTTGTGGCTGTTTTTTAACTTAAAGCATTCTAGTAAGTACCTTTCCAGTGAAATGAAACTTTTTATACCCACAGCCACTTGTGAAGTTTTCAAAATATATCCTCATGTGCCAACAAAAAGGGTTTGTATCTAAATGTATGTCTGGACATACCCTAGCATCTCCATAGTTAGTGTTGCATTTAAATTTGCAATTGAAGTGGGACTAAAATCTATGTTTAGCAATTTACTTTGTTAAATTTGAGGGCTAAATTCACTCATTGTGTATGGGCCAAGTGAATTTAATTATTCAGTTATTTTACTAGTCAGACTGGCACTTTAAAAACTAGCCCTTTCTAAAACCGTGTTAAAGGGCCTCCTTGGCACATCTGCTTTCTGGTGTACTAGGCATAAGGGTGAGGGGAGTCCTTCAAGCATATTAAGTACAGAGGACACCCCCACCAGTGCCCCCCTGGACATAAATACCAACTCTGGCATCACTGCTTTCATCCCCTTGAGTCTCAGCACACTGGGCAGTAGCATTGTGAGGAGCCAAATATGTTGGATTAGCTGCTGTGTAGGTTGAGGATGGGGTGGATATTGCAGGGATGGTGAGGCCTGTGGATGAGTGGCAATGAGAGATGGGAGGCATTTGCCCTGTAATCACTGTGCATGTACTAAGTTGCCCTAAATCTCTCACCCACAACCTTGATTCCAGCCATATGCTTTCAGTTGTACAAATAATGCACAAGACTGTAAGTGCATGAGATCACTATGCTCTGCAGATACAATCTGTGGTTGGAGTAAAGGTTGTGCATTTGTGTGATGTAAAGGAATTTGCTGTGTATTGTCATTGGCTATATATTGGAAGTGCAAAGGAGTTGATTGTGGAAGTGAGGAGTCAGTGCATTTGGTTAATGAGGAGATTGGATGCTAAGGCTGCCTGAACTGGTACCTTCCCTGGAGTTTTAATGACTGTGTGTGTTGGTGGGGTTTACATAGTGCACTTTTTTTTTAACATGAGGAATAGATAGTGGCTGCAAAAACTTTGAATGTATGCAGAGCACCACCTAGTGGAAGCTTAATAAAATTTAAAATCTGAAGTTAAAAAGAAATTTGTAATTAGCAACTTTGACAGGAAAATGTTGAGGCATCTCATTATTTTGATGCTGTTGCTTACTCTTGTGGATCCACTCTTGGGAGTATTAGAACATCTTGATGTCAATATAATCTTATAACTTACTTTGTTTATTGCCCTTCATCCTGAAGGATTCAAAAATTATTTTACGGGTGATGTGTTAACAACCACCTCTGAGTGGCATTACATACTAAGAAGTATTTGCTTGGTGTAACTTGCATAAATTTTAAAGTACAGTCCACACCATAAATATTTTAGAGTCTAAGTCCCTTGTCCTGCACGTCACTGTGTATGGGCGCATATCTGCATCTGTATGCCATGAATTGCAGGACTGGGGCCTAAATTTGATAGATACTGAACATTAAGGTAACAAATGGAAAGTATTCACGCACTAGTCTCTTTTAGACAGCAGCAGTAATGGACTTTAAGAGGGAAAGCAAACTTCTCTAGATGAAACTTCGGAAGCAGATTTAGGTAGGAAGAATATATTACCCAAGTTGCAATTATGCTAGCCAGGCTGATATGAAAAGTGCAATTACTCATGTTCAAATAGTAACCAGATTTGATTCTATCTGTTGTGAGATCTGAGATTTCAAGCTCACGTGAAATGACTAAAGGCCCTATTTTAAGATTACCTGTGTAAAATGTTTGGTCTTAAATATCTTCTACACAACTGCTCTGCAAGACTACAAATGCACATAAAATTGTGCATGTTGCCGAAGTGTGCCTGTTGTCACCAGAACCCCGATTTGTATGCGGCCTTGAGATTTTTCTTAAATGTTTAGCATAAATATTTGTAGGGAATTTGAAGGTAAAAATAAATGACTCTATTACAAATTGCCAAAGTGTCTTTTTGGGGCAGTTTGTGTGGACTTCTGTTTCTCTATGGAAGGAGGGGAAAACTTCTTAAAACTCTCTTCAGACAATAATTATGGGACTGACTTGAAACTACTACTGATGACTTTGTATGCTGAAATAATCTTGCTCATTGTGTACACACATCACATCTGACAACATTTTATATATAGGATAACGAGATCCTTTTTCTTTGAATAGCAGATTATATTAAGGTAGCAGTCTGGCATGAAAATTTGACTGAGATATAATTTTTGTTCCAGACCCTAAACTGCATGCTCTAGTATAGGGCAACTGGTGAGTAAATGAACCACCTAATGGTTTTATTAGATTGGCAAGTGGGGAAGGGGAGCCAAATGCATTGTAAAGGTAGCCATATTCTGACACAAAAAGGTTGTAGGTAGCATTTGTGCCAAATAGAACGTAATTTTAAAAACAAACCAAAAATTTGTCTGGAAGACATTAGAAGATAATTAAAAAATTTTATATTTTCATGCGCTCTCATCAATGTTTCAAAAAAGAAAAAAAATTTAGTAACTTGTCAAAGTTCTCTGAAAACATTGGGTAACCTAAAGATTAAATCTAAGGAGACAGTTTAGCACAAATTTACTACAGTTTAGTAGGGAGCATGGAGGTAATTGTGCTCAAAATTCAGCAAAATTTGGAAGTTGTTAGTTTATTCTAAAAAATGTGATAATTTGTAAAGGTGAGTCAAACTTTCATTGTAATAAATCTCCAGTAAGCTGACTCTCCCATGAGGCAACTTCAGATTTTTTAAAAAATTATTTTGGTAAACCAAATATATGAATGCTACAATATCTTTTTTTTTTTTTTGGATTTGTAAAAGCTGGGGATTACTCTAGGGATCTCTCAAAACTGTTGGACACAGCTCCAACTTGAACCTTATGGGGAAGCAAAGGATCTTTTTAATATTTCTTGTTACTTCTTAAATTTTCTTCTCAGTTTGCAAGTTTGTCATGCATTTTCTAAATTGAATTAGACTATAAAATGTGTATTCAACACATACCTCCATTTTCCATGTAAATCGCATAACTTAGAAATAAATCTAATTTTGATTTGAATAAATTTAAAATTTTAAGTTCCTGTGCAGCTGGGGAAAAAATAGTTGCAGATGTCTTTGAGAAGCTCATGATGGCTAGCTTTCAAGCATTGTAGACACGTAAAGGAGTAAATGTCCTGTTTGAATAGTGATGCTTCCTGAACGGGGACTAATGCACATCTATTCAATTATGTTTATAACTCCGTAGAATGCAACTTCTTTCAGGAACACCTGCTAAAATGTGTGATATTGAAAAGCATAGTGTTGCCCAAGGAAATACAAATTCATTCATTAAAGCATTTTAATACTGTGTGTGTGCATAGTGGCAAACTTTTTAACTTGATGGTTAAAGAATCATAAAACAAAATGTAACTTACCCAAGGAGAACCTGAAACTAGGTAGTTTGGAAAAGTACTATAGATAGTACCTGATTCCATAAACAACTGTGTGTGCAGCTTCTGGCCAAAGGCAACTGTGTGTGAGCAGCCCTGGATTTCACTGAGCCAATAATCTTAATGTCTTCACTGTAGATCGCTGCAAAAGTATTTCCTGGGGAATGCGACAATCTGGCAGCTGCCAAAGACATTTCATAGTGGTGAAATTCAGTTCCTGAGTTTAACATCTGAATGGGTTAGAGAGTAATATATCCATTTGTGAAGCTAAATGAGGAAGGTACTAGAGATTTGCCTCCATGGGTGCTGGAACAATTTGTATGGTTCAATGGCTCTCAGCACCCCCACTACACTGTAAACCCTGTATATGATGGAAACCCCCTCAAGCCAGGGGGTGGAGCACCATCCCTAGTTCCAGCATTTATGTTTGTCTCCATGTGTCTTGGAGCTGTACTTATGGTAGAGGTACACTTTTAATATTCACATGCATCTGTGTAACATCTTCCCAAGGATTAGGTGTTCCATTGGACTGGGACTTGGAGATCTGAGTTCAGTTTCTCACTCTGCCACAGGCTTCCTGTGTGACCTGGGACAAGCTACTGGCATCTAAAAGCAAAGTTGCTCTGACTTTGCAAAATTTTCAATGTAAAATCGCACCTTTAAGTAGACTCTTAATTGTTTATCTAAAATGGTGCTGATTCTGGTAATTCAGTATGTAGAACAGAAAATCTAATGTCTTCTGATGTACATGATTATCTGATGAGCAAAAAGCTATAACACTGAACTCTGCAAAAATCTGCTCCTGGTTATTCTGACTGTGCTGGGCAATCGGCATAAAGTTAGGTCTGTTGTAGGCACATTCATGACTTGCAGACAGACTTGAAATAAAATAAAGAAATACAAAATTGCATTCAGTTACTGTGGTGATATCAACAATAAGGAACAAAGTACTGGTCAGAAAACATACACAAATTAGAGTAGTTCGTACATGTCATGGACCATTTTGGTGCAATGGACTACATGTAAGCCACCTGAAACTTGCCAAATAATTAGAAATAAAGTAGCTTACTTTCAATAAGCACCTCGTCAAACTTCTATTTAAAAAAAAAAAAATCATGTCCTTGAAGCAGGAATTACTGTTTTAAGTAGCTCTTCAAGACTGTACTTTCCTATCAAAAATGAATTATTGTAAATTAATCTTGGTTAAAAAGTAAAATGAGGATCTCAACCTTAAGGAACAATGCCATGTTTTCTTGTTTGCATGTCCTATCTTAAACAGAACTTGGAACAAGAAACCTATAACAGACTGTCAAACTTGCTCTCTAAGTATCATTGATAAGATATGCAGGACCTATATTTTTTGAAGTAAGCTCACTATGGGGCTTAATTATGTACATTTGGAAAAGTGACATGAATTCAACTAGTGTGGTCATGAAGGAAAACTGATAATCACAGCAAAGTCCTTGTGATGTTCCCTAAATGCTACAGTGCATATTTGTTCTGTCACAGTTGTTTAGGGCCAACACTTGCTTGCAATAAATGAGTAGGCACACTGGAAAAAATGGGACTGCTTGCATGAGTAAACTGAGTAGGATTTGGTCCTTGAGGTTTGTATACAACTCCGCCCTATAGAACTGTATTCTGTTGACTTGTAGGCATATAACTTGTACTATACTACCACAGGTTTTCCTCTGGGGTAATTGTAGGCACTGAATTTAAAGGCCATGATACAACTCGCACATTTTATACATAAAAAATAAACCTAACAATGGCTAACCATCACCATGGCCCCTTTCCTTGTATGTTATATATGCTCACCTTGTACTGCTTGTCTGTCTTTATAGTTTGTGTCCTCAAGGCAAGGGTTGTCTTCCTATTTCTGTATAGTGCCTAGTCCCATGTGGTGTGCTACCATAATATAAATTATGCTTCAGTAGCTTTGCAAAGTCTATTTAATTCAGAAACTAAATTGTTCAAGAAAAACATAGACAAAATGGGAAGTGTTTTTGTTTACATGTGTTACAGCTGATAGTTCTGATCTGATTTTGAATTGATGATTGAGTAAAACAAATATACAAGGTCTTAATTCTAGATGTTACAGTTAATAATACTATACGATAGAAACTACATTCAACTGTTGCCCCTTAAATTGGACTTGCATACCACTTATGCATGTAAAAACTCTAGAGACCACTGCTTTCTTGAAGACTTAAACAACCATCTTTCCCAAATGACAGAGCCATAAAAGAAATTCTCAGGTAGGGGAGTGTTATTGCCTATCAAGCAGGTTCTGCCAAGGACTATTCAATTGTGAATCTTCCTGGCTTTGTGGTGGCAACAAAGTTTTCTGTTACGCTGGTAAAGCAGTCTTGAAAGAAATGCTTTTTTTTTTTTAACAACATGGCTGTCGCAAGAAGTGAAATATGACTGCACTGCACAAAATCACTGTGCCAGATGTAACCCCTTAATCACATTGGTGATCAGTTACTGTAACAAATATTCCTGTTGATTTCATTGGGACTAAATATGTGAGTAACCCAATGGAATTAAGGGGCTCACAATGTGGTCGTCCTGTTTGGGTGCGTTTAGGGTGTTTCAGATATCCTAGTGCTATGCCTCTCAACCAGCGTCTGCAAGTCTGGATGGAAGCGTATTAGGAGAGCTTTGGACAGAAATATGTACTGCACCTATCTGCACTGTCAGGCATACTGCTGTTAGTCTTGAGCTTTCAGGAGCACACTTTATTTGTAGATTTAAGTGTGTGAAAACTTTTGCCCGCTACTATTCTCACTTGATAATGTATATTTGCAAACTTTATAGCATAAGTGCAGTTCCCGCTACAGTGAAGACTTTGTGCTACAGCTGGAAAAAGAGTTGGTCCAAGCCAGACTAAGTGAAGCGGAATCCCATTGTGCTCTGAAGGAGATGCAAGATAAGGTTCTAGAGATGGAAAAGGTAAATCAAAATCATGATCCTCCGTATAAAGTAGCACTGTAAATAACCACACTAGTTCCCATAGTTTAGCTGCATGATTGTGCTGCAAAAATCTATCATGTTTGGTTTCTAGCTCATGGTTGCAAAAAACCTTCAAAAATCTGTGATGAATGTAACCAAAAGCAAAGATGTGTGCTTGAGCCTTCAGAGATCTTGGAGCAATAGCTCAGGTGTGAACAGTTCCCTTTCATTTCATTTCCATGTGATCACATTGAATTCTGGTGGTGGTCCGTGTAAACATTTTATTTCATTGTTGATAGTTTTGTCAAGCCTCAAGATAGTGTCCATCCAATGCTTGGACTACTGGTAGATATTGATGCAGGGTGTAGCTAGCTGCTGACAAAGGTACCTGTTATGGGGAATGAGGAATTAAAGCTCTCCTCCTTCCCAAATTTTCAAGTGCTCGTTGGGCAGGAAAATTTCCAAAATGAGAAGGAAAAAGATGCCTCCCCTTCACAGTATCAAAAACCTCAACTCTCTCTTGGATGTCAAAACCAAAACCATCTCCCTCATTTTCATGCATATTGAAAGTTACAATTGTCCTCTAACAATCAACTGTCAAAACATCCAGCTTCCTTTGCAGAACAAAAATCTATAGCACATCAAAAATTTTCAGAATAAGATGGAATAATCCCAAATGATATAACTGACATAATGTACTGCATGGCAGTCTGCCCCTCAAAGGGTCTGTTGAACCAGGGAACAGCAAGCCCTGGCAGAAGTTGGAAACCAGCAGATAATGATTGACTCTGATTCCCAGTAGGAAGATATAAGTGAGGCTACAGCTCCGTAAGGGTGGGGAAACAGGAGAGAGACATTTTCCTGACCAGCAGCAGAAGGGTGTATCAGATGGGGTAGGCCCTATGATCCCCCTGAGGCCAAGGGAGGTCATGACCTTTTGAGCTTCTGGGGTGTAAAGGATCTTGCAGTATCAGGCCAGGTCAGGACTATCCCTTTTTGTTACTTTTTCTATAAATCGTGCATTTGTGTGGCAAAAGAATAAAAGCCTGTATAGAAGGCTAAAACAGAGGTGGCTGTGGCTGCCTGTTTTGTCCCCAAGCTGGTGGACAGACCCACCAGACTAAAAGGACTTTGATCAAAACTTATATTTTAGGCAAAGTAAGACCTGGAGTACAGTGTTTTTAAAAGTAACATCTTGACTCATAACAGGTAAATCAAATTCTCTGGAAGGCTTGGCAGGTGTGTGGTGGTGTAAGATACGTAAAACATTAAGGCAATAACAGATAAATTTAACATGTTCAAATAAGAATTCGTGATCTGACCCCAAAATTCAGATGAGCATTTACTTATATTTAAGCCTCTTCAAACAGGGACATGATATTCTTTAAATTTAAAAAATCAGTGTACGTCTGAAAAAAGTTATAACCATAACAGATAAAACCCAGTTTTAGGAAATAACTTTATAATGTTACAGCATCTCTGGACTGGAGCATGTACACTTGGGTGGATGAGAGGACCTAAAATAACCAAAAGTTGCTTTGACTACTGCAGTCCACTATCTTTAGACCATGTAGGTTGGGAAAAATTATATTCATTGTCCCAAGGTCTACACTGATGCACTAATAGTTCAGACGCCCAGAAGGATGTACTGTAGCTGTTCATACTTGGAAATAGCTACAGCACTCCGTCTGAGACCTTTTTGAAGCTGTTAAAGTGGATGTTCACCATCTGTTAATTCTGATGGTACTATTGAATCCTAAGGTTTTAAATAAATACTATGTTAGCCAAATCATCATGATCCCCAAAGGTACAAAAAACAACCAGTGTTTCTTAAACACTAAAAAATGGTAGGGTGGGGGAGGAACAACACTTTTAACAGCAGTTAAAATCCGTCACGCATTAGCAATGTGATGAGCAGGGATGCTCCTGTTCAGGTGGATTTCTTTTTTAAATTTCCCTGTTACTTTTTGGTTGTTTTAATTTGTTTCAGTAATTCCATGTTAGTATTTTAACTTTTTCCAACCTGTTCTAACCAGCTATTCTTCTTTCTGGTTAGTTTCCCCCAGACTTTTTTTTCCTCTTTCTGTTTTTCTTTTTCTTCTCTCCCGTCCCCCCGAGTAGGGTTCTGCTTCTGTCCCTGTTTCATATTTCCTTGCCCAACTGCCATTCTGAATCTTCATTGACCCATCTTTTTTCAACATCACTTTCTGCTGCCCTTTTCAAGGATGAACAAACTTTCCAAAAATTAGTCTGAGATCTCATTCATTAATAAGAGATGTGTAGGATCGAATGGCAAAAGTCGCCTTAATGATATAAAATCTATTCCACCTTCACTTTATCTAGCAAAAATAGAGTTCAAAACCTACAGACTTGTTTTCCATGCATTTTTGTTGGCATCATTAATACCAAAGACAGTGTAAGCAGTCCGGCTCCCTGCCCTGCTTTTTAGTGATGCCATCAACTCCAGCATGAGAAGTCTAGAGGCCAGGTGGGCTGAAATCTTGGTATGTAATTTTAGTTCATACTTAAAAGGTATTTGTCTAACTTAAATCCATACTTTATTCTATCAACAATCTCAGATTTAGCTTTAAAGCTTCTCATTTCATCTTAAGGTGCATCAGGAATAGTAATCACTCCATGTGATCTTGGAACAAAACTTCCTAAATGTACATTTCTTCAATTAAATGTTTAAGAGGGTCTTCTTTGCTACAGAGGAACAGTTCTTTACCTGATGAGAATAATGTTGCCAGACTCCAAGAAGAACTGATTGCAGTGAAGTTGAGAGAAGCAGAAGCTTTGATGGGCCTAAAAGAACTTAGACAGCAAGTCAAGGATTTGGAGGAACACTGGCAGGTATGCATATAAACCTCTTGATAAACTTAAATATTTTTGAATAAAGCAGGATAATTGAATATGTAAGTCTGAAAAATGGGGTCAAGTAGACTGGTGACTGGGTCTGTACAGAAATGGCATATTAAATGAGGGAGCCACAATGTGTTTTTACTTTAAAAATGTAAAATGGATCCAGGTTGTAGATGAGGGCTTTCTACCTCATGCCACAAATTAAAACCTTCTGGTGGGAGATATACAAGTATAAAGTAAAGATCCTATTTCAGTGAATGCAAGTAGAGGTTGGAGCTTAGCAAAATCCTGCTATTCAGGTGTTTTGAAATACTCCAACTTCTCTTGTTTTAAGGACAGACTTTCAGTTTCATGATTGCCCCAATTGAAAATTCCTGTCCCCAAGCCACTGTCTCTCAGTTTTTGTAACTGCAACCTTGTGGCTGTTTGTCGTTTTTATGATGAACTGTAATGCTATGTTAGTCTTCTGTTTGATTCTTTAAAATTGTTGTGGTGGATTGTGAAGTACTTCATTCTTCAGCAGATGAGGTAATAGTATTTTAGGAGAGTCCTGAGAGATAGCTATAGATACATAATCTAAAAAAAGCCATTATAAATGATTTTAGCGTCATCTAGCTCGCACTGCTGGAAGATGGAAAGATCCATCCAGAAAGAACACTGTGAATGAACTGCAAGATGAATTGATGACAATCCGATTGAGAGAAGCAGAAAGTCAGGCAGATCTAAAAGAGATGAAACAAAGAATGATGGAGATGGAAACACAGGTATGTTATTGAAAACTAGTACTGAGATGGCAGAGAGTTAAGCATTATTGTGATCCAAACTGAATGCTGGCACCTAGGGATGCCGAGGGATAGCCTTTACCAGTGACAGTAGCATAATGAGACAGTACAACAATCTTATGCTTTTCGACTGGTTAAGAATGAGACAACAGTTTGATTCCCTTCCACTTCTTTTCAAGACTTATGATATATGACGCTCCATCTTTCTAAACTTCCCACCTTGATGTTAAGTAATGAACTCGCCATGCTGGGTGGATATGTATGAATCTCAATTGTTTTACAGTCCTAGTTTAGTACAATAAGTGTGTATTTTTAAATCCATTAAATTTAATAGGCAAAATTTATCTGACAGAAATACTATCTGCTCCTTTCCTTCCCCTTGGGAGTTGCCTATGTGGTTTTGCCTGATGGTGACCTTCTTTCATAACCCATGAATCTGGCTCCTGAATTGGCCAGAGGATCCTTGCAGATCAGCTGTGTGCTGCCAATACTTAAGAAAGAGTTTGCACCAACATTTTGCCTCTTTAGCTGTGATAAATTCCATGTGGCTGGGGTGTTTGTGAAGAGAGAAGTGTAACATGTTTACCTATTTAAATTCTGCTATAACCAAGGAATGAGGGAGCATCACTTGACCAAAAAAAACCTGTATTATGTGCACTTCACCAAACACTTTTATTCCTGAAATTTCTGTTGACACTATAGCATAGTATTGAACTTCTGTTACTTGAAAGGAGGTGAGGAGTGAAGGCTTTGCAATCGACTTTTGGGAATCCTCTCATGGAAAAAGTCTCAAACATAACTGACACAGGGAGAAACCTGGTACATTTTACATTCTGAATGCATCTCAGCACTACCAGTACCATTCCCTGCTGTCCCAGGAAGCAGGAGTTGGGACACATGGTGGTGTGGTGTAAAGAACTGACTCTGCACCCAGTATTTGGCCCAGAGTCACCAGTTAGAATTTGTTACATGCCACTGATGGAGTAAAAAGCTTCATAAAATATCTCAGATAAGTTAATTAAACCTTTTTCATTAGGGTTGCTAACTTGGCATTGTAGAAATTACTTTCATTTAATGCATTTTTTATTTCAGTCAGCAGGGGGGTATAGTTATCCTGTTTTATCATATGCCATGTACTAACAATCATAAATAACCTCACTTCAGTGTATTTCCTTAGTGCTTGTATATAGACGTATGCTGTTATCTTCCATTTGAACAATAATTTGGTTCATATATCATTTTGTATATAAACATATATAGTCTTTCTAGGCAAAAATATAATTTGCCTTTCAGTGTTGAACATACTTGAGTTACTAATCTTAATGTTCTGTATACACTAGACCAGGTGTTCTCTCAACAAATTTTTTGGTGGCCTCAAAGTGCGGCCACCAACTCTCACTGGTGGCCACACTGATACTTTTTCCTAAAATAGTTAATTAACTTTAGGGAAAAACAATTAAATATGCACAGATACACATCCAAATCATTGTAATTTATATTTGTAAGGTTTTTTGGCAGACTCAATACAAATAATGCTGCCTCCTCTTTGGGAGTGATATTTGTAAATTTGTTCATATCACAGCACACTGAGTAGCTACCTGGGAAGCTATGAAAAGTGACGTGATTTTTAACAAACATACAAGTATCGCTTTTCACAGATAGCTAGTAAGTCTGCTGTGAAAAGTGATACTTACATGTTTGTTAATATCACTTTTCTCAGCAAGCCCCAGGACCCATTAAGCCCTGTATGTGGTGGGGCTTCAGGGGGAGGTGGCAGGGGCCAGATGCGATGGTAGGATGGATGCTGGGCAGTGTGGGGGGGCTCGGGTGGGGGGGGGCAATGGATGCAGTGCTGTGGGAGACAGCAGGGGCGATAGGGATGGGTGAGTTCAACTGTCAAGTGGTCAGAGCCATGACCTGGTGTCTGCTATGTGGCCGGGGCTCAGTGCCCATGGCCAGAGCCCAGAGCTGGGGACAGGAACTGCATAGCCGGAGCCAGGGATTGGTGCCCGCTGCTGCGCAGCCAGAGCTGTAGGTCAGCGCCTGGGGACCAGTGCCTGTCACCACAAGGCCAGAGCCCAGGACTGCATGGGTGGAGCCAGGAGCCCGCACCTGCTGCTGCACGGCCAGGACCAGGGATCAGCACCTGGGGCCAGCTCGCACCACCACGTGGCCAGATCTCGGGAACAAAGCTGTGGGTTGGCACCTGCTGCTGTGCAGCTGGGGCATGGATCAGCGCAGCCAGAGCTGCGGGTTGGCACCTGCCACTGCGTGGCCCGAGCTTGAGACTGGAGCTGGGGGCCAGCGCCTGCTGCCGCGCAGCTGGAACCAGAGGGTGGAGGCGAAGTCCCTCAGCTCGAGGTCAGGGCTGCGTGGCCAGAGCCGGGGTGGTCAGTACCCACTGCCCCGCGGTGGGAGCCCAGGGCTGCACGGCCAGGCTCCTGAAGTCTCCCTGCTGGAGCCTGACGCCGAAACCCCCTCCCCTCAAGGTGGGTCAAGAACTCACCTTGCTGCTGCAGCATTGTGCCCCACCTCTCTCTCCAGAGGCGGTGTGGGGTGCTGCACATCCAGGAGCAACAAGGAAGGAGTGGGAGAGGCTGATCCTCCCCCGCCCCAATCACTGCCCAGATGACTGTCGTGGCTACATGAAAACCCCCTGATGTCTGCATTTGAGAAACGTTGCACTAGACCACCTGGTATCTGAGTATACTTTATCAAAACATATTTTCATTCAAAATAAACATTAAGATGAGCAATTTTTAATTGCAACAAATCTTGGAATGCTTCTTGCTCAATAAAATAACCTTTTGATTTACTGAATTTGTAAATAAAACTGACTTGTAAATCCTGTTTATAAAATATCTATTGGAAGAAATGTTAGTGCTTTCCTTGTCTATTTAGGTAGGTGTGATAAGACCTCTTCTGACACACTTTTTTTTTATAAATGTCAGAACCACATCAACAGTAACCATTTACGGAGGGCGGAGCAAGAGGTCAGCAATCTACAAGGAAAGGTGCAATATCTTTCTGCGCAGAACAAAGGACTTCTTGCTCAGCTGAGTGAAGCAAAACGTAAACAAGCTGAGACTGAGTGCAAGGTAACCAGCATCATGAGCACACCATTCATGTACAAAGTATATATTCACATTCTTCTTTCTTATTTGTGACAACCAGATCCATATTTTCAGCTTTATATAGACAACAAACCTCACAAAAGCAAAACCTTACATTTTCTAGTGAATTAGAAACATCATCTTGGATTTACCACCCACCAAAAGGAGGGATGACAACCTTCTCCTCTAATTTGTGGTCCTGTGGAAGTTAACTTTTGAGTAGAACTACACTTTAAAGTAAGTGACTGTATAAAAGGCACAGACTTACACAGCAGACTCTGAACATGGTTTACTCAGACATAACTGATTGCATTCATGACAAAGTACTTTATAGTACTTTAATTCTGGTTAGCAGAATCAATATAGCTGTGTGAGGGGTCACAAGGGTAGAATTAGAGTGGAAGGGGACATGTCCCCAGGGTAGGGTGTGACGGTACCCACTGTCCAGTGGCAGCCTATCTTTCTGTAGAGTGTCTACAATTGGTCAATCTGTGTCCAAGAAGGCTGGGTAGAACAGACCTCTTCATTGTGGTCAATCCACAAGAATGAAAGAGTCTGGCTTGACTTTGAAATCCCAGGTCCAGTTTGCACTTTTTAGTTTAAAAAATCACAATTTTTTCTTTCTAAACTGCTATACCAAATTTGGACAATCAGACACCATAAACATGGAGTCTTGCAAGGCTTTTAGGAACTTCCTTGTAAAACCATACTTCAAAATTATCATTGCCCCTAAAAGTGACACTATTTAAACCAAAAGTTGTTCCAGCTCAAGTGTGTAAAATTCTTTTCCATATCAGAAGCTGAAAACAAAAGTTAAAAGCATGTCTTTACTGTACTTAATTTTCAGTACACATGCGTGGTAGGATTCCTTTAGTAAAGTAAACTAAAATATTGAATATATACAATATCTCTTCTGTGTCAGTTTTTAGTATAATCCAGAAGACTAGCATGAGCGGCACATCAATAATCAAACTACAGTCTTAAACCTTCAGCTGTACACTGTTGCATTCATATACTGCATCAGCTTCCAAATGTGTCCATGAACATATGAGTTTTGCCTTAGCAAAAGTAAATGGCTTATGTTTACACTTAAGTTCCAGATGTTTCCAAATTCATTATACAGGGCAAAGTTGAAAAAAATATATTTCAAGGAAAAAATTTCTCAAATGACACTCTTATTCAAAATGTATGCATATAGTAAGAAATAACATGCACCCAAGTGTTTGTAAGGCTGTAATTCCATCAAAGGGTTCCGATGACAGTATAAACCAAGAGTGAAGCTTGAGTGGTTTATCACTGTCACTAAATCCCAGAGATGAAATTACATCCTTATTAATATGTATAGTTTTTCTTACAATATCTCTCAAACCTGTAAATAACAAAATTTGTGAGTGTTTCAAAGTGTTCTCTTCCGGGTAATACAGTTTAATTGACTAGATTTCTGTACACTAAACTATGCTGACCTAACTTTAATCACCCTAAACTACGAAGTGTAGTATGTATTCAGCACCTCTGTCTCTTAACCAGTCTCCTAATTAACTTCATTTTGCCAGTGAAGAGTTTTTTTATTCAGTTTCATTTGATTTTAATTTAAGGTGTTTACCATTTCTCTTAGATATACTCTAGTCCTCCTCCCCTAGGACACTCAATATCTCTTTAGAAAGGATTTTCGTTTTTCCTGCTCTTTACATTGTACTGTTGCTAGCCTCCTTTTTTCCAATGCAACCTAAAATAAGTGTACAGGTAATTGGGTATTAATGTGCAGTGGAATTTGACAAGCCAATGAAAGTTGTTTTTTAGGAATCTGCCCACTGAATATTAAATGTCAGCTCTCTGTTCCTCTGACTAGAATCAGCACTTCATTCTACATAAGAGTTGATTTCTAATGCTGAATCAATTACTGCTTTCCATATGTTGATTTCCTTACTAGATGTTCACAACTGTTTTATATATTGGTGGCATTTCTTAGTGTATAAGGGTATGTCTACACTACGAAATTAGGTGGAATTTATAGAAGTCGGTTTTTTAGAAATCGGTTTTATATATTCGAGTGTGTGCGTCCCCACAGAAAATGCTCTAAGTGCATTAACTTGGCAGAGTGCTTCCACAGTACTGAGGCTAGAGTCGACTTCCGGAGCGTTGCACTGTGGGTAGCTATCCCACAGTTCCCGCAGTCTCCGCTGCCCATTGGAATTCTGGGTTGAGATCCTAATGCCTGATGGGGCTAAAACATTGTCGCGGGTGGTTCTGGGTACATATCGTCAGGCCCCCGTTCCCTCCCTCCCTCCGTGAAAGCAAGGGCAGACAATTGTTTCGCGCCTTTTTTCCTGAGTTACCTGTGCAGATGCCATACCATGGCAAGCATGGAGCCCACTCAGCTCACTGTCACCGTATGTCTCCTGGGTGCTGGCAGACGCGGTACGGCATTGCTACACAGCAGCAGCAACCCATTGCCTTGTGGCAGCAGACGGTGCAATAGGACTGGTAGCCGTCATCATCGTGTCTGAGGTGCTCCTGGTCGCCTGTATGAGGTCGATCAGGAGCGCCTGGACAGACATGGGCGCAGGGACTAAATCTGGAGTGACTTGATCAGGTCATTCTCTTTAGTCCTGCAGTCAGTCCTATTGAACCATCTTATGGTGAGCAGGCAGGTGATACAGATTGCTAGCAGTCCTATTGCATCATCTTCTGCCGGGCAGGCAATAGATGAGGATGGCTAGCAGTCCTATTGTACCATCTTCTGCCGAGCAGCCATGAGATGTGGATGGCATGCAGTCCTTCTGCACTGTCTGCTGCCAGCCAAAGATGTAAAAGATAGATGGAGTGTATCAAAACAAGAAATAGACCAGATTTGTTTTGTACTCATTTGCTTCCCCCCCTTCCCCATCTAGGGGACTCATTCCTCTAGGTCAGCACTGCAGTCACTCACAGAGAAGGTGCAGCGAGGTAAATCTAGCCATGTATCAATCAGAAGCCAGACTAACCTCCTTGTTCCAATAAGAACAATAACTTAGGTGCACCATTTCTTATTGGAACCCTCCATGAAGTCCTGCCTGAAATACTCCTTGATGTAAAGCCACCCCCTTTGTTGATTTTAACTCCCTGTAAGCCAACCCTGTAAGCCGTGTTGTCAGTTGCCCCTCCCTGCATCAGAGCAACAGCAAACAATCATGTATCTGAGTTGAGAGTGCTGTCCAGAGCAGTCACAATGGAGCACTCTGGGATAGCTCCCGGAGGCCAATACCGTCGAATTGTGTCCACAGTACCCCAAATTCGAGCCGGCAAGGCCGATTTAAGCGCTAATCCACTTGTCAGGGGTGGAGTAAGGAAATCGATTTTAAGAGCCCTTTAAGTCGAAATAAAGGGCTTCATCGTGTGGACGGGTGCAGGTTTACATCGATTTAACGCTGCTAAATTCGACCTAGTCCTAGTGTAGACCAGGGCTAAGT
Organism: Caretta caretta; assembly: GCF_965140235.1. Lineage (NCBI taxonomy): Eukaryota > Metazoa > Chordata > Testudines > Cheloniidae > Caretta > Caretta caretta. The sequence goes on from NC_134213.1 coordinate 75,438,885, forward strand.
AATGACACTTCCCCACTTGTAAATTCTTGTTTCATAGGGTTTAATACTAATAATCACATCAAATCCTTATTAAATATTGCAAAGAAGTGGGGTATCCTCATCCTTTTCATAAAGTAAGAGAGCACTTTGAGTATCCTCTAATCCAGATTCTAGATTAAGTTTGTATCCATCCTCATCTGGATAATTGGCATGGAAAACCTTGCTCTAAAATGGGTTGGGACGAGAGGCTAGTGGATATTCAGTGCAAGCAGGGACTGTGTGTTTGTCAAGTGTAATCCTTGTGGCCAGTGAATGAGGTGGAAATGCTAACTATGATCCTGGCTAGACCCTGAATTTTGGATCATAATCATTAGTCCCTGAGGGGTGTATGAGGCTTATATCACAACATGCTTCACAAATGCACATTTGTGATGCTCTGAGATCTGTAGGATAATGTTAATATGAAGTTAGAATCAAGTTATTTGCGCCAAATGGAGATTATTTGGCATTCTGGCACATTATCTGAACCGTGACTTTGAATGTAAGCTTGGAACAGGCCCCATATCTAATTTTTTGTACAGAATCCTGCATAATGGCATTAATATACATTTTTTATTTGTAAATTGTATTAATAGACAATTGTGACAATTAATTAATAGACAATAGACAATTGTGATTAACTTGCTTAGGTAGGACTGTCCTAATTTTCCCTCCACTTTCCCCTTCCCCAAAATCCTGTCACTGATATAATCTGTCATGCCTGCTGTCCTCCTGTTGTCCCCACACCCACTCTTCCCTGACTTGCGTCTTGCTTCTACCTCTCAATAAAAGCATGCTGTGGTCTCTCCATCCTCAAGAAGCAGTCCCTTTATTCCACCTGCCTTTCCAACTACTTCCTCTCCCATCCTTTAATCTCTAAACTCAAAGGCACTATTTGCCACTGTTGCCTACAATTCCTCTTTTCTAGCTCCACTTGGCCCCTTCATTCCACTGAAATTAATCTCACCAGGATCTCTGACTCCTTTCATGGCCAGAATTTCTGGCTCTTTACCTAATCCTCCTTCACTTGCTTATAAAACTGGTCACTTGCTCTTTCTTGACATCTTGTCCTTCCTTGGGTATTTGTGTCCTCTCCTGGCTCTTCTACCCTCTGATCATTCTTTCATTGTATCTCAGTGGATCCTCCTATTTTGTGGGCAGTCACACAAGCTCTTCACTTGACCAACTTCTCCTTTAACATTTTTTTGGGCTTCTTGTATGACTTCAGCTACCATGTGTATGTGGATAGGTTTGAGAGTTATCTTTTCCACTCTTAATCAGCTCCTTCCAACCTATCCCACATCTCAGCGTGTCTTTCTGACATCTTGGATGTGTCACTGCAATTTAAACACAACATGGGCAAAACTGAACTCCCTATCTTTACTTTCCAAGCCTCCTCCCCTTATCCTTTTTGTTACTGTTGACAATACCATCATCTTTCCTACTGTCCATAAACCTAGATGTTTATATTTGACTCCTTCTGCCTTATCCCATGTATCCAGGCCACATCCAGATTTTTCTATAACACTTTTGAGTGTTCCTCCCCCTCTTAGCTGATCAGGTAAACCTTTTGTTCAGTTTCTCATCTCCCATATTACTACAGTGACTCCTGTGACCTCCCTGACAACCACATCATTCATCCCTAGGCTATTCACAACAAAACTGCTAGAATCTTCCTTGTCTTTTTATTCTAAACACATCTCTCTCACACCTTCTTGAGTGCCTCCATTTGCTCCCCCTCTTCCACAGCATTTTGTTAAGCTTCAAGTACAGTCCTTAAGACAATTCTGTCCCTCTTGTCTCCTGCTCTGCCAACAAGGCTATCCTTGATTCCCCTATGTTTGCATCTCCAGCTCTTCTTGCTTTTTTCACGCAACCTTCTGCTTGGAATGCCCTTCCTGAACTGGTCTTTAAGGGCAAATATTGCCTTCTTGCATTCCTCCAAGACCCACTGTTTCCATGATATTTGCAAAAAGTTAGTCAACTAATAATGCATAAGTTTGAAGGGTGGTTGAGTGTAGTTATTTTTTAAAATGTGCCTCATGTGCTGTTTATATAATCTTGATTGCATCCCTCTTCGCACAGTGTATGTTTGTTTTAGACTGCAAGCTAAAGCCTGGGTGGTTGCTACCAGAATACAAGCACTTATTTAAAGTAGCATTTTGTAGTAGAAAACCTATTGGAACCAGTTTTATAATAGCACTTAGCTTATTACATTTTCTGGTATGTTTTCTGTTCACTTGCAAAACTTAATGCACACAGAGAAGGTGAAACTTTTGCAAGTCCCCCCAAGCAATATATTTTTTTCATGTTAGCATTACCTTTTGTGGAGAGATCTCAGATTCTCCTCTCCCACCCATTTCCCCCTCCAATAACAACCGAACACATCCTCAAAGCCTCAATCTTCATTCTTCTAGCTGAGAACTGAATGGGTCTCCCATGTACATAAACTGTGTTCTTTAATTTCCTGAGGGACAGGCATGTATGGTGACTCTTTCAGCCAAGTAAAGAGATCTTAAAATTAGAATATCTGCATGGGTAACCAGAAAAACCTCAAGTATGTATACAATCTAAATCTGGGAGTTTCCTTACTAGCATGACTGTCATCAATCAATACAACCTCTTTGGAATAAAATGAGAGGTTTTCCATTGCAGTATCAGGGGCACTAGTTTCTCTAGTTTTAAATATTTTCATTTTATATCAACTAAAAGTATAGATGGGACCTGCTAGACATGGTTCAAGCAGAAATGCTTTGAACCAAAGAAAATATGTCAATGTAAGGAACCAGAAGGTATAAGAACTGTTGCAGTGTTTGGGAATGATGGCCATAGCAATGTTAATTATACCTATCACTGAAAACTAGGTATTTTAAGAGGACATGTGGGGGCCCCAGGGCCAGAGGGGAGGAACAGTAGAGGCTACATGAAGTCCTCAAGTCTCTTGCCTGAAATGGTGACACAGATCTTCATTCCCCAAATGCAAGTTAATTTGACAATAGATGTTTTGAAATTGGTTGGAGTCCTACTGAAATGATTTTCATATTTGGGCCACTTCAGCACAACCCTCTTGAAAGCCAGAAAATTTAACATGCTATGGATGTTCAAAAATACGGTGTCCAGTGGGCAACAATAGTCCAGTGGGCAACTATTCACTAATATTCCAAACCTAATAGGGTTGATCTCTTCCTTCATGTTCGTCCATCCAGTGTTTTAAGAGCCACCTAATTAGGCCTCCCTTCCTCTCTGGGATCGTATCCTCTCATCTAAAACTTACTGCGTCAGAAATGTGTAATATTAGGACTAATTAAGAGAATTGTATATCTGAGCAAATGACTTTAAAGTATAGACAAAGTCATGCAGTCAGAATAATTTTTCTTGAAAAACCTTGACCCCTCCCCTCCCCCCCCCCCCCAAAAAAAAAAAAGGTCTTAGACTCCTGTCCTGATTGCCAGTCTCCTGCTTGGGGAGGGGGAGAATAGTTCCTTTGCAGTGTTATCATTTCCTTGTTGGATGCTACTGCTTTGCAGTTTAATTCCTTGAATTTCTCCAAGAATAAGTCCAGTTGAGCAAAGTTCACAGATCTGTGCAGCATCTGACTAGAAGAGGCTGCTCAATAAAGGGAGCTAGGGTTTTTTTTATTGGCACACTTCCCACTGCTGAAGTGAAAGATGCTGCATCTTCTGGTTCTGAGACGTTAGCTGGTCCACTGTTCATTCCTCAGTTATTTGTCATGAAACTGTAAAATCACCTGCTATGTACCATCAGTGTATTAGTCTAATTTTGAATAAGTTGACCATACTTCTCAACTTAACTGAGAGCAGATACATCGACTTGTTGTGAACATTTCAAACTTTATCAAGAATTTGAAGTGTCTGTCAGTGTGTTCCTCTTGTTGTATCTGATCAACAATTCACCAGCTGTATGATGTCATCTTGAATTGTTTGTAATCAGCACAGTCAGATTAAAAGGAATCCAGTTACTATACTGTTAGGGCTAAACTCTGCTTTAAGGTAAAGTAACCCAGCAGCCCTGCATGGGTGGAACTGAGGGCAGAATATGGCCCTCAGCCTGAATGAGATATGAGGTCTGAGTCAGTAGCATTACATTTGTTGACTCTACGGTTTTCATCACTCTGAAAAATAACAGGTAACTAATGTAGTAGAACAGGTCCACAGTTATTGTGAAAGTCAGAATTTAGAAAAAAACACTTCACAATATCAAAGAGGGAGTGCTCTTTTTTTTAGTCTTTGTAATCTTCTAATAACTAAGTCTGAAATTTAATTTAATTGATGGCTGTAGAAGTGATAGTCAAGTAACAGAAGGAAAAATCATGTCCACAACGTGCTCTAATAGTGCAGTGATGGGAAACAACTGATGTTCTTTGTTTACAAGATCCAATAAAAGGCCAACTTTAAAATTACTGTAACGACTGTTCCAGAATAAAAAAAATACAGTTCAAAATCTAAATGGGTCTGATTTTTGGTACTGCCTTTACATCAGAAATACTGTTATCTATCCAAGTTCTGATAACTATAGCACAGTTATCAGATTTCAAATAGCTGAAAAAAATCAAGCATCAAACTCTAATGGAAGTGTGACAATCTCCAAATTTAGGGAAATTTATTCTGTAGACTTCTAAAGATATTTCACACAATACGAATCTTATAGGACCTTTGTGGTCTGAACTAACTTCCATTCCCCACAATGTTTAACTAAAAGATTATTTAAATTTGATTTTTTTTTAACTTGAATGTCAAACATCTGCATTGTAGAATGGCATACACTTAAACCACTGCTAGGATATATGGCTCAGGTGCTTGATTAAAAGGACTTTAGTTATAGTGGTTTGTCACTGTTACAGATAATCCAGTTTGATGGTAACATTACCAGTTGCCTTATGTGAAACGAGTCAGTTGAGAGGGCATGGACTCCTGTGATAGATACCTTGTTAGCACTGGGAGGCCAATGTTTGAATTACTATGGAGACTAAGCCTTTGACAGCTAGGGGTGTGCTTTACATGCCAACTGTTGAGGTACACTGGTTTGCAGTGTTACTGTCCATGCTATATCACTTCTGTGGATGAAGAGAATACTTCACTTGTACTCTTAATCTAGTCCTTTTCCTGGGTATTAAAATCTTAAATAACACTTTTAGTTATATTTCTTCTCCTCTCTCTCCCCCATCCCCCAAATAAAGGGAAGACAAAGAACAAAATAGAGGAATGGGGAAGGGAGGAAGGGGGACAGGGAGGAAGAGCCCCATCTCGAGTTTCATCTGCTAGGAATAAATTAGGGTATATCTATGCTACAATTGAACATCCATGGCTGGCCCATGTCAGCTGACTTGGGCTCAGGCTGTAGGATTGTAAAATTCTATGTAGATGTTCAGGCTCAAGCTGAATCCCTGGCTCAGGGAGCCTCCCCCTCAGAAACCCAAAATATCAGAGAAAGTTCTCTTGATTTTACAGCTTAGCCCTATTCACCTCTTTTTCAGAACAAGGAAGAAGTGATGGCAGTAAGACTCCGTGAAGCAGACAGCATAGCAGCTGTGGCAGAACTCCAGCAGCATATTGCTGAACTGGAAATCCAGGTAACAAATAACACTTGCAAATGCTAAATGTGCAACATAGTACTGGCCCCATCCTTATTTAGCATTATCCCTTTTATTTGCTCCCTTTTCCTTCTTATCTAAGCACAAGGCCATGCTACTCTAATGTTGGGTAATGCTGTACTGTTGAATATTTCCTTTTAGAAATAAAGACCTTGCTTTCTGTCAAATAAATATATTTCTGGGATGTTAATTATTGCTTCCATGCAAGTGACAGAGAGCCATGCATTTCCTCTTGGCTTCAAACTTGCATGTTTGCCTTTGCTGAATTTGTCAATGTAATGTAAATGTAAATTACCAATGAATGTTTCAAAAATTGAAAACCTCCTTTTAGATTTAAAAAAAAAATTCTCATCGTTTAATTCCAGTCACCTTTCTTGTTTTGCCCAATTGTACTGCCAGGGCCAGAAGTGTAGGCATTGTCCTAAACCCACATTTCAATTGTCTCAGCTATATATTGTTTGACTTTAACTATAATAGTCTTACTACAGGCCATAGCAAGAGCATCTGAGGGTGCTTTCTGAAGCTTCTATTTCAACCCCCTCACTTCCAATCTATACTTCTGGGCTTATATTGTTCCATGGCCTGATGACTTGCTGGCTCTAGGGATAATCAGTGACAATTATGTACCCTTTAGGTACTTTTCTGCTATCAAAAATCTGACCCCATGTCTCACCTACAACTCTTCTGTCTTAACTCTGCTGTGCCAGTTTTAATTGTCCTCCTTACAACTTCTCACAGCTGAATGTCAACTGCTGTCTTAACTGGGACTTCTCTCTTCCCTCTGAGTTGCTGTAACAACTTCAGTCGAGAGCTTCCTCTTGCCCACTCACCAGATTGATTTGAGGGAATCAACCCCCGAATCCCCTGGTGTTCTAAGCCTCTAGAGTCAGAACAGAGTCCAGGCACTGCTGCTGTCTAGCAGTCTCTAGACACGGTCTCTCGAGTGCAAACCCTCCGTCTAGCATGCCCCTTCTGAGAGCAGTGACCACATGCCCTACTGCCCAGTCCCTGGAACCATTGCTAAGTCCTCAAACTTTCCTCCTGCGCTGCCCGGCTTAAAAACTCTCCCAGAACTCCAGCCAGGTGGTGGTGTGAATCCACAGTCTACTACTTCATGGACTGTGGGGTGGTAGGCATAATGCGTGAAATTCAGATACTTTGCACAGGATTCTAAAACCATTGCTCTTTATTTAATTGCACGACATACATGGATTAGTTTTTAAAAAACAAAACCCTTTGTATATTTCCCTGCCTGTTTCCTCAACACTCCAAAGTATAATTTGGGATGGGGTGAAGATTCTCTGGGAGCTGTCCAGGCTTGTGTTCTGAAATGTGGAGTCTTCTTCCCCCAGCTCCTCTTCTCTGGCCTTGGCCAGTCTGTCCTCTTCCTCTTGCCCCTTTCTTTGCGCTTTCTTTTCCCCTGTGAGTCCTTTTTTTTTTTTTTTTAAACCCCTCCTTTGTTACTTCTTTCTGTGTCACGCTGCTGGTAACTTTCCACCTTCTCCATTTCCATTACCCCTGCAAACAAATTGGGAGAAATCTCTTCTGGCTTAAATGTCCTCTGGCTTCAGGCATTTCCACCTGGATAGGTGACCATTACATTCTAATAAGTTGTCATTGTCCCTGAGCTGCCAGCTATGTAACACAGCCCTGCCAGCCCATAGTAGATTCCATATTTACTTAAAGGCATTGAGTGATGCTGTAATTTTGTAGCACCAACTTCATAATATCAGTCAGACTTCCTAGTTGTACAGAGAGACTTCCCAAATTGCCCCAGTCGTTTCCTCTGAAATGTTGCCTTCAAAACGTTTCTCTTTAGCTTATTGTGGCCAAGCTTTTCTCTCCCTTTGATCCCTCAACTACTGTATCTTTTTTCCTTTCCCCTTAGCTGTACTTACATGATCCAAACTTTTTTAAAATCCCAACCTATTCCTTTACTGCACTCTTGTCTTGCTGTCTGTACAAGAAAGCGATACAGCATCTGTTCATTTTCTTTGCGACACTGATGTCTGCTTTATAGGCTGCTGTGTACAAATAAAGTTAACAGAGCCTTTATGAAGCTTCCTTTACCATGAATACTTTTCCTCAAGCACAGTAGGCACATAAATGATTGAAAGATAGAGCAATCATCTTTTTTATCACATTGTGCCTAGATACTGTGTGATAAGTGCCTTAGAAATGCATAATAAGTAAAATTATTACAGATGAATTGCTTATCTCTGAAGTAAGATAACAAGAAAATAGCTGTGTTTTAGTCAATCTCTTCTCACGTACTCTTCATATGTACTAACAAACATTTTATTAAAAAAGGTGAACTACACTTTTATCCACTTTTTTTTAAATCCTAGATTTTAAGACCGGAAGGGGCCTTTGGATCATATGGTTCAGCGACGTGAGTCGCATGCATAGTTGCACAACACCTCTGTGGGCTGCACAGAAACAAAATAGCATCCTCTTGCAGTGTGACCTCACACATACAGTGCATGTGAGGTCCAGCTGTGTGGTGAATGCCATTTTGTAGAGCAGGTCTGCTGCACTGGTGCATGCGTTCAGGAGTTGTGCAGTTGAACTAGTTAGTCTAGCCTCCTGTATAACAAGGCTGTAGAGTTTCACCATTATCTCTATATTGAGCCCAATAACTTGTTAGACTAAAGCAGACCTTCTTGCTGAAAGGCATCTGGTCTTAATTAGAAGACTTTAGGAGATGAAGAATTCACCCTCCCTTGGTAGGTTGTTCCAGTAGTTAAACACGGTCTTAAACTTGTGCCTTATATCTAATTTGAATTTGTCTGGCTTTAACTTCCAGCCATTGTTCTTGTTTGCTTTTCTCCATTAGAGTAAAGAGTTCGGTACCTGGTGTTTTCTCCCAGAGAAGGTCTAGACAACATAATCAAGTCCCCTTTCAATTTCTTTTTGATAAGATAAATAGATTGAGCTCTCTAAGCCTCATATTAAGGCATTTTCTCCAGCCTTCAGACTATCTTTGTGGCTCTGCACCCTCTCTAATTTTTCAACATCTTCTTAAAAAAATGGACACCAGAACTATGTGCAGTGTTCTAGAATCTTTAACAATATACAGTCAATCACTTCCCTACTCATTACTCCTGTTTATGCATCCAACGATCACTTTTGCCACAGTATAACATTAAAAGCTGATGTTAAGTTGCTTGTCCTTTATCACCCCTAAATTCTTCTCAATCTCTTCGCTTTCCAAGATACAGTCCCCTATTCTGTAGGTATGGCTTGCATTCTTTGTTTCTAGATGTGCAACTTTCCATTTGGCTGTATTAAAATACTTCTTAAGTAGTGACCTTGTTTTAGCAGGCCTTGTTGATGTTTCCTGTTAACATTCTGTAGCTTGTTTCAATGAGATGCATTCACTTTTTTCAGAAATAAGAAAAGTGGATGTTTTCTTCTGTTTGTAATCCATTTATGGTTTGAAGTCATTCTGTCATGTCTGACATTCAGAGTTGCTCATTTTTCAAGCTTGCGCTGTTCAGTTTCCTTTGTGTGCTGCTGATCCTATTAACAGGTTTCAGATCAGTCTGTTGAGGTAGCTGCATTTTGTATTCCAGTATTTGGCCATTGTTTTGTCATATCCCGGTTATGTACGGACACATCACTTTAAACTTGAGTTTGTATTCTTTCAGTAGAAATATTAGTTTCTCTAACATAAATCTAGGACATAAAGACATTTTAAAATGCTCATTTGTGATTAACTAGATCGTGCTAAAGTTTTCAACATATGAAAAGCATTGTGAGCAGATAAGTTCTCTTAAAGATATTGCAGAGACAAGGTGGATGAAATAATATATTCTATTGGACCAACTTTTGTTGGTGAGACACAAGCTTTTGAGCTACACAGAGCTCTTCTTCAGGTCTGTGTAGCTCAAAAACTTGTCTCTCAGTAAGAAGTTGGTCCAGTAGAATATATTACCTCAACCACCTTGTTTAATATCATGGGACTAACACTGCTACAACATTTAGCTTAAAGATAGTACCTCTGGTACCAATAATGAAGCTTGTGCTCAAAACCTACTACTTCGGGAATCCATACCCAAAGCCTTCATAACGCCTTAACCAAAAAAACAATAGAATAGTCATGGAGAATAAATGCTTATTTCTAGAGCTAGTGAACTACAGCCCCAAATAAAACACAAACAGAAGTTTTGCCTTTAAGAAGCTGCAGATCTATATATTACACAAAAAACAAACCCTACATGAACATTATTAAGGTTGCAAAGTCAAGCACTCAAAAGTTAGGAAATCTCAGAATTGAGATTGCATACATAATCTTAATTTGGCCCATATGTATTATGATCCAGACTGATTATCACATACTGTTTTTTATTTCTTAAATTTTGAGTGCTTGACTTTACACCCTTAATGTTCTTTTAACATAGTTTGTGTGTAATTTCCGATCTTATTAAAAAAGAAAATTGGGAAAGACTGATTGTCATGTGGCATCATATTGACCCTCTACATGGTTCACCAGCAGGGTAGGAACCTTTAGATCCATGACAGATTTCTGCCACTTGAACTAACAGAGTAATGGATAGCAGAAATAGATGATCTTATCCTCTATGTGAACCAGCACTAAAGGAGAAGACACTGCTAGTGAGTGGTGGATATTTGCTGCCAGCAGAGGAATGGTGACTCAGGAATCGTGGACTTGATTCTAGGCTTCGGGGAGTTCTCTAGTGGGCATAGACTATTCTGCCATTTTACCCTAAGTTTGACCTGTTCTGACCCATTCCCTCCAACCTGTCCCTGTTTCTATCTCACCACTGGCTCCTCATCCCATTCTCTTCTCACCTAGGCAGTCCCAGTTTTCTTGCCTGGTAAATCCTAATATTACCTCTCCTTACACTCCATCCCAGTCTCCCCACCCCTCTAGTTCCTTGTCCCCAGTTACCTTGGCTAGCTAACTCAGTTCACTCCCTGATTTCCGGTTGCCTGCCTCTCCTGCCCACCCCTGGGCTTCTCATTCGATTTGTGTCTTCACCTCCTCTTGTTCCAATTTTTTCCCAGCCAGTCACCGTGCTCATCCTGGCTCCTTGTCCAATCTCCAATCCCTCCCCCAACTGGTTCCAAGTCTGTCTTTTTGCCCTGCTAGTTTTTTCTTTTGTCCCAGCCTCTTCACCAGGTTTGTTGTGCCATCTACTCACCCACAATATCCTGGGTTTGGCTCTTTGTTCCCTATGTGTTTGTCAGGTGGGTTCCTCTCCCACAATACCCGTTTGCCAGCAGAGGGGTCACTGAGAATACAGGGAAGACAGGCCGCCAGTTTCAGTGCCTGGCCATTTGCTCTGTAGGGATTGTGCACACAGTGTGGTTAGCATTAGGAGCTGTGAGGGAATGGAGCATGCTCAGTGAGGCTGGAATCTTCTGAGATTAGATGTAAACCTCTAGCAAGTCTCCACGGAGCATGTGTTGTCTGCCGTTTTTTCAAAGTCTGATACATTGGCCTCATTTGGGTGGATTTTCACCAGGATGACAAAAGGCACATCCCTGACACAAAGGCTATTCCCTGCCAAAATTCAAATCTTTGCTCTATCATGGCCATGCTTTAAAGCTTTCCATAGAGAAGGTCTCCAGAATTTTGACACTGGAAAATCTGGTAATTTTCTCTAGTCTTGTCCTTAACTGCTGAACTGTTTTGGCTGAAATTTTCCAGAATAGATGCAGCGTGAGGCAGACACCCACATAGAAAATTTTATTCCAAATGGTTAACATCTGTTAGTTTTAAAAGCACATGAAAACGGGGCCTTACAACTGGAAGTATCAGGTAGCCTCAAAACTAAACTATGCTACTGCCCGACCTATAATAGAGAGATGAGAATTCTCTGTGGAGAAGGATCTGCTTCCATGTGTCCTCTTAAGATTGTTCTGTTGCATGGTCACTTCCAACCATCTCATCATTGCTCTGACCTAACCCAGGGATGCAAGAGGGTCCTTCAGGATCACTCCTCTTTAAGACATTACTACTTGTATTTCAAGTCTTAAAGTGCACTCTGGATAACAGGAATTTATGGAGTGTCTGTGGCTGACTCTAAAACTAAGTGATTAAACTTAACTTGGAGCATCACAAACGGCTACGCTTGTGGCAGTGTTGTAGGGTTGATAAAAATGCAGGGGGGGAAGTCAAGTTACCACATACTCTTCCTTTTGAGGGGGAAGGGTGCTTTTCTAAGAAACTCTAGGGATTAAGTGTCAGACCAACATGGGCCATAATCATGTTTAGCCTAAATCATGCATTTTTCCGTGAATTTTTTCCTAGGTGCAAGTGCAAGACACTTGGTGTTAAATTTGTAATACATATGAAGTATCACTACACCCACACTAATACTGATCTGACTGTACGTATACAGGTGCTAAATTTAAATCACTGTTTTGGATCACTTTTAGTTTAGGTTAAACACAATGGTAGATAAAAGGAAATGCAAAATTCTAGTACTTAACAGTGGATATAATTGTCTAACAAAATAGCTTTTGATTATTTCTCTATAACCATAGGATATTTAGGTACATTTCATAATAACTGGAAATGTTGTTTTTTGGTACGTTGAATGCAGTTTTCCCTGATGGTTTAAGGCATTCAGTTCCTGATGTTGGTAGGTTTTGAGGGTTTTAGTCTGAGTGAACATATTTAAGTGCAAAAAATAATCCATTCCACAGAGATTCCTAAGCAAAAGGCATATAAACCTGTTCCTTGTTTCATTTCTGTGTTACTCAGAGTACTCAAGTTTTAAAGAGAACTGAAAACAAATATAAAATTTAGCCTCTGTCCAACAGTGTGAACTTAAATCCAAGAAATGATTAAAAAAGCAAACCAACAAGATTCATACCGCTAAATGAATTGTCACCTTTGCCACTCTTCTTACCTCTGCTTCCCTTCTTGTGTTTGACCCCCCCATTTGTCAATTTAAATTTAGATTATAAAGTATTCAGGGAAGGAATCATGACCTGTTTTGTAAGGTATCTAAGGTGTTTTTGAAAAATTAGGTTTGAGTACAATTTATTTATTTATTTTATTTTTTTAAAGAAAACTAAACTAGTGGTCAGAACTCATTCTCTTATTCTTTAGGTCAGTCTGGACAGTGGGTAACATTGCTTCCTCCTGGCTCACTTCTAGGCAAATTCAAATAATTCTGTTGCATCTACCCTGTCCCATCCATTTAAAACTCAGTTGAGAACAATTGTAAAGGAAGTCCATGATTGTGCTAGCTCTCCTCCACAGTCTAAACCTGTAACACCGTTTTTCTAGAATAAAGCCTTTCTGTGACCTCCGTTTAACAACTTTTCCAAGTACTGACTTAAGTAAAGAAATTGTTTCCATCTTTTTCAAATTACAGGAAACTTTTTTACTCTTATCAATAGTGGTGCATGATGTTTATGATGTGTTTTTTGAAAGTCTAGGATGAGTCACCCTGAAGTCACTGAAAGGCCACTACTCACCACATTTACCCTTCTGAATAAACTTCATTTACATTTTCTAATGCAAAGTGTCTCTTCACCACACAGCAAGAGTTTAAAAAGCCTTCCGAGGTGACTGTGAAAGTCAGGGTGAGGCAGATTACTGCTATGTAGACAGTTCTAAATCAGTAAAAACATTTTAGAAGGTAAAAGAGCCTTTCCTTTTGGCTGCTATTGATTCAATCATTTCTCATCTAGTGATCTGAGGAACTGTAGTGTTCTGATCATCTCAGAGGTAGCTATGTAAATCATTTTTATCTTAAACTTTTTTTTCATATTTCAGATCTAGCTTTCTTAAACTCTTCAAGGGGGCCTTTGTATATTCCTATGTGTGTAATGCACATGCCACACCCTGGTGTCCCTGACATTCCAGAGCCTTCTGAAAAGCAATACGTTGGGACTGCTCAGGTGTCCTGTTATGGCACCAAACACCTGGACCTTAGATTTAAAAGGTCTGTGTGGCCTCGTCTCTCTCATTTGCTTCATTTCCATGGCTAGCTTTCCATGGGTTAAGGGATATTTCCACATTTAGAGTAACTTTCAGGATTCACTTTTTCTAAAACTTTAATACAAGGTAACAAAAAAAAAAAGTGTTTGGCAGTTCACACTGCCGAACACAGTTTTTGTTTGTACCAGGTCTGTTCTTTCTGGTCATATGGCCAATAATGGCTACAGAGATGGAAATATGGGTCCATGTAAGTGGCCTGCATCATGGTCCTCCATCCTTCTGTTCCTGGCTCTGCATTCCTGTTCTGCTTGGAGGAAGCCCATTTTCTGGATGGTTGCTTAGGTCAGTCTCTCCACACCTTGAACCCTCACTAATAGGTAGTAGGGGCTATGTGCCTTCCTCACCGTAAAGGCCTTATAAACATGGTCCTGGGATCCCACATAAGATTGGTCACTTGCCTTTGGGGAAAGGTCAGGGAAAGCCAGGCAAATCCGTGATGAAGTCTGTGACATTTCAGCTATGAAACCCAATCTAAGTCTTGGGTGAGCACAGAGGCTTCATCACTAGTGCTGAGAAGTAAGCCTTTCAGTGCCAGAACTTTCTGTGCTGATGCAAAATCCAGCTCTTAAGGAGCCCATCTGTGTGGGTCTCAATATACAAAGAAACCTGTTTAGGTTAAACTGTGTTCATTTCAAATGGGGGGGTTGGAGGAGAGCTGGGAAAAGAATTCCAAAAATGAGGACCAAGAGAACATTGTGCCAGCAGCCTCCTTTTAAATCCATGGGACTCCAGTTCTCGTGCCTCCACTATCTATAGGGTGGCAGTGGTGCAGATACTCTCTCAGGTAGAAGTGTAGGTTGAACTGCTGGCTATTTACAGTCTCCTAAGCACTGACTCGGTTATCTGCTCCAAGTGAATCTGGCCAACGTACATCAGATGTCCTCTGGACCCAGAGACTCATCCACACGGGGATTTCCAAGGTTGGTTCAGCTCTCCCAGTGGAGGAAAAGAATACCTAGCTTAGACACCCCCAATGGGATTCTGTTTATCAGAAGGAATTGTGGTGGCTGAGGCTTCCTGGTTCTCTTGTAACATTGGCTTCTGACATTCAGTGCCACAAGAGAATGCTTGTTGCAACACCAAGGGGCATTGCTTTTCTAGAATTCTCCCAAGTCAGCAGCACCAGGAAGTGTGGGGGTTGCATCCTGGAAGTGTGAACATGCAGAGGCAACACTCCTGGGGGGGTTCATTCATTGGTGTTCAGCTATCCTTGTGATACATGGATTTAATTTGATATTTGAGCATACGTTCTGAGATTCTTAAACAAAAAACACCCCACCAAAATCCTAAAAGTGTTTAGACTCAATATTTTCTTAAACCCTTTCATTGTCCTGATAACATACACATTGCTTGCCAAAATTGTTTGCTGTAGATTGCCTCGTCTCTTGTAGATTTTAGTCTTCAGTCGTCTTATAAATGTATAGTGTTTAAAATAACACTCATTACTTGCCTAGAGACCAGATACTCTGCTTTGTGTCATGACCTCTACTAACACCACAGATTTTCTGTAATAGTGCTCCCAAAGAAAAACCCACATCCTACGTATAACCTTAGATTTTTGAGACCTATATGAAAAGAGAGATTACTAATTGCTTCTGTTATTTCCTTTAATGGTGTGATCTCTACCTTACAAAGACTAAGATTCCATTTAGAATTCACAAGTTCAATTCTGAAACAGCCCTGTAGTGAAGAAAAGATAATGTCAACTCTTTAAAAACAAAACAAAAAAAACTTTGATTAAAAAAGACACTTAGCATTTAATACTGTGGCTTTATTTCAGCACAGAACCATGGGAAACTGAACTGAGAGTTCTGAGCTATTGGTATATTTAGCCCCAGGCAAGATGGTGGATGCAGCACACTTCCTTTCAGTTGCTTCATAGGTGGTGATGACTTCTGAAGGAAGCTTCATCAGAAGTTCTGTTTTCACAATCTTTGTGGCCAAGGTACAGGAATTTCAGGGTGGGGACTTTAAAAAGGAGGGCAACAAAGAGCCCAGAGCACTACTTCTGCTAGAAGGTATGAAGTTGGCTCTGTGGTAGTTTCAGGTATATTTAAAAGTTAAGGGTTGTTTTTTTTGTTTTTTTTTAATGGAATTAAATTGGAAAATAAGTAGTATGACTGTTAAGTACAGTACTCTTGTGTTTTGCCATCAAGCTCTACTTTGGGGCACAGTTTAAACTATTTTTCAGTATGCTGCTGTCTGTACTGACAAACTGAAGATGCATTTTAGTATGTTGGGGAAACTTAAAGCTCTTCTGGTAGCTGGGTAGCAGACAGTTTGAGAAAGTAGGATAAGTGCACTAGCTTGGATATTTCTGCTCAGCTAAGCAGTGAGATAGCTAACGAAAAGTTGAGAGCAAAGATTGAGATTCTTAAAGGAGCCTAAGGAAGTAAGATGCCCAGCTCCCATTGAAATTCAATTAATTTCCTTATTTTCCTTTTGGAAAATGGCATTTACTAGGTTTCAGAGTTAACACCATTGATGATGATGATGGTGGCAATTAACAGCTTTTAGCTCTCAGAGACATTAGTTTACCCTTTTTCACATTTGAGTTATTCTTTGCAGCCATAAGGGCTATTAAAATGTAACTTTAAAAATAATTTAAATTCTTGATCAAAATATTACAACAGAAGCCCACAGCCAGAGAGTCACTGAATATATAGGGAGCTTGCTGGTGGTTAGGGTACCAGCTCTTCCCCCCCCCCCCATTTTAAAAAAACTATATTTATAGAAGACCTATATCTACTGTCTAGGCTTTTGGGCATACTTCATTGTTAAATGCAAAGTGATGCACATTAGAAAACATAATTCTAACTACACATACAGAATGATGGGTCTACATTAGCTGTCACTACTCAGGAAAGAGATCTTGGAGTCATTGGGGATAGTTTTCTGAGCACATGTGCTCAATGTGCAGCAGTAGTCAAAGTTAACAACATTAGGAAAGAGCTATAAGACAGAAAACGTCATAATGCCACTATAAATACATGGTACGCCACAGCTTGAATATTATGTGCAGTTCTGGTTCCCCATCTCAAAGTATTAAAATTGGAAAAAGTAGAGAAGGGCAACAAAAATGATCAGGGCTATAGAAGAGCTTCCATATGAGGAGGGATTAAAAAGACAGACTGTTCAGTTGGGAAAAGACGTCTGAGAGGGGATATGGTAACGGTCTATAAAATCGTGAATGGTCTGAAGGTGAATAAGGAAGTGTTGTTTTCCCCCTCACATAACACACACATTAGGGGTCACCCAATGAAATTAATAGGCAGCAGGTTTAACACACAAAGTACTTCACATAACACACAGTCAACCTGTGGAACTCATTGCCAACGGGTGTTGTGAAGGCCAAAAGCATAACTAGATTCAAAAGAGAATCGGGTAAGTTCATGGAGGATAGATCATCAATGGCTGTTAGCTAAGATGGTCAGGGATGCAACCCTGTGCTCTTTGTCCCTGAACTTCTGACTGCTAGAAGCTGGGACTGGGCAACAGGATGAATCACTTGATTGCCCTATTCTGTTCATTCCCTTTGAAGCATCTGGCATTGGCCACTGTCAGAGAGGATAGTGGGCTAGATGGGCCTTTGGTCTGACCCACTATGACTGTTCTTAGGCTCTTACCATTTAAGAGAGCATAAATTAACTGTTTTGGCTGTAGAAGACTTGCCAAATGAAACATACTAACAAGTTTCAGAGTAACAGCCGTGTTAGTCTGTATTCGCAAAAAGAAAAGGAGTACTTGTGGCACCTTAGAGACTAACCAATTTATTTGAGCATAAGCTTTCGCTCAAATAAATTGGTTAGTCTCTAAGGTGCCACAAGTACTCCTATACTAACAAGTGTAACTTCAGCAAAAGAACATTTATTGTGTTTTGTTGGTTTGGGATATGAAAAAAACAGAAGTGTTCCTTATTTCTTTGGTCTTGCTAGGTCCTCCTCTGAAATCAGAAGGTCAGACACTATTCGTATCGCAACTTCAGTTGGGAGGCACCAGTTTAAACTGTCATTTGAAAATCTTACTTAGGAACTGTTTGATGTTTTCAAATGTGTTCAGTCTTTAACCATTAGAATACTCAAGAACTGTATACGTATTCTAAACTAAAGGATGAGAACAAAGTGTTACTGGGCTCTTGTCCTTCTCACTGTGAGCCAATAGCCTTCTGCTCTTCTTGTTTCTTTCAGTGTTCTAGTTCTCTTCAAACTTCAGTAGTTGAACTGCCATAAACCACAGCAGGTTCCCAGGCTCAGAGGGTTTGGTTGGGGGAAAGGGAACAGGCTGCATCCAGTAGAGACAAGAGTCTGACCCATTCCTTTCTCCCAGAGGCTAGAAACCTTCCCTTGTCCTAGCACAATATACCCTATTGGCTTTTAGGCACTATACTAATCAGCTCTCTTAAGAGTTAAAAAAAAACAGTTGATCATACCACAGGAGTGGTATGAAGATTGGCAGCAGCAGATAAGGAAGAACTTGGCTCACCAGAGAAGCAAAAGTGGTAGTAGGTAGTACAAACTGTTAGGTGAAGTCCTCCTCACCCCCACCCCCAATAGTGAGAGCCAGAGGGTGCAGCAGCCATTTTTTCTGGGCAGTCCTCTTAATCCTGTAAATTGCTGTGGTAGTAACCTAGTTCTTGAGTCCTGAAGTAGATGGGTGCACCATCCTGAAGCTGTGGTGGCTGCCAGGACCCCATCTTCAGGTACTTACCTCTTATGGGGTAGATTATGCTTGGTGGGGTGCCTGGACTAGTTGGTATGGGGTCAGTAAGGCTGCAGGGCTGGCATGCTTTTCTTCGTCCCTGCTTGTAGTAGATAGGGGTTTGCATTTGCTACTTTCTCTGAAGCAACCTCCTTCATCAGGAGCATGCAGCCTCATGACAGCAGTCTTCAGCCTGAAGATAACATCACATTATCTAATGCCCCCCATCCCCTCCACAAAAAACCCCAAAACCTGTTCCCTAGGCAAAGGCCAATTTGAGCCTAGTGCTTAATCCAGATCTGTCTCTAGTTACTAATTTGAGAAGGATAAACAGGTAAATGCACTAAGGCATCAAATCATTGTAATAGATTTAAGTTGTGCATTGTGGGGGAGAATAGCTTACATAACAAATTTAATGAAGTGTTACTGTCAGGAGTCCGTAACTTGGTTTCAATTCCATTCAGTACTTGTTAAAACTCCACTTTTCTTTTCAGTTCCTGTCCCATTTCCCTATCCTTTTCAACCTCCTCAGTTCCCTATCTGTCTATTTCAGTTCAGCATTAATTCAGGTCCCTATTACAGCTACCACTTCTCAAACCATACATTTTCAGCATAGTTCATGACTAGGAACTAAATGGAAAGATCAGTATTAAGATTGGAATTAATCCCCCAAAATAAGGTTTCTTTATAAAGCCAAAGCTGGTAAACAATTTTATTTTTCTCTAGAGCATTGCAGTAAAGAACCAAAGGTAAAGCCTTTGTACAACTTCCATCTATAGGTCAACGAATGTTTAGAGATTCAGGGTGTTTGACCACCTTTGGGGCATGGGGGTAGTATCTTCACCAATCTCATTTCCTCAGTGGTAGCTAGATCACAGTCACAGTTTAGATATTCATCTAGAATTATGATGTGTAAGCAGAAGCCTAAGCTGCCTGGACACAATGTCTGATGGGTTTTAACTTTGCTATGGTTAGTGTTTTCTCAAGATACAAATCTGTATGGTATAATTTCATAAGAGATGGGGGGAAGGGGGAATGTCAAATGTGAAGACACTATGGTGGAGTGGTCACAAAACTATAGTTAAGGTTGTGCTTTATAATCTAATGTTGTGTTAAAGCCCCAACTGAAACGGCACAGTTGTGGAAACAATTGAACCATTTATGGATGATCTTCCTTGGAAACTTGCTGATGCTAAAGGACAAGTTCGTGAAAAAATTAGGCCTTACTTCGGTTTCTGCAATGGCAGTAGGAACTTCCTAAACTAAAAGTTTTCCCCACATCAGGATAGCAGGCGAGCGTATATATCAAGGTATTGTATCGTCAGAACAGAAGATAATTCAGATAATTTTGACTTTTCTGAGGAAATGGAAAGGAAGGGAAAAATCTTTGGTAGATATAGGCTGTTGTAAACTTTTAAGCAGTTTGACATAGTCATGGACTATCTGTACTGGCTTGTCCTTGTTGAGGTCCAGAATGTATACAGAATTTAACATGGTACTGTAAAGTTGTAAGGACAGTTGCACAATCCTGGTCAGTTACGGGCATCTGTGTAAATGATTCATTTTCTCTCATGAAATCTAAGATTTAAATAGGACACATTTTATTAGGTTTAACAAATCAATGTGTGCTCAAATCATATCTTAAAATGCAAAAGCTCCATCTCATCCTAATCGCAGATATACTAAGAACCTTTGTCTTCTGTTCAGCTTTTCCTTTAGTTTTGCACTATGCCTTAAAATAGGAAGCCTGTTAACTGCAAGTCTGAAAAAGAACCTTAAATCGGGTCCCTCATAAATATTAGTTGCATTCCCCACCCCCTCCTGCTTATCAGAAGCTACCATATGGGAATTGCTAGAAAATAATTGAGATCAACATAAGTGAAAGAAAAAATACTTAAAATATATCTGAATGGGGAAAAGCAATTTATCCATTTTATGAAGTTAAAAACTTAAATTTATTTTCTGCGTAAAATGCATTAGTGAGCTCTCATCAGTTTTGAGAAAATAATTTGAGTAAGAGGCTTTTATAATCACACCAAACTATAAATCAGATATTTACTTGTTTGTTTATGAAGTATAAAATTGTGTTTATGCCACTGATTCATTGGTTAGACTAGATTATTACTGTCTTTTTAAGGCAAGATAATTTTGGTAAGAATTTTAGTTTAGACTGATCATGACACTAACTTCTTACGTAATGCCTAAAATGTTTTCCAACGAGTTGGTAGTACTTTGTATAACTTTAAATAGTTACGTTGGTGATGTAAACTGTCAGCCCTAATATTGGTAAATTTTGGTAAATTTTATTTTTAAAATGTTTAAATACATCGCTGTATTTTTTCCAGTGATGTTAGCCTAGTGGTACCTTACGTGACTAAGAACTCCAATGAAAGTAACTCTCTCACTAGTTAGAGATAACATCAGCAGTCATGAAGGCCCTAGTACCTTGTCCTAACAGCAGCTTTGTTTTTCCTTCCCTATGTCCTTGCAATTTATAAACTATTGAAGCTAGACTTAATCTGTTACTTAGTACAGCCACTAAGAGCAACAACATCAAACTTCTAGTGCTTTGTGTTGCAAGGGGAAGTTGCATCATTTTTCTCTGAGAAGTGACACTTGAAAATGGCACACAGGGAACCCCACAAGGTCAGCTACTTCCACATCATATGTATTTGGTGTATGAATATTTTTCTAGTTGCCAGTTCTACAGACACCATGAAATCTGAAAGATAAACTGGCATCTTTCCTTCCCTTGCATCACCAATAATGAAGGTTCTGCAGGCAAAATTATACCCTCAGTGAGAGCTGTGTACAGGTGTAACTGGCTGGAATTCAATAAATAATCCTGCCCATAAAGGAATGGAATCAGCTAATTCTGTCATAGCTGAGTTTGCTCTGCAATGTTCGCAGGAGTAAAAATCAACAAAAACTCACCTTAGTTACTGAAGTAAGCAGATTTGTTGAATAAGGTGCCATGTTCACACAGCCGTTTTTCGAAACAGAGCCCTCATTTAGTTTCCATATAATATTGTCATGGTTTAAATATACACTAGATTATCGTCATTTCTGTTGAGTACAGAAAAACAAATTTCTTCTATTACAAGGAATTACTCTAGAAATACACTGGGCTGATTCTAATGGATTCTATTCTTGATCTGTAGTGGGAGTGAGTGATGTTATTGGGCTGTTTCTTTCCCACCTTTCAACCTATTTATTTACTCCTTCCACTTTGATGCATCAGTCCTCCAACAAAGGAGGAAAGTAAAATTTTGAAACTTCTGCTTACTTATATTAGAAATAGCAGGAACACTTTAAAGCTGCCATAAAAGGGACAGCCAGTTTTATTTGTGGGTGTTGTTTTTTTTTGCCCTTTGGGTTGCTTCTAAAACTAGACTGGCCAAAGCATTAAACCTCAAACAGCCCTGCACTAATTCAGGAAAGACTAGAGGAGCTGTCTTCATCTCATTTTCTGGCTCCGTGGCTGTTCATTCTGTGGGTAGATACATACTGTATATGGATTAGTCATTAGTCTAGTAATATATTCTGTAGTAGATACTTTACAGGTGTTATATAATTAAGTACAGAAATTGCATCTATCAGTATTGTAGACAGAAAGTGATGGAAGCTAAAATTCAGTGTATCGTGAGACTCCTTCCTTAACTCGTGCCATAAAGAGGTTTGGAAGAAAGTACATGGATGTGAGCTCAGGACCCTGACCTTCATCTTACTAGCCTGGTATTTGTGTATATTGTGGTTTTTAATATTAAATTGTATTTCATATTTAAAAATATTTAATATTTAATAGAGTCTTGGGGTGCAGGCTCCGAGGGCACTTACCTCAAGTGGCTTCTGGAAGTAGCAGCATGTTCCTTCTCCAGCTCCTGTGTGGAGGCGCGGCCACGTGGCTCTGCATGCTGCCCCATCCACAGGCACCGTCCCTGCAGCTCCTATTGGCACATGGCCATGCCACGGCTTCTGGGAGCCACGTGGTGCAGCCCCCAATCCAGCGCCCTGGCCAGAGCAGGGCCGGACCGCGTGGTGCAGCTCACAGGCTGGCTTAAAACGGCTCCGGGCCGCGGGCCATACTTTGCCCACCCCTGATGTAAAGCCTAAAATTCTACCAAAAAACTTCACACTTAAAATGCTCATCTATGCTTAAAAAAAAAAGAGAGAGATAAATCCAAGGCGCTGTTAACATTCTCATTGCGAGAACACAGATTCAAATATAAAATTAATAAGCAAGTGGCCACCACTATATTTGGAACCAACATCACATACTGATAGTTTCCACAAGTCAAGAAAGCTGCATTTTCAGCTAGGCTATACTCCTCCATCCAGGTTTGAAGTCAGTGGGACTTATGCTCCAGAGTCACTTAGGTCCTTTTGAAAATCACACTTTTTGGTGCCTAAATATTGGGTTATGAGCCTAGAATTAGGCTTCTATTTTTGAAGAATTTGGCCTGTGTGTAAAAATAATCAACTAAATAGCTAGGAGCAGTTTTGCTTTGAAGTGATTTTATGCCACTAAAAAGTTTTTAATAGCTCTAATGCTATATGCTGTAAACATTTTGTGTACATGCTTAACTTTAAACACATGACTACTAAGGTAAGTAAGATTCCTTCTTTAAATTTTCAGAATCAGGGAAGTAATTTTCAATGTTTGTTTTTTCCCTATAGTAGGTTAGTAAAAATCAAATAAGATGCTACCAGTAGTGTGTTAATAAAAAGCATTCATAGTTTAGTTCATTATAAAGGTATAATCTAAAGTTGCAATAGCAAATTTCAAATTATTTTGACAGTCTCAACCTAATTTAATTCAATAACTAAAAAAAAAAATATATTTAAATTGCTCCACCCTATTTATATCCCATGAGGTTATAGGTTTGGCTCAGTTGGAAAGCAGTGGGGAAGGAACTCTTCTGGAGAGAAACTACGAGCTCTAGTCCTGCGAGCTCTCAGGCCTCCGAAACATCAACACTCCTTTGTTTTTAGGAGCTGTAGCGGTCTATGGAGTAAATGTGACAATTGACAGGTTCCTCCCACCCCAGGATGCAGGCACTATCAAAAGGGAGTTGGAGTGTAGAGACCTACCAACCCTCTCCCATACATACTTGGTTTTTTGACTTCTCCACTTCAAACACCTCCATACCCCTATATACCATAGGGGTTGAGGGCATCCCTGTCCCCTTCATACTCCCTGAAGCCCTCCTACACTTCAACAATGAAATTCCATAGTCAGAAACTTCATTTAAAAGTGATTAAGGTGTGACAAGTGTGATATCCTCTAGACACATCCAAAAAAGCAGGGATATGCCAGGTTACATTTCCTTGTCATTTGAAGGCAGAAGGAAGTTCCTTATGATAATGCAGAACTTTCAATATCAGTGGAAAACTGTTGTATTGGCATTAAGGTACAGCTAACAAGTGTCCCAAACTTGATATTCTTTACTTTTTAAGAAGTTGCATTGAAGAGAGAGATCACACTTACATGAACCTTTTGTTCATGGACTTATTTTGGTTATATGCTGGCTTCCACACACTAAGCTTTAACTCTTCAAACTTCTCCACAGAGCTCTGCCTGTGTGCCGCAACCCTATACTGAGGGGACTAATTCAGTGTATGCTAATTAAGCCTTCAGACCCTTATTATTCTCTGCAGAGAATAGGTTATGGTGCGCTGTGTGTGTGGGGGGGGGGGAGTTGCTGATCACGAGAAACTCTGACAACTAACTCATTTCACAAAGGCCATTGTACCGTCTTCAGATGGTGACATTTTTCAGTTACTGCTACTCTAGGTGAGATTTAAATCCATGATCTAGAAGTGAAAAGCTCTGTCTTAAACCCCTGATTGTCAGTCTCCTGAAATAAGACTGTATTATAAGCATGAAGATTTTGAACAAGCTTTCTTTCTTTTTTTCTTTATAAAAAACAGAAAGAAGAAAGAAAAATTCAAGGGCAGCTTAATAACTCTGACTCTAACCAGTATATTAGAGAACTGAAAGATCAGATAGCAGAGCTGAATGATGAGGTAAGTGATGAAAAAAAGGCTGTCATCTTGCTCATTTATATCTTGTATCTTGTAACAGCATAGCAGTTCGTGCTGATTATGAGGACCTATTGCAGTTTAAAGATTTAACTTTTTCCACAGTAATATTTTTTTCACCTAACACTGTAAAAATTACATTCCAGTTTATTTAGTGAATATTGGTTAAAAATAAGGTATCAACATTTTGTCAATCTTTTTATTAATGTTAAAATGACCCAAAAACGTTACCTGCGTTTTTCCTAATTCTCATGAGCTTTTAGGAAAGGTGTATAATAAGCAATAGTTAATCATGTGTTGAAAATGTTACACTGCATTAGAAGCTCTTGTTAGCATTACAATAACTTCAATTCTTTATTTGCATGCTTTTTAAGGTGAAATAAATTAAACTAAACTGTACTTTGTGGTATTTACCGTTGAGAGGAAAGGTCTTTAAGTGGAAGTATTACTGAGATTGCTAAAAAAAAAGGATGCTTGCTTAATGTCAGTTAACAGATTTCTTTGTTTTAAAAATTGCCACAACTTTGAACCGATGAAATTCCTGACAGACTTCCTTAATATAAAGATTTTAGTAATTTTCTGTTAACTATAAAGATTCTGGAGGATTTTAAACACAAAAGGCTTGTATAACTAGGACTCTTACTGGTATAGTTCATTTGTGTCATCTCATAACATTATGGAGATATGCCTGTGGCTCTTTTGCACCATGAGTGTTTAGATAGATAATCATCTTTGCTTTTTTTTTTTTAAATACTGCTAATATACACTTTCCAAATAAACAAGTTTAATACAGTCAGCTGAAATCTTAAAGTTGTAGAGCAATGCAACCTATTCTAGTGTTCTTTCTATTAAATAATCACACCACTTACTTACCATGATGCAGTTAGTGTTTTCGTAACGTGTACAAACTACTCTAGTAAACACAACCTTAAAAGGCTCAACCTTTTTAGGACCCATCCCTTGAGGATTATAATATAGTGGAGAATCTTGCACTGCTGTCTGTACTGTAGATAAAGGACTTCAGTCTCTAGGGCCATCAGTCCAGCACCTTTAGCATGCACTAAACTCACTTAAAAATAAAGTTAAAATCAATACCCTGCATTAAAGAATGTTATGTTTAAATAGATACAGTCAACCTGCTTATGCCCTCAACCTTCTTTAAGGGAAGGTGAATTACTTCCAGAATCCTTGGAACAGGTATATTTTGCAAAAATGTTAGGAGTATCTAAGGAACGGCTGACTAGTTAAACTTGTAACTAAGACTGAACAAGTTCTGGGAAAATGGGAATGGGTGAAAAGAAGTCAATGAATTTCAGCACAGCTGTTTTTGGAAGAACGACATTTGAAGTTAACTTTTTTTTGTCCAATATCTTGCAAAAGCTGAATGGCTAAGCAAAATTTTTGACAAAGCTATTCCTGAGTGTAGCAAATACATTAGATGAAACTTAATGCACACTAAGGAACTTTTAGTGCTCACCCACAGGTTCCATGTGAGCCAGTTATTGTGCAACATGCTAGTGCACACTTGCAGTCCTCTGGTGCAGACTAATACATCATGTACACAGGTTCTAAGTCTCTACTAGTGGGTGACTGGAAATGAATTTATTTGTTCATTAGTATCAACTCTTAAAATACATTTTTTGGATAAATCTAATTTTTTTCCTTGCATGTATGTTTTTGCAGAAAAAAATCTTAATGCAAGAAGAAAAGGAGTACTTGTGGCACCTTAGAGACTAACCAATTTATTTGAGCATATAATGCTCAAATAAATTGGTTAGTCTCTAAGGTGCCACAAGTACTCCTTTTCTTTTTGCGAATACAGACTAACACGGCTGTTCCTCTGAAACCTGTCTTAATGCAAGAGTGTCTTGACAAAATGATGAAGCAAAAATGATGGTTCAGATCCTCAGTGTTTAATCTTTCCTCTTTAAGATTAATATATTTTAGCAGGTACCTGTAAAACTATAGACCAATCCTTTATAAAATTTTGTACTGAAAAGAAAGGCCCTCTTTCTATATGGCCCAACAATGGCTACAAACTTTCTCCTTTAGCTAACTGATCTTTGGGTCTACTTCTCTAAAAGTTTACAGAAACGTTAAGAATAAACCTGCAAATTCATCTTCCTGAAGATAGGGCATTGTTGTACGTGATATGCTGACCACAGCCATTCAGCTGGCTGATGTAAAACACATTCATTGGGATTAAGCAGACTTCACAGAAACTTTGTGAAGTTACTCCTTTTTAATGCATTATAGCTACATGACTTTAAATTAAGCGTACAAACTTAGAGCTGACTGGAAAACAGAAGTCCCTTCCCATGAAAAAGTTAATTTTTTTTCAAATGTTTTGTCCTGATGGAACACAATTTTTTTTGCAAAACTGAAAATTTCTCTCAGAAAATTTTGGTTTTGCAAAAAGGGTGTTTTTTTTTTCATTGGAAAATCATTTTGGTAACATTTTCATTCAGCTTTATATGAATGTAAATGCTGTTTTATTTATCGTACAAAAAACTGAGATTAAGGGCCAGATCCTCAGCTGGTGTAAAGTGATAGAATCACTGAAGTCAATGAATCTCTACCAATTTATATCAACTGAAGCTTTGGCTCAATTCAGTTAGACTCAACTCTGGGTGGAATATGGGCATGGACACAAGTATTTGTTACTATGTGTGTGTGGGGGGAAAGCTAAGCTAACACAGGTATTTATCTGGTAAATCTAGGTTTGCATCAGAAAATCTAGGTAAACTTCATTTTAAGCAGAAATAATTATACTGAATTGCTGTGTTTCAGACCATCAGATTATGGAACAAATCTTATTTTAAACTAAATCTTGTGTATCTAAATACTATTTCTGGAAAAAGTTCTGAGAGATTTATCTTTGCCCCAGGATAGCCCATTTGTACTAAAAATTGAACATCTCAGGTGAGAATTAACTTTAGAGGCCTACACCTGCCCCCATTGGACTGCTTATGTGATTATATAGGTGCTTAAGTACCTTACTGAATTTGGGTGTTGGGACCTACCAAGTTGTCATTTTACCATCATATTTTACTCAGTAGAATCCTTTTGTCAGGGGACTGACTTGTGTTACCACATTGGCACCAGCGCTTCAGCTACTTCTGCAGCCTAACTTCTCCCTCCTGTGTAAGCCCTGGAACTGAATCACAGTTCCAGTTTTAGTTCTGTGCCACAGGAAACACCTTCTCTCAGCAACTCCGCTTTATGGAGGGATGGACATGGAAAAAGGGCCTGTGGGCATATGACTGATACTGGCTAAAGGGGATCCACCCTAACCCTTTGAATATCCCAAGCTATTGAACTCTCGTACCCCATCCTCTTCGTCATTCGCCTTCAGCCACATGGCATTCAACACTGGTAATAGCTGGCCCACTGGGGGTTGCCTTCTAGGGTGTTCCTTCTATGGAACACCCATAGACTTGTGTTCCCAGATGAGATGTTTGGGAAGTTACATTAGTCACTAAACTGTTCCTTATAATTACTGTGGGGATTATACTTGGAGAGAGCCCACTGCCACAGTTCTAGTGACCAGCCAGCTGCCTCTTCCCCCAGCACTGCAGAGGATCCTGGGATTTGCCTTGGTCCTCCTTTGGGTCCCCTTCTAATAAAATAAGGCGACCAATATAGCTTTTTTAAAAAAAAAAAAAAAAAAAAAAACCTCTAAGAGGAACTCTGCTTCCTCCCAGAGTGATTCAGGATAAATGCATCAGTATCCCTGGTGTCAAACATTCTGGATTCTGAAAGGCTGTGAGGTTTTGCTAGGATAAGAGGGGAAAACCCAGGGAGGTGCTTCCCCTGCTAAGGTATCCCAAGGGAAACCTGTTCAGCATGACATAGCTTGTGTCTTAGGTGCTTTGTTCCTTGGAGGAGGTAGTGTATAGAAAGATCCATTCCTAAGGTTTATGCTTCCCTTTATCTTCTCCTGAAGAAAAAGCAGTAAAAGTTTGGTGCTGTCCCTAAGAGGACAGCACCAAATACCATCCTTTTTTAAAAAGATTCTTTCCTCTTCCCCCCACCCCCACCCCCGCTCCCCAATAGAGGGTACTATTTTCTCAGGCACCCTGTGGATAAAATATAGCATCACAGTATTTTGAGGAGGAGTTATGTCCTCTATTTCCATCTTCAAACCCTCTTTTTGTCCTGGCTTAAGGCCATTCATTAGCACATCTGCACAGCTACTACAGGTTTAAGAGCCTCACTGAGGCCAGGTCTATACTACCACTTACTTACATCAATAAGTGGTGTGAATAAGCTATCCCTCTGAATGATGTAAGTTACACTGACCTGAGTGTCAGTGTGGATAGCACTATGTCAGGGGGAGAGCTTCTCCCACCGACATAGCTACTGCTTCTTGCGGAAATGGATTTATTTACACTGATGGGAGAGAACTCTTCATAGAGCATCTTCACCAGATGTGCCACAGCAGTGCAACTGCACCGCTGTAGTTCTTCTAGTGTAGATTAGCTCTTAGATAAAGCTTCTGTTGGGCCCAGCCATGATCAGAATTGGTATGGATGCCTCTCAGGGTTTGGGGAGCCCTCATGCTGTCATACTCTTGCCAAGAGAGATGGTTCAACAGAAGGCACAAAGAACATCAGTTGCCTGAATTGAGCCATTGGGAATGCCTTCAGATGCCTTTCTCCTCTCTTAACCTCATCTGCCTTCCTAATGGTGAGACAACAGGAATGCGAAGGCTTATGTAGACAGGCAGATGGGACCTGATGCTCTTCTGTATAGGAGGCATCCTCCAGAATCCTCCTTTGGGCAGAGAAGAAACAACTCTGCATTACAGCAGTCTGTCGGGGCAAGCTCAACACACAAGCCCATTGACTCAACCCTTACAACCTTTCCTCAAGGAAATGGGAATTGAACAGTAGGGTTCTCCACCAAGTGTTATCAGATGGGACGCTTGCTAAATTCTTATTTTCCTTCTGCAAAAACAAAGGCCTTGGATCTTGTCTGTTCCAGGCACTGGAAGAAATGGGTGTGGAGGACCGATGCCTTCTCATTCAACTATTCCGAATGTCAGGATTCCAACGTAAACTGAAGACAGGAATCACCCTTGTTGATCTGTCCTCTGCATATGACACTGTCTGGAGACAGGTCCGCCTCCTCAAGGTCTCCCGCGTCATTCACTGCCAGCGAACGATCTGCCTGTTGGCAGCAATGACTGGGAACTGCCGCTTTAAGGTACACCTTAAGAGTTCTTGGTCTACTGATCTGGCCATTAACTCGGGCATCCCTCAGAGCTCTGTCCTGGGCCCAGTAATTTTTAATCTATACACCATGGATATACTAGCGATGGAGTCAGGAAATTCATGTATGCGGATGATATTGCCCTAGCTGTTTAGCATACAAGCCTCCATACAATCAGCTGCACCCTAACCTGAGATCTTCGCACAACGGCTGATTATTTCCAATGCTGGAAACTTAAGCTTAATCCAACACACACACACACCCCCCTCCCCCCCCCGGTAACTACTTTCCATCTGAACAATAAAATGGCTAATACCAAACTTGATGTGCAGTTCTGCCGTGAGAGCATCCGCCACAAAGCTAATCCAAAGTATCTTGGTGTTACACTGGACCGGAGTTTGACCTTTCGACAACACCTCGAACTCCTGCGATAAGGTCAGGTCTCGTGTCGTGCTTATCAGAAAATTGGCTGGAACATCATGGGGCTCCAGTCCACAGACCTTACGAACTGCAACAATTGCCTTGGTATATTCTGCAGCTGAATATTGTGCACCAGTGTGATCTTATAGCAGTCACACTGAACTCCTTGACACTCAACTCAGTCATGCTATGCACATAGTGTCAGGGATGCTCAAATCTACTCCAGTTGACTGGTTCCCAGTCCTATTGCACATCCAGCCTCCACAGATTAGAAGAGCTGCTCAGACAACTCACTTTCTTAATCATGTCAATGCAAATACGATGATCCCACTGCACCATGACCTGCAGAATCCACCAAAAACGAGATTAAAATCCCGCAACTCTCTATGGAACTGTATCAAGATCCTTACACCTAACTTTGATGCTGAGGCTCAGTGGAGAGTCTCATGGAGCATTTCGACCACTCAAATAGCTAGTCGTTGATCCTGTTAAAGCAAAACCTGGTGGTTCCTCATGTTGGAAAGACTGGTGCCTATTGAATCACATCAGGACATCTCATGGGAGAAGAGGGTTTGTCCACATTAAGTGGAAAATGAGGCAAACACCTCTGTGACTGTGGTCACCAAGCACAAACAATAGAGCACATCATATCTGAATGTTCCCTTTGTTCTTTCACCAGGGGCCTGAAGGACATTTACCAGATCACTGCTGCGGCAATGTGCTGGCCATCAAACTTAGATATAAATTTGTAATTGTTGCTACCTACCGAAGCCATGCGAAAGAAGAAGATCTGATGTATTCCTTGCCTTCTCTTCTGCCTCTTGGTGATTCCAGCAAGATGATTAGACTGGGCAGGGTTGGGGTGAACCTGATAGCCTCCTAAGGACTCTCTGGCCCTGGTTCCCTTGACTCCAAGAGATGTCTCCCCTTCTTGGGAGCTACTTTTCTCAGAAGGAATCCTAATGCAAGGCTCAATGAAATGCCAAGATCCAGCTAATGGCTTGGAGCTTGAGTGTAGAATTCTAAAAGTTGGGATATTTTGATGCCATGGTGGATTTCTTTCTTTCGCCAGAAATGACTCCACCTCAAGTTCATTATTGGATCTGTAAGGTGGTGGGAACCTAGTATAATGTGAGCACCAAATCCTACCTCAAAATTTTTCTGGATTTATCAAAGGACTGAGCATCTACCTCTTGATTCAAAGTTGTTTCCCTGGGATCTCTTACATGGTGTGTCCCCAGCATCTTTTGCTTGCATCACCAGATTCCTGAAGACAATTACCAAACTTTATCATCTTGTTAAGATACCTGTTGGCAACTGTAAGCTTAACTTTTAGTCTTGAATCACCGTCAGGACCAAACCTTTGAATGAATGGCTACCATCTTTATTCTTTTTCCTCAGTCTTGCCTTTTTGGCTGCTGTGACTGCCAGATGAGCTATTGAACTTAATGCCTTAATGCCATTAAAAAGCCCTTCCTACAGTTTCCCTGCCCCCCAAGAGAGATTCAGAATTATTTACAAGGGTTTTGCCCTGCCATCTTAACCAGAACATATTCCTTCTTTGTTGTCTTAGACCACCTCATCCTCAAGAGATCACAGGTGGCACTGTCTAGATATCTGCATAGCCTTCAAATCCAGCTTGATTAGGTCACATCCTTTAGGAAATCATATTCTTTCTTGCTTATGGTGGTAAAAACAAGGGCTTCAAAGCACCAATGGAAATCCTCTTCAGAAGGTTCAAGACTGCTGCTGTAGATGCTTACCAGAGGTTGGAAAACCTCCAAGTCTGAGCTCACAAAACAAAATCTGTCTACATCTCGGGCAGAAGTATAGCCTCCGACAAGGAGATGTGCAAAAGATCCAGCTGACAAGCGCTACATCCCTTTTCCCAAATCCTGTGACATCTTCAAATACTGCGTTTGTTTGCCCAGTTCTATAGTCTGCCATTCTCCCCTTGCCTCCTTATTTTCCTCTACTGTTCCCTCCACCCTCTTCTTTAGGAGGACTGTTTGCTTCTTCCAAACACACTCTAGGCCAGAGTATTTTACAGCATGTGAGAATGGATCATTTGAAATTAATGGATCATTTTGAAAGACTGACTTCAGATAAATCTTCTCGTGGCCGAGGAATCCTTTGGGTTTAATCCTATCTGTGTGTGGTTCTTTTAACTGTTAATTTTCTAGAGCACAAAACATCAGTGTCTTGACTGAGGCAGTGGTGCATTTCCAAGGCTTACATAGTGATGCTGCGTTTCAGCTGCTTTGTAACATATGTGGACATAGTAATCAAAAGTTCACAAGCGATCTCTGGTCTAGACTGAAAAGATTTATTTGCAGTAAATTCACATTGCCTGTCCTCCCCTGTTGCTGGGTAAAACACCCCCACAGTCAGGAAATTGCTAGTATACATAGGAAATGCACACACACATCGCTTTTAAATGTGGGAGGTAAATAAACTGAAAAAGTTTACTCCTTTCTCTATTCTTTCAAATACAGTAAAAGTTATAGATATAAAAAAATCACTTCTTATAAGCCGCCGATCTCCCTGTGTTTCCTCATATAGCCAGTCAATAGTCTTCACCTTGTATGACTCGGTATTATGGACCGCTCTTCTATGCCCAGCTCTCTCCCAAAAAAGACAAAACAAAAAAACAAACCCACACTGTTCTCTCTCAGCACCAACTCAGCAGTTGAAAATATGCAATTCTGTTAATTATAATGTTGAATATATGTTCAAAACACCCTTAAATTCTTCACAGCAACTAAATTTTTGCTACTAAAACTGAGTTCACTTGTCTAGAAATCATTCACCAATCTCTGTTAAAGTTTTCTCCATTAATAATTTTACTTGATATTTCCAGTAAAAGCATATTGCCAAGCATTAACTCTGTTGTGCATCAGACAGCTATCCCTTTAAACTCCAGCAACATGGACAGCGATATTCTGTACTTCAGCTATCTTCTAGATAACCAACACAGCTACAGGAATGGACTCTGGATAGTAGAAAGAAAGTCAAAAGCAAAAACTCCAGGGCTTCCACTTTTAAAATATTTTAAGATAGCTTGAAACACTGATACTGTGAAAGTCATCTAAATTTACAATATCAGATGGCAGTGTGATACTTCTTTCCTTACTGATTAAGTCACTTCATTGGACACCATTTTTATAAATTTTCTCCGTAAAGATTTGAAGGTTGAGATAGTGTAAAAATCTGGTGGCATTTTGGAAATTGTCACTAATTCAGACAGGAAGGCTGAACCGAGCTTCTGTCAAAGCCGTTAGTATCCTCTTGATTTACCTATGCGACATCTCTGTTCACCAATGTAATCCCATTGCAATTCTCCTCCTTTTGATCCAAGCCATTCCTCTCTGTAAAACGCTTCCATTTTTTTTCCTGCCCTAAAGAGGAAATCCTGGTATCAGCAACTGTTGCCTCCTTTGGTATCTAGTACTTAAGCAGTTCATTTGTTAAGAAATTATGCACGAAAAGAGTGGACTGTAATAGGTTTATCTGAGCAACTTAAACCTACTGACCGCTATTCCTACCTGCATGCCTCCAGCTTTCACCCTGACCACCCCACACGATCCATCGTCTACAGCCAAGCTCTGCGATACAACCGCATTTGCTCCAACCCCTCAGACAGAGACAAACACCTACAAGATCTCCGTCAAGCTTTCTTACAACTACAATACCCACCTGCAGAAGTAAAGAAACAGATTGATAGAGCCAGAAGAGTTCCCAGAAGTTACCTACTACAGGACAGGCCTAACAAAGAAAATAACAGAACGCCACTAGCGGTCACCTTCAGCCCCCAACTAAAACCCCTCCAACGCATTATTAAGGATCTACAACCTATCCTAAAGGATGACCCAACACTCTCACAAGTCTTGGGAGACAGGCCAGTCCTTGCCTACAGACAGCCCCGCAACCTGAAGCAAATACTCACCAACAACCACATACCACACAACAGAACCACTAACCCAGGAACTTATCCTTGCAACAAAGCCCGTTGCCAATTGTGCCCACATATCTATTCAGGGGACACCATCACAGGGCCTAATAACATCAGCCACACTATCAGAGGCTCGTTCACCTGCACATCCACCAATGTGATATATGCCATCATGTGCCAGCAATGCCCCTCTGCCATGTACATTGGTCAAACTGGACAGTCTCTATGTAAAAGAATAAATGGACACAAATCAGATGTCAAGAATTATAACATTCATAAACCAGTCGGAGAACACTTCAATCTCTCTGGTCACGCAATCACAGACATGAAGGTCGCTATCTTAAAACAAAAAAACTTCAAATTCAGACTCCAGCGAGAAACTGCTGAATTGGAATTCATTTGCAAATTGGATACTATTAATTTAGGCTTAAATAGAGACTGGGAGTGGCTAAGTCATTATGCAAGGTAGCCTGTTTCCTCTTGTTTTTTCCTACCCCCCCCCCCCGATGTTCTGGTTTAACTTGGATTTAAACTTGGAGAGTGGTCAGTTTGGATGAGCTATTACCAGCAGGAGAGTGAGTTTGTGTGTGTATGGGGGTGGGGGGATGTGAGAGAACCTGGATTTGTGCAGGAAATAGCCCGACTTGATTATCATGCACATTGTGTAAAGAGTTGTCACTTTGGATGGGCTATCACCAGCCGGAGAGTGAATTTGTGTGGGGGGGGTGGAGGGTGAGAAAACCTGGATTTGTGCTGGAAATGGCCCACCTGATGATCACTTTAGATAAGCTATTACCAGCAGGACAGTGGGGTGGGAGGAGGTATTGTTTCATATTCTCTGTGTATATATAAAGTCTGCTGCAGTTTCCACGGTATGCATCCGATGAAGTGAGCTGTAGCTCACGAAAGCTCATGCTCAAATAAATTGGTTAGTCTCTAAGGTGCCACAAGTACTCCTTTTCTTTTTAATAAAGTTGGGGGCTTAAGGAAAACCAGCAGAGTAAATATCTGGAGCTGGATGCTGTCATCCAGTCCAGCATAAAATTACATAGAGACTACACTGTGTACATGTTGACCAGTGTTTAATGGTTCTTGCTGCTTCTCTTGTTCACTCTTAATTCAAACTGAATGGAATTAAATGATTTATAAACTACCTTAGTCCTGGGAGTGTTTTATGCACTACCTCTGTATACTTAGTCACTTTGTGTGTATTACACAGCAGCTGTGTCTGCTTCCTGTTGGATGTTGCAAGGCTTAAATGTGTTACCTAGATTACAGGAGTGGTACGAAAGATTAGCATTGACATGCTTGCCCGCAAACTACACTGACAGACCACAAGATACCTTTGGAGACAGAAGCAAGGTTTAAGAATAGTGGTTTCTCGTTTTACAGGTTTTGTGATTTAGGACTGAACTGCTTAAAACTTTGTGAAATTGTTGTTAGCTAAAAATATTACACAAGGAATTTATACTAATGCAATGGTGTAAATGCTTTCTTTTGCTGTTTTTAATTAATGGAGTCTTACACAGTAGAAAATGCCAGCTTCTGTGTATACTAATGCAGTATCTTAAATGGAGCCATTAGTTTTATTCTTATGGCTAGTTTCACACTGAGGCAGATTATGCCGGGCATTTATGCAAGTTTACATGGAGGAGCCAGGCAGACTTGCAGTCCCTACTCCTTTATGGGTGTATAACGTTCCAGAGAAAGCGTGACCATGCCCCGCACTGGCCCTGGCCCACAAAGTTGGCTGGCTGCATGGGGGTAGCAAGCTGTACTATTAAAAAAGGATGTAGCAGCAGGCATGATGTGTCTGCATGCCTAGGAGCTCTGCACCTCCCCCCATTCATTGCCTACAGTGTACGAATGAGTGCTAGGTGTTTTAAAATGTTATGTGAAATTGCATGAATTTAGAAGCTTACGCAGTAATAATAATGGGGACACTGTGGTCTTGCTGTCAGGCACCATTCTGAAGCTCTTGTCAGTTAGTCAAGTAATTTTTTTCACCTATATGCTATACAAATTTTAACTTAGACATAGTGAGATAAGCTAAAAAAACCCCTAATCCAGCCCTGAAACTTAAGTTCATGACTCCAGGATTTCACTGAAGACAGCAATTTTACATCCGCTGTGGTTGATTGTGAACATTAAAGAGGTGTTTCTAACATTAAAGACTTAATTTCTTACAAAACAAAACAACTTTCTTAGGCTGGTTTAGGTTTCCAGTACTTGTTCTTAACCGGAGAGCAGTTTAACACCACTTACTGAAATTAGTTTGGTTGTTTTTACTTATAATAAAGGAATTTTTTGCATCTTTTCTAAAAATATATATTTTTAGAAAAGCTTTACATCCTCCATTCATTTCAATGCAGTTGTATTTTTGGAAGCTGGAAGTCACTTGACATCTTTGAACCTTATAGGTAGCAAAAGAGTGGTGTGTGTGTAAGCAACTTCTGGATCTTTATTCCTAGGCTAAGAAGGGCTTCCAGGTTGAAGACTTCGCAGGTCCTGCTAAGTGTATTTTGTAGGCGCACAGAGGAGCTACTGTAGATAAATCCATGTTCTTAAATTTGAATGCAGCATTCTTGGAAATGTAGACGTTACAGGGATTTTCTGTCTTGGGCATTCCTAGGAAAAACAAAACTAATGAGCAAATGAAGAATTCAACTAAACTTCTTAAAGCAAAGGTTAATAAACCTGAAATTAGGTACTGGAGAGGATAACTGAAGAAAGGTAAATGGTTTTGAAACACTGTTTCTTGAGATGACCTCTCTTCTGTTCCTCAAATTTTTTCTAGTTATGGAGAAGGCATTCTCTGCAAACAGCATGTGGCCCCAAGAATGGAGGGTGGGTTACCACCTCACTTTGTCTAGCCATTACCCCAACATTAGTACAACCTGTCAAGGCCCAAAGTGAATGGCTTTTAATGCTGCTCTGTCGGCACTAATTGGAAGACACACCACATACTTTTTTGGAGGAGGTATTGGGACAGGAAGTAAGTTCTAGTTCTCCAGAGTCCTCAACATATTCTACATGGGTTCTCATAAAAATGGAAGTCATGCTGTCTATGCCCTTCTGTTCCAAATTGTTAAAAATATATACTTATTAGCAACACATTTTATGTACAGAACCATGGAAAAGGAGTAACATGAAGACAAGCCTATGTAGAGGAAATCAGCTCAGGCTATTAGTCTGTCCAGTAATAGAGCACATGTTCCATATTTTCATCTGTGCTAGTTCTTTCAGTGGAAATGAAAATGTAGGACAGGAAAATTATTTAAAAGTGAACATGAAATCAAGCATTCTTCTCATTTGCAAAAACAAAACATGCTATTTTAATTTTTTAAGTCTTTCTAACTGACTGATAGACCAGAGTGGAATTTTTTTTATTCTGAAAAAGCTTTCAGGAAAAAGATACAACAGTTAGAACATTGTTCCCCTAATCAGAGTTGAATAGACTGTTTTAGTGAGTTCTTAGTCAATAACTTGGTGAAATGATTTTAGAGGGAGACTCTCTAATTGTACCCTAAATCCTAGCGTAGATGAAGCAGGTGGAAAGATAGTTTTAAAAAATTTCTCATTTTCAATATCTGACACATTTAACATTTTTACGGGAGTGGTACTTAAGATTAGCATTGACATGTTTGCCCGCAAAGCGTTTGTGTTTGGAGAACTAGTGACCCCTCAATTTATTACTCTTTCTACTCCCACCGGTGTGCAGTTCATCCTAAAATTGATATGATATTATATTCTAAGAACCTAATGCAGTCAGTAACATTCTGATATAGGTATTATCTCTTGGTCAGATCATGTTCCTGTTGATCTAACACTTTTAAGATTGGCTTAATGAAAACAGACATTAAAGTTGGAGATTAAATGTCATGCTTTTAAAAGATTCTGCTTCTGTAAATAAAATTCAAGACCCTTTAAGTAATTACTTTGGGGATAAATAATGCATAAGATATGACAAAAGGAGTAATCTGGAATATGGGTAAAGCTGAGGATAAGGGGGCATCTTGTAACTTTAGTTGCAGGAATGGAAACCTGGAGAGCTAATCAAGGAAGCAATGAAGGAAAATTAAACTAAGAACATCAGTGTAAAGAATTAAAGAAACTACTATATATTAGTGCACTACACAGATCATGGTGAAACTTAATGGCCTCTGTTATTCAAGAGGTCGTACTAGATTTAATGGTTCCTTCTGGCCTTCAACTCTATGAATCTATAAAATTAATGCTAGAAGTAAACTGTACACACTAATATTTAAACAAATATTTTATGAAGCTTTGAATATTTTCTGCCTTGAAAGGTGGAATCTAGCAACTCCAGCCTATTAGAAATAAGGTTTCAGCTTGTGCCACACATAGAGTAGTATTTGCCTGGTCTTTCTAGGCTTGTAGATAGCTCAAGCAATGTAGGCAATTGCTATTGGGATGGTACTGGACTTGGTTTATCAATGGCATTTAGATACCTTGGAAACAAAAGCCCAAGACATTAGCCTGTATAGGGAGTATAATACATCTAAAAGGTTATCCCATAATACGTTTTCAGTCTACATACTGCTGTAAATGAGTGTCAGCCTAGATGATTGGTCTCACTGACTGAATCTCCCTTCCCACTGAAGATGACATTTGGGTGTACTATTTGCCTCGTATATTATACAAGGTTGGTTGGTTTGCAATTTTGGGCACCCTGGGAATTGTACAGTAGATGTATGCTATGTCAGCTTTGCATGTATGTCTCCTGGCAGTTCTAGTTTCCTCACTGCCATTTTCCTAAGATTATCAGCCCCTCACCAGGCAGAGTGATACTGGTCCAGTTCTTGTTTTCAGTGTTTTTTTCAGTAATCTGTAAATTTGCACCCATTACTATAGTATCTAAGTTTGGACTGTTACAATCTTTTTATTAACACTTAAGATTCTAATGAATGTTTCTAAACAAAACCAAATAAAATTTGTTTGCATTAAGTATTCACCTTCTAAATAGAATGTTAATTGTTTGAATTTTTGTTTACTATAGATGAATGCTTTCAAAATAAGTGGCTGCATTTAAATGTTTTTCTGCTTGATAACAAATGCTGTCATTAAAAGGAAATATGTTAGCCCTCAGATTTACAAAGAGTAAGCATTTCAACTTGTGGTTGAAGTTTATAGTGCAATAAATCATGTGCTTTTCTTGTATCATATCTTGCAAACACAGTTGGACAAGAGACCATCAGATTTGCCCTCCCACAAGCAGAGCTCTTGCAAGGCTGCTGG
This sequence comes from Caretta caretta, assembly GCF_965140235.1. NCBI lineage: Eukaryota > Metazoa > Chordata > Testudines > Cheloniidae > Caretta > Caretta caretta. Next base: position 75,478,083 of record NC_134213.1, read on the forward strand.
CCAGCTAAAAATGCTGTTGCTTTACTAGTACATGTCAAAGATAGAGCCTCTATGCTGGCGGAGTCTGATTTAAGTGGTTGTGGTCAGTCTGAGGAACCTGTGATGTGATAAGATAGCATTCGTGAGGTCATGTGGTTTGCAAGCACCCAATCTAATGCTGCAGCTTTGTCTACCGTGTGTGTGTGTGTGTGTATAAAAATATAAAATGTATTTTAAAAGTTTTGTTCTTTGGTAACTCTGCCCTTTAGTTTTATGTCCTTGAGAATCAGGGACATTTTACAAACTAGATAATTATAAAGATTGTTACCAAGGTCAAAGGTGTAGATGAAATCCCATTCTCTAAACAATAAACCAAAGATGAAGAAGCAGCATTATATAGTTCTCTCTAATGCTGTTCTGTCCTTGCTGAAATCATGTATTTTGAGGCTGGGAATTTTAGTACCTGTCTGCTTTTGACATAACCAAATAATGGAGGCAAAAGCATTACTGTAGAACTAAGACACTGTATTTATGAAAGTTAGTAGTCTTAGCTGTTCTTCATCATCATTAACACAAATTGGCATCTAAGGTACACTTAGCAGAAAAACTAAGGTTGATTCCCTAATAATCAGGGCTCTCTACTATGTAACTGTGGCCACAGAGTCTGCCTTGGAATTATGCTCCTGCATCTAACTTTTCCTTACAAAAAATACCTTCTGTTCGTCGTGGTTGAAAGAAAACCTAACAAATGTGAGCAGTATAAACTGATGTGGTGTTCTCTTCCTGAGTTTGCAGCCAGCATGAAACAATGTACTGGAGCAGTATAGACTGCTCTGTTCATCTCAATGTGACTGAAATGTAAAGATGTCGGTTTAGGTGCCAACATTAACTATTTCACTGCTGGCAATTTCGGATTAGATTTAATAGTAAAATACAAGTTTAATGTGCTTGTTTTATGTTTAGAAACCTCCTTTTTTTAACTTTGAAATGAAGTAGCCACAGACTTTTCAATCTACCGCATCAGAGATCTGAGGAATCTAGGTCCACTTTGCAGGGGAGTACACCAGTCCTTGAGTATTGTATATTTGGGACTATCAAAGCTATCTTGGCAAGTCAAAAAACATCTGAATTTTTGTGCACATTGCGGTTCTCTTCTGCATCGTAGACGCTATGTACATGCAGAAGAGAAGCTACAGTCCTGTGGTACAAAAAATGTAATGTTAAAAAACCAAACTGCGTTCTCATCAATTTAACATGGAGCTACTTACTGAATGAGTAAAGGAAAGTACTGAGGAATTGTCATGATTATGTAGCTTGTAAAATATTTTCTGGTAAATAGTTTTTTGGCATACAGATTACCTTTAAAAAAAAATTAATCTGGTTCCATTTAACATCAGTTGTTTCCTCAGACTCTTCTAAAGCGGATATAGGGATTCTATAGCTTAAGTACAAAGTCCCACTTTCATAAACCCTTTTTCTGCTGAGATTGTCATTTTTGGGAGATGTAGTTCTCTTATTAATATTTTTCTGTACTGTTTTTTGTATGGCTTTCTGAATTAACAGCCACAGATACAGAAATCTTTTTAGCTGTTGAACAGTTAAGTGTAGACAAGCAGTGTACACTTCCAGATAGCACTCTGCTAATATTCCTCCTTCACTGAGGGACAGCATCTAATGGAGTGAGTTCATTATGTACATTGTAAATGCATGACAAGTGCCATTTGTTACAGTATTGGTTACATGTTCTTAGCATAATATTGCTAAATTGAAACCATCTAGTCTTAAATTTCTGCTGTATTTTGAGCTTCCTCTGTTTTGCTCAAGACAGCAGTCTGAAAGTTGATAAGGTGAGGACACTTTTTGACATGTAAATTAAAACATACATTTTAAAGTGGCTTTTAATGAAAACTTTGTTTTCTGAGCGGGCTGCTCAGAGCCCTCTTAATGAGCAACACAACACTTTTTAGACTAATATTTATAGGTAGTAAAACACTGGTCTCTTATTGTTTTGCTAATTGTGTTATAATTAAAGAACTTTGTAGTAATTTTTGCTTTTTAAAAAAATATTAAGATTGAATTCCTCACTGCCCCCTTCTGATTGGTGTTCTCAGCATATTCTTGGAGAACCTGAATAGTGATTTCAGAAGGTTGTGTCTTGAATTAGTTTTCCGTCTTCCCAACCAAGGGGCAATGAGAGAGCACTGCAGCTCAAATTCCAGCATCACTATTCGGGTCTTTCTAACTTGATCGTTCAGTAGGGATTGATAGGGCTCACTTCCTACCTCTGTAAAGTACAGATCCAAGTTGTGAAGTATACCATCTATGGTAGCTTTACACCTAGCTGGGATTTGGGCCCATGGCTTTCTACCGTTTCTCCCCCATCCAAAACATTGAGAGTGGAGAAATATGAAGGAGAATCATGGATTTCACCATGCAAGAAAAAATGCAAAAAGATCCTTGAAATCCTAATATGATGTAAACCAGAGGTGGGCAAACTACAGCCCAGGGGCTGCATCCGCCCCTTCAGATTTTTTAATCTGGCCCTCAAGCTCCAGATGGGGAGCAGGGTCTAGGGCTTGTTCTGCTCTGTACGTGCTGTGGCTCCACGCGGCTCCCGGAAGCAGTGGCATGTCCCCTCTCTGGCTCCTACACGTAAGGGCAGCCAGGGGGCTCCTCATGCTGCCCGTGCTCCAAGTGCCGCCCCCGCAGCTCCCATTGGCTGGGAACCGTGAGCATTCTTGGCCCGCCATACAATTTCCATACCCAGATGTGGCCCTCGGGCCAAAAACTTTGCCTACCCCTGATGTAAACTGGGGTTAAAAATTTCTTACTGACTCCTCTGAATATCAGATTATTCTTTGTACTATCTATGGATCCCAACGTGGACTTTTTGGTATCCATGGAAACCACTGCCCAATGTCCACTGATTTTTGTTCTTTTTTGCAGGGAGGAAAAGGGACCTGTTTTATCACTGTTGATGGAATATATGGGCCCAAACAGTCAAAGGTGTTAACATGCCCCGTCACTGTACAACATTAACAGTTTTTTAAACAAATTCAGGGTTCCAAGTACAGATGCCTTGGCAAATAAACTAGGAAATGTCAAAGGTTAGAATATTATTGGTTGTGACATGCAAGGTAAAGAATCAAAACAAAGCTAAAGCACTAAAATGGAAATTGAGTAAGATTTTGTTTGTTTAACAATCAGTCTCTTTTTAGAGAGGAATATTGGTTAGTCTCTGATTCAGTCAAGCAGTCCTTGGTGAGGAAGAAAGGATTTGTTCTGTTCAGTTTTGAGTTGGGAATGATTGATTAGTCACTTCCCTACTTTCAACAGAACAAACACCAAAAGTTGGGGGGGAAGAGAGAATAGTAAAATATGGGGGAAATGAGGCTTTTGTTGATTTTGGGCTATTCCATCATGGAAGGATGCTTTGGGTTGGCAGGTTGTCCATGACAGCTATTCTTCTGGACCCTGCCTCATCTCCCTAGTTAGGGGCAACATTTGGTTGGTCTGGTCAGGTTCCTGTCCTTCATTGATTCTTCTCAGGCTGAGCAGAGCTAGCTGTGCTTTCTCATCTTGTTATGCTGCTGCTGTTACTACAATTGATATCAGGATCAAGTGAAAAGCTATCGGAGATGGGACCAGAGGAAAATAGTGGCGGGGGAAGGGTGGAAAGGAGGACAAGGGAGAAGACAGAGCAGGATCTTGCATGTATCTGGCTGGAGTCCTTGCAGCACTGATGGTCAGGTATTGCCAGTGGTGTGCCGAGGTCTGGGTGTCACCATGAGAGATGCTTCTGCTGGGCCTGTAGTAATGGTGATAGTGCTCCCCGTTTTCCCCCTCAGAGCCTCTCTTTAAGGGCCACTAAAGGGTGATGATCAGAATAGCCAATCCTTGAATGATTTTGTCCACCAATTAGGCCTAAATTTTGGTTCCACACTCCTCTTGTTTACCAAATATGACCATAACACACTCTTTGAGTGTTATCAGGAGATCTTTGTTTAAATTAAGTCAGTCTGTTTCTTTTTTGCATCTTTTTTTAAACCATTTTATGTAACAGTCCATTGGGAAAACTTATGAACCTTTATCCACTTTCCACCAATTAGGCCTACTCCAGTTGTGAGCTTTCCACTGCCCAGTTTTTACAACAGACTGCTGTGTGTGTGTAGCTCAGTAGAGTGGTACTGCTGAGGCTGCTGCTGTCATTAGGGCCACTCTAAAATTCCTCCGCAACTGAGCCATCTCCCATAACTAGCCACTGTGGCCTCTGATCACAAATAAAGGCAACTCATTGGCATGAAGCTACGTGGTCTTGTGAACTAAGCATAGGTCTAAGAATGTGAGAGTCCTGCATTCTAATACTACCATTAACACTGATTGCTTTTTGCCTTAGTCAAGTCACCTAAACTTTCTGCATGAATTTTCTTGGAGGTGAGGGGGGAGAAGTAGGGGTGGGCAGGGGTGTTTGTTTTTTGTTTGTCTTTGTTTTTGTTTTTGTTTTTAAAAGGTGAACTTCCAATTTTCATTGGAGTTGTGGCAGGGATCACAAAGTGTTTACAATTCACCAGAATGTACACAACCTTCCAGTAACTGAGGCCCTAGTAGGCCCAGTTACCCTAGTTTATTTGAACAGTTTTCCCTTGTAAACCATACATGGGATGTTGGCAACTGTACAACATATCCCAGCACCAACAGTAGGGTTCCACTTTAGCAAAAAGCTGAGGGCAGTGAGGCTGCACACCACTGAATGATGCATGCTCACTCTCCTATCCCAAAGAATCCTCTCAATTAACTTCCTAAAAGTCTGACTGGCCCTGATCATAGTGATGTGACCATGGTGGGTAGAACCCTTATTTGGGGTAGGAAGCAATTGTGTCCTAGCCAATTTAAGAATACAGGGTCAACTCTGGCTTTAAAAAGACAGCAAAAATGTGAAGTGATTGCTTCTTGTAACTACCGTATCTATGTCCATAATATGTATGTACTCAGCCTCTGTGCAAACCAGTACCTTCTGGTTAATGCTTGAGGCTTCAGTAATTTTATTTATAGGTGCCAGCTATCAGGAAGAGGGGAGTAGAGATGTGCAGATAGTTCCTTGGCCAAAGTGTCACAGGTACTTGCAGTGTGATCAGTGTTTTAAAATATTTTTGTTGCCACTTCCTTACGTCAAATAAACACTTGCATTAGAACCTTTTGTAGGAAAAGATTCTGGGAATTTTCCTTCCACCTACCAAGTAGTTAGTTCACAGCACCTTCCCAGGGCTAGATCAGCTGAAAACTTTTTTAAAAAGATCATTGTTTTATTACAACAAATTTTCCAGTTTTTAGGAAAATTAATTAACTAAATTTGGTTTGTAATGACCAGATACTTTTTTATGAATAGGGGCAGCTTAAAAGTAAAGTATATCTTTCTCAACACTGTTTTGCTACTATTTCAATCACATATTTGCTGTAGAATTTCAAAGTTTAATTGGATTATATGGCAATAGATCAAAACCATAGTTTTCAGCCATGTAGTGCAGTGATCAAGAGGTCATGACCTCCCATTGATCGCTTTATTGGTTTCCTGTTCTGATTCACTGGAAACCTTCTGGTCTGAACATTTGTCGCTAGTTTTAATCTTTGTCACGTTTACAATACAGCAGCCTAGGCTTTGGTAAAGCTGATATAGAGCACAGAGTTAGCATCTTGTTTCCTTTTGGCTCTTGAGCCCTTGATAACTGATAAAGCTGTAAAAACCACTTTCTATAAAAAAAAAATCTCATATTCATAGTTGTAAAAACAAATGCAGAACAATCTGAAATACAAAACTAGAAGGCAACTGGAGATGAGATTTTTTTTTATGCATTAAAATTTACATAAAATGTCATGGGTTTTAATTAATTTACAAACAGTTGCATGATTCCTGCCATCCTGTACAGCCACTGGAAGGCATTCTTTATTGCAAGACTACAATTTCCAGAACCTGAGAATACAAAATGAAAAGGCCAAATGTACTAAATAGGTGCTATAAAAATAAGCCTGAAATGACTCAATCTTGGAAACTTGTTGCTACTGTTTTGCTGTTCGCTTATGACGTGTTGCTCTGGTTTGAACCATCTAGTGATATGGTCAGCAAAGTTCATTTGCATTAGTATTTCAGTTTGTGTGCCACTGTTAACACTATGCATTTGTTTCAAATTAGTAGTTTAGAAAAGAAAATTACTTTTTGGATCATCCTTCAGAAATTGGAGAATTGAGCAGTTACCAATGGTTATCACGCTGGTAATCACAGGCCGAAGGGGTTAACTGCATATCTTTACCATTCATCATGGTTGCAGTTCCATTATCACTGTTACCCTTTTCACTCCCACTGTTCACAAGTAAACTGAAATTATCTCAATCCAGAGCATCTTTGCATTTTTAAAGAGAACCTGTCATGTTGATAGGAAGCTGAATGTGGAAACAGTGCGCAGGCTCCAGCTGCTACAGAATGTCTGTTGCCTCCATGTTATGGGCTTGATGTGTTCATAGCAACTCAAGCTCTAGTGTCATACTGGCTGCCATTCAGTTTGTTGCCAGTTCAAAGTTGTTGGTTTTTTAATGCTAACTGCCAAAGCAATTAATGGATCAAGCCCCGGGTACATGAAAAACTGAATTTCATTCTGTGAACCAACAAGACAGTTGTGTTCCTCTGGGACAGTACAGGTCACTAAGCCCAGCATGAAACATGGGAGTGCTAGGAACACAGTATAATTAGTCAAGGGGATCTGGCTAAGGGACAAACTTCCCGAAGGAATTAAACAAATCCAGAGTCTTCCCACCTTTAGGAAATACTGTAAAGCCTTCCTTTTTTTTTTGAGGGGGGGGAGGAGACTTTCTGACATAATGAGAATGACACAATGCTAGCACTTTCTGTCTGCCCCTTGCCACTCTTTCCCCCCCCCCCCATCAAACTTTACCCCAGAAACCATTTTATACCCCAAAAGGGGAGAACAGCCAGGCACTCTATGAAGTCCTCTAGAGACTTCATTAAGGTAGGTTGTCACATCCTAGTCTTCGGAGGTATTTCAGAATAGGTTAGACAAACACCTGTGAGGGCTGGTCTTGGTTCCACGTGAGGGCAGGGGAATGGACTGACTTCTTGAGGTCCCTTCCAGCCCTACATTTCTGATTCTATAACTGCTAATATGTTTTAGGTGGAAGGTGCCTGGGTACTATGGTGATAGTGGCATTATAAAATCCTCAAATAGAATATGCTAGTAGATAACTGTCTGTACTTCCCATTAATAAAGGGCAGTGCCTAGTTGTTTAGCCAGTTGGTTCTATTTACTAAATATCTCTTAAAACAAATGTTCATTGTTTGTTTTTTAGAAATGCCTGTCACTGAGTATCTCCTTCATGGTGGATGATGCTGGGTTCTCACTCCAAGAATACCAGCCTTTAGTTCCAATTAACTTTTCAAATGTATTAATTTGGGCCCGAATGCACTCTTTAAACTACTTGGCTCTGGCCACACTAACCAGCCAAACAGCTAAGCTGAGCTCATGTTCAAATCTTATTGCTGAACTCTGTTTAAAGGCCAGTGTAAATGGGGGTCAATGGGAACTTCCGTTTCACTGATAGATCAGACAGAACCCTCTGCTAGGAAGTAAGTGTAAGACCAAAAAAAAAAAAAAAATGCCGTTCAGCATTTTAATACTTACAAGAGACAAGAAATGTCATTTATGCCTTAGCTGTATTTTTATAACACTGTTTAGTGCTGTATTATTCACTGTTAACCCCAAAAAGTTTTGAAAACAAGTTTTGAAAGTCTCTTGCCGCACAGCATTAGTATGCATGATCAAGGCATTTCCTGTCTTTAACCTACAATACCTATGTATCAGATTGTCAAAGCGGCAGCTTCTAGTTTGCTTATTTGCTTTTAGACACACTTACTGACTCATTCTACTCTTTAATTAGATACTGTGATTAAAATTTTAATGTATAGCATTGCAGTTTTCCCTTTTTAAAAAGCTACAATTACTGTTCATGGTGTCAGCTGTAGATAATCCCATAGCTGGAATCTGGGCGTGTGCTAGGGAAAAAAATCCTAGTGCTGCAGAGTATAAATGTATATAAAGTTAAATGGGATGAGGTGAAGATTTTTATTTGGTTTAAGGCTAATTACTGGGGTGAGGTGGGGTGGGGAAATGATTTTGTGCTTTTTACTGCTCTATTATGAGATGTCATGGCTACCTAAGTTTCCCCAGATATTTTACTTGGTCGGTCTTTTGGTTTTTTTGCATTTTTCTATGCATTACAAATATCAGGTCTTCACTTCCCTTCTTTTATTCCGCATCTCCTCCCCCATCAACTGACAGCTGGGAAAATTGCCGGTTTTAGCTTTTTGTGGTGCCGCTGTCTCTTTTCAGTTCTCCAGCAACATGCAGAGAATTCTATACAAATTTACTAATGTTTGTATAAAACAATTTGTTTTAAGTTTCTGGACAGGAAAGAGAGGCTGTTCAGACCTGAACAGGAAGTAGTAAGGGACAGACTGTATGGAGCAGCAGCACAACTGTACTCCATATTTAGGGTATAACAGAGTTTGTATTGTAAGCCCAGTGTTGGTCCCTGCTATAAAAATCATCATATCCTCAATAAGTAAGTTAGACCCTGGGCTAAAACAGAATTTTTGTAAAAAAATTTGAAGGGACTCAAAATTGTTCCTTAAGGACACCCTAACAATAGAGCTACTAGGTTTTTTTGGATATGTTTGAAAGTGACACCTAATTAGAGCTGTCACCTATGTTATTGGACTCCTCCAGCAGAGATCTAAGGCTCACTGGGGATCTCTACTCAATGCAGACTTCAGACAGCCCGTAAGCAGTTAACTTTCCCCAGATTTAAAATCTGGGACTCGGTAGGGCATTGGAGAAAGCAAGAAGTGAGTGGTGGGAGAATATCGGGGGGCCACATCTCCTCCCTCTCCCATTCGTGTGGACTTCTGAAGTCAGCAGAAGGGGAAAACCCCACAGATTCTTTGGTAAGAGGGGCTGATGAGCCTCCAGTCATAAAAAGCTCATTTGACACCAAATTCTCCTAACCCTTTAGCTCACTGGGCATTTCTGAGCCACCCAGCATCCTCACAAGCCTTACTAGGGTTGTTACTTCCTAAGGGGAATCTGCTTTCCTGTAGAGCAGGCAGGGAAGGAGTCTTCATTCCCACAAACCCCTCTATGGGGACTGGGGAGCAGCAGGCAGGCTCTTCCCCTGGTTCTATTGACACCCTCCCCCAATCCTTCTACCAGCCATATCTGCCCTTCCTGTGGGGCAGGAAGAGATCTCCAGTCCTTCAAACTTGGAAAGAGATCTCCAGTCCTTCAAACAAGGAATGGACAGTAGGGCAGCTGCTCTCCAAATCTGTGAGAGAAAGGAGCACTGATCCTGAGGAGCTAAACATTTGCAGGAACAGCACTCTTGTCTTGCAGACATTAGGGAGTCTGGTATATTAGGACTCTCTCCACAGAACAGTGCTTCAGGACCATGGTTAGTAGGAGACTGGCAAGCAGAGTAAGGGGACATTCCCTTGACTTAGCATCTCCTATGATCAGCTTGGTAGGGTCCCCTTTCTTGTGGACCATCTGGAGTTTGTAAGAACAAGGCTCCTGTCCTACAGACCCAGGGACCATCTTAAAAACTAAGTAAATTCCCACAAACTTTAAGATTAAAGTTAAAGTTCCTGGCATAATATCCTGGCTTGAGGATGCAGCTGCTAATATTAACTTAAAAAGTAAGTTAAACAGGAAATGCAGTCACTGAAATAAAAACCACAACCTGAACTCTGTCCAATATAGTTGAAAGCATGTAGTATTTGCAGTGAATCAAAATACTGTACAATTTCCTTTAAATTGGTATTAAGAATATTTGTTCATTTGGTATCTTTACATGGAAAGTCGGTTAATAGAGGAAAGGTGCAATATGCATTTCTGGGTTCATTTATGGAGCGTCTTGATTTAAGGACCGGTTGTACAGCTCTCCTCAAACATCTGCCCTTGATTTTTTGCATTTGATCCTGCATTTGAGTGAAAATTGCCCTGCAGATTACTGTAAAAATGAAAGATGTCCTATTAAAGTGATGGCCTGTTAACTTTCAAGCAATCATTTTACTATAATGATCAATTATGTTAATTACTAATATGCTTCTGCCTTTTCGAACCTCAAAGAGCAACAGACAATCTTATTTGAAAGTTATCTCCCTAAGATCAGTGACAGAAGGCAAACCTAGTTTTCTTGACATACATGGAAACTAAATTTGCCATGGAATGCATAGGGAATTGAATTGAACCTCATTTCCTACATCTTAAGGACGATTTGGACCAGTTGATTCTGGGAAACTTTCACTGGAGAGTGCATCAGCCACTTTGTTAGAAGCTCCTGAAATGTGGTGTATGTTGAAATCAAAATCTTGGAGAGCTAAACTCCACCGAATAAGTTTTTTGTTATTTCCCTTGGCGGTATGAAGCCACTGTAGCGCAGCATGGTCGGTTTGCAGGTGGAAACGCCACCCCCAAACGTATGGGCGTAGCTTTTCCAGAGCGTAGACAATGGCGTAACATTCCTTTTCACTGATTGACCAGTGGCTTTCCCTCTCAGACAGCTTCTTGCTGAGAAACACGACAGGATGGAACTCCTGATTCAGTCCTTCCTGCATTAAGACTGCTCCCACATCACGTTCGGACGCATCTGTGGTTACTAGGAACGGTTTGTCAAAGTCTGGGACCCTTAGCACAGGGTCAGACATGAGTGTTGCTTTAAGCTGGTTAAAGGGCTTCTGACACTCTTCAGTGCACTGAACTGCATTTGGCTGTTTCTTTTTGAGTCGGTCTGTCAGTGGGGCGGCGATTTGGCTGTATTGTGGTACAAATCGCCTGTAATATCCAGCCAGGCCTAAGAAGGATTGGACCTGTTTCTTTGACTTTGGGACAGGCCACTTTTGGATAGCATCCACTTTGGCCTGTAGGGGGTTGACAGTTCCTTGACCCACCTGGTGTCTAAGGTAAGTCACTCTGTTTAGGCTTATTTGACACTTCTTAGCCTTAACAGTTAGTCCTGCCTCCCTCATGCACTTGAAGAGTTTTTGTAGATGTTCCAGGTGTTCTGCCCAGGAATCCGAAAATATGGCCACATTTGTCAAGGTAGGCAACTGCATGTTCTCCCAATCCCACTAGGAGACCATCTACAAGTTTTTGGAAGGCGGCGGGTGCATTCTGCGGCCCAAAAGGGAGCACATCAAATTCATACAGCCCGACATGTGTGGTGAAGGCTGACCTTTCCTTCGCGGATTCATCTAGTGGTACCTGCCAGTACCCCTTGGTTAAGTCCAAGGTAGAGATGAACTGGGCCCGTCCCAGTTTCTCCAATAGTTCATCTGTGCGTGGCATTGGATAGTTGTCTAGGTGAGTTACAGCATTTCGCTTACAGTAGTCCACGCAAAAACTTCTCTCCCCATTTGGTTTGGGAACTAGAACCACTGGAGATGCCCATGCACTGCGGGAGGGGCTGATTACACCCGTCTGTAGCATATCCTGGATCTCCCATTCTGTAGCAGTTTTAGCTTGAGGAGACACCCAGTCAGGCTAGGCTCTAATTGGGTGAGCATTACCTGTGTCAATGGAGTGGTATGCCCGTTCAGTCAGTCCTGGGGTGGCTGAGAAAGTCTGCATGTAGCTAGTGCACAGCTCCTTGATCTACTGTCACTGCATACACCCAAGGGTCATAGAGAGGTTCACCTCTTCCACGCCACCGTCACTTTTCCCTTTGTAATAGACACCTTCAGGCTACTCAGTGTCATCTTCTCCCTGGGCTGTAAACTGACAAACCTTTAATTCTCTGAAATAAAAGGGCTTTAGAGAATTAATATGGTACAACTTAGGCTTTTGGTTGGAAGTGGGGGATGCTATGAGATAATTAACAGCTCCCAGGCGCTCTTGGACCATGAATGGCCCTTCCCACAGCGCTTCTATTTTATGGGCCTGGAGCGCCTTTAAGACCATGACCTGGTCCCCAACTTTGAAGGAACGCTCTCTGGCGTGTTTATCATACCAGACTTTTTGCTCTTTTTGAGCATCCTTTTAGGTTTTCTTTAGCAAGGGCTAAAGAGGTTCGGAGGCTGTTTTGTAGGTTGGTTAGTTTTTTAGTGTTTGTAGAATGTTAGTTCCTGGAAAAGGTGTAAACCCCTCCCATTGCTGCTTCACCAACTATAATGGCCCCTTAACCTTGCAGCCATATACAAGTTCAAATGGCGAAAACCCTAAACTGGGATGTGGTACAGCTCTGTAGGCAAAGAGCAACTGCTGCAATACTAGGCCCCAATCATTGGAGTGCTCATTTACGAATTTAGGTATCATGGCCCCCAGAGTTCCATTAAACTTCTCCACCATGCCATTTTTTTGATGGTGGTAAGGGGTGGCAACCAAGTGGTTCACCCCATGAGCTTCCCAAAGGCTTTCCATAGTTCCTGCCAGGAAATTAGTTCCTGCATCTGTAAGGATGTTGGAGGGCCAACCTACTCTGGCAACAATGTCTGTTAGTACCTGGTGGTGCTTAGAGCTACTGCTTCCGGCCATCGGGTGGCAAAGTCAGTATGTACTGCTTTCCTCTGGGTGCCTTTTTCGGAGAAGGACTCAGAATATTCACAGCTACTCGCTGAAATGGAACCTCAATGGTGGGGAGTGGCTGGAGAGGGGCTTTGACCTGGTCTTGGGGTTTTCCCACTCTTTGGCACACCTCACAAGACTGGACATAGGTAGAAACATCCTTGCTCATTCCCTCCCAGTGGAAAGACTTTTCCAAATGGTCTTTGGTTCTGTTCACCCTGGCATGGCGACTAGGATGATCGTGGGCTAAGCTTAATAGCTTTACCCGGTACTTAGTTGGAACTACCAACTGTCTCTGAAGATGCCAGTCTTCCTGGTGTCCACCAGAAAGGGTTTCCTTGTATAAAAGTCCTCTTTCTACAACAAACCTGGATCGATTAGAAGAGCTGAGAAGCGGTGGTTTGCTCCATGCCGCTGTCCAAGCTCACTGGAGGCTTTCATCTGCTTCCTGTTCGGTCTGGAACTGTTCCCTTGATGCTGGAGACATCAGTTCCTCATTGGATTGTGGACCCTCTGGAAGCGATGCAGGTGATGGGGCTGTTTCCATTGACTGTGTACCGCTGTCCGCTGGTGCATTATGTTGGGGTTCAGGCTCTGGCTGAGCCTCTTGTGTAGGGTTATCTGCTGCTGCCAGTGCAGGTTCAGTGGGACCCTCTGGTGTTGGGGTTGCAAGTACTGAATTCAGTGCTGGCAATGCTTCCGGTGCTGGTTGTTCTGCCAGTTCTGGTTCTGGGACTGGCTCTGTCTGGTTCTCTAGGACTGGATCCACTACTGCTGTTGCAGACGTTGGCATGGGGTCCAGTTCCAGTACCTCTGACGGGGTCCTGGTAGAGGTTTCCAGAACAGAGCTAGGTGTGACAGCTTGCTTAGCCTGCCTGCCGGTGACCATTCCCACCCTCTTGGCTAGCTTCACATGATTGGCCAAGTCTTCCCCTAACAGTATGGGGATGGGATAATCATCTTAGACTGCAAAAGTCCACGTTCCTGACCAGCCCTTGTACTGGACAGGCAGCTTGGCTGTAGGCAAGTCAAAAAAGTTTGACTTGAAGTGTTGAATCATCACTTGGACCTCTGGGTCGATTAATCTGGGGTCCACTAACGAAGTATGGATAGCCGACACTTGCGCTTCGGTGTCCCTCCATGCGGTGACCTTCTTTCTTCCCACACTCAGTTTCCCTCCTCTCCGAGGGTATCTGGGAGGTATCTGGGCCTGAGGACCTCTGGTGTGATTCCAGTGCAATGAACTGTAATCTGTTGGGGTTCTTGGGGCAGTTGGCCTTTTACATGCCCCGGCTTGTTACATTTAAAACGTCGCCCAGCTGACTGGTTACTGGGATGAGGTGGGTTGCTGGAGAACGGTGTGGTGGGACGATAAGGTGTTTGGAGTGTTCCATGGGGTGTAGTTGGGGCCTTGGGCTGCCCCCGGTAGTAGGATGTGGTCTGAGGTTGTTCCTTTTGGTATCTGCGCCAACTGCGACCACAGTTGTTCTTCTCTCCTCCCTCCACCCATTTTGTTCCAATTTGCCCTGCCTCTCTGGCGGTCTGGGACTGCTCGCATTGATCACCATAAGAAGCAAGAGTTTCTGCTGAGTCATTTTCTTATCCCATAAACACTGTTTTATATCATCATTGGTCATATTCAGGAATTGTTCGTGAGTCATCAAATCACACACTCCTTCAAAGCTAGTTACACCCCTTCTTCTGACCCATTTATCTAACAGCACCTTCATCTGGTTTACATAAGCCACATTACTTAGTCCAGGCCCTCTCTTAAGGGCTCTAAATTTTACTCTGCAAGTTTCAGGTGTAACTTGAAATTGTTTTAAAAGCAAATCCTTAAATTTACCATTGTCAGACGCCTCCCCAATAGGCATCTCATTGAATATGTCCAGAGCTCTTCCAGTCAATTTTGAGACCAATGTGGTCATCTTGTGAGCTTCAGGAATTTGATGGAGTGTGCACAGTCTCTCACAGGTGAGGAAAATATTCAGCAATATCACTGGATTCATCATACAGTGGACATAGTCACTCCCATTTGTGGATTGTTGGGGAAGGATTGTTAGGGTTATTCGGTATATTCTGCTGAGCCTTTGCCTTCTCCATCTCCAGTGCATGCTTTCTCTCTTTTTTCTTTGCCTCCATTTCTTTTTCTTTGGCCTCCATAGCTCTCATATGGGCAGCTTCCATTTCTTTTTCTTTTGCTTCCATTTCTTTTCTTTTTCTTTTACTTCCATTTCTTTGGCCTCCATTTCCATCTGCCTGAGTTCTACCCATCTTTCATGTTCCTTTTGTCTTTCCTCAGCCTCAAATCTGGCTAATTCCAGCTTCTGTTGAACATTGCATTCTGTCATCCTAACCTCTCTGTTTTTAACAACTTTACAGCCAAGAGTTAAAGAAAACAAAAACAAAAAAACCTGGCATGTAAAATTTTCCTGTGCTGTAACCTGATAGCTGTTCTCAGCCTACAGAAAAATCCTTTTGTTATGCCTGCTGCTCTGTCTCCCAGGCAGAGACACACAATCTACAGCTGCAATCACTTTTTACAAAACCTTTTAAAATCCTGCTGTGCTTCTGGTTCAAAATGATCCCACCGCTCTGCCACCATGTCAAGATTTCTTCCCCACTCTGAACTCTAGGGTACAGATGTGGGGACCTGCATGAAAAGACCCCCTGAGTTCATTCTTACCAGCTTAGGTTAAAAACTTCCCTAAGGTACAAACTTTGCCTTGTCCTTGAACCGTATGCTGCTGCCACCAAGCGTTTAAAACAAAGAACCGGGAAAGAGCCCACTTGGAGACGTCTTCCCCCAAAATATCCCCCCAAGCCCTCCACCCACTTTCCTGGGGAAGGCTTGATAAGAATCCTCACCAATTGGTATAGGTAAACACAGACCAAATCCTTGGCTCTTAAGAACAATGAAAAATCAATCTTAAAAGAAGAATTATAATTAAAGAAAAGGTAAAAGAATCACCTTTGTAAAATCAGGATGGTAAATACCTTACAGGGTAATCCGATTCAAAACATAGAGAATCCCTCTAGGCAAAACCTTAAGTTACAAAAAGACACGGCTTATTTTACCAGCTGTTAAACAAAAGAAAATCTAATGCATGTTCTAGCTAGATTACTTACTAACTTTACAGGAGTTGTAAGGCTGCGTTCCTTTCGCGTTTTGTTCCTGGCAAAAGCATCACACAGACAGACTGACCCCTTTGTCGTCCCCCCTAAACCACTAAACACCATTAGAGTTAAGGAAACTTTAAAATTGTATGTGTTCAGATTAAGTTGCTTTTACTGATGCTTAACTTAAATAGCATTTAACTTGACAGCTCTTGCATTGTTACTTAACTGCCTGGTTTTCTTTTCCACTGAAAAAATGGAATGGAATCTGGTTTGTTTTTTTAACTCCTAAATCTGCCTCATGAGGCTGCTAAGATGGTAGCTTTCTGTTGGATTCTCTTACAATATTCACTTACAATGTTAATGACGTTCTCTGCTCTAATTAGATGTAGTGGTTCTCGTATAGTTTCAGTAACAGTTTAGTTTTCTTTTGACTCATGTCTGTTTTATAATCAGGAAATCTTACTCAGGTCCAGAACAAAAAAGGGCTTTGATTTCTTCAGACTGTTCCTGTTGTAATAAGATTTACATAATCCAGTATTGATTTTTTCCCCCATATGGATTTAATACGAATAATCTGTTTTCCTACCTTGAATCCAAAGAGTGCCCATGCTTTGATCCAATTTCCAGACTATAGAACGGTATCAGTAATCACTACTGAGTGGCTTGACTCTGCTAGGCAAGCATTTTTATGTCTAACATGAAGTACAGTTCTTGACTGCTTTAGAACTGTGGTTTCTAAAGTCTTCAAAAGAAACAGAAATGACTGCCTCCCTTCTGTGCCATAATCTCTATCACAGTCTTACCAGTATCAGAATATTAATCTAGCATTTTTTCATTGCATCTTTTCCTTTAAAATTTACTGTAGGCTGACATTCTAATGTTGTTTAGAAATGTTTCCTTAATAGCTTCAAACAGATATAAAGGGGGTATCTTAAAAATATGATGTGTGAGCGCTTATGTCCGCACACTTCATTTTGCTACCTTTAATATGGAAAAACTGAATTGTACTAAAACCTGAAAATCTCTTTGCTGTCTCTTCCCTTCATGCATGGCTTGATGAGGCAGTCAGCTTCAGGTAAGAGTGTATTGCCAAAGTCCAGTGACACGATGGTTAATATTACATGCCTGTCTTCTCTCAAACTGCTCTGAATTAATAAATGTAAGTTCCATTAGCCTTTGACAATGTTTATAATCATAAACTCTAAGCATGCATTCTGTTTTCAAAAAGTTTCTAATTCATGGCTTCTTACATGAGAAGGCTTATGTAAGTAAATACTGTCAACTACTGAGGTTCTGTTCTTGATGCATCTAGCTTTGTGAATGGCACATAGGGAGCAAAGGTGGAGACAGTCTTTTTTTTGGTCATGTGGCTACAACTTTGATCTCTTAAAGGCAGCCTGTCTAGGCAGCAGTGAAAGTGTGGGTAAAGCTACTGTCACCATAAACTATTAAAGGCCTCCCTCCTAATGTTTGTGGGTCTACCGGACCTCTTGTATTCCCAAGCCTGATCAGGCCAGAGCCCCCACAGAACCACTGCATGAAGCAACCACCCAGTCTTCTAGAAATGGAGCAGAGGAGAGGAATGAAAAATGAACGTCTTTGTGGGCAGAAAAGCCAATCACAGCACTTGAAAGGAGGACTGGGATTTAACCAATGGTGACCTCCCTCACAAAGAAGGGCTCCAGTGCCTGGCAATGGCTGTGCTGTGCCCCAGGGATGTAACTCCAGCTCCTACTCAATCTGGGCTGTCCTTGAAGGGCTAACCCTCTTTCTTCCCAGAGGAAATGATCTTATGGTCACAGATGGGACTGGAAAACCTAGGTTTAATTCCTGGCTCTTGACTGGACTTCATGACCTTAACAAATCACTTAATTTCTATCTGTTTCATTTTCCCAAATTATAAACTAGAGAATATGGCTTACCTGTCAGATGTGCTGCACCTCGGGTCACTACATTTTGTAAAGAGCTGTATGGTTCTGTAGATCCTCAAATTAAAAGGTACTATCCATTTAGTTTCTTAAATTAGTACCAGCTACTGTGGCATCTGATCCCCTCAGAGCACAGGCATGTCATGCTGAATTTTAAATTTTACACATACCGAGTAAGCCTTCAGTCCATAGCAAATCACTGGGCGAAGGGAAGGACTAGAGGATCTGTGCAATGTATGCTTTGGTAACGAGCATCTACAGACCTATAGCTCGTAAGCCTACTGAGTAGTAAGTATCTAAGCACTCTTTTTGCGCTGATGTTATGCACTGCCTTGAATTTTGGACAGCGATACCCTTAAAATTATCTCTTGAACGGTAGCTGTTTTAAGGATTTCAGTTCTCTAACAGTCACTCATTTCTAGAAAAGAATGAAATTCGATGATAGTACAATTCAGATTATTTTTTACTTCCTTCAGTTAAAAAGCAACAAATTGTATTGGAATGTTTTCTGTTTTACATTAAAACTTGCTGTTTTTTATTCTATTGTGGAAAAGTCCAGGTTTTGCAGTAGGTTAGTGCACTGACATTTCACTTCAGGTCATTTAGGGTTAAATAGCAATATTCACATTTTTAACAAGTTCAAATAGGCTTTGGGACTTCAAGCTTCCAAAACAGTTTTCATTGCTCAAAGAAGTGAATCCAGATTGGCAGCCCCAAGATGTAAAGCTAAACTTTGCAGGATAAAATCTATCTTCCAGGTTTTTTAAAGTGACTGCTTCCTACGCTATGCAGAATTGGCTAGTATTGGAGGATAGAAAGATCCTAAGGAGAGGCTGCTTATCCAGACTCAAGTTCAGGGTTTGGGATGGAGCAAGGTTTTGGCCACTTCTGTATTTTCCACCAACTGGCTTGCTCAGCCCCAGTTGGCTGTGTCACGCAGACACAGGTGCCTGCAGATGCTTCTACTTAAAAGCATGTAACTGTATTACTATCACAGTCTTAGCAAAATGTATGACTGAACCCTGCATGAGTTTGCTTGTTCAGGTGAAATTCTAAGAACTAATCTCAGACATCTTCCAACAGCTAAGATTAGTTTCACTAAGTTATGATGTGACTTGCTCATCAGTTTTTTTTCTTCCTTCAGAGTAGCTTAAACCTGTGGTCATAGTAGCTAGCTTATCACTAAAGTTCAGTGTACTTTAAATGCAAATACTAAGTACACTTTACCTGTGTCCCAACCAGTTTTGTTTTGTAAGACATTTCTCTTTAAAATTGAGAGTAGTCTGTTCTACTGACAGGAAAGGTAAGTTTCAGAGTAAGAATGCAGGTTAAAACCTTCATGCTGTGGTTCATTGGAGGTTGAGTGGGTGGGGAGAAATGATGCTCTTTATCTTTCAAGGTGGAGAGAACCGATTTTATTGCTCTTGAATGCTGTTTACTTGCTCTTCCACAAAACATTTGGCAATCGCCCCCCCCCCCCCCCAACAGAAGCTTTTCGCCTTGTTTTTTTTTCAAATTAGATGACAAGCACAAAAAACCCTTCCTGAGATAATACACAAAAGGAAATACAGAAAAGTAGTGACTGTCAAGTAATAAATAGGGCTACCTGAAATCCCACAGCTGTAGTATTTTCTCAGTGGGGATGTCCAAAGACACAAGATTTAGCCTCAGTAACCAGAGGAACTTGTACATACTGTTTAAAATTTTCAGGAGTACGATTAGTGCTTTTTGGTACCAAACCTGAAACATCCTAAAGAGCCTGATTTCAAAAAGTGCAGAGTATCCACTCGACCCCTTTCTGAAGTTTCTCTTCTTGGACATTCAGACTTTAGTAACTCTTGGCAATCTTGGTCCTGCTTGCATTTAGAAATCACTGAATGTCAAGGATACTTTATTTCTCAAACATGTTGTTTTTATTCCTATTGCTGGACTCTTCATCTGTGATTAAATGTTAACTCTTGTTTTTAACAGATCAGATGCCTAAAAGGCCAGAAAGGCTTCTCAGACCAACCCACTTTTGATGGGATTCACATTGTCAACCATTTGATAGGAGATGAGTCATTTCATTCTTCTGATGAAGATTTTATAAGTAACTCCATACAGGAGGGTGGGGTCCATTTTCATTTACACAGAAGGACTGGACAGATGACTTTGGACCCACCTGTGATAGATAGCAGTGACAGTGATACTGAAGACGGTGTCCTAGATACTGGAGATACGGACAAGATTATTCCAAAGCGAAAGAACCAGCAAAGACTGGAATCCTACTCTACTACTGTGTGATCATCACTGTGACTAGCATCTAAGACTTCAGCATTCTTTTAAGGGTTAGGTTGTCAAATGACTAAAAATGCCCAGCTCTTGGATTAGATAGCTATTGTGGCTTGTCTGACATATTTTATATATAATATATGTATATATGTATACACACTTTACTGTTTGCCTTCTACCTTTGCCAAATTGTCATTACTGACATACTAGAGAGTAGGTTGGGAAGAAGTTGATGGATGACACTTCTAACAGTATTACTGAATGTTCCTTGTTTTAGAAAATGCAAATACATAATTTCTTTAAATGCATAACAATTTTGCAGTTCATAAACTTGGGAAATCTTTTCTTCAAAGAAACTGCTCTTGTGCAATATTTTATACTCTGTGAACAAATGTGTTCTTTTTACATTGTTATCCATTTGTGATCAAGATGGACGTTAGCAGACTAGCTGATCATGGTGTCTGATTATTTTTTGTTGTTTGACTGTTTGGTTTTAATTAAAAATAACTATTATTGGAGACCCATAAAAGGCTCCAAACACAAGCCTTTATTTCTTCTGTTTTTAAATACAAATTAATGGTCACAAATGTCCAAAAGGTTTTTAAAATCATTCTGACTTTTAATTTTTGTGCATCTGCTTTTGATTTGTTGCTAATAAAAAAAAAAAAAACCTGGTCGAAGTATGTTAACTACAATAATGTTTATTTTGTACATGTTTATATCTCTCTGCAGCAAGCTGAATATGTATATTACACATTTAATATGAGGAATGTAAATGTTGCAAAATGACTATTCTTGGCATTCTAACAGGAAGATGAATTCTGTATAAGCATATTGATAGTGAGTTACAAAATTGAGGCAAAACACTCATCTTACATTTAATCTCTGTTTAGCTACTGACACTAGCAGGTTCATGTCTAACTAAAATGCTTTTTCACAAACACTAATGACTGAACTTTTAACTTCATATATATATATAAAACTATAATAAATTTTTCATGATTTAACACTTGTTGTAGCACGTATTGCTTAGTAATAACTAACGTCTGTATCCTAGAGATTCTATAGGTGATTGCACAGTGCAGATCCAGAGTAGTTCAGATAAAGTAACTACCGTTCAAATGAAGGATTGTTCAAAGATATCTATATTGAGTTATTCTGAGGAATTTCATTATAAGAATATCTAAGAACCAAAAAGCTAATCTTCGTGCATCTAATGAAGATGCACATGATTTAATACGGAGCAGTGACATGGAGTGAATGCGTGCTGGGTGACTGGACATTCCTGTCTCTTTCCTCACCCCTAAATGAAGCCCTGATTAGATCTCAAATTCTTCCTGTCCTTTCCAAGGCCTTTTGAGCAAACTGACTTGCTACTTTGTCCTGCACAGCATTTGAGACACTAGTCTCAGACACTCGCTAGCCCAGAATATTTCTTGACATAAATGTATCACTGCCATTCTCCTCCGTTACAAATTCCATGGAAGTATGTACTGTTAATATTAGCAGCTAGACGGCTTGTGATTTGAAAGGAATTAAATGATACTGCAAGGTTATGGCACAAGCTTGCTTTCTCTAGAAATATTAAAGTTCATCTAGGTATTTAAGCATGTACTTAGAGTTAGGCGTATGCTTATGAGCTTCAATGGCATTACCAGTGTGTTGAGTTAGGCACATTCTTAAGGACCTTGCTGAACTGGAGCCCTAGTCTCCAAGTCCCGTATGGGGCACTTACGTTTCCTTGGCTTTTAATTTTGAAGATTCCTAGTCTTTTTGGATGAGGCCGACACAGGATCCTTTTTCACTTAGTGAGTTAAACTAGTTACAGAACCTGACCATTTAAAGGAAACCAGCTCCATGAAAGAAGTGAGCTTTGGGCATCTTTGCCACACTATCTCTCCTATGTCGATCATATCCAGGCAATAACTGACTATAAAATGGGCAGGTGACACCTTCAAAGTTAGCTACTACTTGAGCTCCTGCTACACCTGGTCTTTGCCTCAGTTATTTTTGAGGGTGTACATTAACTTTATCTGTGAAAATATTTCTCATCACACATGATGAAGTTTCACCCTGTTGCAATAAACATTTACTGTTTTAACACCTGAACCCTGCTAGAAATGTCACAAAGCAAAAATAATCTGAGCTCTCTTGCTTACTAACGTTTAGGTGATAGTTGCCTTATTTTCCCCTAATAAGCATCTGTCCACCTTTGTTTGCACCTGGATCATTGGCCTCCATGTGGATAGATGACAAATTATTCTTTGCCTATCCATACCAGCTGCAAGTCTCTTAAAGGTAATATTCTGCATTAAGTGGCAGGAGCAAAATTCAGTTAGAGGATGGTTGTAAAATCTTTTTTTGTTTGAACAGCAAAGTGTTATGATCTTGCAATAACTGCCTGACTGCCCCAGTGATAGTGAATGAGCCTAATTGGTAAGGGCTGTTTCCTGAACTTTGTTTTTATACATGTTAATAGCCTAGATTGTTTTATTCATGCTGCTGCTTTCCATTTCATTATCAAAATATCAGTGAGAGAGTACTAGCAAGGTTTAAGCCTGATCCAAATAGCTGAATTCTACACAATAGCTAACTGTACTACAGTGCACAACCTTAACTGACCTGCCATTGGGGCCTTATTTAATAATTCTCTTAAAATTGAGATCTTACCATACATTAGACTGAAAAATTATAAATATGAGCAAATTAAATGATACATGGGATGGATGGGTGTATAAATTTAGTGTTGGGACTGAGGACCAGACCAAGAGTCAGGCTGAGAAAGAGAGATGCAGTGCTGGAGAGCCAGTGAAACAATCAGTCTCCTCCGTTTAAGTTATATTTCATATCGGGGGGTGAAAATGCTTTTTTCCTCTTTGGCACTCTGAGACTACAGAACACAGGTCAGTATCTTAGATGTCTGTATACTAATCCAAGAAATATGGGGAATAAGCAGGAAGAACTAGAAATGCTAGTTAATAAACACAACTATGACATAGCTGGCATCACAGAGACTTGGTGGGATAATGCATACAGGCTGGAATATTGGTGTGGCAGGGTACAGCTTGCTCAGGAAGGATAGGCGGGGGGAAAAAAGTGGCGTTGCCTTTTGTATAAAAAATGTATACACTTTGACTGGATGGAAATAGGAGACAGACTTGTTGAATGTCTCTGGGTAAGACTAAAAAGGGTAAAAAAAAAACAAAAACCAAGGGTGATGTCAGGGCAGGCGTCTACTACAGACCACCTAACGAGGAAGAGGGGGTGGATGAGGCTTTCTTTTTATATAAAGACAATATCATGCAAAGCACAGGACTTGATGGTAATGGGGGACTTCAACTACTCAGACATCTACTGGGGGGAAATAACACAGCAGGGCACAGATTATCCAACAAGTTCTTGGAATGTATTGGAGACAATTTTTTATTTCAGAAGGTGGAGAAAGCCACTAGGGGAGAGACTGTTCTAAGTTTGATTTTGTCAAATAGGAAAGAACTGGTTGAGAGTTTAAAAGTGAAAGGCCACTTGGGTGAACGTGATCATGAAATGATAGATTTTGTGATGCTAAGGAATGATGGGAGGAAACACAGCACAATTAACAAAATGGATTTCAAGAAGGCAGACTTTATCAAACTTGGGGAGTTGGTAAGTAAGATACCTTGGGAAGCAAGTCTAAGGGGAAAAACAGTTTGAGAGTTGGCAGTTTTTCAAAGAGACATTATTAAGGGCACAAGAGCAAATTATCCCACTGTACAGGAAAGACTGGAGGTATGGCAAGAGAACATCATGACTTAATCAGGCGATCTTCAATTATCTGAAATTAAAAAAGAATCCTACAAAAAGTGGACATTACAAAGGATGAATATAAACAAGTAGGACAAAATTAGAAAGACCAAGGCACAAAATGAGATTAAACTAGCTAGAGACATAAAATTTAACAAAACATTCTACAAATACATTAGAAGCAAGAGGAAGACCAAGGACAGGGTAGGCCCGTTATTCAGTGAGGGATGGGAAAACAATAAGAGAAAATGTGGAAATGACAGAAGTGTTAAATGACTTTTTTTTTTTTTTTTTTTTTTTTTTTACCAAAAAGCTGAGTAGCAATTAGACATCTAACATAGTGAGTGCCAGTGAACAGGAGAGAGAACGCCAGGGAACCGAGGGTATTCCGGGGTCCAGCGGCCCCATTGATCAACCTTCCCTTACCTTCCCTTCCAGTGCCTCCTGCACGGTGAGGAACAGCTGTTCTGCAGCATGCAGGAGGCACTGGGAGGGAGGAGGAGTTGATCAGCGGGGGCCAGCAGCCTTGGACATGATTCCGCTCCTCCCCTGAGCGCACCCCCTCCGTGTGCCTCCCCCTCCCTCCTAGTGCCTCCTACATACCGCTGAACAGCTGTTCCGCAGCATGCAGGAAGTGCTGGGAGGAGTTGATCAGCAGAGCCCACTGAGTCCCCCCCTCCCTTGGCATACCCTTGCAGACCCCAATTTGAGAAACGCTGGTCTAGATAATACTTAGTCCTGCTTGAATGTAGGGGACTGGTCTAGATGACTTCTTGAGGTCCCTTCCAGTTCTATGATATTTTCACATGAATTTGGGAGAATTTGGAAGCCTAAAGCTTTTGAGCATTGGCCAAAAAAACCCGAGTGCTTTTTAAAGCTTTCTCCTGTTGGGGATCTAACACTTTTTACAGCAGAACTACCCCAATGCTATATTGTAGCAATATCTGTGGCCTAAACCATTTTTTAAATGTATGAATGTTAATTTTTTACTAACACACTGTTACTCAGGGTCTGTTCTTTATCCTTGGTCTAGGATTTATATTTGAGAGACTGTTACACCTGGATCACTTCTTCAAGGGTTTCTTCCGAACTGTGAGGGCCAGAAACATTTTCATATAATTTTTTTAGGTCCTGGACTAGCAATGACACTTAACTATTTGTTGACAAAAATAGTTGTTTGTGCTCATTATGTTGTTTAATGGTCTTATCGACATATCAGCGTATCTAAAGGTATGTGTGCTATAGATTCTTATACTGCTCTTATCACTCGTATTGGAGGGGGTCTACACTGCAGTAAAAGACCTGCTGCACAGCCACGGTTGGGTCAGTGGACTTGGGCTGCTGGGTCAAAAACAGCCATGTTAGAGGCTTGCTTGGACTGGAGCCTGGGCTCCAAGACCCGGGGCGGGGTCTCAGAGCCAGGCTCCAGCTAAAGCCTGGCTACCTACCCTGCTGTTTTTAGCCCCATAGCCTGAGCCCCAGTCAGCTGACCTGGGCTTTGAGACTCAGTGCGGCAGGTTTTTGACTGCAGTGTAGACATACTCTGAGCACCTTCCGGTAGTGCATTAAGCAATATGATTACACATCTATTGAGCATTTTGTTCTCTCATCCTCGCCCCAGTGGGAGACGATTGTTTTAGTAGTATTGGATTTTGATAGGGATTGGAGTTTTCTTATTTTGTTTTTTTTAAATAAATAAATGTACCTGTTGCTATATGTTTGTATTGGAGAAGGCATGGTCACAGAAATGTGCCTTTCACTTGGAGCAGAAAGTGGTCAGGTTTGTGATGGTCTTTAGTTCCTGAGCAAGTTCATTCCGGTCTCTGACCACCCTCCAAGAAGATTTGGTCTCCCACACAGAGGAGCTTCACTCTTATTGTTGAACTTTCCATTGTACCAGAGAAGTGAAGTTATTAACTGCGGTCTTCATCCCAGAGCTGTAGACTCTCTTTTAGGTGTCCTGGGCCCAGGCCATGGAGCACTTTGACAATAAGGCCCAAATCTTTGAACTTGATTTGATATTCTGTGGGAAGCCAGTGCAGGGAGCAGAGGACAGGTGTGATTTGCTCACCATAGCCTGTGTGGCTGAGGAGACGTGCTGTGGTGTTGTGTACTGTTGGAGTTTCCTAAGTGTTGAAGGTTCATGCTTAAGTATATCACATTGCTGTACTCCAGCCAAGAGGTGAAGAAAGCAGGAATGATTGAGGTCAGGTCTTTGTCTGCCAAAATGGGACAGAGTCTCCTAGACAACCAGAGATGGTTAAAAAGTGTTGCACATGGCCGTTGCAATGTGTGAGCCCAGTGTCAACCGAGGAATCCAAGAGTATTCCTGGACTGCGGTCTGACTTGACAAATTGTGGATGTGAATCTTCAATCAAAGACTGCACCATAGCTGTGTAGACTCCTCCGAATACTTTCCTCTTCCCGCCAGCATCAGCTCCTCTAAACAGTTAAACCAGTGCAACTGTGTCACTAGACACCTACTACTTGAAACTGGAATTATATGGATTTAGCCAGACTAAACTGCTGTACATCAGAGTTAGTGATTAAAGAGTATTCACAAAGGGCACTGCACCAGTTTAACTAAATCAGTTCTTGAAATTATTTAAAATGGTGCAATGCCTGTGCAGATAAGTTCTTAATTAAACTGCTGTAAGTTTGCAGATAGGTTAAGGCTTCAATTTGATTGTATGGATTTGCAAGAAATGCATTTATTTTTAAAAAAAACACCCTAAGTCTGAGATGTACTGAAGACAAATTTCTGGATAAAATTTGAAGCCAGTGCAATATTTGTGTTTTTAAGCTAGAAGAACCCAAAGGAATGTAAGGAAAATAAGGCCTAAATTTAAAAAAGGAAGCATATCTAAATGCTTCCTCTTCAAAAGTTAGACTCTTTTACTGATGAAATAATTTGAACATTCAATTGCCCCTTGAAGAGTCATTGAGCCAGACTTGAAGACCAGATTCAGACAATAATGTATAAAACATTAAGTGGAAAATCTCAGTGCAAAGTTAACGATGGAGTCATTTCTGACTCTTCCATAATTCTGGGCATATTGGGAGGGAGGGAGGAGAGCTCACTCCTATTCTGCTCCTTTTGTGTGGTGAACTTTTAGGTTATGACAAGGCTTTCCATAGACTTTCATAATAAGGTCTCAAATGTTATAGTGAGACTGGTTATTAAAAACCATATAGCTGGTCGTGGTGGATTTCCAGATTGAGTTAGTTTACATATAGTTCTAAAGCAGAGTTATACGTTTTTAAGATATATGAAATTCTTGATCCTAAACGTACACTATGAATTTTTTTACTTCTTTGCTTTAAAAGAGTGTATGAACTGGTTCAGGTATAAAATAATAGTTATGAAACATATTTATCCAGTAGCCCATAGCATTAAGGACCATATGCTACAGAATAAGAAGCACAAAAACAGCAACAGTGTGATTTACAATAGATGATCTCAGTAGCATTAAATTTCTATAAACAGCCTCTTAGAGCAGTGAAAATGTTGCTTAACTCACACACAAGTTGGCCACAGTCTTATTTTCACTGGCTGGGGATAAATTGTGATAAATAAGAGACAACCCCAATCTACAACTATGCACTTCTACTTTGCAAGGATTAATTGTCCAATTAAATACCAAATTAATTTTGAAATATAAAAGCAATAAGGCATTTGCTATGAATCCGGGTATATTACACTATCTATTGTATAATAAAACTGATACCTCTGGTTTCTCCAATCCTTGTAATGACGATAGCAAGACCAAAAGCTGTAGCCATAAAATATGTGAAATGGTATTTCTAGGGAAAAAGGAAATATAGAAAAAAATATGTGCTCAGTCATTACCTTTGTAGCTACACCAGCCAGGCCTGGCACAAGGAAATATGCAAGCATGTTACTCTTCTTTTAAAATCACTGGATGTCATGTTAACTTATATAGCTATTAACAGTGTACAGGGTTTTTCCCTGTATATGGCAATCTGGCTGTAAGATTAAGGGCCAATCCTTGCAGTGCAATCCTCACATGGACAAATAACTCTTATTTGTTATCAACAATACCTGGTGAGGGGCTGAGCATCCGTAACTCCAGCTGATTGTCCCGGAAGGTGTGGGTGCTTGGCACTGTGGAGGTTCAGGTCCTCTGTTGTGTAAGTGAGGGTCTGGAGAATTGTATTAGACAAAACTTAAACTTACTCCACAATCTGAGAAAGTGAGAGGCGTAGCCAAAAATATCTTGGAAGAAGTGATGAAAAACTCAGCTGGAGTTTATTCTGTCTTTTAAATTTAGTTCTCCACGTACCCTGTAGAATCTTCAGTTCTCTCTCTCACATTCACACAGTTCATGGGTATATCTGACCACACACACAAGCTGACATTTCACGCACAAAACCAGTTCTTCAAGTGATTGCTCATGTGTATTCCACAATAGGTGGGCGTGCTCGCCATGTGCACCGGTGCTGGAAGTTTTTCCCGTAGCAGTACCCGTAGGGGGGCGTGCCCTCCCCTGTGGCGCCTTCCTGGCGCGGTATAAGGGGGGCTGTGTGCTCCCCCCACCCTCAGTTCCTTCTTGCCGCCAGTGAAGGTGCATCAGAACTGCTCTGCTCCAGCTTTGCTGCAGCTCATCCCCAGAACTCTTCATTTGTTCAGTAGTACCTGTAGTCAGTTAGTTTAGTTAGCCATTGAGCCCGGGCCGGGGCATGCCCTGCGCCCCAGGCTTTAAGTCGTGCGGCTCTTGTAGGTGCTCTATACCAAGGAGTGACCCGCACGTGGGTTGTCTGCGCTGCTTGGGAGAAACCTATGTCCGCGAGAGGTGCAAGATCTGCAAGTCTTTCAAGTCTCGGACTATAAAAGAAAGGGACGTTAGGCTCTGGGCCATCCTGATGGAGTTGGCGCTGGCCATGACCCTGGCACGCTGCTCCGAGCCAGTACCTGGCGCTACGGCATTGGTAGGCGGAGACCCTCCGGTACCCTCGTGCAGTCGGCACCGCTCCCCATCCATGGGGCACGCCAAGAGGACCGGAAAGACTCCCTCTTCACAACGGCACTGAGGGAAGTCTGGGACAGAGACCAGACCCATGTCGGGTAGTCCTCGATCTCCATCGGGCCCTAGGCCTCCAGCTCATGTTGAGCAGAGTAGCCCGGCCCCTTTGGAGCAGGCCTCTCGGGATGTCCGGATGCCATCTACACCCGAAGCCCTCCAGGCAGCCAGGGACGACATGTCCATGCTGGTGCCTGTAGTTCCGCCGATGTCAGCCCCGTGCTCCAGAGGCAACCTGCTGCTGGGATCACCACAGCCGCCGCCGGCCCGGTACCGGTCTCGGTTGAGGGAACTTTCCTGACACCACTCGCCCAGTGACCGTTCAAGGCTCAGTCCATGTGGATCGCCCTCAAGGCCAGTCAGACTGTCCGGATGGGTGCGGGCCAACCGGGACTCCTGGCACTTGTTGTGAGGCAAACTCTGGCTTTCTACCTCGAGCGGACCGAGCCATTCAGCCATTCTTCACAACTGTTCATTGCCCCTGCTGAGCGCACGAAGGGTCAGCTGATTTCCACTCAGCGGCTTTCGAAGCGGACCACTTCGTGCATCCGTTCCTGTTATGAGCTGGCGGGGGTTCCCCCGCTGCCCATTGTGAGGGCACACTTGACTCGGCTGCAGACCTCGTCGGCTGTCTTCATGGCCCACGTCCCCATCCAGGACATTTGTAGGGCCGCCACGTGGTCTTCAGTTCACGCGTTCACCTCCCACTATGTGATAGTCTCCCAGGCCAGGGATGAAGCCGGGTTCGGCAGGGCGGTACTCAGTCCTGAGAACTTTTGAACTCCTACCCACATCCAACAGATATAGCTTGGAAACATCTATTGTGGAATACACATGAGCAATCGCTCGAAGAAGAAAAAACCGTTACCTTTTCTGGAACTGATGTTCTTCGAGATGTGTTGTTCATGTCTATTCCACATCTCACCCTCCTTCCCCTCTGTTGGAGTTGTCTGGCAAGAAGGAATTGAGGGAGGGGGAGCGCAGCCCCCCCTTATACCGCACCTGGCAGGCGCTGCACGGGGGTGCTCCCCCCTGTGGGTACTGCTAGGGGAAAAACTTCTGGCACCGGTGCACGTGGGGAGCACACACACCTATTGTGGAATAGACATGAGCAACACATCTCAAAGAACACCAGTTACGGAAAAGGTAACCGTCTTTTCTACAGTTCATCTGCTTTAGAAAAAACCTGTTAAAAATAATAAATCAGCTTTAACACGTTATTAATAAATAAGCGTCAGATTCTGCCATTATTACTTGTGTTGGTGGCACCTTATTCTCCCATAGTCCCAGGACAACAAATGTAAGGGGGCAGAATCAGGCCCCAAATGTTTAAAATAAAATAACTGGTTTTCAAATCTTTTTTAATTGAGAAATTGGCCCCTTAATCCAGAATGGCGACTGATGGGAACCAGCTGCAGGCTCCTAGTGAGGACCACACTTGTTGCTGAAACCAGTCCCAGAGCAGGCTTTGGAACAGGCTCAGCAGCAAATTCTGGGTCCATTCAGGTGCTGTTTGATTGCATTCCCCAAGGAACAGCCTGCCGCCAAGCCTGCAGCAAACCCAGCGGAGACAGAAGCTGCCCCTGAGCAATGTAAGTTTCTGGCTCCAATTTAAAGTTTATAGCTACAGTAATGGGAGGGATTTTTGCTCTAAGAACCAATGGAAAACTTATAAGAAGCCCCTTGCTTCCAGAACGTAGCCACTAATGGCGGATTGTATCCCAGCGCCTTGGCGTCTTTCCCCCCCCCACCCCCCCCAGTGTGGCATTCAAAATGGTGACTGGGAAATGCAAACAGTAAAGAACAGCTTTAAAGAGTATTTTTAGTGGACAGGCACATCTTTTTGCTGGGGTGATTCCTGTTTTCTTTAAAATAATATTACATTGCCGTGGCTTTACTTTTGCCGTTCTGTAATCACTCAGTGGTCTGTTGAGCTGCCTGGAAATAGCGAACTGTGTGTGTGCACGCATGTATATGTTTGGAGAAATGTGTCCCATTTCCAAATCTAGTCCCCTTCAGTTAGAGGTAGTCCATGGGCGACAGTCACTTGTCCCAGGTATGCGTGGGGTTTCGATTTTTGTCCAGAAATGTGCCAGCGGTAGAGAGGAGGAAGGCTGTGGAGTTCTGCGTGTTTGCATGTAGCCAGAACAGGGTAAGCCATGTGGAGGCTAACGCAGCATCTTATTGATTCCCTCTTGGATTCTGACCCAATCCCAGGTGCTGATAGCTGCAAACTGTTCCTGAAGCAGGAACTTCAGAGAGGTAGGCACACTGCTGGGAAGGCCGTATTTTCCAGGGCCACCTTGGTAGCTGACCAGCCCATTCCACTCAGAGATGTGCTGTTCAGTCACTATACGTTCTAATACTTTGGGCTGCGTTCACTGCAGGTTTCCTATGAGCAGCTTGGAATAACATCTCCCTTTGCCAATAGGACACCACAAGAACAGTTATGTCCTCCAAAATGTGAAAGGCATGAAATGATAGAAAAAGCCTTTTGTTGCAAGGCCACTGCAAGGCCTACCCACCCACCTTGCAACCTAAGTAGTTATGTAATCCTTATAAAACAGCTTATAATTTAAAACTTACCACTGTCTCTGCACTTCTATAACTGCAATTAACCAGGCTGTGTCCAGGGAGATTCTGTGGCCTGAAGCATCCCTTCCACAATATATTGCAGTTCAGTTTTGAAATGTAACATTTTATGTCCTTGAAATTCCCCAAGAATTAATTCTGAGCTCCTCCTTGAGCTATTTGAGACAATAACCCTCTGTGTCTTGTCCTATACAGGCCCCTTGAACTTTACTGGCTGCCGTACCTCCTTGGCCCAACATACCTTCCCAAGAAGAAGTGTTTCTGTGATGAGCTTACGGTCAAAGTTCTTGAGAGGGCTGACAAGAGCATCCAGGTACAGAAGCAGAGGTACTTAAGGCTGGAGGAAAGGCCTGGCGAGAGGAAAGGCTGAGGCCCGCGGCACAGCGAGAGGACAGGGTTTCATCGTGGGAGAGGCACTTGCAACATGGTTCCTGGAACAGGAATGGCGGCTAAGGGAGGAGGACAGAGCTCAGCAGAAAGAATTGTTTGGGTTGCTCATCTCTATCATGGCCACAAGATTACCAGGTCTGGCTGCCTCTGCTTCACCACAGCCTGATGCTCCTGCAACGGACCTTCAGTCCAGAAACAGCCTGGACAGCTCCATGTGTGGGTGGCCCATGCAATTAGAGCCCAGGGGCGCCTGGACAGGGCAAATAACCCCATGCAAGCCTTCCTTCTTGATCTTGTCTCTGTGGATACCTTCTTCCCTCCCCCCCTCCCCCGGCCCCCACCTACAAAGTTTATGGAACACAAGGCGAGGAAATAGGAGGCCAGGGGACATGCAAGCAGTAGGAGGTTTCTGTCATGTTTGTGCTGGTTAATGCATTTTTGTTTTGGAAATGTTTTTTTGTGACTGGTGTTTGGATGTTGCAATGATAGCTGGCCTGCCCAGCAATGGGTGACTGCTGTACTGTGCAGCACTTATTTACAAATAAAGCCTTTTACGTCATCAAGCAAGTTTATTGCTGTCACTGCATCTCATCATACAATCATGTTTTGAAATAAAACACATGATCAGGAGCAATTAGACATTACTAAGCAAAGGCTATTCCTCTATACAGTTAGGTACAGCAATTCACACTTCAATCACTGCCTTGTATGGCCCCATGCTGTGAATCATCGCCCCCTCTCCCCCAGGACTTAAATTCTTATAGTATATTTCCCAGAGCCGCCCCCCCACCCATATCCCCTCCTTAACATGCTATAAAAACTCCAGGGGGGTTGAAAATATTTACCAGAGCACTGCTCAGGACAGCTCCGGCTGCAGTAAAGTCCTGCCACCCCCAATTCATAATTCCTCGTGTCATTCATAAGTATGTTGCATGGCACTCAAGCCCCCACCCCTCCCAAGCATTGAATCTCCCAAAAATTAATCAGCCCTATTCCCCCAACAAGCACATTCTGAGAGGTACTTTTCCTCCTCTCCCACTGGGCCACACAAATCCTTAATGTGGAAACACAAAGCACCCCTGATTTCTGTTTCCTACGTACATCCAGCTCCAGCTGGGGTAGGCACACTTTCTGGCTGAGTGCACCGATTCAGCAGTCCCCCACTGCCGTTGGGCCAGTCAGGGGGAAAGGCTCACCTCTGCTGCACAGAGATTGTGTAGAGCACAGCAAGCCACAGTGATGCAGACAGCACTGACGACACTGGCATCCAAACAGGTCTGTAGACGTCTCCAATGGGATTTCAGTTGGCCAAAAGCACATTCAGCAACCATTCTACACCTGCTGAGCTTGTAATTAAATTGCCTTTGGCCAGGGCCTCTGAAATCAGGGTACGGCTTCATAAGCCAAGGCAAAAGAGGGTATGTGGGGTCCCCTAGAATAACAGTGAGGACAGTAGCTCTGTTTATGACAAGATCATTTGGGGGGAATAGTGTCTCAGCCTGTCTATGCAAGTAGACTCCTGATCAGCAAAAACTCTGGCATCACAAACTTTTCCAGTGCAGCCCCTGTTGACGTTCACAAAAAGAAAAGGAGGAATTGTAGCACCTTAGAGACTAACAAATTTATCTGAGCATAAGCTTTCGTGAGCTACAGCTCACTTAAAGCTGTAGCTCACGAAAGCTTATGCTCAAATAAATTGGTTAGTCTCTAAGGTGCCACAAGTACTCCTTTTCCTTTTGTGAATACAGACTAACACGGCTGCTACTCTGAAACCTGTTGACATTCAGAAATTGCCCTCTGTTGGCCATGAGGGCCTGCATAACAACGGAGGAGCACCCTTTGTGGTTTATGAAGTCATTTTCCTTGAGGAGGGTAAGCTATGAGCACACAAGTCTTATCAATGGCCCTGATGCAGTCTGGAAACCCCAGTCTCTCAAAGCCAGCAATTACCACAGGAATATTAGTTATGCCCACCACCGTGTGGTAAACCACCCGCCTCAGAAACCTCTGCCACCACTTTACCCACAGTCAACTTGCCAACACCAAACTGGTTGGCAACAAACCTGTAACAGTGTGGGACAGTCAGCTTCCAGCCGGCTCTAGTGACCCGCTTCTGGACCGGCAACAGTGGCCTTGTGTGTCTTTACACGGGAGGGTTCGGGCAAGTGGCTCACAAAGTGTCAGAAATGGAGCTTTCTTCATGCAGAAGTTCTGGACCCACTGCTGGCCATCCCAGGTCTGCATGATGATGTGTGCCCACCAGTCTGTGTTTGTGGCCTTGTACCAGAAGCTCCAGTCTATGTAGGGGGCATCGGTGGGTATAGGGTGTGTATGGAGCAGTATCAGCCAATGCTAGTCTGCCATGCCAGGTTACTCATCCTCTGCCACTGCCTCCTGCTCCATCTAAAGCTCTGTCACGTGCCTTTGGTGGGTCAGAAAATGGTGCCAAAATGTCCACCAGTGCCTCTGGGAATCACTGCCCATTTCCTGACACAAGAATGAAAGTGCAATGAGTGCCATGAACACTGGGCTTACATTGCTGTGTAGAGACACCCAATGAAAGTTAGGTGCCTCATTACCTTTGAGAATCTGGGCCTTAGAGTGTATCAGGAAGTCAAGGTTCAACCAGAGCGCTCTGGAGAAACATCTCCTCGATAGTCAGCTGGGGTGAGCCTCTGAGAAGGCGCAGGGCCATAGCTAGGGGTTAGTGGTAGCTTGTTTGTTGTTGCCGCTGAACTGAATGTCAAGCTTTCCTGATCTTGTAAAAGCCTTTTGATTGATTGTGTCTCCCTCCCCACCCCCGTTGAATCACGTCGGCCGGACAGAGGACATAGATTTGGGAAGAAAGCTCTTCTGTTGGACCAGGTTGCCCAACACTGGCACTTATTTACAGTTTATGCTCTCCTTGCCTTCAATGGGAGTTATGTGCCCAGAAAGTCTTCCAGTTTGGCCCCTCTGTGCATCATTCCCTCCCGACCTACTGCCTCACTGAGTGAAATGATGGGGCAGAGGCAGCTTCTTAGTGTTTCACTACAGTAGCACTGTTAATGCAATTCATCATCATCAACCCTATAGGATCCACAGTAGGCGTGAAGCTGCAGGCTTCACCTTCCAATGGGGCCACTGTTCAGGAAGTCAATGCTATTATTATTATTATTATTTCTAAATCCAAGGTATTTCTGGTCTTTCTGCAATGTGTTTTCCCAGAAACACATCATAATTCTGTCAGCCTCGGGGGGGGGCCCTCAGGCTAAAATCCCCACACTGCCAGCAAGACCCTGTGGAGGTTCTGCCCCTTGTATACTCATACCTGTGCAAAGTGGGTGCAAAACATTAACAAATCAGAATGGTAGCATCTCACACTCATCTTGCACAGGTGTAAACAGCTGCACAAGATGCAAGGCAGCGGGAATGGTGCCTAGAATATCTTGAGCTATTGTAATCCAATTTAAATCCTGAGCAACAATTGGAAGCAAATCAACAATACAATCAGACAGTTACAGTGCATTTTTTTCTGGATAAAGTAATTTAGTAAATCTATTTTCACATACTATTTCTTCTACTAGATTGGGAAGACAGCACTAATAAGGCAACTTGCGGTGTATGTGTATAGTATAGCAAGAAACGTCCATCTCATACAGGACAGAGTCAGAGGTCTATTTATACACCTGGTCAAATATTCATTTGACTAATAGTGAGCATACCTGGCCACTTTTGTCAGATGTCCTCCTACCCATTCGGGGATAACACCAGAGTGTTTCAGAAAATGCAATTGCTGGGCATGCAACGAATGAAGGGTTTTGAATCCATAATGCTGTCACACCTGGATGGTGTTATAAATGCAGCCATTTTCCCCTTGGCTTTTCAAAAGTATTGAAGTACGTGCACATTCTTGAAGGCTAGAATAGCTTTACAAGTAATGTTGATTTAAACTGTGCAGAGCCCAGACCGTGCTGTGGTCTTGTGTGGCTTTTAACTATTGGTTTATAAACACGGACACAGACTTTTTGGTACCCAGTTTAATGCTGTGCAGTAGTAGTAGTACAATAATAACATTTCCACCTGGAGAGCACCTTTTGCTCCAAGGATCTCAAAGCTCTTTACAAAGGGAATTATTGTACAGCTAGGAAAACAGAGGCACCGAAGTTAAGGTTCAGCTTTTTAAAGGTATTTAGGCAGTGCTGCGCTCAATGCAATACCTAACTGATTGAGCAGAACTAATTCTCATTCTCAAAAGAGATTTAGGCATCTTAAGAGCCAAATTCTCATTAACAGTCAATGGGATTTAGGCTCCGAAGGGCCTACATTATTTCTGAAAATGATAGCGTATGTCCGCAGTTGGAGCTGGGTGTGTAATTCTCAGCTCCAGTAGACTTACCAGCACTAGCTCTTAGTGGGCTAGCACACTAAAAATAGTAGCATTGCTGTGGTGGCCCAGGTTGGCAAGGGCTCGTCATGCCTGGAGCCCGCGAGGAAGTACTCAGCGTGGCTGCCATTTGTTGCTGTCTGCACTACTGTGGCTACACTACTGGTTTTAGTGCACTAATTTGATGAGAGCTATCTCAAGTGAGCTGGGAAACACACCGGTAGCTCCAAGTGTAGATGTAGCCTTAGGCTTCTGAATCAGTTAGGTATTGCAATGCTGAGTGCAGCAATGCCTAAATACCTTTAAAAATCTGGGCCTAAGTGGCCTGGTGAAAGTCAGAAATGATGAGTCCGCAGCACATTCTTGGAATTATGGTCTCCTGACCCTGTGTTTTATAATTACTAATAATCACACTGGCTTGGTTATTTCCTCTTGATTGGTTTCAACACTTACTTATAAAATTGGCACTGTGCATGGTCTTCATTGTAATTTAGTCTACAAAGGTTGAGCAAGTGAAAAGAAGCCCTGATAACATATCAGTACATGGATGCACTATAGAAAACAGCTGTTCTTAGCACCCTGGAACTTTCCAGCAGCAGTGAAAGGGTTAAGGACAATGCATTGGCCTTAAGCTTGAATTTCCATTATGTCACAATCTCAGCATCATTGAAAAGGATGGGCATCTTCATTTGTTTGATATTTTTGTCTTTAGTTCTTTGGAGATTGTTAATGATAACACTTTGCACACACTGTAGTTCAGCTTTCATCCCCGGGCTCTCCAAGCACATCACAACCATGAACTCAACCTCACTACACACCTTGTCACCTATACAGATCATTCATGAGTGTAGAAAAGAACCTGTTTAACAACTGGTGTAGGTGCACAGGGCAGTGCATCCCCATGCTTTTGGGTGTGAGAAGGGGGGATGAGAGGCCAGGTCCCAGCAGGTGGGGCCCCAGAGTATTGTGAGAGGGAGGTTTAGGTTGGATGTTAGGAGAAACTTTTTCACTAGGAGGGTGGTGAAGCCCTGGAATGGGTTATCTAGGGAGGTGGCGGAATCTCCTTCCTTAGAGGTTTTCAAGGTCAGGCTTGACAAAGCCCTGGCTGGGATGATTTAGTTGGGGATTGGTCCTGCTTTGAGCAGGGGGTTGGACTAGATGACCTCCTGAGGTCCCTTCCATCCCTGATGTTCTATGACTCACTGAAGGTCATAGGACTATTGACTTCCTTGGGTTTTTAGATCAGTCCCTGTGGAAGCTCATGAGAGCTCCTGTCTTCCTCCATCTTCAGCAGCTCTCCCAATTCTCCAGCTGTTTCTGAAGCAGTTCTTCAAAACACTAGTGTCCACTCTGTAATGTGGCCAATGTTTGCACAGTCTTGACTGTTTCAGCGAGAACCCTGTCCCCTGAGCAGCAGCAGTCAGGGACCGGGGTGCCCTCAAGTCTCTGTGCAGGCTGGAGATCTGAGCTCTCCACCCGCAGCAACCCAGCCGTTCCCCTCCAGGGTGTGCATTTACTCTGCCTAGCGTGCACCTCAAAAGAAATAGTGTACCTCAGGAGGGCCAGACCAGCTCCCGGGATCTTCGAATCCCGGATTTAGGGCGCTGGGATGTGTCAGAATTCAAGATTAGCTCAGAATGAGAATGGTGTCAACCAGTTGTCCCGTCTCTTTTATAATGAGAGGAACCAAAAGCCCAGATCCGAGCACCCGCACACTTTGGGGAGCGGGGCAGCCAGTGGTTTGAGCCCCTGTCTAATTTTAAAGGACGTTTTTTCATGCACGAGGTGAGTAAAGAGCGGCTAAATTGGATAATAACGGTGCACTCGCCGAGCTGTTCTCTCCCTCCGCCCCTTCCCCACTAGCTCTGGTGACTTCAGGTCTGCACGCTGCGTGCAGCAAGCGCCTTTCTCACAGATCCTTTCTAATTTAGCAAACTGACCACCGGAAATTAGGTAAGGGAGGCAGCTCTAAGGCAGTCGTTTCCCGACTGTGTTTCTTGCCTGCGGTGTTTGAATCACTCTGTAGCTACAATAACCTCAGTGCAAAGGAGCGGGAGAGAGAATCTCGCCTACCTCTTCCATATTTAACCATTACCTAAATCCAAAGGGAAATGAGCAAACCTCTAGGTTTGGGTGTCATGGTATTTTCAGCGCTGCTGGGTGTATTTATCCCAAAAGAGTTTCCACAACAAGTTAATTCTAGGCTAGGGAAGGTCTCCTTTGTACAATGCTCTGCCTTAAACCCCATCCACAATACAATCCCCGTCTAGACTGCCCCGAGGGGGTTGTTCAGGCCTCCTAGGACTGGAGAGGGGTGGGGGGCTGAGTGGAGTGGTTTGAATGCCCCTGAAAGATTTGTGTCATCTCCTCCGAGCACAGTCCCCAACCCCCGGCCCCCCCCCTTTTTTTTTGAGTCAATCTGTGTTTTGAATCTGTGACCTGTTCTCGTTGCGGAAGTTGAAGAGGATCCAAGAATAGTTCAGCTCGCTGTGTGTAATTTCTAGAGCAGAACCCCGAGTGAAATGAAACGCCCTATTGCAGGATGACACTTGCATGTCACCCCGGCGAGCCCTGCCAGGCTGAATACGGTAAGACCTTTTCGTTTAAGGAAAAGAGAGAGAGAGAGAAAGAGAGAGAGAGAAAAAAAAACCCGGCGTTCATTTGATAGGCTTTTAAAAGCATTTTTTGTTGCAGAAGCTCCTAAC
This sequence comes from Caretta caretta, assembly GCF_965140235.1. Classification (NCBI taxonomy): domain Eukaryota; kingdom Metazoa; phylum Chordata; order Testudines; family Cheloniidae; genus Caretta; species Caretta caretta. Next base: position 75,516,882 of record NC_134213.1, read on the forward strand.
GCTCAGGAAGTGGAATTTGTGGTTTTGGGGGCTGAGCTCTGAAGGAGTTGAGAAAAAAAAAGGGGGGGGGGAAACTCAAACACCAGCTCTCCTTAAGGGAGCCTAAATTTAAAGTCACCTAAACTAGCAGCCGGTGCGGCACAAAGGTGTCTGCAGCCACGCTTCCAAATGGTAAGCTGCTTTCCTTTTCTTGCCTTGCTTCCCTGTCCGGCTGGGGGAGATGGCCTGTCCCCCTTGGCCCGCGGGTCTCGCTGAGAGCGAAGGACAAACCTACCAGCGCTGCTCTTTGCTCAGCCCCTGTGCGAGCAGCTCCCCTGGGAGACGGCCCTGCCCCAAGCCCCGAAGGGGAGGGGAAGTTAGACACACGTCTCCCCGGGGCAGAGCGAGGGCAGATCCGCCCGGGTTCCTCTCCAGCAGCCGTCTGGAGCGCGGGGCGCGTTGCGGAGCGCCCCGGCCACGGCAGGGAAGCGAAATTGGCTGTGCCCGGCCTTCCTGCGAAGGGCTGAGATGCCCCGCTGTGCGGGTGGAGCAGCTCGCTGCCTCCCTCCCTCTCTTTATGCAGTGAGGAGAACAGCTAATAACAGCCCGGCGACGGGGAGCGGGGAGAGACGATGAAACGAAAGCACGTGGCGAATAATAACCATTAATCGCCCAGAGATAAAACCGAGGCCGAAATGTAGCAGGCTGCTGGAAAGCCAGGCCTGCGCCCTCGCCGCATCACTGACTGACCCCGGGACAGGGTCGGAATCTCACACCCCTGTGTCCGAAAAGCCTGAGCGCCGGTATCACTGGGCAATGTGGGTCTCGCTTTGATTTCCCGGGCCCGGAGGGACGAGAACAGCTCTGCTCTTCTTTAAACGCTCCCCGAGTTCCTGCCAAAGCTTACGGGTGGGTCGGATAATGCCAGGTGGGTTTGGGAAATCATGTTCCCACATTTACTGGCTGGGATTATCTGCGATCTCAGAAAGTTTGGCCTTGGTTTTCAGCAGGGAGCGCAGATTTAAGCAGCAGCCAGAACTGAGATAAGGAAACCGATTTGTCTTGTTCAGAGAAAGCAGCGAGTTACTCTAACAAACTGGAATAAGGCAAGGAAGTAACTTTCCTTTCCAACGGTGTGTGGAAGTAGTGCGTGGAAAGATAAGCCGGGCAGTGTGGACAGCCCCGCGCTCGCACACGTGTTGGAGCGCACGCAAGGAGCGATGCTGGGGGGTGCTACCCATCGCACAGACGTGCCCAAACTTTTGGAGGGAAAAAAACAGAAGTTGAGATTTTTGAAGTGTTTGAAATATTTTGAGGCCCCTGTGCTGCGGTGTTAGTGAATCAATAGAGGGCAGACTCCTGTGGCTCATGATAAAGATGTCAACAAATTTATCAAGCCACTTTGATTTTTACCCCCTTCCTTTCACAGTTAACCGTGCCTCCTTCTCAAGGATGAATTAAGGAACAGGTGGAACAGATGAGAAACTCTCCCACCAGTTCCTAGCAAACAGAACGATCTGAAAATACTGTAGCGAAGAGAACAACTGCTTTTCGGGCGATCCTGTAAAGAGAACCTCTATTTTAATGTACAGGGGATTAACAATGATCCCACCGAATAACATTTACGATGTTTGTTTCCATCTTTTCGATGGCAAAAGAACGAACGAGGCGGAATAAATATTAAAACAGCGGGGTGAGCAATGAAAGGCAATCGATTGATTGCTGGTATTGTAAAGTACAGAGCTGCCCGCTGAAAAAATGTCTATATAGCAATTGTTGGTTCCCCTCTGGGCCCGGCCCTACCAGGGTAAATGAAATCAGATGGGACCTCTTTTAGCTGTTCATAACAAACTGAAGCCATTAGAGGAAAAACAAACCCAGCTAAAATTCAATGACAAGATCCAGGATCTTCCTTTCTTTCCTCATAGAAAGCGCAGGCTGGCTCCTGACCCCACGGCTGGAGAGCCGGCGTTGGTGGAGAACAAACCCGCATTAGAGCTCAGACATGGGGTATTTCTCTCTTGCAAAGTGCCGAGTACAGCCCAGCTCAGAGGCTGTATGTGACGGAGCTGATCTGAATTGCACACCCGTCTGTTCCTTAAACCCCCGATTACGGAGACCCCAAAGGAAACCTGTCAACAGCTTTTCTCCCCCCTTCTCTTTTCGATCCAAGTGTGTGGAGAGATCTCGGGTTTTCATGTTACCGTTAAAATGTTTTTACAATTTCGTATTTTTTTAAGTTTATTCAACAGCGAATATTTGACATAGGACCGGACTATACCCTGACTCTCCAAAATGGATAACTCTCAGATTCTGGATTTAGTTTGTTGATTTAATTATACTCCCCCCCTCCCCAAAGAAAATTACTCCCATTTCCATTGATGTGGCTGAAAACCCTTTAGCGGACAGTCTCTGGGGCAGAAATACAGCGTCATTCAGACTTGTCCGGAGTACATGCAATGGTTACATCGTTTTAGGAAGTGTGGTGTTGTTGTCCCCGAGGAGGCTAAGCTTCGCTGCTGGTTTTAAGCTCCTGGATCTAATGCAACTATGAAGAGACTGTCCACACAGAATCAAGTGTCTGGCAGGGATTGTTAACCGAGTAGGGGGAGGGGTAAATGAACACTGGTGATCTCACTAAATTATCCAGAGATCAGACAGCAGGTTGAAGGCTGCTGCTCCCCTTACTTTCCAGCAGCAGCAGACAGCAGGCGCGTTGCTGGCATTTCTTTCCTGGTGTGCTTGAATAAACTTTCCAGGACGCCCCTTGTACTGAAGCTCAGCAGAACAGAGCAAGACACCACTATTTTCTGTTTGCACTTTACCTCCCACAAAATCAATCTGATACAAGCTATTGCTCGAGAGTCTCTTAAAGGGAAGAGCCTGAAAATAACCCATATTGTTCCTGCGCGCAATTGCTGCCGCTTTTACAATTTTTACAGCCATGCAAATTATCAAAACATTACAATACTGTAACTCAGACATCTCAGGGAAGTTTGATTAGAAATCAGTTTCTCCAGCTATTTGTTATTAGCAGTTTCGGGGGGGGGGGGAATGAGAGCACGTGGCCTTTCGGTCTCTTGGTGGGATTGTGTGAGTGACGAATTTGCTCAATTCAAGCTCGGTAAATTGGCACACGGAATGACCCGCCTCGTTTGCACTGCCTGGGTAGACTGCTCCTGTGTGAGCTCTCCAAGGTGAGGACGGTGTAAAAGGCGACTCGCGTGTTATTTCTCCCCGTCTGCGGGATGCCTGTTGCTCAACAAACGGCAAGCAGCACCTCTCGCACCAGTTCGCCCTCCTGATGAAAGATAAGAGGGGGGGCTGCGTAACGCCCGCGTTTGAGTAACAACAGGGTGAACGAGCAGTGTCCCTCCTTCGCAGCGCTGCGGCCTTGATGGCCCAGCCGGCTGGGACACCTAAGAAACGGGGACACACCCCCCCCGCCCTCCTCCCCCAGCCGATAGCCCCGTTTGTGGCTGATGCGCCTGGAGATGCTGCGTCGTTTTGAAGCCACCTGTCTGAATGCCACCTGGTGAACGGAGCCCGGCCGCCTTGTACGCATGCTCCTCCCCTGCCCCGTCCCCTCGCCCCTCCCCGCCCTGTCCCGAGTCCCAGTCCCCCAGGAGATCCCTAACCAATGGCTTGTCAAACCTCTCTGCAGAGCACATCCAAGGCTGGGGATTTAAGGCGATTCACGGGTGGCAGCTGCTCGTGATTTGGGGTGTCCGGGACGCGGACACAGTGGCGGAGAGTGACAGGCGCCTCGCCTCGCAGGAGCAGCCTCACCATGCCGAGGTCTTTCCTGGTGAAGAGCAAGAAGGCGCACAGCTACCACCAGCCCCGCTCTCCGGGCGAGGACTACAGCCTGCGCCTGGAGAACGTGCTGGCTCAAATCTGCGCAGGTAGGGCGGGCACCGGCAATCGGGGGCGGCGGCGCGACGGGCGCAGCTCAGGGCACGCCTGGGAGCGGTACCGATGGCGGTGGGGGATCGGAGCCTGACCTGCGCCAAGGGGGGCAACCACAGAGCCCTGGGAGGGCGGGCTGGGGGCTCGGGGGAGCTCGCGGGGCAAAGGCAGGCGGCCCCGGCGTGGATTGTGTGTGTGTGCGGTGGGGGGGGGGGGGGCTGGTGCGTGTAGCAATGGGGCACTGGGGGAGGCGGGGGGAGGCGATGCGGCCCAAGGGCCAGGGGATCCCAGCGACCAGGTCTCTGCCCCGTGCCTGCCCCTTGCCAGGTGCCCGCCCATTACTGGGGGAGTTCAGCGCCTGGCAAGCGGCAGCCAGAGCTGCGGTCCAGCCCCCTGCTGTCCCGAGGACCCCCCTGCCCTCGGCTAGTGTTTGAATGGGGACCCCCGGGCAGCCGGCCCGAGCCCAGCCCCCGGAAAGCAGCGGGCCGGGGCTGAGCTGGGGAAGCGGCGGGGACAGAGGGAGACGCTGCCCGGCTGCTGGGGCAGGGGCGCTGCTGGGGCCCCGGGCGAGGCTGCCGGGCTGCCCGCGGCGGGACGCTGCCCTAGCAGGGAGGCGGGAGGGGGGGCGGTCTCAGGGATCCTGCTCTCCCCACCTGCCCCGGGGTAAGGGCCCTTCTCGCCTCTGTCCCCCGCAGACAATAAGATCCCGGGAGAGACGGGTCTGTGCAGCTCCGGCCTCCTGGACCCGGAGCCCCCCCGGGGCCGCTCCTCCCCGGAATCCCACCTGAGCGAGGCCATCGACGGCGCTTCCGACTCGGCTCCCAGCTGCGAGGGCAGCGTCTGCGACAGAGCGTCGGAGTTCGAGGACTTCTGGAGACCCCCGTCCCCGTCCGTCTCGCCAGGTAGGGCCCGGAGCCGGGACCCAGCACCGCCTGCGGACCGGGGTCTCTGACGGGGAGGGGGCGCGGGCCGCGGCTGGCAGCCCAGGGGAAGGGTCTGTCTCCCTCTCCAGCCTCTTCTCGGGGAGCAAGCCGTCGGGGTCAGGCCCAGCCTGCGGAAATCGGCTGGGCTGGGGCGTGCTTAGCTGTTTTGGGATGAGGGGGCTTCCTGGCTACAAACCGCCCTGCCAGGTCCACTCCTGATCGGCGCTGACCAGCACGAATGCAAACGCAGCAGCTGTCGATTGGTTTACCAAAGTTCGTGTACCTATTAGGAAGAAAACCTCCACTGTGTGTTACACCGAATCCCGACACCCCCTGTACATTGCTTTGGGTTAGAAATGAGCTTCCCTGTGCATGTTACTCCGGTTTTAAACCTGCGTCCAGAGAGGTATTTTTAGTTCACGGAGTGCAACATTCCTGTTGGCTTCATACAGAGCAGGATCCAGCTCGGATTGAGCATGGGCACGAAAGAATAGAAAAGAATAATTTGACTGAAGAGCCTTGAAATATTGAAGAATGCAAATCACAGAAGTATGACATTGGTTTTGTTGGTGTCTAAATATAATAGGCTGCTACAGTGTTTGAAGGTCTCTGAGGAGTTTGCTTATCGGGCTGCGCTAGGGGATACGTGCTATGAAAGCTAGTAAATGTAGATACAAGGCTATTTATACACCTATAGTAAACATAAGTGTGTGTGTGTGTGTTCGCATTATCTGTTAGACACTTTCCTAACCTCCATTCAAGTTATTTCTTGTTTCTTGTCTAAAAAAGGATTTTTTTCTTTTCTAAAAATGCATTCCTGAAAAACAGATGAAAATAATGACGGTCAGATTTAAACACCCAAATCCAGGAAGCTCACACTTATAGCTACAGCTCTGTCTCTAGCTCCTGGGTTGTGCCTTTGATGTGGCCGGAGCAGTGGGAGAAGATGCAGACCTGACTTTGGCTTGAATACTATCTCATTTAAAAATACAATCGTGTCGTTTTATAACAAAAATAACAAAGCTTTTTATTGCCTCCGTTAAAGCTGAAAAAAGACCAAGTGTGCGCGTCCATAAACTCGGCACAAAAAGCAACAATTTCTGTCGCGGGGAAGGAAAAAAATGGTCTCAGCTTTACAAGATCAACAAACCCCCACAGACAAACAAAAACCTCTTCCTGGTTTTCATTCCTACTTTGTCCCTGTCTCTGCATAGCCACGTCTGTATCTAATAGGGTAGCAGCTCCACATTTTAAAAGCCCCCAGGGTTTGATTCCACGCAAATAAAATTGTACACACGACAAAATGTGGGGATGCAATTTGATCTAGTTTGCTTAGCTTTCTGTGTTATAATTAATAATAACAATATAATTAACACTCCCTCCCTCCCCCTCCACACTAATAGCTTCTGGAGAGGGAACTGTAGATCGCGCCCCTACCGCAGCGTGTACACGTATTGTTGTAGCCGTTTTGGTCCCAGGGCCAGATATGAGAGGCACAAGGTGGGTGAGGTAGAATCTTCTATTGAACCCACTTCTGCTGGTGACAGAGACCAGCTGTCCGGCTTACACAGACCTGAAGAAGAGCTCTGTGTGCGCTCGAAAGCTTGTCTCTTTCCCAACAAAAGATGGTCCAGTAAAACCTATTACCTCACCCGTCTCGTGTCTGTAAACGTGGACACAGATCACTGAAGAGACAGTCTTTGCTAGATCTGCGCCTAGGTTTTCTTCATGATTATTTTCCCCCTCCTAAAATTCACTTGCCTAAAGCGCTTCATTTACTGTGAGTGCGTCGAGGAAGGTGCGTTCTGATCGAGTGTCTTAACAGCACGAGACAAACTTGTCTAGGTGAAACTGATTACGCGATGGGGGCATCAATACTGGAGGGATCTGTCCCCGTTAAATTCTTAACGAACATATCCCAGGAGTGCAGTGGGGATTGCAGGTGTCCCTGGCATCCACTGATCCCACCCGGCAGGCGTGTCCCCTAATAATGCTGCTGAAATCGTTGCACTGAATGGTCCACCCAGATTGGCATCACTACAGGTACGAACTATCTGGCAAGCCTGAAAGCAGTTCCTCCCACCAATTCTTTCCCCTCAGTCCTCCCCCCGCCCATTCCCTCGCCAACTTCTCCGTCCCAGAAATTTGTAAGACGAATGAAGGTCTAATTAGGTCGCGGGAATGTATTGATACAATATTTGATTTTTCACGGAGGGATTTATTCTTCTGTGGAAAGATCATTGCTGTGCTTGACAAGTAAGAAAAGAGAGAAACAGCTTTTCTGAATTAAATTCATACAGGGCAGAGGCAGTGAGAGTGTGTATATAGTCACAAAAGCTATAGAATACATGATGTATGTGCCTATAGGGGAACAGAATACGATTCATGTTCGTATTCCGTGTGACCTGCAAAACGACTGTATGTATTCCCATTTCATTAGTGCGTACAATTAAATCTGAATATTGTATTTATGCCATAGTCATTTGCGTAGAGTAGATTTATTTATAGTATTACTAATAACATTTATCAATACCATAAATCTACCGTATTTATGCAAATTACTGCGGCATATAAATACATTAATACCTATAAGCTCCCGTTATATGTATGTATGTAATAACACCTGGCCATACATATTCATAGTCTATAACCGATTCGTTTAAATCATATTAATATACACTAATAAATATATAGTGGCTATTGTATTTGCGTGATACCTTTCCCCAGGTATAAGACTCTAGGAAGGCAGAGAGATAGGGGTGTGTGTGTATCATTGTGTACGTACGGTGCTGCCTATTCATTTACTAGTTCAGTCATTTAGGGCTAAAGTCCCACTAGCCCTTATGGGGGATGGGCTCTTCCCCTCCCTTGCATGAACTGTGCAAAGCCCGGGCAAAATTGCAGCACCTGTGCGCGCCTAAACGGGAGCGGGGATGGAGGGAAGGCGGGACATGATTCTGCCCCGGCCCTGGCGGGGCGTGGGGGAGCGCGCAGTTTGCACTGCCCTTGGCGCTGGGAAGCGTGCTGGGGCGGAGCAGCTTTGTCACCCCGCCCCACCTCCGGGCGGTGCCTCTGTGGCTCCCTCCAGCCCTTAGCGGGGGTGCGCGCGGTGTGTGGGGGCGCTCTCCGCTATGTATCTCTGTGGGTGGGACTCTCCAGGACTGGGCGTCACTACCCAATGTTACCACATCCCTGTTGCCTACTCCCAGGGTTCAAAATCATGTCAGCCCCTCCCCCACCCCCCACAATAAAGAGACAGGCTTAAAAATAAGGCCCTGGGGGTATTTTGATTTGCCTTTCAGTGCTGGGGCATTGAGGGGGGGTCATATTTTCAAGCTTTCTACCCCAACCAGGAGTGCCTGAAAATTACTTTAATAACAGAAAGAAAGCTGAAATTCTGATGAAATCACATCCTTCCGGAAGCTGGAGCTTTAAGAGAACCAGCAAATACTCTTGAGAGTGGTGATCAAATTGCAGTAGTTGACAACACTGTGACACTGGTTGTGAAGAACGGAGAGAGTTGACATGCTGCTGACCACAGCTTTGCAGTCAGTGCAGAGCAGGACAAACCGTGTTCACCATCGGGTCAGCATTCCAGCCCCACTTCGTAGGAGTGAGTGTGTGTGATATGGGTGGGTATTCCCACACAAAAATCTTCCTTATTTTGATGTGAGGTTTCTAGACTGCATATCCCCCCCAACATAAAGTGCACGAAGCAAGGAAATAAGCAGCCAAGTCATTCAGTGCTCCATCTCCACTCATCGGGCTGCCTCTGGAAGCCAGGAATTGACTGGGAATGTGAGGAGCCAGGGGAGTAACTGTGGCTGTACAAGTGGGAGTTTGCTGGAAGAGGTGTTTGGCTGAAGGAGAGGTGGGTTGTTCAGGCAAGTGTGGTGTGATGAAGCCCAATGGCTTTATGTGGAGGCATCAGCATGTGAAGAGTGAATTAAATACTCCCTGCTGTTGCCTCTTCTTCCTAGTCCATAGTGTAGCTATGCTATGGAGAGCCCTTGTTACACAGATGCCTCAGTACATAGACACTCGACTTCCCCTGTGCTGCTGGCTGGTGTGATGGGGAGCCAAGGCAGTAGTTAGTACTCAGGGAGCCCTTCAAGGTCCGCTGTGTCAGGGCCGAGACAGCTGGGTTTCATCTCTCTCATGTCTCATGTCCTAGGTCTGAGCTACATGCCACAAGCCTATTTCTCCCAGGCTCCTGGCACATCTTTGCTAACACCCGTTTCCTCAAAAGTCCCACTTGACCAGCCACGTCCTCCAAACCCAGCTCTCCCTGCTCAATCCTCATGGGCCTCCAGAGCTCAAGCTCTTTCCCAGAGCCCATTTCTATATCCCTGCTGCCCATCTCCCTCACCGGGGTATGAATAGAACTGCTGGCTCAAGTTAAAGCTGGCTGGAAATTTTCGCAAAGTACAAAACTCAGAGCATCTGGAACTTTTTTGTTTTAGTTTTATTAGTAAAAACAGAAGTAAGTGATGGATCTGAGCCTCCAACAGTCTGTTGTGATGCAATTCATGTAGGTTATGATCAGGAAGGGCAATCACTCTCTTTTGTGTCTTTAATTTTAAATGTGGCTTATGCTCATGGTTTTCATATTTGTCAGGGCTGGAGTTTGCAAAGTTCAGAGTTTGTGGGGCCCATGCTTGCTTCACTAGAGGAACCCAGAGAAATGTGAGCATTACACATCTCCATTTCAGCAAGAGACCATTTTAAAATGTTTCCTCTGCAAAAGTGAGGAACATTACAGAGACAATTCAACTGTCCTCTAAAGACTTATGGTGCCAAATCTGGAGACTAATTCAGACATTAAATTGGGAAACAGAAGGATTTCTGTTCTGCCAGAAGTGCAAAATGCATCACACCTTTAACTAGGGAGCTGCTACTGGCATGTCCATAATGGTATATGTAGGAGAATATGAAAAGTGTTATATAAGAGCTAGGCTCATTATTTATTTATTATGTGTGCTTTACATTACTGCCTAGTCATTTAGGCCAACATTTTCAAATGTAGCCATTAATTTTAGGTGCCCAGTCTGAGACACATATTGGGTATGTTTTTCATTGGTGCTGAGTACCCAAAACTCCAGTCAAAGTCAATGGGAGATGCAGATGAGCAACACTTGTGCAAATCAAGCCAGAGGTTCCAAGTTGGCCACCCAAAAACTGAGACAACCCAAATGAGTGGCCATTTTTGAAAAGCTGGCTTTGGCAGCATGTGCAGAGTGTAGGAATGACTGCATTAAGCCTATAGTGTGCTATGCAGGGTAACAACCCTCTCCCGCCCCTTGTGAGAGGTTAGAGGCAGCCCTCATGTGAGTGAGTGTACAGCACTGATAGGTTTCTGGCTTTGGACCCTATGTTGGGCTTCTGAGGTGCTGCTTTGTGCCCAGTGGGTGGTGGCTATGAACCCCACTAATCGCTCCCTCTCCTTGTGTTTCCACAGCGTCTGAGCGTTCTGTCTGCCCCTCCCTGGATGAGGCGCCCCCATTCTCAGTGCCCTTCAAGCCATATGCATGGAGCACCCTGGGCAGCTCTGAGCTGAGGCATCTGGTGCAGAACTACAGGCCCTGCCCAACCCTAGAGCGTAGCTCAGCCCTGGGACTCTTCTGTGAGCAGAGCTCGGAGTCTGCTCTCTTCGGTGCAGACTGTGGCTCAGCCCTGAGACTTTATGGTGACTTCAGCTCCCCTAGGCCGGGACTCTTCGAGCGGCCATCAGCAGCAACACCAGGCCTCTATGCAGAGGCCCAGCCTGGGCTGCAGCAGGAGAAAGGCCCAGGTGGGATCAAGGTGGAGTCAGAGCTTCTGTGCCGCCCACTGCTGATCAGCACTGGCTCCTACAAGTGCATCAAGTGCAGCAAGGTAGGAACCGACCACCCCCACTCTGGTCCTACCTGAGCCCCTGCCTCCCCATTCTAGCCTGCCTGACCCCTGTGTGCTCTCTTCCCTCAGGTCTTCTCCACCCCACATGGCCTGGAGGTGCATGTACGCCGCTCGCACAGCGGCACCAGACCCTTCGCCTGTGACATGTGTGGCAAGACCTTCGGCCATGCGGTCAGCCTGGAGCAGCACAAGACTGTTCACTCCCAAGTAAGAGCCAGGGCGGGCACATGGGTGGGGGCATGAAGTGCTAAGGCAGGTAGCCTGGGCCATGGGTACAGAGCCAAAGAGGCAACTGAATGGTGGTAGATGGACACTTGAGGTGAGGGGAGGGAGCTGGTGGGCACTTAGGGTGAGCGGGCCATGGTGCAGGAAGGCACCCAGGATGAGGGGGTCAGAGAGGCATAGTGGCTCTCAGAGGAAGTAGAGTGCTGATGGGGGCACAGTGGCAGGTGGGCACTTGAATGAGGAGAACATGGTGACAGGTGGGCATCCTGGATCCAGGAACTATAAACACTGAGAATGAAATTAACAAAATATAATACATACCAAACTTCCTCCATATTTCCCAGGCCCCATGTTTGTCTGTAATGAGCTATGGGCACCTATGGTACTTTACAAATAAAACAACCGTTCATGTCATGGATTTGTGTCTTACTCTGACACAAAGTTAGGATCTTGCAGCAGGATGGTGGACTTTTGTAGCCATTAAAGAAACTCATTGTCTTCACCCTACTAGCTCGCCCCCAAAAGGAGTGAATCTGCCCTCCTTTTTAGTTACTCTGTGTGTGTGTGTGTGTGCGTGTGCAGGGAGCACCTGAATACCCAGTCTTGTGTACAGAACAGACTTCACCCATCTCAATGTGATCTGAGTCACACACAAGAAGAATATGGTTGTTAACTTTGGTAGGAGGATTTGTAACTTTTTCCACCTGCTGATACTGTACAATATTTTCCCTTCACCCACTCACTTGGCCTGGCAAATCTTCCCTCCCAAAGTCAGCTTCAGGAGGATAGAGTTACAGAGAGACTTGTTTGTTGTTTTATCTGCAAGTGAATGAGGGTGCAAGTGCATGGCATCTGAGGAAGGGAAATATCGCCAGTTAAACAGTGGAAAAAAGAGCAATGCCGTGTATTAAAACCCTGAGGAGGAAGCATTTGGGGGCAAGCACAACAAGCAAATGCTGCCTGCCAAATATAGACTTAAAGCAGACATGTCTGAAAAGCATAACGTGGCCTTGGAGGAGGAGCATGAGTGCTGGGAGAAGAGAGGAGTATGTGGTACGGGAAGAAGCATTGAAGGAAGAGAGGATTTTGCAATGGGGTGTCTAGAGAGGGAGCATAGGGGAAACAAGGAGAGGAGAGCGTGATGGGCTGTCTAAGGGTCTGACAGGAAGATAAGTGAAGGGAAAGGTAGTGGTGGTTCCAGTATATGTATTTTGATTTATAAAAATATTAACAGTCAATAAGGCTCTTATCTTAAAGCCCTAGGCACCTTTGACCTGAATGTTGATGAAAAATAAAACTAGCAGCAAACAATAACTTCCCAACAGAATTCAACCCAGTCCAAAAGTTCCCCTCAATGCCTCACTCTCCCACAGTCCTCAGCACTGTTAAGATGTCAGGTGGGGTCCTGTACCTTGCAATGTCATTAACCAAGTGCCCCACTGGGCTGTATTGTGGCCATCAGGCTGCTCAGCAAAGGCTTATGACTTCTCCATTGGAGCCCCCTCGAATGTGCACATGTGTAGTGCAAAGTCTGGGGCACCAAAGTAGCTAGTCTCACATAGTCCCTTCGTCTGAAAGAGCCATTCCATTAAATCACTAGGTCTGAGTGGTGCATAGAATTGGGAGGAAGGTGAATTTATCTGACTGTGAATCAGGGATGTGTTTTACCAAGTGAGGCAGTAATGCCAAGGTTAGTGCCTCCACTGGGCCTAGTGGGTATCGGGGAGGAGGATGTGGTTGCTGGGATGGGGGTATTTGTTAATGCACTGGCAGGCTGACTGCATGGCTATGATCTCGGGAGAGGCATAACGGAGTGTGTGTCTTTCCTCTCTTTGCAGGAACGCAGCTTTGATTGTAAGATCTGTGGCAAGAGCTTTAAGAGATCTTCCACTCTGTCTACCCACCTGCTCATCCACTCGGACACCCGGCCCTACCCCTGTCAGTACTGTGGGAAACGGTTCCACCAGAAATCTGACATGAAGAAACACACTTTCATTCACACAGGTCAGCCCTGCAGCAGCTGGCATTCAGCCCCTATCCATTAGAATAGATTCTGGAGAGGAGATTCTCCCCTCCCACCAATCCATTCATCTTCAGCTAGACCAGTACATGCAGCTCCCTCTGCCGGGCCCTTGCCCCACCGGGGTAGCTCACACTGTGGAAACCCAAGTGGAGCAATAGTGCAAAGAAGGGAAATTTGAGCTTGGTTTCATGAACAGCTTCTGTTTAATAACTGAAATCCTCACTGTACAATCAGTGTTGCTTTAATAGGATCCTCCCTGTGGTTATTCAGAAGGGCTTCTCTGTAAGATGATTTGTACAGCAATATATTCATATGGCCTTGATTTAGAGCTGTGGCCCTTGGAAAATGACAGGTGAATCTGACTGCTGCATCTCCATCTGCATAGCCTGCCACTTTACAATAGCAGCAGCAGAAGCCTCCTCCTCTAGATTAAACACTAAACTCAAGGACCCAGGGTCCAACTCTCAGTCTAAATATTTACTCAGAGATTATCTATCTATTGGGCTTCCACCCGGACTTTCCAATCAAATGGTTGCAGTCTGGCATATAATGGGAGGAGAGGTGCATAGTTCTCAAGTTTCATTGTTGGTGATAATGAATATGGAAATTAATACACTGCAGATACTCAAGGAAACCATTTTTCAAAGAATGTTGTTGAAAAAGGCAGCAGGTTTTCTCAGGGATCTTTGAAAATAAAGCTTCCCTTTCAAACTGCTAGCATCATGGATTTAAATCATAGAAAATGATAGTGATCTGAATATACATATATAAATTCAATGCTGTTTGTCAAAGTATTTGACTTTCAAAGAGGTCACAAGTGGTTGTGAAAAACAAACAAATATTATTATTATAAAAAGAAAAGGAGTACTTGTGGCACCTTAGAGACTAACCAATTTATTTGAGCATGAGCTTTCGTGAGCCACAAGTACTCCTTTTCTTTTTGTGAATACAGACTAACACGGCTGTTCCTCTGAAACCTGTCATTATTATTATAAAGTTATCTCACTTACACTAGTGTAACTTCAGAGTAAACCCATTGGCTGACTTAGAATTTGTCTTAAGTTGAGCACCTAAACTTTAGTGGCTACATTTGAAAAATTTGGTTCAGCTGAACCATTTAAATAGTAAACTGGGATGGGGGAAGAGAAGAAGGAAGACAATCAGTTTTTTTAAATTGGACTTTATTGTCCAAATCTTTGGCCAGATTCTAAATCAGCTAATGGATCTACTCTGGAGTTACACTGGCATAAGTGAGACCAGAATCTGGTAACATACATTACTGAAATGAGACGTAGGTTAAAGTCCTGTCCCCACTGAAATCAAAGGGAGTTTTGCCATTAACTTAAATGGGGTAAGGTTTCACCCATAGTATTGTCCCAGGGAGAGTGACCCCGCTCAATGGTCACTTGGAGATGACAGTATTGCAGCGTAGTAATCTCTTCAAAGCATGGGGCACATTGACTATGGCTAGTTTGTTCTGGATCTGCTCGGATGCTATGCTGATTGTCTGATATGGGGCCTGCCCTCTTTATCCCCTTCTCCTTGTAGGTGAGAAGCCCCACAAGTGTCAGGTGTGTGGGAAAGCCTTCAGCCAGAGCTCCAACCTCATCACCCATAGTCGTAAGCACACCGGCTTCAAGCCCTTTGGCTGTGATCTGTGTGGCAAAGGCTTCCAGAGGAAGGTGGATTTAAGGAGACATCGGGAGACACAACATGGTCTGAAATGAGACCCAGCTGCGATACAGAAAGCACCTACAACACTATGTGAAGAGACTCCCTTGCTTCCCTGATGGCCCTGAATCATGCCATTTAGCACAGACCCTGGCATTACTTTTTGGGGAAGGATCTCAGGGAGGATAGGACAGGACACAGCTTTGAAAGTTCAACCAGAAGGACTCTGAAAGTGGATCTGAAAGGCTGGCTTTCTCTCTCTCAACACTGGAAAATAAGTGTTTCCATCTGAAACCTGAAGCTCCAAGTGTGGATAAGCTAGAAAATATCGGTGAGCTGGAAAGTCCTTCACCCATGGCAAAGATGAATTCCTTCATCTTTTTATTTTTGAAATTAACTTGCAGGGAAATAGAGTTTACATGATAAACACACTGAGCTGTTAGGTAATGTTATGAAAAGTGCTTACTTTTGTTGAGTTTAACTGTTAACTAGCTTTATTGATCATTCTCTGTCAGGAGGGCTTGTAGTGGAGGAGCTGGACTGGATATCTTGCTGCTTTTAGCACCAAGGAATCAGCTTGGGCTTGGTTCTGATCTCACTTACACTGGTGTAAATGGGGACTTACACTGCTGTAAAACTAGCGTGAGAAGAGGGTCAGGCCCTTGTCTCCTGTCCTTCCATCCCTCTCTGTTTGTCTGTATAGACAAGGCCTGTGTGTGTGTGTGTGTGTGTGTGTGTGTGTTAAGAGTGTGTGTGTTAGGGGTTGCTCGTCTGAAAAGGTTGGTATTTTGCTCTACATCAGTTGGGAAAGGAGAAGCCTATGAAGGACTCAACAGGAAAAGTCAAAGCACAAAGTAATGCCTTATAACTAGGAACTCGTGAGAATAACATTGCCCCTGACTGAAAAGGACAGGACCAAATAGCAGACACAGGCTTTCTGTCCAGAATGACCATCGGCACCAGCACTCTGGGTTTGATTATAAATAACTGGGAAGTAGCTAACAAGTTATTGATAGACTTGTTTGTGTATTAGGATTTTTTATTTTTATTTTTATTTTTACCTGCTACCATGCCGAGGGTGGGCAGGAATAATTATGAACGTGTAATTGATTGAATTTGCCTTAAATGACCCTGTGTGTACCTCAGTGGAAAAATATGCTGTTTTTACTTTGTTGGCAGGATTGTAAATGTCTTTATTTAGATTTTATGGAGTGTCTTATGTTTATTGGTACATATTTATTGGAATAACGTTTTAAATTAATAAAGCATTGAGGAGCCTCTGAAGTTATTTTCATTGAAGTACAGAAGTTCAACAGAGTTAGGAAATTTTACTCTTTATTATTATGCAACATTGTATAAGAACATAAGAATGGCCATACTGGGTCAGACCAAAGGTCCATCTAGCCCAGTATCCTGTCCTCTGACAGTGGCCAATGCCAGGTGCCCCAGAGGGAATGAACAGAACAGGTAATCATCAAGTGATACATAGATATTGCGATAGGCAGGCATGGCACTTTACATGTGGGGCAGATTTCAAAAGTACCCTAATAATTTAGGAACCTAAGAGACAGGGGCTTATGAGCATATGTCTCATTGAAAGTCAATGGGACGTAAGCACTAAGACCTATATCCTCAAAAGGTATTTAGGCACCCAACTCCCATTGAAATCAAAAGAGATTAATGTTCTTGCCACTGTGACTGCAGCAATGCCTGAGTACCTTTAAAAATCTGCACATAAGTTACAGATTCACGTTTGAAAATTTTACCCATGAGCCTTTTCTCACAGAGGTGTCAATTGAAGGCCCTCTCCTGAAGCACTTACATATGTAAATGCATCCGATGAAGTGAGCTGTAGCTCATGAAAGCCTATGCTCAAATAAATTGTTAGTCTCTAAGGTGCCACAAGTACTCCTTTTCTTTTTGTGGATACAGACTAACACGGCTGCTACTCTGAAACCGTACATATGTGAGTAAATTTACATACAAGTAGGCATATTGAACTCAATCAGTGGGACTACTCAAATGCATCGAATTACGTGTATGAGTGCTTTCATGTTCGGGGCCTTTATTAAGCACAGCAAGACATGACATAAAGGAACAGGGTCACAGCAGGCCAGAAGGAGATGGGGAGGGGTATGCACAATAAGATTCTGTAATTCTACTTTTTGGTAATAGTTCATGTAGGGAGGGATACTCAGTAAGCTTGGCACAGGGGAGCAGGTAATTTTTAGAGGAATAGTGGGAAAAGTGGGTTTTGGGAAGGCATTTGAAGGAAGAGAGAAAGAGGTCACATGGCATACAGGACCCAGGCATATAGTCCAGGCATAGCGGGGAGCACGGGAGGCAGCACTAGTCAGAGACAAAGCTATGGGGAATGAGATGTAGGCTGGATGTAAGTGACAAGGAAATATTTTAAATTGGCTTTACAGGAAAACCAGTAGGCAGACATTGAATGGAGGCTGGAATATTGAGAAGTGAATTCACAGAGGGGACTCTTCTGCTGACCTCAGATTTCAGTTCCAGCAGAAATACTCTCCGCTTTCACTCTTCAGAAGGATTCTTTTCACTCATGAGCAGACTCACCATCGTCAGAAAGATGACTCCAAAGTCAAGCACTTAAGAGCTTCCCAGTGCTTCAGGCAGTCTGAACCTTCAGCACTTTCCTTGATTTGGTTGATGGCAAATACAAGTTTTAGGTACCAGGTTGCAGCATTGAACTGGGCTGCAGGGGCTCTACCTGAACAATGTCTAGCTAGGGACTAATGTTGACAGAAGGCTAGCCTAGCCTAGCCTGGCTGAGAAGGAAGAAGGTCAATCCTGGCAGGCTAACCCAAGGGCCTGAAAAGTGTAGGGATTTGGGTGCTTTTCAAAGGGAAATACAATGAACTGATTGAAAAATAGGTTTCTGCTTAAAATTTCCTGTAACCAATGGACCAAATCTAGAAGTCCTTATTCAGTCTTTACTCAGGCATGTGGCCCATCAAAACCAGGGTGGGTTTTACTTGTGAAAGGACCAACTTAAAACTGAGCAAGGCCACCAGGATTCAGAATAGTGACAAATTCCCTCTACTGTTCATACAATGCTGGGTCTTTTACTGGGGAGGTCTACCCTTGACTTCAAAGAAGTGCAGGCTCAGGTGCATAAAGAATGACAATTTCAAGGCGAGCTATTTGAACTGAATAGGCAAAAATAACTTTAATAATCTAATTGGCAAAGAATCAGAACAAATTACTGAGACTGTTACAGTGTAAATTTGAAGACTGCAAATATCTGTCTTAACGTTATTACTTAATCCATTAAAAATGCATTATGCATATTACATGATTCATTATTCATGAAGCAGGTTCCATACCTTTTGTCTGCCAGCGTAACAGTAGAAAAGGTAACAGGAGACACCAGAGCACACCTTTGTTTCTCTCTCTAAATTTTTAATAACACCTCCGGCTAACCAGTTGGTGAAGCTCAGTGCCTGCATAAGAGTGGAAAGGCAGAGCTGTCTGAGGGAAGACTAAGCCTTTCAGGAGTTAATTTGCATCTGTGTTCATCTACACCAGTGATGATTAAATTACCTATCGAATGTGCAGAGCTATCAGGCTTCAGGCCATTAAAAACAAGGTGAATGTATCTGATTGTTTTAAAAAACACGGATGGAACAACTGAGTTAAAAAAACCTACCTCCTCTTGATATTATAAAAATACTTACTTCTGAAAGTTACCTGACTGGTTTACTTAGCCACCAAAAACTGTGTTGTGTGTCCAGTAACCACACCAATTACTTGGGGTAAAACTGCTTTAACCAAATCAGGTAGCAGGATCAACTAATTCAGCAGGAGGAAATGAAGCAACCTCTATTAGGTTCCACCCTGATGTCTAGGGTAGCTTGATGTTAAACTATGCAAGCAGCACCTACATTTTCTAATATAGCCCATTTCCAAGAGCAGATAACACTCAGATTTTATTTTAGCTCATGTAAGTGTAAGGTCAACTCTTCCAGGGCCTGGGCCTTACTCAGGCAAAACTTGTATTTAAGCTGGGCGGGGGGAGGGGGGGGAGTCCCTAAATAAGTACTGACAAATCTCCTGCAGGCCTGGAGTAGTAATGTGTTTGAAAGTTGCACTTTGGTTAGAGTAACAATAGCAGAGTACTCTTAGTACTTTCTTGCTTTGTTGATATATTAATGTTCTCCGCCTTTTTTAGTTTCTTCCAGATTTAAGATAAACTATAAATTCAACAACAACAACAATACAATGCCTTTTGGGTTGTATGGACCAAATTCATTTCTGGCATAGCACCACTGATTTTAATACGGTCACATCAGAAATGGATCTGGCCTTTATTTTTGATTTTGGGTCTTAATCTGGATTTCTCTCTTAAGAGTGAAGTACAACTCAGGAGAGAGCCCTCTGAGAGGGTCTGCTTTAGGCTGTGATTCTGGAATGCACTTAAGCATGTACATAAATTGCTATGAAGTCAATGGGATTTACACACATGCTTAAGTACTTTCCTAGGGTAAGACCACATGAGTAAGATTCTGACAGATTTTTAGTATCAAGGCCTGATCCATGATCAGACGCTAGTAAGAGCCAAATCCTGTGTGCCTTACAAATTTGGCTTTTGAGCACCGAGAATGGCAAATTTTGTTATCTTTTTATTGTCCACCAGGCAAATAGTTGTTATTCCCATTATACATGGAGTTTGGGTCAATGTGAGCAGTAGAACAACCCAAACCAGTTCAAGGGACAAGCCCATGTCTACAGTAACTGTATTATAAGGAATCTAAAGAGAAAGAGGTAGATTTTTAAAGGTATTTTAGGTGCATAAAAATTCATATGCTTTTGAAAATCTACTAGGCACCTATCTGCAGCTGTAGGTGCCTAAATACCTTTAAAAATCAGGCCATAAATCTCAGTACATCTGATGGGTCTTTCTCACAGCAGCTGGCTGTATATAACATATATTGAATGTAAATAATGAGAGTATAAAAGTTTGGAAAAAAGCTTTATAGATCATAAAAACTGCCTGCCACACCTTGTTTGAGCCACGTTGCATGGCCTAACAAAGATTAACCTAGTGTTCATAAACAGTCTCTCCAGAATGGTAAAAGCAAAACACTTTTTGTATGTGATTGCTCTTATATTCTCAGCTTTGCCTGAGCTATTGTTTTCTAATGAAGACGATACCATAATACAGATAAATGAAGGAAGTCGCTAGAAAGTAATCTGGGATATTGTGAATTCTCCCTCTCTTCCCCTCCCCCTGTAAATATTCTCACTCAGCTTCTGACAAGTAAATGGTATATAGGATAGATGAAACATAAACATAATTAGATGGGCTATCTATCTGGCATACTTCCTTGGCTTAGGTGCCTTACTGCAAGCAACTAGACTTGAAACTGGAATTCTCTGACACAATACACATCACAGTATGATACAATAGTTTATTTTTTTTACATTTTATTTCTTTCTCTCATTTTTATTTATGTTTTCACAACGATTAAGTCCATAAACACATCCTGATTGAATTGGCAAGCAAACACAGGGGATGACAACATCATAGGAAAAAAAGCTGAAATATCTGAGTAGCTTAAAAAGAAAAAAGTAGATAGACAAGTTAACTTGAGAGCAAATGAATCAGCTGGGCTCCCTGGTATGGAAATGCCTGCTTTCTAAGAAAGCATATGCATGGCTGTGAAGAGACAGAAATAATCACTCAAATTCAGGCGTTAAAGAAGCAGATGGTATGGACCATATTCTCAGCTAGTGTGAACTGTTGTAGTCAATGAACAATATACCGATCTGGCCACACTAATTTTTCACTAGCTGAGGATCGGGCCTGTTATCTTCTGACCCAATTAAATCCTCACCTGTTGAATTCCCCACTTTTTACATTTTCATCACTGCTTCTCTGTCTTTTGCCTCTTCATGTGAAATAAAATTAAATTAATGGATATATGTTTTGGGAAATTTGGGAAAAAAGAGGCACTGGATGAAAGGATGATATAAAAATTAGAATGAATATTAAGAAAATCAAGTTAAGTGTCTAAGATTTTAATAACTCTGGGGAATACCCTATATAGATCACCTAAATCAGTGAACCAAACATATTTTGGAATGACAAATCTCTTTAAAGAGTAAGTTGGACAGCACTAGGGATTGGCCATAAGTTTGCTGCTGTTTGTCATATTGATGGACCAAGTCAGCAGGAAGATCCCAATGGGACAAGACAAGAAGCTGCTACATGCAGACGGTATAGCAATAAGAAAGAAACAGTAAACCAGTGATATGACCAGCTAAAATGGCATAGGATGAAAATGAGCATGACTAAGATGGAGGTCATGTGGTCATAGGAAGTTGGACATAGAGATCAATGGAGTGAAACTAAACCAGACTGATCAGTTCACGTACCTTCATAGGAGGGCTATGGAAGATGGCGAGCTTGAACATGAAATACTGTCTAGACTGAGGAGTGCTGGAAGAGTGTGGAATAACATCTCAGGGGCTCTGTATGACAAACGTATGCCACTGAGCCTAAAAGCCTAACTGTGTAGAACAATGGTGCACCCTGCAATGCCCTATGATGCAGAAGCATGGCTGATAAAGAGGTTTGATGCCTACAGGTGTTTGAGATGTGACATCTTCATGCCATAAGAGGAGTTACATGAAGAGACAGAATTTTGAAATGAAAGTGTTACAAAGGAAGTTAGTGTTCGTGATATGGCAGACAAAATCCAGGCAGTGTGACTTGACTGGTTTGGACACAGATGCAGTGGCTGAATGAAGGGACCTCGTGAAGATAGGAGCAGGTGGTAGGAAAGAGATCCAGAGGAAAGCTGAGGAAGCAATGGATGGATCGCCTCAGAGAAGATGGTAAGCAGGTGGACCTTAGTGCTGCCTTAGACAGACAAAGATGGCGGATGCTTTCACGACGACCCAATCCCAGTTGATGCGATTAGGGGAAGACGAAGATTAAGAAAACTGAGCTGCTTCATGTAGCCTGTTCCAAACAGGGTTCTTTGAACTGTCACATTGCCCGTGGTAGCATGATGTATGTCATAAACACTGGCTGTCTGGCAACTAATTAAGACCAAGTTGTGATAACCTTACACTGAGTAATATTCAAAAGTCAGGCATAGCTGTCTGCCTCTAAATTGAAAGCTCTGGAGGACAGGGAACAATGTCTTCCTGTGTGTATAGTGTGTAGCACAAAGGTGTCCCGATCCTGTCCGGGTCTTTTGGGTGCAATAATAATAATAGTAATAATAATAAATTATACAAAGGATGCCAGCTGGCCATTGTTATTTTTGCTGTCAGTAACTTAAAGCTATATCTGTGCCAATATATCATTATGCAGATAGTCCTGTAGTGGCAGATTTGTTTTGCCCTGCTGTGACCTTAATTTTAATTTTTGGCTGCATACAGAGAGAGGTCTATTTCCTGAGTGATTTTTCATCACTTGAAATTTCTCAGCCAAGTGAGCCAATCTGTGGTAGGAGTCAGTTTATTTGTGCACTTTTTAAAAAAGAAGTTGGGTACAGTTAAGAATATGGGGCCTCATTTACAATTTGTTTCCTACAGGTTTGGCAATCTCTGGATTGATTTTGTGGCCAGTAGAGAGAGTGTGTTTGCTTAGTTGTCAGTTTGTTACCTCTCTTTGATTCCAGTTAAGTGTTGCTATGTTCCGATGAGTACTTCCTTCCCAGTTTCCCCAATCTAAATTGCATCACAATCTCTTTCAGGGAATGGAGTAGAATAGTTGTCGTTCTGTTATGGAAGGAATTTGTACTTACATTTGCCCATATGTTTTATGCAAGTGGAGTAAGATAAGTTCTGTCCTTTGTTATTTTCTAGTTACCTTTGATTGTTGTTAATTATTGATTTGCATAATGCCCAATTCACATAAGAGAGAAGTCATGCCTACTACTTCTCTCTTTTGAGATTGTTGTGGTTTGGTTTCATTGTGGCTTTTTTTCCACTTATCATTTTGGATGTCTGTTCAGTTGTTGAAATGTCATGTTTGAGCAATTCTTCCGTGGAGTACAGTTTAATTGCTATAGCCACTAGAATGCTTGTTACAGATATTCTTACTAATCTTGAGACGTCAGAATAATATTTATTACTATTATTTATAATTCAGTAACATTCAGAGTCCTCAGTCAGACTCAGGGCCCCCTTGTGCTAAGTGCTGTAAAAACCCATAGGAAGACACAGTTCCTACCTTAAAGGGTTTGCAATCTAATGCCCTGATTTGGCAGTTGATAGCATATAGGTGAAGCCACTTTGATCTACTGATATTAGACTGACTTAGACTAAATAAATTATGTATTATCACTCTTTATCTGTTAAAAAAACACTATAAAACAATGTGAATACATTGCTATGAGAATATTTGCTACTGGTGTAATTCTCACAGATGAATTTGGTCACAATATATAGAACAAACTTCATATTCAGTCTATGTTATACAGCCTTTGGGCCTCATTCGCCTCTCATTTAAACCCGTGTAAATAGGTAGTAATTCTGCTGAAAACAAAGGAGTTCCACCAGTGTAAGTGAGGCCCTTTGTGTCAATTGATACCCCCTTTAACCTGAGCAGTTAGCCTATATTTGGGGTTTTGCGGGTTCTTTCCATTAGGGGGAGAAATTGATGATGGAGTCAGGTTTCTTTGATGCAATCTTGTTTATTTACAGAGAACATACAAAGTCTTGTTTCCCTGCACACAGGAGGAATCAAACACCAGGAGCTAGTGTCCCTGCTGTATATATATAGTGTCTCTCTTCTCCCAGACAGCACTCTACCCACAAGTTTTCTCTCTTAGCTGCCTCTCACGCTACAAGTTGTCCTTGGCTTTCTGATGCATTCTCTATCTGCTTCTGTGGTTTATTTATGGCTGCTTCTGCTCACACACACACACATAGCTTAATGAGTCTATACCCAGCCCCTCCATTTGTATCCAACTCCTAGTGAAGCACCTCTGTCCACATGGCCCAACTCCTAACTGGCCTTGTATGTGGCCAGTGTTTTGGGGGAAGGGTCCTCTTCTTTCAACTATCTTACACCAAAAATAGCTAAACAGTGTCTTACAATTATCCTGAATGAAGGGTGGCTATTATACTATTATTCAACAAGATTCATCCATCTCCCACCACAACAGTATTTGGTCACCACAAACAAGGGTGAAATGAGCCAGATTCTCAGTTACACTAAGGCTGTTTTACATTGCTCTGGCAGTATAAAGGGGCCTTAGAGTGGGAGTAAATAATCTCATTTTACAGATTTGTTTAATGCCCAGTGTACTGAAATTCCTTTTTCCGCTATGCAATAGCAAACTAAAACGTGTCTTTTTTAGATGTAGAGATTCTACAGGCTAATGAATCATAATATCATAATACCATCTTCTGTCTTGGTGCAATAAAGACATAGCCCATTCACATTTAGTGCTGGATATCCATTGTTTATGAAAAAGTGTTTGATCTTTGAACTGGTGAGAATATTTATAACATTTGCAAGTAGGGTGACCCTATTTCCCTATGCTGAATACGGGACACCTGGTAAAATTACTCGTACTCAAGTGAGTTCAATGGCAATCAATCAGAACTATGCAGGGGCTTCAGGGAACCCAGCCAGAGAGGTGGCTCAGCAGAGGAGGGTGTCCAGGGGAAGGAGCAGCCCCATGGTCCCTGGCAGTAGGACCCAGGGTGACGTTGGGGGGGGGTTAAGAGAGTGCTAAGCCCCTGCCCTAAGGGCTGCTGTGGAGCCTGCAGGTTCAGGGCATAAACAGGCTGGAAATCGCTTCCCCCTCCCCTGCCACTCCAGAGCTTAGCTGAGGGGCTGAGAGGCTTCCCATGCCAGTGCTGTGCGAAGCTTTGGCACATGCAAAGCTTGGCGCCTCCTGGCTGGCGATGGGTGCAGGACACGCCCTGCCGGGGGGATATGGATGAGCAGCAGGGCTGGGGGGAGGGTGATGGGGAAAAGCAGGGAGAGGACAGTGAGAAGGGGAGCACATACAGGGCCAATGGGTGGGCAGCAGAGGCGACATGTAACCAACCACCGTAGCGCACAGCCAGTGCTGGCCGGAAACAGGACAGGGGGTGGGGCCCTGCTGGCCGAGAGGGCTACACTGACAGACCAGCAAGGGGAACAGCCTGCCCCGCGTGCTGAATCTTTGCCCTGCCACCAGCCTTGCACACCCATCCCCATCGTTGGCCACTGGAGCCCCCCATTCACTGCTGGTGGGCTCATGACTGGTGAGCAGGGATCCGGCCAGCAGC
Organism: Caretta caretta; assembly: GCF_965140235.1. Taxonomy (NCBI): domain Eukaryota; kingdom Metazoa; phylum Chordata; order Testudines; family Cheloniidae; genus Caretta; species Caretta caretta. Next base: position 75,541,776 of record NC_134213.1, read on the forward strand.
AAGACCCACGAGTACTGATGTGTGCCCAGGGGGGAGTGGGGGGGGGGAGGGACAGAAAATATGGGACAATTTGCTTGGTTTTAAGAAAAAGTTGGAACACCTGCAGGAGGGCTTAAATACGGGACTGTCCCTTTTAAAAACGGGATGTCTGATCACCCTAATTTGCAGTCTTGTAAAATTCAAAGAGAAACTTTAAACTGGCTAATTGCATATCTCACTAATATGGCACTAGGTAGCGTTTTGTAATCCTGATTGACAAACAGGCAGAGGAAACTCCAGACATCTGAAAAAAAAAATTGTCTTCAGAGAAAAATGTGTGTGGGTGTGTGCTTGTCTGGTCTGGCAAATCCAGGCAACCAAAAGCCATGGCTAGAAAAATTTGATGAAGAAATGAAGAAAATACAGATGGAATGATTTGATTCCCCTGTATAAGTGACTGAAATGTCTCTTGAGTTGAACACCCCACGGAACACCCGTTAAAGCCGCAGGAGGCGAAATCCTCAAGTAGATCCACAGGAAGACAGCGGTGGGATGGGTGTACATGTAGACAAAACACCAAGGCCATTTTGGATCTGAGTGAGTGGACTGTAGGGATCAGATGCACAGGTGTGACACTGTGTTAAAGCACTGGACAAAATCACATCATACAGACCCTTCCAGGCCTGAGGCATATTGACTGTAACATACATTTCAGAGATACTCTTCCTAGGAAAACCAGTTACCATATGAGCTGCCCTTTGATTTACAGCTGCAACAGCAGGACCTGCATGAATATATGACAATATAGCCTAATATTTACTTAATTTCAATGTCTAATTCAGATAAAAAAAACACCTAGCCCAGTGGTCCCCAAACTGTGGAGGTGTGGAGGAATGTTCAGAAGGATGCAGCGCGGCCTAGGTCAGCTCCTACAGGGGGTGGGAAGGGAGCACAACCCAGCCCCATTCTGCCCTCAGCTCTGCTCTGGCCCTGCCTCTGGCCATGGCTCCACTTCCAGCCCCGGATCGTGGCATGGCTTCTGCTCCTGGCCCGGCCCCAGCCTCACCCCTAGCCTCAGCCCCCAGCCATGGCTCCATTCCCAGCCGCAGCCTTGCTCCAGCCCCCAGCTGCAACCCCAGCCTTGGCCCCCTTACCCTTGTCTGCGCTCTCCCCTCCCCCCGGGGAGTGCAGCCCAGCTTCTGGACCCAGCTCTAGCGTGGGGAGGGGGAAGGTAAAGGCGGGGTGCAATTGTGAAAAGTTTGGGGACCACTGACCTAACCTAAGCTCTAGGAGCCTTTGCCAAAATTTAAAAAACTTAGTTCTAGTGCTACAGGGTAAATCTATGTATTTCTGTTGACTAGCTCAACCTCACAATGGTGAACGTGTTAGGGAAAAGGACAATTCCATGGACTCAGAGGAACAAATCTTTAATTCCTTGTTCAGAGCTGACTTGGGCAAAGATCCCATTCAAGTGAACCTGTAATTCCCTTTGAGTTCAATGGGAACTGCAGGTGAGTCATGCCACTCAGGATCAGGCCCAGTGAAAGTTTTGTCTGAGGAAGGTCTTCAGGATTAGGACACTAGATTGTAGGGACAGAAAAGGATACTGGGGTCAAACAGTCTGATTGTGACAAGGTGTGTGTATCTCATCCTTGACTGAATCATATAGAGTGTTAAATTCCTTTAGGGACTGAGAAGAAAAGCCCAGCTCATGGGGGGACTGCATTAGGTGTTAGGTCTGGGGGAAGGGGCTGGCAGCTGTTGCCCCTTAGTCAGTTGAAAAGTGGATCTGACAGCTGTGCCTCATGAACAGGGAAGCCATAGAAGCTGAAGCTGCCAGTACAATTTATAGGAACTGGGGAGGGGGGAAAGAAGAAAGAAAGTAAGAAGAAGAGTTTATGCCACTCTGGCTAAGGGCTGCTATCTCTTTTGAAGTGATGGTAATCTCATGCCTGGCAGTGTACTATGGTGTATCTGTTGCAGATATTAGTGATATGAAGCTACTTATCTGTGACTACGTCAAAACCTAACCCTAGTTCTCTTGTACTTTTGAAGCACTTATGAGGAGATTACTAATGATCTCATTCAATGAGGAAGCAGTCTTAGGAAATACTCTGTTTTCTTCTAAAGGTGGTTTTAAAAACAGAAGTGTTAGCTTGTTTTTACTCGTCTGGTTTACGTTTGTAATATGTTTTAAACTTACTTCCAGCTAGTGTTTAAACAAGGGGTTCTCGTAACAAATTTTTTGGTGGCCTCAAAGCTTTAGGAAAAACAAATAAATATGCACATTTACCTGTCCAAATCATTGTAATTTCATTAATCATAGAATTATAGAATATCAGGGTTGGAAGGAACCTCAGGAGGTCATCTAGTCCAACTCCCTGCTCAAAGCAGGACCAATCACCAACTAAATCATCCCAGCCAGGGCTTTGTCAAGCCTGACCGTAAAAACCTCTAAGGAAGGCGATTCCACCACCTCCCTAGGTAACGCATTCCAGTGTTTCACCACCCTCCTAGTGAAACACTGGAATGCGTGTTTCCTAATATCCAACCTAAACCTCCCACACTGCAACTTGAGATCATTACTCCTTGGTCTGTCATCTGGTACCACTGAGAATAGTCTAGATCCATCCTCTTTGGAACCCCCTTTCAGGTAGTTGAAAGCACCTATCAAATCCCCCCTCATTCTTCTCTTACGTAGACTAAACAATCCCAGTTCCCTCAGCCTCTCCTCATAAGCCACCTGTTCCAATTCCCTAATCATTTTTGTTGCCCTCCGCTGGATGTTTTCCAATTTTTCCACATCCTTCTTTTAGTGTGGAGCCCAAAACTGGACACAGTACTCCAGATGAGGCCTCACCAATGTCGAATAGAGGGGAACAATCGTGTCCCTCAATCTGCTGGCAATGCCCCTACTTATACATCTCAAAATGCCATTGGCCTTCTTGGCAACAACGGCACACTGTTGACTCATATCCAGCTTCTCGTTCACTGTAACCCCAGGTCCTTTTCTGCAGAACTGCTGCCTAGCCATTCGGTCCCTAGTCTGTAGAGATACATGGGATTCTTCCATCCTAAGTGCAGGACTCTGCACTTGTCCTTGTTGAACCTCATCAGATTTCTTTTGGCCCAATCCTCTAATTTGTCTAGGTCCCTCTGTATCCTATCTCTACCCTCCAGCATATCTACCACTCCTCCCAGTTTAGTGTCATCTGCAAACTTGCTGAGGGTGCAATCCACACCATCCTCCAGATCATTTATGAAGATATTGAACAAAACTGGCCTGAGGACCGACCATTGAGGCACTCCACTTGATACCAGCTGCCAACTAGACGTGGAGCCACTTATTTATGTAGGGGTTGTTTTTTTTCCAGACTCAATAACGACATACAGTTGTCTTTTTTCTTTACAGGACCTAAACAGAATAGGAACACAAATAAGGTGTTTTGCATGTTCTTGTCATTTTTTTGTTGTTGTTCCTTTTACTTTTTTGTTTTCTGTTTTTTTTGTTTGTTTGTTTTTTTTTAAGTAGAATTGCTAACTAACAAGTCTGCTTCTGTGAAAAGGGATATTTGCATGTTTGTTAAGATCACTTTTCACAGTCGCAGACTTGTTAGCTAGCTGGGAGGCAGTGAAAAGCAATCTTAACAAATGTACAAATATCACTCTTCACAGCAGACTTACTCAGTCCTGGCAAGCGGGGGACAAATTAAGCCTTGGACGGGGAGGTGGGTAGGGAGGTATTGGGGGCCAGAGGTGATGGGGTGGATGGTGAGCCTGAAACCCAGTGGCTGGAGCCTGTCGCCTCATGGCCAAAGCTTGCCGCCGCCATCCCAAGGCTGAAGCCAGAAGCCTGAGCCCTACTGCCCATGGGAAGGTGGAGAACTGACACCAACTGTCTGCTTCTCTGGCCTTTGTGGCTCCAGAGCGGGGCAGGGCCCAACCCATACTTGCAGACCCAGGGGAGGGGTGAATGCTTGCCGCCCCCCCCAACCCCCGTCACCACCCGGGTGGCTGTGGCCGCAAGAAAAGCCTCTGGTGGCTGCATTTGAGAAATGCTGGTTTAAACTAATCTCTACACTGGGCCAAATCCTAATTGCTATAGTCATGTGAGACCTATTGACCTTGTTGGGACGTCTCCTGTGAACAGGATGACACACTCTTGCCTCCCCCAACTTTTTTTCTCTCTCATGGGTACTTGGCTATCTGGAATGTGGGGAAAAATGCCTACTGATGTCTGCCTTCTGCCACCAATGAAACACAAACCTCTCTTAAAAGAGAACAATCAGACAGAAAATAACCTCTGACTATAGGCTCTCAAGTGTAACTGAAGTTGATTTCTTTTGGTTTATTTCCTGTTGCTTTTTTTTCTCTTCTGTCCCCATAATGCAATGCTATTTGTAATGCTGCCAAAACCACACTCAAATGATGATCGTGCTGGGAGAGAGTAGAAACAAAGGGAATAGCTACTCAACTAAAAAACAGCGTTAGATTTCTCAAACTGCCTTGCCACTGCTTCCCGTTTTTCTCTCTGGGATGGGCTGTTCTTTACTGACAGGTTTTCATGACGACTGAAATTGTGTCCATTACCTACCCGAATCAGGCAAGGTCAGTAGAAGAGAGAGGAGCAGGTAATTACCTCTCATAGCTGTGGTCAAAAGAGTTAGCATATTTAGGACCAAGTTTTAAAAAGAGCTCTCAAAAGGAGCTGATGGGTGCTGAGTTCACTTGAAAACTGGCTCCAGTTGTAGGTATTGAGCACTCTTGAAAATCTGACCCTAAGCGTAAATCTGGATAATTTTTGGACAATCTGACAGCTTTTTCCACTTGATCTTCAGTGGGTAAAATTTACAGACTTGGTGGACTCAGGACTCAAGTTCATGCAGAAAACAAAAGAGCTTCAAAAGTCCAAAATATCACTCACTATTATTAATGGCCAGATGCTTTAGTAATGTAATTACAAAGAGCTCCTCAATTACAGATGACCTGCTTTATTGATCTATGCTTCCTCCCCTTCCACACGCTCACTTTGCATTTCACATTCATTTTTCAGGATCTGATCATAAAGCATACAGCTTTGGAAAGTAAACACGTCAGCCGAGCACTTTTATTTTCCCAAATCACTCCTTTAGCTAATGTTTCAAAGGTGTATATGTGACACATCTGGTACAAACCAAATATTTTCAGTCAGTTGGATTTCAAAGTCAATATTTGCCAAAGAAATTGCAGAGACAATGGTGAAGCCCTAAACCAGGAGCAACCAGGGTGACACTTACAGCCTACTAGAGAACATTGCCCTTTTTGGAGTTTGGAATGGAACCCAAGATTCCAGACTCTCACCATTCCTTTGCTGTCAGCAAATATCAGTTAAGCCCACTGGCAAAGTATCTCCTCCCCACTGTAATGAGTCCAGAGCTTAACCACCTACTGCTGTTATCAGCTACTCCTCTGCCACATGAACGAACAGTCTGTGTGGTGGGATCTAAAGGGTCCAACCTTGCTGATGGGTGGGTGTCAATATGAGGCCATATGATGGAATTTGTCCTTTGTTTGCTCTTTTTAAAAGTAATGTAACTAAGTACAAACTATGTTAACAGAACATTAAGGTTGCACTCAAACTTTGGAAATGCCAGAATTCAGCCCCCTTGTGATAAGTCTCTAATTACATGAAATGTAATATATTTTCCCCAGGTCCCCTGTCTTATTCAGTGCACAGGATGGACCTGCTCTGGGGATGAATCAGGGTTATGCAGAAAAGGAAACTGCAGGGGCAGTGAGTATGAGCCCGTGGTGCCTGGGTTCCAGCAAATTCAGATTCTGCGGGGTCTGGCTCCACCAATATTCGGGGCTGGGTCTCTTCCCTGGTCCCAACTGCAGCATCCCCTGGCCCTGCCTGCCGCCCCCATGCGCTTCCACTGAGTGTCTCTGCCTGCCCTGTTGACTCCGGGGTGGGGGGTGGGGGCTTATCCTAGCTGGACCTCCTGATCAGCAGCCGGGGGGGGGGGGGGGCTTGGGTGAGTGTCATGCTGGGGGGAGAGGGCTGAGAAGGCCCCCCCCCCTTCAACACCCCTTCCCCCAGAGCTCGCTGCTGCCAGCGGGGAGACAGCTGGGGGGAGTCTTCCTCTCTGGCCCCTCGCCCCAGCTCTGGGGCAGCCTGCCTACTGCACCCCAAACTCCTCATCCCCGGCCCAGGCCCATGCCCTACACCCACTCCCACACCCCAAACCTCTGTCCCAGCCCAGAGCCCACATCCAGCACCCAAACGCCCTCCCAGAGCCTTAGGCAGGTATGTGTGTGAAGGGGTGGGATTTGGACCCATTCTGGGCACCACCAAAAATTATACAAACCTGCCACGCCTGGGAAGCTGTAAGACCCCTACCTCCTTTTTTTTTGGCAGAAGTTGGGAGGTGTATAGTGAATAAGGCAGCAGATTTTATCACATTTGAAAGTTTAAGGAGCGGGTATGGTCTGAGTGGTCAGTGCTAAACTGTCCAATTTATCTCTGGCTCTTATAACCAGCTAGGGCCCAGTCTGGGAATCCTGGCCCTGATTCAGCAATGTACATGATTAATCCCAGCTACCTCTCCCCCTCTCTCCCAAGTACTGTGACTTCGATGGGACTACCCGCATGCTTAAAATTAAAATCACATGTTTAAATGCTCTGCTAAGTTAGGGTCTTATTGAATAAGGACTATGGCATGAGGTCCATGATCACTTTCCCCACTATCCAAATCATATTTAAGCAGTGAGGAACATCTTCATGCTCTCATATTAAGTCCTAGTTGCTATGAATTTGTGTGAAAACAATAGAGTAACATTTTAATATGAAACGATGGAGAATTGTGGGAGCCATTTTAGAAGATGACTATTTGGCCTATGAACACTATGAGAAGTACAGTTGCGGCTAGTAAAGTCATCCAGTTAAAAGTGAGTCTATTTTAAGCTTCACGTCTCAAATGTGATTTTTGGTTAATTGTAATCTTTTAATCACAGAGTCATTTTAAAAAGATATAATCTTCTATGTGCATGCAAGAGCTACTTAGCACTATGGAGATACTTGGCAATGCTAGAGATCTTGAATTACATAGGCCCTATACTGCTTATAGCAGGCTCCAATCAGAGGAGGAGCAGCAGCAGCCACAGCTGCAACCAAACAGAGGAAACCTAGTTAGAAAGCTGTAAAACTAGTGATCGAGAAGACGTACATAGTAGAAGCAGGGAAAACCTTTACCAGTGCAATGCCTGATTATGAGTGTTAACAGTTTACAATGAGTGATCACTTGAAGAATCATGTCTTATGTGAATTTTACACTTTTATAGATGTGTACCTTTTTGCAAACTAATACGAGCACAACAGGCATGCAAGTCTTGTATAAAGCACTAAAACAGAGCCTTCAGGGTTTTACAGTACAGGATCTATTCCGTCTTAGATATTGTTAGAAGAAGCCCTCTATCATTTCCATTTGAAGTTTACGTGGGCAACTTCTCGTAGGTCTGCACTGAAAGCTGTGCCTACATGTGGTTTTAGGGGAACTCCAGCCTAATGCAAAAGTCAGATTAAGTGCTTTCTTGCCTATGGCTATTTTACTGGAAATCCTACTAATGAAGACCTCAGAATAAGCATTTATGTCAAAAAGACATGTTTTCAATCGTTCCATCCTGGAAAGAGCTGAAGTGAGGTTCTGTGTTTCTGTTGTATTATTGATTGATTATTTATTGTAGCTCTCATGGGAGGATAGAGGACTAAGCCATTATGACTTTAATTGTCAAATCTTAACCTTAGTGCAAACTGTCTGGAGTTTGGAAAGCCAAAGTGGGCCACTCTGATTTAATAGCTATTAATGTTTACACAAGTTTTATTTTCCAAACACTGTTTTGCCATGTAACATATGGCTTGAATATCCATTGTGTTAAGGTTCTGTGCTGCCTATGATTTTCTGAAATACCTGCATAGAGTTAAAAGGTATTGTATAAATAGTGAGATACACAGAGAGATATACACAGTGGCCCAGGTTTTCAAAAGACCTAAGCAGCCGATTTTCAAGTGGTCGGCTTTCACTTAGGCACTGAAATAAGGGGCCACTTTTTCAAAAGTTCTCAGGACAAACATGCCTAACAGTCTTGAAAATCAGACTGCGGCACAACAGTTGCTCCTGGACGCTTCTTTAAAATCTGGCCCTGATTTAGGTGGCTGATTGTGAGCTGAGCACTATTGAAAATCCAAGCACGAATTGTGGGTGTTGAGCAGTTGAAAATCTTGCCCTGAGGGCTTTGGAAAATCTGACTCAGTTTGAGTAAAACAACATTTGTATTAGGTGCAGGACCAAGCCGATAATATCAATTACTGACATCAAGACTAAGCTATTTGACACCAGTAGCAGACAAAGTGGCCAGCTGCATCTCTGGTTTTATCTATCAACCCTGGGCAGAGCAGGAGCTAGTTCATCACGTTATACAACTAGTTCAAATTTGAATGAAAATATATCTGAATACATCAGCAAAATTAAATCTTTTGCTTTGAACTTCAAATGCACCTTCCGCCTGAAATCTCTACGGCTAAAAATACAAGTAAAAGGTTTTCCTACATTAGGAACATCTATAATCTGTCTATTATAGGTTCTGTCCATTATAGGTTCATTAAACTGGGGTCAGGGAGGAGGGGAAGGAAAGTCAGTGTTTGTCAGTGGACTGAGGATTAGTCAGGAAGCCAGGAGTCCTGGAATATTTCTGACTTTGCCTCTGACTTACTCCATGTGCTTGGATGAGTCATTTAACTTCTGCATCTCACTTTCCTTTTCTGTAGGATGGGTTCAATACTACACACCTTTGAAAAACGCTTTCAGATCTGTGGTGAGAAGTGGGACCTATTATTGTCATTTGAAATAAGTTCTCCAAACTCAGCAAACAGCTCATCAAACTAAATGTGAATAAATGCCATTAGAGGATGATCAGCTCAGGCTGTGAAAGTAGCATTAACCAAGATCAGCACTTATAAATGGTATACCATGTGCATGTATCACTGACTCATTCAGCACCAAATAAAAATGGCTGTTGAGTGCAGCTGTTGTTATCACAGCAGATTCATAACTTTTGAAACTTCCTGGAGAGTTAAAGGAAAATACCAGCCAAGTAACTTCTGATATGTAAAAATTTAAAAGCAGGAATGCCTTTATTCACTCCCTTTAGATGCTAAAATCCTCTTTGAGTTTGTGCTATGGATGATGACCACACTTGAAGGATCAGATGGCAATATCCTACAGAAAGGTAGAATCTCTTTGGATCTTGTAGAGCAACAAGTTTTAAATAAATCTATGAAAAAGCCCATTTAATATATAAGATTATGCAACAGGCCAAATACATGAGAGCAGAGCTGGATGGGAAAGGGTTTGCCCATTCCACAAAAAATGACAAGATTAAAAAAAAAATTTCCAATCCCAAATCAGGACAAAATTCATCTCAAACTCTCATGAACTGACCTTCCTCTACCTTTTCTAAAAAATTTTTGTTTGGCTCAATCAAAATGTTTTGTTAGGTTTCAATCATTTTTGCTAAATATTTTTTTACTATGATTAGCTTACGTTTTGAAACATTCACTCTAAACTAGAATTTTTCACTTAGACAATGTCAAAACATTTTGACACCTCCAAAACTTAAAAAAATAAAAATAAAAATCTTGAGTCAAGAAACTTGTTGAAACCAACCCTTTCCTGTAAATTTTTTTTGTTCTGATGAATCTTCATTTTCTGATTTAAAAACATGTATTTGAAAAATTTCTGTCATGCTTTACATAGGAGCACTGCTTTGCCTTTTATGATTCAAAGCTGTTCTTAAAAACAAGCTTCATAGTAATTTAGACACTCTCAGAAGAAACTTATTATACCTTCTGAAGTACAACTGCGCCACTGCATGAGGCTTGGAAATAATCTGGTAGAACTATTAGGAGTTTAGCTTGATTGTTTGACAATGTGTGAGTCTGTTACAAGTGGCAAGTGTCTAGTGAACTCCTTTTCTTATGGTTTCAGAAGAGGCAGGGGTGTGAAGATATAAATGGTTCTCACACTCCGTTCTGTATGTGCAAAGCAAGGCAGGTGGCTTTATCAGCTTTATCTCAGGGACTGTCTCCCTCATAGTTGTGACTGTTAACCTGGCGTGAACTAGAAAAAAAATCCAGCTTTAGAGTTTTGATAATGAAACCCTTGACAATATAAACTGACCCAGAATCTAGAGTTAGATGGGGGTAAGAAAAATCAGTTAAAGTTCCAAATGAGCCTTGAAGGGGACACCCAAAAATATTGGAAGTTAGGTAGTGATGATTTTCCTGATCTATCAGATCATTCAAAGGTAAATGAGATTTTCTTTCAGTGAATATTTGAAAATATGTGCAGTAGGTTCTCTATATGATTTACATTAACACTTACAGAGCTTTCAAGTGAGTTTAGGAACCTATAGGGTTCAGCAGGAGTTTTGTGGATCATGACAGCCTAAAACAGGAATTTAGGTACCTAAGTACTTTCATGGATCCCACCCTAAGACACTGCAGTGAGTGAGGGTGGAGGGCAGATAGAGGGAAGGAATCTTCTTCCACGGGGCTATAGTCACTCCATAGCCACTACTGCACCAGGAGGCTGGAATATCACAGCAGCTATGTGCTAGGTCTATAGCAGCAAGAGCCAACATTTCCTATCCTTCTCCCCAGATTGTTGCTGGACAGTTGCATTCAGGCAGCTCTATTGGAGCTAGGCTCTATGGCACACAAAGATTAGATTCCCAGGAGTCCTGCCTGACCCACAGTGTAGCAGAACCACATAGATTCTGATTGGTCTTGGGGCCCTTCACAATGACAGGAAGGGCAGGATTTTGCCTTGCTTACAAATGCCCAGAATCTATAAAGTTGAGCAAGGAAATGGTTATTGCATATGAGAAGCTTTATAACCAACTAACCTATCCTGCTCCCACTGAAGTTAATAGCAAAGGCCACTGAGTTCAGTGGGTGCCAGCTTTGGCCGTAAATAATCAAACAAAAAAACTAGTTTGGCCAATTCATGCTCTTTCTCCCTTTCACAGAGCACACTGAGCTTATAAATGCAATAGATACACTGCATGTTAAATTACAGGAAAATGTCTTATCAATGTCACTCAATTTCTTGTTGCAGTGTTGTAGCTGAGTTGGTCCCAGGACATGAGGGATGAGGTGGGTGAGGTAATATCTTATTGGAACAACTTTTATTGGTGAAAGAGACAAGGTTTGGAGTTATACATGGATCCGCAGGATCATTGCTATGCCCCCAGCTTTGGAACAGTTCCTAGGAGGAACCCCTGCAGTGTGCCAGACCTCCAAAGGGGCTCACTCTTCATCCTCGATAGGCCATGCAGCCTCATCATCTCCTACAACTGAACCTCTGGGGCTTCAGTCCTCCTGCTTCACACAATGAGTTCTGTTCGAGCCTAACTGAGACAATTCCTGGTAGAGACTTTGTACACTCTTCAGGGATTAATGCACTTTACCAAGTATTTGCAGTGACACTCAAACAGTGTTGTCAAAAAAGTACGGTTTATTAGGCTATATACACACTACAGTTTACATCGGTATAAATTACGTTGCTCAGGGGTGTGAATAAGTCACCCTCGTGAGTGACGTAAGTTACACCAACCTAAGTGCCGATGTGGATAGTGCTCTGTCGGCGGGAGAGTTTCTCCTGCCGACATAGCTACCACCGCTCCTGGGGACTGGCGTAATGAAGTTGATGGGAGAGCTCTCTCCTGTTGGCTTAGAGTGTCCGCACTCTGTGCCACCGTGAGCTCTGTAGTGTAGCCTTAGTCACTGCGAGACAGCATAGCAAGTCCTTGGGTTATCATAGAGAAAAGACGGTTAAAGCATAGTCCGAATTCCATTCTTGTTAGCCCAGAGTCTCAGCTAAACTGTAGAACTGAAAAAGAGCTCTGTAAAGCTTGTCTCTTTCACCAACAGAAGTTGCTCCAGTAAAAGATATTACCTCACCCAGCTTGTCACTCTTTCTTAACATACGAGGCTACCCATTTAAAGCTAAAAATTATTCAGATTCATTCTTTGGAAATAATTTGATTTCTTCTGCGTTTTTTTCCTCTCTTTCAAATGCAATTGTTTTCTTGCAGCACTGCTTGGGGTGTGTGGTTTGACGCTCAGCTTGACAGTTTAGTATTTTGAGATTGAGTTTTTGAAGAGGGCACATTTGTGGTTATAGAAGAAAAACAAGAAACATCAGAGATTGGTTGTCTATTTTTTTTTTTTAAGGCATAGCTTGGGAGGATCTTGAAAATGTATAACTAGCAGAGATGACATATATTTGACCTAGAGTTGCTCAAAGATACTGTATCTATAAAGTTACTCCTTTTCAGTGTTCTCAAATGCTCTCCACAGAAACTGCCGATCACAATAAGACATGTCCAAATTGTGAAAATGTATAATAAGCAAAAAACCTTAACGGGGCAAATTAGAGTTTATGTTCAGCACTTTTTATTTAGAGAAGTCCTAAATACAGAGTTTGAAGCTGTCATAGGAAAAAATGGGTTCAGAAAAGCCCTTATTTGAAGACCTCTTTATTGCAAAGATGAGACACCCTGTTAAATTAAGGTTCCCAAATTAAATATACATTTAGGACACCAGCTTGCTTTCATTTGTCAAGGGGAGTTTTGCCATTGTCTTTTGGTAAGAGCAGAGTTTGAATTTATAATTAACAAAGATTAGTCATTCATGGCCAGATTCAACTGCGATGTGAGTCCATTGAAGTCAATACTCAGATACTATAGCGATGAGAGCCTAGGCACTCCTAAGACATTTGGGGCTATATCCATAAAAGAATTTAGGCCTAACATAGCAGTTAGGCACCTCAGTCCAACATTTAGGCACCCCTAAGATCCTCAAAACTCCAGTTGAGCGGCCACCCATACCTCTGCAGGTAAACTCCCCAAAGTACCTAAAAATCTGGCAGTGAGCATGCATACAGCCACTTACACTGAGGTGCCCCTCTTACACCTGAGGCGTCTCCCCTCCCCTGCCGGGTCTGAGCTGGTAGGCATTTTCAGTCTGCCTAAACCTGCATGAAACAGCCGGAGGAAGAGGTGGTGTCTCCTCTTATAACTTTTAGCCAACTGGTTAGAGCACTCCCCCAAGATCTGGGAGACCAGGGTTTCATTCCTCTCTCCGTTTGATGTAGCCAAGGAACTTGAACTTGGGTTTCCCTTCCCCCCAGGTGTGTTCTTCAGCCACTGGGCTATGTGGTGTTGTGGGATGGGCCTTATTCAATCTGTCATGTTGAAGCTGTTCCACTCTGTGTAACTACATAAATAGTGCAGTGGTTAGGGCAGGGATTCTCAGGAAAAAAATTTGGTGACCTCAGTCTGCGGCCACCAACTCTGGCTGGTGGCTGCTCTTTCACTGTTTCCTAAAATACTTAATTAGCTTAAGGAAAGAAATAAATATGCACATAGACACGTCCAAATCATTTAAATTTTTTTTGCTCGCTAGTAAGTCTGTTCTGAAAAGTGATATTAACAAACATACAAGTATCACTCTTCACAGCAAACTTACTCTGGGCAAGCCTGGGGACAAATTAAGCCCTGGGCTAAGTGCCCTCTAAGCTGCACGGATGTTCAGCACGCTATCAAGGGCTGCACAAGTGCGCAGCCTCAGGGTCTGGATTGGAGAGGAGAGAGGTGGGGGCATTCAGGGCTGCGGCCGGGGAGAGGCGCCTCTCCCCCAGCCCCAGCTCCTGGGCAGCTGTGGTGAGAGAGGGCTGCGGGGAGTCCTCTCTCATCGCCACAGCCCCAAAGCAGCCTGAACCCCAAACCCCTTATTCCCAGCCCCACCCCAGAGCCCGCACCCCCACCCAGAGCCCTCACCTCCCCCCACCGCACCCCAACCCTCTGCTCCAGCCCTGAGCCCCCTCCTGTACCCCAAACCACTCATCCCTGGCCTTACCCGAGCCCATGCCCCAACCCTCTGCCCCAGCCTTGAGCCCCCTCCCACACTCCGAACCCCTCAGCCGCACACCCGCCACATATCACCTCCATATTGGTGCACAGAACAAAATTCATTCTGCGCATGAATGTAAAAAAATTAGAGGGAGCATTGGCCCTGAGGGAGTGCCAGGGGAGATGTGGGAGGGGACCTGGGAGAGGCAGCAAGGGCTGAAGTCTGAAGCCCTGCGGCCAGAGCCTGCTGCCCTGCCACCCCATAGCTGAAGCCCAAAGCCTGAGCCCCACCTCCCCTGGGAAGGTAGGGAACTCACCAGCTGCCTGCTCCTACAGTGTTGTGCCCCAGGGGACTCCAGAGGGAGGCAGGGCCCAACCCTTGATGGTGGCCTCAGCAACCAACACCAAGGCAGTGCATCCAGGAGCAACTGGGAGGGGGCCACTACTTTGCACTCCCCATCGCAGCCCAGGAGGCTGTGGCCACAAGAGAAACCCTGGTGGCTGCATGCGGCCATGGTGGCTGCATTTGAGAAACGCTGGGTTAGGGCATGGTCTTGGGAGACTCAAACTCAAGTCCCTTCTCCAACTCAGGCAGAGAGGGAATAGAACTTGGGTTTTCCACATCTTGGGTGAACACTCTCAGCACTGGGCCAGACTTATATGGGGACAAGAAAGATAGCTCCTCCTTTGCTGTTCTTGAAAAAGTGCTTAGGTGCCTACCTCCAGAAGAGGGTTCACACTGTGAATCCCAAGTAGACACAGGTAAGTCCCTCCCTGCAGCCTGGACTTAGGCAACTAAGTACCCTTTGAGCAGCATTTCCTATTGGCTCGCTTAGGTGGCTCCCCACTCAGCATGTTTGCCCATTCTTAGGCATTTATCTCTTCCTATGTGTTGTATGAGGAACCAGAGCACCTGACTTGGGGTGGTGGATGCCATTGGGTGGCTAAGCACCTAAAAGCTAGGCACTGCAATGCCTGTCCCATTGTCGATCTAACCCTTGGCCAATATCTGTGTATGTAGATAAAGACACATAACAAATTGAGTTTAAGTGTGACTTAAGGGATGCATATGCCTTGTGCTGGGTGAATTTAACTCAGAGCTCAGTATCAAACATAAGATCCAGCCCTTGTTGTCTCCTCAGGTTTGGCTGCTCGGAGGACTAATCAGCCCAAACCCTAAGTCCCTTCTCTCTAAAGGGTCACTCTTTCCTTTCTTATCTCCAGGTTTGGTAACAGGCCACCTGCATCAATGGGAGAGAAAAAAACACAACATTGTTTTTCAGCAGGCCCATCACCTGCAAATAGGGCAGAGATTGCAGGCAAACACTATCAGTCTGTTACACCGTGTTGCTCTCTAGAATATATTTTACTATTAGCTAACCGTAGTGACGCGCGAGAGCCTTCATCTAATACCTTTCCAAATGCTTTAAATTAATCTATCTTGAGTATCAATTCCTAGGTTCACCCTCCCTTTCTGGTCACACATGGAAAGCATGTTCTACGCATATAATTTGTGTTCACATCACTTTTCAATGGTCCCAATGAGGCACTCCTAATATCTCTCACATCAATCTTCTACTTCCAAAGTGTGTCACCGATGTGAAGTTTCCAGCCTCCATTAGCCACGAGAGCAGGAATCCTGAGGCTACTTTCAAAGTTGGGTCTTCCAGGTCATAACACAATTGTCTTTTATGTACATTCATTTGAACAAAGTAATACTCTTACATCTTGGCATATTGACTCTGCTGGTATCAGTAGGTATTAGGATTGGTATTGAACTATAGCTATTTGTTCTGTGCTTTAATGCTAAATCACAAATGTCTGAAATGCTTTCCCTCTGACTGTACGGTTGGGTTTGCTCTTCTGAAATGTTTATGGAAAATCCTGGTCAGTCTCAGATCCTGATTAGGAAATGTTATCATGTTTGCATGAAAGGTGAGATACACACATGCCCAGCATATGGCTGCCATAAAATACCTTGGATGAGTCAGAGCTTAGCTGCCACCTGTAAGCATGGTGGTTCTGGCTTCTTAGATAATTTTACTAATCTTTTTTCTTAACCATTATATTGTTTTATTATATCAACCTGATTTGAAAACGCTCCCACAAACAGAGCAGAACAAAAAGGCAGGATTTATGAAGGGAAAGGTAATCATGATTCAAGCAGTTAAAACCAAGCCATAGGATATTATCTAAATTCTCTAATTTGTGGCTACCTGTTCATCCTAACTGATTTGTAGGAGCTACAGCACAGCTGCTGCTGCAGCACTCGCTTTACAGTGGATTTCGTGCAACTGAATATCATTTAATTTTGAAACAAGTGTCATAGCGGGCACTGATTCACTGTGGGTTGTAATGGCATCAGTCAATCTCTCTCTCCTTCCCATCCCCATCCCCTGAATGGAGGGAGCAGCTCCTGGAGATCAGTCAAAACTTAATAACATACTGTACTCAACGCTTCTGCTTTAAAACTCAAGGCAGGTTCCTCAAGTGTTTGGCGTAATGACGTCTAAGGCACAAGTTTTCACTTCCGTGTGAAGTGAACCATGTTACAATGAGACTTTGTTATTGGAAAAGAGCAAGCGCACAAAGGAAATGCCTAAGGTGCATGTCGAGGGAGCTGTACCTCTAAAAACACTGACTGGGAAAAATAAATTTATTGCACTAACCTAATCAACTTATTGCACTAACCTAATCAACAGGCCTTCTTAAGTCTAGACTCTTGCAAGTTCAACCCTGGCGGCAAGGTCAGTGGGAGGATGCACTTGGTTAATAGGTCTAGATAACACTGAGGTTAAAATGCTGGTGGCCAGTCTCCACTAGGCTCCCAACCATTGCTAGCATTGGTGAGGCTGCATGAGAGCTAAAGCAATAATGGGAGAATTTCGTAAATTTTTCAACGCAGGTGAGCCCAAAGGGCATAAGGTAATATTGGCCAGTCTCTTGTTTTTAGCAGATGTGGAAAAATCAAGCAGGGGAATGTCAGTTTTCTTCAGGAGGCTCCTGTCATTTTCATACTTTTTGTATCTATTTTCTATGACTCTAGAGTGCTACCCTATTGCTGCTGTCTCCACCCCCAGTGCTTCAGCTACTGACGGTGACTGCTGCAAGTGGTTTCACTGCGCGCACATCCCTAGGGGCGCTGAGTGCTTTTTGTGTGTGTGTGTGACTAGAGTTCTTAAATCATAGCTTCTCTAAGAGATGTGGATGCAAATTTGGTTTACAAAGGTGGTATGTAAAATACTTAGACTTCTGTATGGTGTTTGATTTGGCAATGCACAACATTTTGATTGAAATATTAGAATGATGTATAATTAACGTGGCACCCATTACGGGGATTAAAAACTGGTTAACCGTGAGGCCTCCCAAAATGTAATTGTAAACAGAGAATCCTCGCCAAGTGGGTATGCTTCTACTTAGGTCCCACAGGGATCGGTTCTTGGCCCTGGGCTATTTAACATCTTTAACAATGACCTGGAAGAAAACAAATTCACTGATAAAGCATGCAGCTGATACAAAAATTTGGGGAGTGGTAAATAACCAACAAAAGTCACAATCTGGATCACTTGGTAATTTGGGTGTAAGCAAACCATGTGTTTAATATGGTTGAATGTAAACATACACATCTAGGAAGAGAGCATGAGGGCCATACTGACAGGATGGGGGACTTTATTCTGGAAAGCAACGGCTCCGAAAAAGATTTGGGGGTTGCCGTGGATAATCAGATGAACATCATTATGCCACTTTGTGGATGTACAAATAGGGCAATCTCAAGTAGGAGCAGAGAGATTATTTTACTTCTGTATGTGGAGTGACTGTTGCTGGAATAGTCTGTCTGGTTCTGCTGCCCACAGTTCAAGAAGGAGGTGGATAAACTGGAGAGGGTTCAGAGAAAAGCCTTAGCAATGATTTAAAGATTAGAAAACATGCCTCATAGTGATGGACTGAAGGAACTTAATCTATTTAGTTTAATAAAGAGAAAGGGAAGAGGTGACTTGATTACAGTCTATAGGTACATCTACACTGCAAATTAAAAAAACCAACCAAAATACCCCAAGACAGAGTCTTAGAGCCCAGGCTTATGCTGCGGAGCTAAAAATAGAAGTGTAGATGTACCGTGGGCTGGAGCCCAAAGCTCCAATACCCTTCCCCATTCCCAGGTTTCAGCTTGAGCCCAAACGTTTACTCTGCTATTGTTAGCCCTGCAGCTTGAGCGCAAGTCAGTTCTAAGACTCGCTGCCATGGGCCTTTTTTTGAAGCATAAATGTACCCTAAAAGAACCTTCATGGGGAACAAATATTGAATTATGAGCTCTTTAATCTAGCAGAGAAACATATAACACAATCTGGAAGTCAAACTTAGACAAATTCAGACTGGAAATAAGGTGTAACTTTTTAACAGTGAGCATAATTAACCATTGGAACAACATACCAAGGGTTGTGGCGGATTCTCTGTCACTGGCAATTTTTAAATCAAGATTGGATGCTCTTCTAAGAGATCAGCTCTAGGAATTATTTGAGGGAAATTCTATGGTGTGTGTTATACATGAGGTCAGACTAGTTGATCGCAATGGTCCTTCTGGACTCTATGGAACTCTGCACTGTGATTGCTATCCTAGTACACTGTGTCACTTAATGTGAAACAACCCTAGAGCTTCCAGAGCAAAGGACGGTAACTGCGAGGCACCATTAGAACTGTGTCCCTTGTCTTTCATCAGAACTGTGGTGTCACAGGACAGGTGCTTTACAGAATCCTTTGTGCAGATCATCTATTGAAATGCTGTATAAAGTTTGGCGCTTGGTTGCATTTGCTGGACCTTTGTTGGGAATATTGAGTCCACTGCCAGAACTTTCCTTCATGGATTTAAGCCCCTTCAGTTAAAAAGGAAATGTCACAAAGAAAAAACTCTCTTTAGACAATTACTTTGTCTTTGCCAACAGAAGGCACACCCTACTTCCTCTGAATCTAATCAGTGAAGGCAGAGAAGGATTGGCTGTCAGATGGCAGAGACATGCCGACTGAGAAATATACAGGGTTTTACGATGTGCCTGGCCCTGCCTTATACTCCATCTGCCACTTATGGAAACTTAAGACTTGCCAAAGACAGGATGATTCTGTGTTTTCAATATTTAATGTCCCTTTGGAATGACATTTTAGAATTATGCACTAAGCCAATCAGATCAGCTAACCCCACCTACAGCTGTGCATGGAACCATACTCTCTTGAGCTCCTACGTGATCCTATATTCCTAAAGAGTCACTGAAGTAAAGGTAGGGATGGCAAGCTCATGTACAATGCCAGCACTACAGCACAGTCCCTTGGCAATATACCAGTCAGTACTGTAAACAGTCTTCTAGTTGTTTGCCGCCTATTGTAATTCCCCTTTGCTACAAAGGCAGCTCTCAAAGGTGGTGGGTTGTTTTTTCAAACCCTCATGGGGTAGCCGTGGAGCTAACAAGCAGTCATCGAGATAACTGAACCAGAGGATCAGAATATGCCTGAAGTTCCTACTGAGTAGGGGCAGCCACTAAAGAGCTGCTCTATTTGTGGTTCCATGTTACTTGGCAGAACTTGCATCCACAATGTTGGAGTAAACACTCTCACTGATTCGGGAGAATCAGCATACAGGGATGGCCTCCTCTCCTCACTCTGGTGTGGCCCAGGGTTCTCGCTCATGCTACGGAAGAGGAGAGTGACACTTGAACAGCAAGTTGGAAAGAGCTGATGGTCTTCTCAAAACAATGGTTTTGCAGATCAAATGTTCTGTTTAGTGATGCTGTCCAGTGAGGCAAAAGAGCAGAAACACTGATGAGGCAAATGAGCCTGCATGTGAGACACTCCCAGTGCTGGAGGTGTCACTGAAACATACCTACAATGATATTTAAGTCCCTTTTCCAGGCCTACCAGCACCTCTTCATCTGCATTCAGGAGTGGTCTCTATTAGTCTTTGGGTTGGTCTACATGGAGAAATTTACCAGCATTACTATAGTAGTATAATTACACTGAAGTGGTTATAGCAGTATAACACCCTGTGTGGACACACTTAGTTGGAATAACAGTTGCCTTTTTTGTGGCTTAGCTTATGAAGTGAATGTTAGGGGAGTGTCATGGACAATAAGTGCTTTGTCAGTCATGTTAGCTTAACAAGATTGAAAAGCCCCATGAAGATGCAGGCTCACACATTTTGAAGGCATGACAATTTTGCTATGTTGTAGCCTGAACTAACATGACTGTAAAATGACACTGTTTTCTCCTAGCAAGACTGAGGCATGGGTGCTTGGAGCAGGGTATACTCACGGAAAGGCCCCCCCCAACAAGGTATCTGCTTCCAGGGGACACTCTGGAAAGGCTCAGGTAGTTATGCAGGACCACAGCAGCTGTATGTCAGTGTGAAAAGGGACAAGACTCTGCTTGTCAAGACAGAGGTGGGCAGAGACTATGTGATACCAGACTGAAGGGGCTGCTTTGAATGCCAACAAGAGTTTGGTTTCAGGGTGTGTGTATATATATATTTGGTGGTTGTCAAAGTTATTTCTGGTTTGTTGTTAAACCAGCTGCAAACGTGGTAAAGAGTCTTCAGCTGCATCGTACTTCACACAGCACATGCCTGCTTTGATGTTAAAAAGGTGCAGCAGTATGTGTAGAGTTTTTGTTTTATTTAAAAGCAATCCTTTCTATCATTTTCTGTATTTGATTAGGGACTTCTAAGAAGGGAATGGACAGAAGTGGTTGATTACAATTAAGGCTTCCAAAAAACAGAAATTTGTAAAGAGATTAAAAGCAAAATAGATTTGCGGTCCACTGCGAAGGCATTTCATTCTTCACTAAATTAAAAAAAAAAAAAAGTGTGCTGAAATTTACATCTGTTGGAAGTAAATACCTTGCCTGTAATTCAGACTTTGGGACAGAGCTCCTCAATTTCTTGGCCCCAAAGACAGGATCGCATTCAAAAGGGGATAAATCTTGAAAGGGTTCCATTTGAACCTAAAATGTTGAACTTGTTAGTAGCACAGGAGACCTGTCAGTTACCTTAACCTACCCACTGCCCAATCCATTCTTTTATAGGCAGATTTCCTTCTGAATTGCGTGATGCTTTTTAACCGTTTCTCATCCTGTGCAGGAGAGAACTGGGAAAGTGGGAGAGAGCTGTGGTCTTGTTTGTTGCCACAGTATCTAAATTTTTAGTTTATTCTGACATCTCCATAAAACTAGTGTAAAATGCATTTGTTATCATTCATCCTATAAAGCAAGTATTGAAAGAAATAAACAATGCACACAGCACTAATGCCACCTGCAAATGTATTTGTGTGCTAATGATTGCTAAAACAGAGGCATAAGCTCTGTAAAAGAGCAAATGGTGGTGACAGCCTATGGGGTAAGCATATTGTCATCGGCAAAGTTTGGGCTTAAAGATGCATCTCTCAGGCTGTAACTTCACTTAAGAGTTAATGTGGGCTCTTAGTGAGTTTCAACCTCCCTTACCATCCACACACACAGTCCTTAAATCTAGGCTTATATGTGCTTTGAACCTGGTCTTGCTCACCCTTCTGAGGGTGTGGACGACCGTTCGGGTTTTGCTTTAGAGCAGGTTTTAACCCTCCTACTCTGCACGTGGACACAGCTGAAGCCCAAGTTGTGTTGCTCGGGTTCTGATAATGCTCAGATGCCTTCTTCCTGCTCATTTCCCACTTGCCTCCTATGACCTGGAAGCCATGTACCAGTTTGTATGCAACTTGTCAGCATTTAATCCCCTGATTCCACACAGCCTGCTTCATAGGGAGGTGGTGGAATCTCCTTCCTTGAAGTTTTTAAGATCAGGCTTGACAAAGCCCTGGCTGCGATGATTTAGTTGGGGATTGGTCCTGCTTTGAGCAGGGGGTTGGACTAGATGACCTCCTGAGGTCCCTTCCAACCCTGATATTCTATGATTCTATGATTTTCTGCACAGCTCAGCTAAACCACACAAGAAGATGCCATTCCCCGAGAGCTGCAAGCTGGCCAGAAGATCACACCAGACTTCAGGTTGCCCTTTTCTTGGAGTATATCAAGAAACATCATTATGGCAGATGCATTTGTATCAGCATGTCTCAAAGAGGCTGGTGGAGAAGGGGTTCAAGTGCTTGCAAAGGAATTAAAAAGCCTTTAGGGTGCCTACTGCAAGACAAAGGACGCTCATGGCAAGTGCATGAACTCTGCATGTATGTGCCCCTCCTGTGAGGACTTTCACTGGGGCTCCATCCTCAGGGCATATCAAGCACTATCTTTGTGCATGATACACTTGAGGTGGAAAGGTCAATTTTTTTCACCTGGTGATTGCAGTGGCTGAGAACCGGACACAGAGGGAGCAGAAGAACAGGAACTAGACCATTAAGCTGGAAGGACCCCATAGCTGGGTGGGCTGGCAGACATCTTGGTCTCGTATTCCAAGGATCTGTTCAGGGATTGGCTGGGGAGCAGATAGACGATGAAGGGGCATCAGAGCTCAAGCTACATCTGGGTCAGAGGCTGCTGCCATGTTCTGTATTTTGCTTGTGGGGGGCAGGGGCAAAAATCACAGCAAAAATAGGAGGGGCTCCCAGGTTATGCTAATTAAATAGTTATCGCCAATACTGCGCGCTATGGGGCAGGCTCAGCTTCAAATGAACTATGCCACTTCCCTGCTCCTCCTCCACATACTTCTTCCATCATGTGTGATCCAAGATGGATTTCAAGAAGGAAAACGTCTTTTAAAAACATGCCACTAAGGATTTATTCTAGCAGTATTTGAACTGCTTACTCCTAAAAACAATTATTCAAAACTGGGATTACATGCTCTAGCACAGTGGTTCTCAACCAGGGGTACATGTACCCCTGGGGGAACGCAGATGTCTTCCAGGGGGTACATCTACTCATCTAGATATTTGCCCTGCTTTACAACAGGCTACATAAAAAGGAGCTAGTAAAGTCAGTGCAAACTAAAATGTAATGCAATGACTTGTTTATACAGCTCCATATACTATACACTGAAATGTAAATACAATATTTATATTCCAATTGATTTATTTCATCATTATATGGTAAAAATAAGAAAGTAAGCAATTTTTCAGTACTAGTGTGCCATGACACTTTTTTATTTTTATGTCTGAGTTTGTAAGCAAGTAGTTTTTGAATGAGGTGAAACACAAGACAAATCAGACTTCTGAAATGGGGACAGTAGTCTGGAAAGGTTGAGAACCATGGCTCTAGCAAGCATGAATGGCCTACTTTGTTCAGAAGTGTCCTAGAGTAAACCGTTACATTGGTACTAGCGTTATAGAAGTCCCAAACTGCCTGCATTAAAAGTCCCAGTGGCTTTAAAGTGAAAGTCTCTTGGTGACTGCCTTGGTACTGGCTAGCACTGGTGAGTATACAGAGCCGAAGTGCTTCCATTCAATGTATTGGCAGGCTAAGGACATTTTTGCAGAGGAGCTCAGGAAGGACAGACAGATTTTCTCACAGTACCCTGTGAAACAGTTCTTTGAATGGCTCAACTTAATCAGGTGCTAAGAACCATGAGCTATTGCCCCCAGAAATCCAAAGCATCTAACCCTGCTTATTGCAATGCCAATGTGGACCTGACTACACAGGTATGAAACTGCAGAAAAACCTGAGAGTCTCTGGATTAAGTTTAGAAGTGTGAGCAACAAGGGTGATGTCGTGGTAGGAGTCTGCTATAGACCACCGGTCCAGGGGGATGAGGTGGACGAGGCTTTCTTCCAGCAACTCATGGAAGTTACTAGATCGCAGGCCCTGGTTCTCATGGGAGACTTCAATCACCCTGATATCTGCTGGGAGAGCAATACAGCAGTGCACAGACAATCCAGGAAGTTTTTGGAAAATGTAGGGGACAATTTCCTGGTGCAAGAAGAATTAGTAGGGGAAGCAAAAGTGGATGGGAACCTGGGCAGCAGTGACCATGAGATGGTCGAGTTCAGGATCCTGACACAGGGAAGAAAGGAGAGCAGCAGAATACGGACCCTGGTCTTCAGAAAAGCAGACTTTGACTCCCTCAGGGAACTGATGGGCAGGATCCCCTGAGAGAATAATATGAGGGGGAAAGGAGTCCAGGAGAGTTGGCTGTCTTTTAAAGAATCCTTATTGAGGTTACAGGGACAAACCATCCCGATGTGTAGAAAGAATAGTAAATATGGCAGGCGACCAGCTTGGCTTAACAGTGAAATCCTTGCTGATCTTAAACACAAAAAAGAAGCTGACAAGAAGTGGAAGACTGGACAAATGACTAGGGAAGAGTATGAAAATATTGCTAAGGCATGGAGGAGTGAAATCAGGAAGGTCAAATCCCACCTGGAGTTGCAGCTAGCAAGAGATGTTAAGAGTAACAAGAAGGGTTTCTTCAGGTATGTTAGCAACAAGAAGAAAGTCAAGGGAAGTGTGGGCCCCTTACTGAATGAGGGAGGCAACCGCGTGACAGAGGATGTGGAAAAAGCTAATGTACTCAATGCTTTTTTTGTCTCTGTCTTCACGAACAAGGTCAGCTCCAAGACTACTGCACGGGGCAGCACAGTATGGGGAGGAGGTGACCAGCCCTCTGTGGAGAAAGAAGTGGTTTGGGACTATTTAGAAAAGCTGGACGAGCACAGGTCCATGGGGCTGGATGCGCTGCATCCAAGAGTGCTAAAGGAGTTGGCGGATGTGATTGCAGAACCATTGGCCATTATCTTTGAAAACTCATGGTGATCGGGGGAAGTCCTGGATGACTGGAAAAAGGCTAATGTACTGCCCATCTTTAAAAAAAGGAAGAAGGAGGATCCTGGGAACTACAGGCCAGTCAGCCTCACCTCAGTCCCTGGAAAAGTCATGGAGCAGGTCCTCAAGGAATCAATTCTGAAGCACTTAGAGGAGAGGAAAGTGATCAGGAACAGTCAGCATGGATTCACCAAGGGCAAGTCATGCCTGACTAATCTAATTGCCTTCTATGATGAGATAACTGGCTCTGTAGATGAGAGGAAAGCAGTGGACGTGTTGTTCCTTGACTTTAGCAAAGCTTTTGACACGGTCTCCCAAAGTATTCTTGCCAGCAAATTAACTAAGTATGGGCTGGATGAATGGACTATAAGGTAGATAGAAAGTTGGCTGGATTGTCGGGATCAACGGGTACTGATCAATGGCTCCATGTCTAGTTGGCAGCTGGTATCAAGTGGAGTGCCCCAAGGGTCAGTCCTGGGGCCAGTTTTGTTCAATATCTTCATAAATGATCTGGAGAATGGAGTGGATTGCACCCTCAGCAAGTTTGCAGATGACACTAAACTGGGAGGAGAGGTAGATATGCTGGTAGGGATAGGATACAGAGGGACCTAGACAAATTAGGGGATTGGGCCAAAAGAAATCTGATGAGGTTCAACAAGGACAAGTGCAGAGTCCTGCACTTAGGACGGAAGAATCCCATACACCGCTACAGACTAGGGACCGAATGGCTAGGCAGCAGTTCTGCAGAAAAGGACCTAGGGTTACAGTGGACAAGAAGCTGGATATGGGTCAACAGTGTGTCATTGTTGCCAAGAAGGCCAATGGCATTTTGGGATGTATAAGTAGGGGCATTGCCAGCAGATCGAGGGTCGTGATTGTTCCCCTCTATTCAACATTGGTGAGGCCTCATCTGGAGTTCTGTGTCCAGTTTTGGGCCCCACACTACAAGAAGAATGTGGAAAAATTGGAAAGAGTCCAGTGGAGGGCAACAAAAATGATTAGGGGACCGGAAAACGTGACTTATGAGGAGAGGCTGAGGGAACTGGGATTGTTTAGTCTGCAGAAGAGAAGAATGAGGGGGGATTTGATAGCTGCTTTCAACTACCTGAAAGGGGGTTCCAAAGAGGATGACTCTAGACTGTTCTCAATAGTACCAGATGACAGAACAAGGAGTAATGGTCTCAAGTTGCAGCGGGGGACGTTTAGGTTGGATATTAGGAAAAACTTTTTCACTAGGAGGGTGGTGAAGCACTGGAATGGGTTACCTAGGGAGGTGGTGGAATCTCCTTCCTTTGAGGTTTTTAAGGTCAGGCTTGACAAAGCCCTGGCTGGGATGATTTAGTTGGGGATTGGTCCTGCTTTGAGCAGGGGGATGGACTAGATGACCTCCAGAGGTCCCTTCCAACCCCGATATTCTATGATTCTGAGACAAATGTGGCTCTGCTATGTGGATGGATAAACTCTGCAGAGACGATATACCCTCTGTTCTAGGGCTGGCTGGGAAGGCTGTGGCCATCTGGACAAATGCATTATAGGAGTTCAGTTGCTGTAAAAACTGCTCACATGAAAACACAACAAATTCCATTTTTGCTAATGTTGCTAGATGTACTCAGTTTGCTTCTGCTTCAAGTTGCTTCAGATTAAGGCCAGTAGCAACCACAAAGTGAAGGAAAGTGTAAAAATAGGGCTTAGCAATAGCTTTATCTCTGAAGAGACACAGGCAGCCTTTCTGATGCTGCGGGGGGAGGGGGGCAATGGGAAAATATGGATCTTTCGTCCTATTTAAGCTATACATGAATCACGAGGAGATGGAGTTTTGGTAATGGTGCGTGCTGCCTCAGTTCAGTGGTAGGAAAGCCTGGCTCTTATACTAGAACATCTGTAAAAAATTGTGCTGAAGTGATGCCAAAGCACAATACCCTCTAGCTCAGCCCGCACCCAGTGAGTATTGAAGCGCCCCAGCACAGAACAAACTACACGTGGTAGTGTGGGAACTGTGAGGTCTCCCCCAGAGGCAGCAAAAGATGGAAGTTCTCTTTTTGCCCCTGAAGAAGGGGAACAAAGTTAGAGAGAGCAGACTTCATGCCCTCACAGTGCGGGGAAGAAGAGTTGATTCTATTTCCCAAGAGCCAGAAGGGAGAAGTAAAAAAACCATGGAGACTTATTTATTCAGAACCATTGTGGTTGGCCCTAGTGGCAGCTATAGTGTACTCTGATAAATAGCCTTCTTGGAGCCCAAGAGCTATTTACACTTCATTAGAAGCTCAAATGTTTCCACTAAACAGCACTGAAGAGTGTGCCTAAAAATAACCTCCCAAAACAAAACAAAAAAATCACACCACTAAGCTAACAGGAAATGTAAAAACATTTCAAAGTGAGAGCTACTGAAGCTGATAAAAAGTCATTCATAGTACTTTGCATGTTCATAGCACCTTCAATCTCACAGCACAGCTGTAGGGTGGGCAAACTGTGTACTATTTACAGAGGAGTAAACTGAGGCATGGAATGGGTAAGTGGCTTGCGTAAGCCATCCTCTGAAGTGATGGCAAGTGTAGGATAAATACTGTATTAAAGCACACTGTAATATCTCCAGGACAGGGACGGTTATCCTATATTTGTACAGTGCTTAGCTCCCAGAGGCTCTAGGTGTGCAACTGTAACACTGTCAAGGTTCCTCCCCCACTCTGAACTCTAGGGTACAGATGTGGGGACCTGCATGAAAACCTCCTAAGCTTACTTTTACCACCTTAGGTTAAAACTTCCCCAAGGTACAAATTAATTTTATCCTTTGTCCTTGGAATAACTACTGCCACCACCAAACTCTAACTGGGTTTACTGGGAAACGTAGTTTGGACACGTCTTTCCCCCCAAAATCCTCCCAACCCTTGCACCCTACTTCCTGGGAAAGGTTTGGTAAAAATCCTCACCAATTTGCATAGGTGACCACAGACCCAAACCCTTGGATCTGAGAACAATGAAAAAGCATTCAGTTTTCTTACAAGAAGACTTTTAATAAAAATAGAAGTAAATAGGAGTAAAGGAATCACCCCTGTAAAATCAGGATGGTAGGTACCTTACAGGGTAATTAGATTCAAAACATAGAGAATCCCTCTAGGCAAAACCTTAAGTTACAAAAAAGACACACAGACAGAAATAGTCATTCTATTCAGCACAATTCTTTTCTCAGCCATTTAAAGAAATCATAATCTAATGCATACCTAGCTAGATTACTTACTAAAAGTTCTAAGACTCCATTCCTGTTCTATCCCCGGCAAAGCAGCATATAGACAGACACACAGACCCTTTGTTTCTCTCCCTCCTCCCAGCTTTTGAAAGTATCTTGTCTCCTCATTGGTCATTTTGGTCAGGTGCCAGCGAGGTTACCTTTAGCTTCTTAACCCTTTACAGGTGAGAGGATTTCTCCTCTGGCCAGGAGCGATTTTAAAGGGGTTTACCCTTCCCTTTATATTTATGACAAACACAAACAGTATTTAAATGCTGTCTTTCCCCTTATCTTCCAGACACGGAGAGGATGGGGAGAGAGGATCATTGCTGGAGTCCTTATGCTCCAGTCCTTTGGTAGGTAAACATTAGAAGAGTCCAGCAGCTTCCTGGGGATTTGAGCTAGACTCCCGTGATAGTGAGATGTCAAAACATGGAAGCCTCCTGGGGATTCGTTACTAGCTTTTCCTATGAAGAAAAAGCACCTTCAGTAGGCCCTACTGAACCCTCACACAAGTAAGTGTCACCATGACACACTGTTCTGTTCTTAGACACTAGAGTGTCATATGGTAACTGTGTATCTTCTAGGTGTGGTCACCGTAGCCCTTAAAAGTTACTTCTGCTTGTGATAAAGGAAAATTAGTTATAGTTTTTTGGCTGGGCCAACCTGAGTGGTGCTGCTACCCCACGTCCAAGACATAATGCCACTCACTCAGATTAGGAGGGGGAAGAGGAAGATTGCGGTGGTATTGTGCGCGTGTAAATCTATGCCCTTCACTTTAAATGAGGCTCCGCAGCCCCGGTTCATGCCAACTTTTACATATTACCCAATTAGAGGATTTTATGTTTATCTTTTCATAAGGTCTCATCGCTCATCAACATTCTTTGTAAAGTGATGGTAGCTAATAAGAACTCCTTGCTACAAGCTGTTGCAACTTCTATCCAAATCAGAATTTGGCTTCAAACACTCTAGTCTTTAAAAGGTATTTTTCCATTGTGTACTTCAAACAGTTTATATTTTAGCCCAGCATATCGCTCTCTTCTCAACCTCAAAATCAACTATTTGGTAACTAAGCTGAATATGAGTTCCCATGTAGTGATAGAAGTATGTAGTAGACAGTTGAGTACTTAGGAACCAAGTAGCTTTCTAGGAAAAATATTTCACAGGCTTATTGTTAAGGAAGACATATCCCTGCCTATCTCTTGAGTATCATGAAGGAACTACTGAGCAATTACTAATCAAATGTATGGTTCCCTTTAGGAGCCTAGTTACAGTCACAAAACAAAGGAATAAACTCTGCTTGCAAACTGAGTTACTGTACATCAATCCTAACAATGAATACTGCTTGTAGTGTTTTAACTAATTAACCTATTTAACATTTTTATACCAATCTTAACATTTTTATTACTGACCTTGCCACAAAAAGTGGGAGTGTACTAATACAATTTGCAGATGACACAAAATTGGGAGGTAGTGTCAACAGGGAGGAGTGGAATATCATACAAGATGATCTGGATGACCTTGTAAACAGCAATAATAGAAATGGGATAAAATTTAATAGTGCAAAGTCATGCACTTAGGAACTAAACAACAAGAATTTTTGCTATAAACTGGGGACATATCAGTTGGATGTGACAGAGGAGGAGACAGACCTGGGTGTATTTGTTGATCACAGGATGCCTATGAGCCGCCAATATGAGGTGGCTGTGAAAAAGGCTAATACAGTCCTGGGATGCATTCAGGTGAATTATTTCCAGTAGAGACAGGGAAGTGTCAGTATCATTATACAAAGTACTGTTGAAACCTTACCTAGAATACTGTGTGCAATTCTGGGCTACCATGTTTAAGAAAGATGAATTCAAACTGGCACAGATGCTAAGACGGTCTACTCAGATGATCTGAGGAATGGAAAACCTACCTTATGAGAGGCGACTCAAGGAGCTTGGCTTGTTTAGCCTAACCAAAATAAGGCTGATACGATTGCTCTCTATAAATACATCAGAGGGATAAATAGCCCAGAGGGAAAGGAGTTACTTAGTGCTAATGTGGACACAAGAACAAATGGCCATCCACAAGTTTAGGCTTGACATTATAGGAAGGTTTTTAACCATTGGAGGAGTGAAGTTCTGGAACAGCCTTCCAAGGGGAGCAATGGGGGCAAAAAACGTAGCTGGCTTCAAGACTGAGCTTGATAAGGGGATGGTATGATGAAACTGCCTACAATGGCATGTAGCTGATCTGAGACTGCTAGCAGAAAATATCTCCAGTGGTTGATATGGATCACTAGATAGGGAGGGCTCTGAGTTACTACAGGGAATTGTTTCCTAGGTGGCTGACTGGTGGGTCTTGCCCACATGCTCAGGGTCTAACTGACTGCCATGTTTGGGGTTTCCCCAAAGGAATTTTCCCCCGGTCAGATTGGCAGAGACCCTGGGTTTTTTTTGCCGCCTTCTGCAGCATGGGGCATGGGTCATGTGCAGGTTTAAACTAGTGTAAATGGTGGATTCTCTGTAACTTGAGGTCTTTAAATCATGATTTGAGGACTTCAATAACTCAGCCAGAGGTTAGGGGTCTATTTCTGTGGCCTGCAACGTGCAGGGGGTCAGACTAGATGATCATGATGCTGGTCCCTTCTAACCTTAAATTCTAGGAGTCTGAGTCTCATGATGACATTTTCAGTTTACTTCAAATGCCA
Organism: Caretta caretta; assembly: GCF_965140235.1. Classification (NCBI taxonomy): domain Eukaryota; kingdom Metazoa; phylum Chordata; order Testudines; family Cheloniidae; genus Caretta; species Caretta caretta. Next base: position 75,572,348 of record NC_134213.1, read on the forward strand.
TTTAGTGAATTGCAATTTTTTGGATTTGTCAAAATACAATTAAGATTGTGAATTCAGCAATGGACTGTAAGTAAAGAATAGCACAATACACCATCTTATGACAACACTAAGAATTACAAGTAGCTTGGTTTCAAAGCATGTTTATTAATCGGCTTAACACTGTGAGCATGTCATGATGTTCTTCGTCTAAAAAGCTAAATAGTGCAACAATCACCAAAAATTTTTTTAATAACTATAGAAATAAAGCTCAAACGAAGTCTTTTTAATTATTCAAAAATAAACCAGGAATTATTTCTTGCAAGCCAAACTATGAATAGTTTTAAATTGTCAAATGTTACAAAAATTCAAACCCAAAACCAATCTTCATAAGTAGCAAAAATAGATACACAGGCCACCCCGGGGGGGGGGGGGGGCAGGCTGTGGACCAGAAATCTTTGCTGCTCTTCTCAGCATTCTCCTGGAGAATGCTGCTCAATGCAGGGAAACAGCAGAAAAGATGCCAGTAATGGTACCCTGCCTGCCATGAGACTGGTACATGCGCCGTCGTCTTTCTTTCTTTCCCCTAATCTTGTGGGCACAGTTTGCCTTAAGATTTAGCAATGAAACAAAAAATGGTGATCCTTACTACTTTTTCTCAGGCAATTTTCAGAATATACAAACTTATTTTAGCTTCATCCATACCTTAAACAAATGCTGTGCTACTTAGCTTGTCCAAAAAGATTTCAGAACACTTTCATAAGAAACAGACGTGAAAGTACAGGATGCAAAGTAAAATGCTTATTCAACTCTCAAAAGAAAAAAAATATTGTTCACTATAGCAATACTTCAGGTGCAAAAAACGAGGTTTGAGATCCTCATCATTCTGTGGGTAACAAAGAAAAAATTGATCAGTAACTTTAAAAGTACAAGTGTATCAGCTAATAAGTGTGACCAATACTAGTTCTAAAAATAAAAAATTTACTCCTCCCCCCACCATTCAGAAAGTAAAATTAACCTAATTAATAAGCAAAAATGGAGGTTTCTAACAAACATAAAATCTAAACTTTTGAAGAGTTAAATTTTAATAAGGTAACTGGCTATAACCATCCAATTTGAATAAAAATCAAACCAAATAAGATTCAAATGCTGTACCCATAAACCAGATATTGTTTTATAATTGCTAACAATTTAAGTAAAACTGAAAATTACTATATATTGTGACAAGATTACAAAATTATTTTAGCATTTACTAAGTGACACTAATTTTCTGTACTGTACATATTCTTCCCTTTTGAAAACACCTTACCCATCTTCTGACTTTAATGATACTATCTATAGTCACAGTATTTGCTTTTAAGAAATTCATTTGGTTTGAAAAAATCTTATGCCAGGTACCATAGTTCTGAGATGACTGACCATTCAGGCATGCTGTCATGTCTAAATATTCTTGTTAAACTTTCAAGATCTTCTTTAGTGAAATGCAATTCTTCAAGTAATGTGGACAGGAACTGTGTATATACTGGACTCTGTTGAGAATTCGCGAAGACTGGAATAATCTGTGACAATCTGGAAGATGACATTGAATACAGAAGAGAGGACTTTAAATGTCTGAACAAGGCTGGTGTGCTTTATACAGAGCTATCAGCTATGAAACAATTGCCAGAGGAAAGATATTTCTAGGACATGCCCCATTTATAACACTACAAGTTATTGTTTTTAAGTTTACAATATAGCATATGAGTATTAAATTGTGAAATTTTATTAGCTTTTACCAAATCTCTATCAGTTTTAAATTAAATGAAAACAAGCAAGAGATTAGTTTCATATGCATCTAATCAACTACTAGTTGTTACATAACAGGAAACATCAAATTATGTGCTTTGAAGATTAAAGTTTTATGTAACTTTAAAAAAAACAAGAATTTATAGTAAATTTTGTATTTTCACAAAAGTGATTGTTCATCTTGTACAAGTTATGCATTTCCTTGTACAAAAACAGTTGTAAAAACTGTAGGAAATACTATTTTAGAGTAGCTGAAGAAAGTATTTTCAACTACAAATTACTAGCAAACCTTCTTTTTCACAAGTTCTACCTAGTCACGAAGGAGACACAGGCAGAGTTTCATATTATTTTCCTAGAGAACCCAGGTGTGTTTACTAATGAAAAACCTCTGTCTGTTTATTTAAAAAGGACTCTCTACAAAACAACTGAAAAAGCTTTTAGGTGGTAAATGCTCTTTTTTTAAAACCAAGATTTTTCCAAATAGTTGAAAACTTCCCACAGTGGCCTTTCAGATTATTATCTAATTTAACTTCACCCACTGCCACTGGGCACATGAAATATGAATAAAATAACACTCAGAAGCTGCAGATCAGTGCAGGTAGGTGAGTAATCAGAGCACTGCATTTCCTCAGTAGGACATCTGTTCCTATGAAGCAGTCTCTGATAACTTTCTTACACAGTGGGCTGTGTACATTTATTTTATTTTAAGAACCTCTGTGTTCTTGTTGGTCAGAAAAAGATTTTGACAGAGGACATAACTAGATTCTGAGAAGCTGTTAATCAGGGTTCTTCAATTTTACATACTATATTACATATGTAATAAGAAACTCTCTACTTGCAGTCCTGCCTTCTTTCATAACAAAAAACAGTATGGATTTTAAGAAGTGAACACTGTAGCAAAATAAATTGGAACAGCTGCAAAGATTTTTAAAAAAACAAAACCCATAAGGAGCACAATACTGTAATTGGATCAAATAATAAATCTGGCTTCAGTGATCCACACATTTCATCTTTAAAGCAAATTTAAAAAGATCAGTTGGCCTTTTTAAGTACCTAATCATTTGTATAAAAATGAACACTTTTCCTATAGTGCTTTTTAAAATTCTGCTGTTTGCAAACAAAATTTTGCACAGACTCTCTTCCATTAGACCCTGATTCTTCAAGCTGGTGAGCAAAGCAGAGCCCCCTCACTTCCTTGTTCTGAAAACTTTGTTTTCCCAAAGGACATTAAAAAAGAAAACATACAACCATTCCAGTTAATTTTCATAATACTGAATTTCTTTTTATTTGTTCCCAGGCTGAAACATCAGTAGCACCAAAGCCAGACCTATTTTTCGTGAGATGAGGGCACTTCACAACTAACAGGATCAAATGCTTAAATGAAGGCTAGAAGATGCTGACATTTAAAAAAAATAATACCAGAAATACTGAAGTTTGTTGGGGCTACTGAATATCCCTAGAAGAATTTTTAGTACTCATCTGACGTGAATAATGCACAGACATGCACTATTGTCCATATTTATTTGCAGCATAGACTAACACCATAAGTGGTAGCCAAATATGCTCTTTACTGTGGACTCAAGATTGGTGCTGCTAATAGGCATTCACAGTATCACAAGGGGCCATTACAATGTATGTTGCAAGTCTGTATAAAAAAGCTTGTGTTAGTTTAAACACTATTTCTTTTACCCTCCTATCAGTTTTAATGTTAGTGTTTACACAAAAGACTTGTGGTCAGTACTGTAAGGAAATTTCACATTATTGTGTTATCTGTATATAAAGGGTGAAACCGTCCCCTCCTTGCCATTAGTGGTTTCAGGTACATGCTGTTTCATGTAATGTATTCATCCAGGTAAACAGAAAATGTCAGTAACACTTTGTGGAAAGATTTATTTTTATTGTTTAGAAGACAACTTCTGAAAAATGCATTTAAACATCTCAATTTATATAGAGGGGAAAAAAGCAGATCACACAGCTTCCAACAAATTCAGCAGTTAAGGGGAATGTTACTTGTAGGTAATTACTCTGACATCAGACCCTCTGTGGAAACTGGAGATAGGACTAAATCTCCATTTTAAAAGAAATGCAAATTAAAACAAAAGGTGCCTTTAATTAAGCAAAAGAGTGGTAGGTAACACAAAGGATCCCACAAAACAAAGTAAACATTGTTTATTAATACAAAACAATCATTTAAAAAAGTTTTTAAAAAAATCTTGATTTCCTAAAAGAACAGAAAAGTAGTAAAATGTTTATTTCTGTGATGTCTAACATAGTATGACATTTTGATTATTTTTCATTGCCTTTTGGAGTTTGAGATTCATTGAATACTTAAACTATTCAAAAATGGCAGCACTAAGCAATATGAGGTAAGCACACAACATGGAACAGAACTTAGCTGTGACATGTAAACACCATTCTTTCATATGACAGCAATGGTTCACAACTTGACTTTACATTAGTGTTTTGACTGGTGCCAATAGTACTTGCTCTATACAATGTAAAAACAGCACTAAGCAGTCATTTGTGTGATAACAATGGCTACCTTTTTTAAAAGACCAAGCAGAGGTATTCTGAGTATCTCAAAGACAGGAGTTGATGATCTGGAAGTATTTTTTGTAGTAAGAAGTGCTCAGTACGGGAGTAGAGGAAGTGCTGATAGAACAAGAATTAGAGTGATCAGACCTCAGAGTTAGGCTGGAGACAAGGATATCAGAGGAAAGGCCTGGAGATGCATTCTTCTTCTTCAAGCCATCCACTCTCAGGATTAAAGAGAATGTGTATGATAATTACCCACTGGCACCAGTTGTCACAATTTCCTGACCAGTGCCAGTAGGACTCCCTGTGACACTGCAAAATGCTACCTCTGCAATACTGCAGAATTGCAGACTTTTTCATCTCAGGATTTTTTCCTGTGTTGTGCTCTAATTAAAGAGGACTACAGCTTTCACTTTTAAAAAGTAAGAGACTTGTGCATATACTTTTAAACTATTTGTTATTTGCTAAAGACTCAACATGTTTATGCTATGAAACTAGCCTACTGATTGGTGTATTCTCCTGAATCATACTGTCAGTGTCTTGCTACTGACAACAGTAGTTACTTATGTGCATTAGGGAAGAATACATTTTATAGAAATTCAGTACTGGATCAATATTTTGGCCACTTTTTGGCAAGAAGCAGACAAACCTCTGAAACTTTTCAAATAAGCACTACTTAGAGATTTGGTCAAACAATTTCATCCAGCTATGTATAGGTTTCTAGTATTTTTGCATTAAATTCAAATTTGAAACTATTTTTGGGCAGAGACAGTCTGACTCAGTGCAGCCTATTAAACACATTTATGAGCACATATAGAACATGATTAATTTCTCTGTTGGCAGACTGGGTCCTTTTGGCATTTAACAGCTGCCTCTGTTTTCTCCCCCTCCCGCCTTTAAAACAGTTATACAGAAGCTGTTTTTCTAACAATTAATGATATAAGGCTGCATCTTGCACTGTTGAAGACAATGGGAGTTTTGCAACTGATTTCAATTGGATCAGGATTTTAGCCTGCACCATGTAGTAATAAGCTTCACATTTCTAGTCCCCATTATTTCAAAGCTATTACCACTACATGGGGCTGCATTATAAGCAACATGTGTTATTCTTAGGATGCATTAAAGACCATATATGCTATCCTCATACTGGCATGAAACTCTACTTGAATTAAATGGGAATTGCATGCAAGTACCTGAAAGCAGGATTTGGGCCCAATGTCCTAGTGTCACAGGAACACCAAACAGCCACAGTTCTGAAGAAGCCATCAGCTCAATAATTCGAATGAACTGCATTGCTTCAATTCAGGGATGCAGTGACATTCAAAGCTCCGTAAGTTCTAGCATATTTTAAAAGAACTGCAAACTGAACTGGAATTAAGGTACAAGGAAGCACCACTGCAGATAATGCAAACTGGTTGGTGTTTTATTTTTATTTATTTATTTATTTATTTTATTTTTTAAGAACAAATGACATGGCAGGGAAATCTTTAACATTCAGATTTAAGGTTGCTTACTTTCACATCCTGAAACATTACGACATGACACAGAATTGCTGGTGTGAACAAACAAGGCAGGTGAGGCAATATATTTTATTGGACCAACTTCTGTTGGAGAGAGAGGGAGAAGCTTCCAAGCCACACAGAGCTAAATCAGCCCTTGGAACTTCCTTAATTTTACTAATTTGTCACCAACAGTGGCCTTTTTTTAAAAAAAGAAGAGAATAGTGACTTGATCACAAGAGTACAACAGGCACTGAATTAAGATATACTATACAATTTTTTTTAAAGGGGCCAAAATTGTTTAGACTGTGCCTGAAGTTGGGCATCTAAAAGTGGTGTGATTTTCAGAGGTGCTGAACTAGTAGCTTCCCACTGAAGTCACTGGGAGCTGCAGACACTCAGCACCTCTGAAATCATGGCATTTTTGTTTAGATGCTTGAATGTGAATTTAGATGCCCAGCTGTACACACCTGTGCTTGTCAGCAGTTCATGTGAAAGGGTCAGCCTTGGTACTGTATGTAGATATAAGTGAACTCTCATGCTCATTTTATAGAAAAGCAGTGTCGTATAGACCAGATTTAGTGAAGCAGTGCAGTTCCTACACACCCACTTATACCATATGGTAAACAGGTCTTTGTAAAGTTAAAAAAAAAGGCTGAAAATGTCAAAGTACATCTTATGATAAAACCCTGTTAAGCTGGCTACTCCACATATGCTACATGTGAAAGAATAAGTGAATTTCTTGTTAAGACAAGTAACACCTCCACATTACCAAGTTATTAAATGACATCTGGTTAACATGAAATACGTTTCCATAATTTCAGCTCCTCTACTTAAAAACAAGCTTTCTATTTAATAGTTTTCTTACAGCAAGCTTTAACAAGTACATTTAGGAGGATGGCTATCTTTGTACAAGGGAAGCCCGTACAGAAATATTTTTGGAGTAAATTTCGTTAACTAATATCTTCTAGTACGCCAATGGCATGTCTACACTGCAATTAGACGCCTGCAGCTAGTCTGTGCCAGCTGATTCAGGCTCACGGAACATGGGCTGCAGGGCTGTTTGATTGCAGTGTAGTCTTTTGAGCTTGGGCTGCCGCCTGAGCTCTAAGACCCTGCGAGGTGGCAAGGTCCCAGAGCTTGGGCTGCAGCCCAAGCCCGGAAGTCTACACAGCAATTAAACAGTCCCACAGCCTGAATCGTGTGAACCCGAGTCAGGTGGTATGGGCCAGCCATGGGTTTTTAATTGCAGTGCAGACATACCCTCGTTCGCTCACAGAGGTACCTGTGTCACTGTCTGGGTCAAGACATATATGCAGAGAAAAGTGTAGGTCTTGAATAGCGTCTTCATGTGGTTACAGGTTTACTTTAGAACATCTCCCATACAAGGACTGGGAGTAAAACCTTTTATAAACATTACTGAATTAAGCCCTCAAACACTCTCCCTCCCTGGGAGAGTGTCAATACTATCCTCATTTTACAGAGATGGAAACTAAGGCCCAGAGAGTAAGGCCAATATTTCCAAAAGTGACCAGTGATTTCGTCCAACTCGAGACATCTTTAAAAGAGCCCGATTTTCAGAAAGTTCTGAACAGCTTGTGCCCTCTGAAAGTCAGGTTCTGTTAAGGTATCTTAAATTGGGCATCCAAAATTACGTTACTGCTAAAAATTCAGGACTACATTAATTTACCCAAAAAGTCTGTGGCAGAAGCAGGAAAAGAAGTCAGATCTTAAGTCCTATTGCTACAGAATGTAATGGTCTGCTTTTACAACAAGTAAAAATGTCGGCAGCCAAGCTTCCTACAGGAAGTGGCTCCAAAAGCTTCATCAACATGCTCCATGATTAAGCCTGTGGATCTAAAAGATGATCATTTCACTCTTCATATTGTTCACCATGTTTGAGTAATGCGAGAAACTTTATCACCCAGACAGGAGGAACTAGGGGGAGCACATCTCCTCCTAGATTGGTGTTATTAGGGAACAGGAAAGGATAAAAACAGTTTTTCCAAGTCCAGCATTCAAAAATCACCGGTCATGACAAAATATCATGATGCTGGCTTAAAAATGAGATTCTAAGTAGTAATAAGTTTAGAGTTCTACTTATTTGCTTTCTGGCTATGAGCATTTAGAGTTCATATTTTCAAGCTGTTCTCTACAGCTATGAGGGCTAGAAACTTTTAAAAAATGTAAACTGAGAGTCTTAAAAAAAAATAAAAAAAATCACAATTTGATTTCAAGAGTGGGGTCTTTATAACCACCACCAAATTTCATGACACCACTGATAATAACTGGGAGAGTTAGCAACACTTGAAAGGTAGCACAATCCCCACACCTTGCAGCCAGGACAGAATGTGTGCTCAACGACTGCAGAGTTCTGCTATAGGGAAATCTACATTACTGATTGCTGTAAGCTAGAGAAAGGTGACAATGGACTTCCAACCTAGGTGCCATCCTTAGACCTGCTGAGGATCCCCTCCATCCGCCTCACCCTTTGGTAAGTGCAGAGATCTCCCTGTATTCCAGGCTAGGGGGAGAAGAGAAATGAAGATATCCATGACAATTAAAATATCCTCTTTTCTTCCTCTCTATTCTCTTCCCTCCTGGCTGATATTTCTCACTTTTAGTTCCCCTCTTTGCTAATGAGGTCTTTTAAGGCATCTCTCTCCCCTCTCCAAAGGCTAGGTAAGGGGCCAATGCATTTACAAGCTCCAAATAAAGATACCTGCTTATGTAATGAATCATCCATGTTTTAAAGAAAGGACCTCAGATCATTTATTCAAACTTAATGGAAGGTCTGCAGGTCTTGTTAATTTTATGACTAATTTCAGAACACAGTTTGAAGATCACAAAATGGAATATGTCAAATAAAATCTTATAGTCCTATAATCTCAGAAATATTTTTTGCGTTGTCACCTGTCAAATGTATCATTTTGGTAAGTCTAAATAAAACTGCACATAAGCTTTAAATGCTCAAAATGAAATAAGACATGTGAGAGATCAGAAGAAATAATCAGCTACTCCAACTAAGTGTAGTTAACACTTAAAACTCAAGAATTCAGTCTGTAGCAGTACTGCAGCATATGGTCATTTCACACTGTCAAGCACTATGATTTAGGAGAAACAATGCTAAAAGTTTAATAAAATTTGATTGTGCAGAACACACACACACACACACACAGAGCGGCATTTATCTCTGCTTGTCAACCACAATATCATATAAAGAATTCAACAACCTTTTCTGAATAAAAGCCCCACTGTGTGCTGCTTACTGTTATGTTCTCAGCTCAAGATCTTACATAAATAATTTCTTTGTCGACAGTTATGCTCCAGCACAGGGAACATGCCTGAAAGTTGCCTAGTTAAACTGCATGTTTCTCTATGAAAATTGACATCATGATGGCTGTTGGAAGCATCCCTAAGAGCACAGGTGAAAAGAGAATAGACCTTTACCCCAAGGCTCTGTCTCTCTAACTCAGTGGTTCTCAACTCTGGTCCACCACTTGTTCAGGGAAAGCCCCTGGCTGCAGGAAGCGGCGCGGGCTGAGGCATGTGCTGGCCGCCCTTCCTGTAGCCCCAGGGCCTGCGCCGCTTCCTGCAGCCCCCATTGTCCTGGAGCGGCAAACTGCAGTCGGTGGGAGCCACAATCGGCCGAACCTGTGGACGTGGCAGGTAAACAAACCGACCCGGCACACCAGGGGCTTTCCCTGAACAAGCGGTGGACCAGAGTTGAGAACCACTGCTCTAATAGGTATTATAATAAAGATAATTTGCCTTGTTTAATATTTAGAAACTGTGCCTCTTCCTTTGAGGCTCCATGCACCCCTCTAAGCCCACATATGGATGGGCGTCTGTGTAGGACTGGGGGAAGCTCTGGAGTCTCAGAAGGTTGGCTGGGGGCAGGGAAACCAGATGAGGTCTTCTAGATTCCTTCCTCACAAAACTCATTGGGGACATCATTAAAAATTAATAAAATCACTAGCTATATTAAGTTATGTCCTCTTCCCATCTACCTTATAAAGCTCCTCCACTTCCTCAGGGGGTTATGAAACAGTCACAGTTGTTAGTTCTTTAAAAAAAGAACAACCCCCACCCCAACAAAAACACAAAAGTCCACATCCATTCCCACTCTCAACCTTGAAATAAGAGTGGCCAATGGTATTACTGTGTTTGACACATAAATTGGCTAGTCAGAAAAGGATAAGGCTGCACTGCTCCTCTATAAGTTACTGTTGGGGTAATGGCAAGACAGCTTATTTAAATTCATAATTTTGTGACCTTCCTTGTTGTGAGAGCCATGAAGAATTAAATGTTCTATCCATCAGCCCTTCTCTCCTTTATGCTTCCCTGACCACACACATCTCTACTTCTTCCCCGATTGGCTGGTTTAGCCCTCCTGAGTGGAGACCATCTTTGTATACAAAAGTACATTTGTAGAATAGATATAAAATCAAAGCAGGGTTAGGATAGGTGCCTAAAGCCACTTATGAGCTGTGGTGGCTTTCTTGCTCTTTTCAGTACTGTATGTAGCTGAATGCCTGAATATTTGAACACTTGTAAAATATTTAGATTGCTTTATGTATGTGAGTAGTTTACTTCACAAGTCAGTGACACTCACTACTGCATGTGCTACTGATCAAAGAAAAGTAATTAAGTAATTAATTAATTATACTGCATTTCCATTTGAAACTCCAGTTTGGAAGAGAATGATATCTTGGCAACTTCAAAACTGAATTAGGATGAAATTTAGAAAATATGGTATGAATCCAGGACAGCAATTTCTTGTGAAAAGTGGCATCTTTTAAAAAAATTACAGCACATCAAAAAAGCAGACTATTTCTACTCTTTCTGATGATTTTTGACAAGCTTTGGATCAATATTGGCTAACATTAAACAAATCTTCTCTTTTCCCTCCACCTTTCTGTAAACATTTATGGGCGAGATCTTCACCCCCACTCCAATTGTTTTACATCACATAAAAGGGCTGGAACTGCATAAAGGGGATCTAAAAGCCCTGTATCTAGCTGGGAGAAGATTCCCCTGAGGCAGGCAATCATAGGCCTGCCTCCTGAGAAACCCATTGCAAGCCCTAGCATAAGAGGCATGTGGGGGACAGGATTACAGATGGGGCCACAGTACTCAGCATTGCAGAGATTCTGGGTAGCAATACAGCCCACAGGGCAACCCCAGTAGGCTGCTGTAAGTTAGCCATGTCCCCCAGGTTGTCTAAGTTACACTGGAGGCCACTCCAACCCCCAATGCAACCCTGGATTTGGAGGGTACAAAAGGTGATTTAAAGCCTATTTAGCCCCCCTATCTCCTATATTGCAAGGACTTTAGAGGTTCAGCAGAGAATCTCACCCTATTTAAACACAACACATTCAGATAATGGATTACCTTATTTTAAGTTTCAAATCATGTTCAGTGGCAACACAACATAAGAAACTAGTTTGCATCATATGGAGTTTAAAAACCATCATATATAAATATGTAACACCCTATTCAATGAATGAATAGGTACAACTGTAAAGAGTTATATTCCTTTGCCACACAAGGACTTTTTTGTACTTTTAATCATTATTTATTTCAAACTAATAGGCGATAAAGCAGTACTCTTACTTTAAGGCTTTGATAAGTCTATTAATGCAATAAAACTATTATTATTCAGAACTTGACTAGATTAATCTTTTAGTGTACCAAGCCTTTATAAGTAAAATCTTAGATTAAACTTTACTGCTGTCAAAATCCAAAATAAATTTTAGGGTCTTCTTCATATTAGAAATTTGTCCACAAATCAGCACAACGCGTCAGTTTCTACTTAGGAGGAATATGGGACTCAAATCAACCAACCCACTGAGTGTCACAGGTCAGCAATGAAGTGCATTGTGTTCAGGGAGAGCAGTACATGGTAGCCCAAATAGCATCAGCCTGTACTACAACAGGAGTATAGCAAATGCCATCAGATCCTTACTGTCAGAACTTCAGTTTACTAGGGTCAGACCTCCTCAACACACACACACACACACACACACAATATCCATAATTTTTATATATTGCACAATTCCCTATTTGAAGGAGATTGAACCACACGCACCATGACATAACTGAGGGAGTTAAATAAAAATCGAAGGAGCATTGGTCATCTGAATTCTCCTCACAAAACATATTCAGATGGGACAAAACTAATTAAGTTGTTACCTTGCTTAACTTCAGGCAATAACGTACAGTAGATTACACTCCACTTGATCAGCGTGTGCTTGAGACAAATACTTTGTTAGGACATCTCCCAAGGAATGGCATAGACTAAAGCTTAACTTGCAACAGTATTAACAACAAAAAATTGCTGCTTAATGGAGACTCATTCAGCAATTGCCATGTTGCTGAGTGGTGTTCTGCCAGTTTGAAATTATGCGTTCTGGCCTAAGGGCAGATGTTGCTGAATACACATTAAAAGAATTTAAAACTGAGTAAACATGAATTATAGAGTGAATAGCTTGTTCTTGAATTTTTATTCAATACAATATTTCAAGTCTTTCGGGTTAGTTTAAATATTGGCTGCTTCTCTTATATCAGATGTTCTCAATCAGGCTGCTCAGCTGCCCACTGGGACAATTCTACCATATATCCCAGAAGTTCACAAAATAGATTTTTTTCTTTAATAGATAATTTTAACATGGTACTGAAAGCTGGTAGGCACAGGCATGGAGTAAGGTTAGATACAATTCACTCTAATGATAAAGGTTGACAGGTAGGAAGTATAATCTAATGTGTGATATTTAAATAATTACACAGTCATTCTGTGTTACAGACAACTACACATGCTCGTAAGTATTAAATGATTATTACTACTTGTACCCCCATCTTATATTTAGCTGTTATGCTCATGGGTAAGATTTAAAATATTCTATGCTTATAACTTAAATTCAAGTTTATAAAGCAAGCTCAACAAAACATACTAAAAAACCTTGTTAAAAGCAAGAGGTTGCCTCTAGAGTGAAGATTTTCCATTAGAACACATTAATATTTGATGGATGATCTTGAATTGAAAACATCTAACTTACAAACATCAACATGCAGAAGTGTTTAAAGAGACCTCCAGAATTAAATTTCTGATGTTATGAAATGCTACTAGTTAAATAATTTGATGAGAACTAATGTTATTTGCAACTATGGACTTAAAATGTCCCATAATTAAAGGCTTTATCCTATTAGGTTGGATTATGACAGGGGGAAAAGGAGTATTTCAAAGCTCTTTTCTTTAATCCCAAAAATTAATTTTTATAATAGGGAAAAGAGACACTAGCGTTTACTTAGGTGAATGAAAAGAACAAATTACCCAACATTTTATGTTTACTGACCTGTTCTCAGAATCCAATATAGTTGCCTTACATATTATTTTAACCCTTTGATGGCAACAGAAGCTTACTTATTCATATTTTTAATTTTTTTGTCCACTACACTTAAATTAAGGCTATAAAACTGATTCAAAACCAATGGCCTGAATGCTAACAATTGCAGGAGGTGGGATTCATTAACATCTTATCTTTGTTCACTGCTCCCACTACTGTCAGTTTCTTCACCTGCAGCCCCCAGAAATAGCTGACTTGCTCAAGTAAATGTTTTGCTTATATATATATTCTTCCTTAAAAATAAAAACCCCTTTATTGTCACTTTTTATTTCTTAAGTGCCCACACATCAATAGACAGGGTAAAATCCTTTGCCGCTGAATTCAAGGGGGCCAGATTTTCACCCATAGTGCAGATAAACGGAAAAGACTTTAATTAAAGGTAAAATGAAAATCACAGACAATTTAATGCAATAATCAGTATATATAATCTGGTCTGCTCAACAATACACTTGATACTCTCAGTAATAGAAGAGTTTAATATAAACTGAAAAAGCAATTGACTTTATCAGCCTTGCTCAATCAGTAATCTGTATTCCAACCAGTGATTTTTAACTAATTTATCAATAGCTTACAAGAAAGCCTCCTGATACACTACACTATTTATGAGATGCCTTTAAAACTGGTTTAGTACAAAAGAGATGGTTATATAGAAGAATGGTCCTGGGGTTAGCGTACAGAACTGGAGTTCTATTCTTAGCTGTGCAACAGACTTTCTGAGTTACCAGTCAGTGCTTCATTTCCCCATATGCAAAATAGCGATATTACTTTCCCCACAAGATTGTTTGGGAGGCTGAAGTGAATACCTGTGAAAATGCTTTTCCATAATTCTTTTAGCTGTATTATATATGACTATGTGTTAGGACAACATGGGTCTATAGTTATCTGACCAATTAAAAAAATAGCTGATTTAAAAAAAATTGGTAGATACTGATAGTAAGATTAACGTTTTTTACTAATAAAGAACAGAGCTGTAAGCATGAATAGCAGGATGTACTGACTACACCTGTCTTTTCTTTCTGCAAAGCTCCACTTTGTCAGCTGCCAGCTGTTACAGATAACAGCCAGCCAGATGATGTTGTATCAATGGAATATTATTCATCACAAAAAGAGTTCAGATCAGGGAGGGGGAAAAAACCTAGAACTTCTCTATACCATTAACTTCCTGAGAATGGCAACTAGTAGTCACTGAAGGAAAGTTAATAAAGGTCACAAAAAGAAGTTGGAGATTTTTATATTAATATGCAAAATGTGATACTATTTATCACTTTTCTTGCATTATTTATTCAATAAGGATTTTGCAAACAAAGTGAAATATCAAATGTGAAAACACATGAAAGACTTGTTTTAGAACTGCATTGCAATTCCCAAAGACAAAAATATAGTGAGTCAAATTTCAGCCTCAATTACAACCATGCATTCTCATTCATATTGTGCACCATCGGTGTAAGGGAAGACAGGATTTGCAGTGTGTGTATCAGCATAAATAAAATTAAATGAACTGATGTGAAACTTGTTTGAAATATTAAATGAACAAGCATATGCTTGTTTCCACAGCATATACAACTCTGCCATACTGTAGAGTGATATGTTAAAATGCAATTCTCCTCTGAGAAGTAACTGTAAAAATGACATATGCTGCTATATAACACCTCGGCTTCCTGTGTATTATCAGAGGGTTATCTACTATACTAACATTAATTTGTCTTTAGTCCAGAGACAGGGTCTGAATCTCTAGTCTTGTGTATAACATTCCCTCTGAATATTTTCCTTGCTATATATGTATAACCAATTCAGTTCCCACAGTAATTGTTCTAGAAAAAAATGCAGATTTCAGAATATTCAGCAGATAACGGACAACAGGGCAAATCCTCCCATACTACTTGGCTGCTTCATGCTGATCCAGTGATGCACAGCAGCTGGGAAGCTAGCTTAACCAGGTAGCTGGGAATGTTCTTGTTTCACCATGGCCTGGCCCAGGGCACTGGGAGAATTAGAAGGCCTATGCTCTGTGATCCCCAGGTCTAACTGCAGTATTGCCAACCCCAACACGTTAAAAAAGTCATGAGACTGGATTAAATATTAGGTTTAAAAATAATTTTGGGGTTCTATTTATTTGCCTGCTGGTTTCTGAGCCTTTAGGGCTCATGTTTTCAAACTTTTCGCTGCAACCCATGAGGGCTAGAAACTATTTTTTTTATTTAAAGTTACAATTCTCACCAAATCACATGACTCCAGAAGCTGTACCTTTAAGACACCAAATATTATCATGAAAGTCTCAAGAACTGGCAACACTGAGAATAACTTCTTGGGCAGCCAGGTGCAAGACAGAGCAGCCATTGCGTTGCTCTAACTCACACTGTAGAGAAGACCAGTGTCCAGCCAGGCGCTAAGCAGAGGGAAGCATCAAGATGGCTCAAAGCCATCTTTACTTTCTTCTCCCAGGTCCTATGCCAAGCACAGCTCAGGTAGACCAGAGGATATGGTCCATTGTTTTGTATTAGAAACATAATATAGTCCTATATTAATCAGAACTAAATTAGGATACAACACCTAGATAACCCATTTGTTGTAATTAGTGGTGTAAATATGAATATTATATACATCTCAACGTTTGTAATATTTCATGGCATTTAAAGCCATAACATTTATTTTGGGAGCTGTTCCAAAAGGTTTTCACTTGACTGGTTTATAATTAAGTAATTTGTTAGTTAAATCCCAGAAGAAATAAGGAATCAATGGAGGGGTGTGTAAAATAGTGTAAATCAACAGAAGATGTTTGGATGTGCCCCTCTCCTGTGACTATGGAGGAGCAGGATCAATGGCCTATGCAAGGGGTGGACAATTGGGTGTACTGTGTATAAGGTGTTTTGCTGGGAATGTACATATGACTGGGGGCACAATTACACCAGCCCATAACCAAGTTAGTCTCTAAGGTGCCACTAGTACTCCTTTTCTTTTCAAGTATCAATTTGTTTGCTATAAATAAAATTGCTTCCCAGAAATGTAGCCCCCCCACCCCCCGATACATATCACAAAGTCAGACCTAGTTTAAAGGATTCCATTTATTTGAAATCAGTCCCCTCTGCTAACCAGACCAGCAGATCAAAGATACTTCTCACTTCTTATACTCTACTGCTTTTTTCTCCTCCCTTGACTTTGGCCCTCCTTTTATTCCACCTCCCATTCTCAGATCAGCTCCTTATGAATCAAATGTCCTCCCACTCAACTCCTCCTTAAGTCCTATTTTTATGAATCTTTCTTACACTGATCCCCTCACTGATCATACCTTCCGATTTTTTCATATTTCTCAACTTATGTTGGGTGGAGTTAGAACCTGATCCTGCAAACACTTACACATGTGACAGGTTTCAGAGTAGCAGCCGTGTTAGTCTGTATCCGCAAAAAGAAAAGGAGTACTTGTGGCACCTTAGAGACTAACAAATTTCTCTGAGCATAAGCTTTCGTGAGCTACAGCTCACTTCATCAGATGCGTTCCATTTATTTGAGCATAAGCTTTCGTGAATGCATCCAAAATTATGAACGCTTATGCTCAAATAAATTTGTTAATCTCTAAGGTGCCACAAGTACTCCTTTTCTTTTTTACACATGTGAGTTTGTCCCATAGTCACTGTGTCTACTCAGATATGTACAGTTAAGCACATGAGTAAGTCTTGGTAAGACTAGGGCCTTAGAATGGAAGCTTTTCAGAGCGTGGACCTTGCAAATATTCTGTAAAATTACAATTCTCTGTAAAACAAAACACACACACTACTTCAATGGGCAACAGATCTTCTGGATACTTAGATATATCCATGGTTTGCACATAAATCCAAGTATATTTTATAAATAAAATGAAGAACCTCTTTCATAAACAGCTATCAAAAATCAATGAATTTAGTAGTGAATAGTGAAAGTCTCTCCTTGCTACGGCTTGTCAGTACTCTCTGTGAAAGCTATGGAAAAATTCTGGTAAAGATTGATTCAGATATATAGTGTGTCGCAGGTGGAAAAAACTACAGTCCAATCCACCTTGGTTAATAACTCATCAATACTTTATAAATGTTCCCCCCTGTACTCAGTTACTATGGAAACTATTTACCATAAAATTGATCATAGTTTAGTTTTAGAACTTTCTAACACAATAATCTGATTATCTACTTTTCAGTCCAATATACAAACCAAACACTTGGAATAATGCAGCTGAGTAAAGAGACAAGCCAGGAATAGACTTGCTGCTACTAAATATGTCCAAACTTAAAAGAAGGATGTAAAAGATAAGCACATCAATATTTTTCTGATTAAACTTCACTGTTTGCAAAACCTCTGCTATTCCAGTCCTGGGCTTCTCAAAGGGTATTTTCTTTAAAAAAAATTCCCCTGCATTACTAATGTTGTCACAGCTCCAATGGTGGTAGCAACAATGAGAGCATTAGTGCAGACAGTCATCTGGGCAGCCACTGGCTTTTTATGAGCTATTTTCCCTACCCCAACTCATAGTAGGTACACACATTTTGGCCTAAAAGCATTACTATTTCTGTGTAAAAGTTATAGTCCCAGCTCTGCTGTTGACCGACTGTGTGACCTCAGGCAAGTGACTTCACTGCTCTATGCCTCAATTTCTCCATCTACAAAATGAGGAGATACTACTAACTCTTGTTTGTAAAGCTACATAAAAGTAGGTATTGTTAAGAGACCAGACTTGTGACAGAATACTAAAAATTATGAAGGCTGGCATTTGGTTGTATTTAACTTACACCTGTCCCTCTAAAAACATTCCCTCATAAACTACTTCCCAGAAACACCCAGTTTTGCTGTGAGTGACTTACATATGTCTCTGGCATCACCAGACAATCTTAAGATATTTATACCTTTTGTTTGTTTGTTTTTGGGAAGGACCGTAGAGAGTATGCATACTAAATGCATTTATTAAATGCAAAATAATACTCTAAGGCCCTAGACCTCCAAGCACTTAAGCACATGCATAACTCTGCTCAGGCTGTAGCCCCATTGCTCACGAGTAGTTCGATGGAAACCAAAGTGACATACATGCTGAAGTGCTTTGCAGGTTCAGGATATAATTGTCCACATATTGGTTAAGTGTGAAAGTATTGGTTCATTATGTCTTCTCCCTGTCCTCCTAAGGCAAATGTCTCCAATTCTTTCCCCCTATATTATTAAATAAGATTTTTCCTTCTGTTTTTACAGAAAATTAATGTGAAACGTTAGGGGTACTTAGTTATTGTAAAACATACTACATAAAACAACTGATTACAGAAACAGCAACAGCCCAGTATTTAAACAAAACAAATGTATGCAAATACTTGGGGATGGTGTTAGTTTCAGCTAAACAAAATATACCGTACACTAATTTTAATTGCCTTCATCAAGATAATTCTGTAATCAATTACAATATACAGCTTGAAAATACAAAAAGATAAACTTTTCTCTATCCATTAAAAGTCAGCTTTCATTTTGCAGTAAATTCTGGATCCTTCTTCTAATATGAGAGCTTCCCTCTTATCCTCAATTTGCTTGCTCTAATTGCATTCCTTCTGTCAATAAAAGCCACCCACTCTTCTGCATTCCCAACACACTAGAGTGGATCTTCTACATTTCTAATGTTTTGGCCTTATCCCAGTTGCCCAGAGACATGGTTTGTATACACCTTCTTGACAATGGCATGTATCCCTTTTCTTCCTCAAAGAGGCAATATTTTCTGTTTGTTTTCAGGAATACAAATGATAAGCACATTTCAAAATGCACCATATACCATGTTACCTGATTTGCTTTCCCATTAATTTAACATTCTTCACTAGGAACATACCACTGTACTGGATCAGATCAGTGGTTCATCTAAACTATTAACATGTCTCAAAAGTAGACTGTATCAGATGAATGAGGTGAAGATAGGAAAACCCTCACAATAGACAATTCTGGAATAACTTACCAGTAGGTGAAGTCTGTTCCTGACTCCAGGAAATCAGTGGCTGACTTATGTCTTGAAACCTGAGGGTTTGTATTCTACCTGATGTAACAGTGGATGTTTTTATCAATGTACATATCTCATTCTTTTTCTAAATCTACTAATTTCTTAGCCTCTGATATCTTGTAGCAGCAACTTCCACAGCTAATTTTGAGATAGTGCCAAAAAAAAATATTTCCTTTTATCAGTTTTAAAGGTTGATTTTAAATTTCATCTGATGTTTCCTTGTTCCTGTATTATCAGAAAATAAATAGGAGCACCCAATTCACCTTCTCTATGGCATTCACTATTTTATATGCCTCTGTAAAAATTAAGCAGTACTAATCTTCTTTCTCCTCTCCACTGAAAGTCTTTTCAGACATCTAATTATTTCTATAGTTTACCTTTGGACAGTGAAGACTGACAATTATCCATCTTCGCACACGCATTAACCATTAAGTGTGTTTAGCTTATACCATCTCCAGGCATCCATATCTGCTGGATGAATCTTAAGCTAAATTTTTTTCAAGGCCATAATTTTTTTTTTTTAAATATGGCATTTTGCAGCTCTTTGTATTCAGAGACAAATGGATTCTTTCTCCTGTTAGTGTCCACGTACACTGGTGTGGCAACACTATTTGCTATATCAGATTCATAGATTCATAGATATTTAGGCCAGAAGGGACCATTATGATCATCTAGTCTGACCTCCTGCACAATGCAGGCCACAGAATTTCACCCACCACTCCTAAAAAAGACCTCACACCTATATCTGTGCTATTGAAGTCCTCAAATTGTAGTTTGAAGACCTCAAGGAGCAGAGAATCCTCCAGCAAGTGACCCGTGCCCCATGCTACAGAGGAAGGCGAAAAACCTCCAGGGCCTTCTAATCTGCCCTGGAGGAAAATTCCTTCCCGACCCCAAATATGGCGATCAGCTAAACCCTGAGCATATGGGCAAGATTCATCAGCCAGATACTACAGAAAATTCTTTCCTGGGTAACTTGGATCTTACCCCATCTAAAAACCCATCACAGGCCATTGGGCCTATTTACCATGAACATTTAATTACCAAAACCATGTTATCCCATCATACCATCTCCTCCATAAACTTATTGAGTTTAATCTTAAAGCAAGATAGATCTTTTGCCCCCACTACTTCCCTCGGAAGGCTATTCCAAAACTTCACTCCTCTGATGGTTAGAAACCTTCGTCTAATTTCTAATCTAAATTTCCTAGTGGCCAGTTTATATCCATTTGTTCTTGTGTCCACATTGGTACTGAGTTTAAATAATTCCTCTCCCTCTCTGGTATTTATCCCTCTGATATATTTATAGAGAGCAATCATATCTCCCCTCAACCTTCTTTTAGTTAGGCTAAACAAGCCAAGCTCCCTGAGTCTCCTTTCATAAGACAAGTTTTCCATTCCTCGGATCATCCTAGTAGCCCTTCTCTGTACCTGTTCCAGTTTGAATTCATCCTTCTTAAACATGGGAGACCAGAACTGCACACAGTATTCCAGGTGAGGTCTCACCAGTGCCTTATATAATGGTACTAAAACCTCCTTATCCCTACTGGAAATACCTCTCCTGATGCATCCCAAGATGACATTAGCTTTTTTCACAGCCATATCACATTGGCAGCTCATAGTCATCCTATGATCAACCAATACTCCAAGGTCCTTTTCCTCCTCCGTTACTTCTACTTGATGTGTCCCTAGCTTATAACTAAAATTCTTGTTATTAATCCCTAAATGCATGACCTTACACTTCTCACTATTAAATTTCATCCTATTCCTATTACTCCAGTTTACAAGGTCATCCAGATCCTCCTGTAGGGTATCCCTGTCCTTCTCTAAATTAGCAATACCTCCCAGCTTTGTATCATCTGCAAACTTTATTAGCACACTCCCACTTTTTGTGCCCAGGTCAGTAATAAAAAGATTAAATAAGATTGGTCCCAAAACTGATCCTTGAGGAACTCCACTGGTAACCTCCCTCCAACTTGACAGTTCACCTGTTAAGACAGAGAGCAAACCAAAATGCCAAGGATTAAGTGTCAGCCTTTTAGATAGCCCCAGCTTAGTACCTATTTCTGTGGGAATTCTACACCACTGTGCACGCACAGGATTCATGTCCCCTGCAGATTTCTTTGCTTTCTTGCAGAAAAAATGACTTTCTGACAGCAAAGCAAAGCAAAAGGAAGTTGCAGGAACAGTCATGCACCACTCCCTAGCTGTGCAGGTACATCATTTCAGGCAGCCAGCAGAGAGGTAAATCACTGCAGGGCTTGGTACACCCCAGCCAGAGGCTTCTACCCTGAGCTGGGATCAGCGCTAGTCCCAGCTGGGCTGGAGAGGACAGGACTTCCTCTCCACTGCAAGGAGTGCCTGGGGCTGTGTCAAACCCAGCTCCACAACCTCCCCCAGCTGCAGGAAGCCCAGCACCCTCCCCTCCTTCCTGCCCCTGTCACTCCTCATCTGCCGGGGGAGAGGTCACTGTATGGGGAGCTGCTCCCCCATCCACCCAACCCCTGTGCATCTGGACCTCCCATACCCAGACACCCCCGCCAAGCCTCACCCCGTACACCCAGAACCCCCTAGTCCTCCATACCTGTACCTCAACCCCTGCATCTGGAGCCTCCTCACACAGACTCCCTGCCTCTGGACCTCCACCCTAACCCCTCCACCAACCACCCTCCACTGAGCTCCCTGCACTTAAACTCCCACCCTGAATAGCCCCACCTCCCTGCACCACCCTGAGTCCCCACGTCCAGACCCCCATGCCACTGATCCCCAACTAGCTGCACCCAGACCCTCACCCCACCAAGCCTCACTTTCTGAGTACCCAGGCTCCCCTGCCGAACCCCCCGACACTGCTGAGGTCAAACCACCTTCACCTGGAAGCCCCTCCAGAGTCCCACTGCCCCTGCAATCCAGCTCCCACCACACTAGACCCCGCATTGAGTAGACTGCACCCAGACTGTCCCACACAGAATCCTCTCACCCCACACCTGGATCCCCCCACACTGAGTCCCTCCACACTTGAATCCTGCCTGGTTGAACCAGCCTACCCCCACCTGGGGTGCCTGGTGTAGAGGGGCAGAGCCCCAGGGTGTTTCTGGGGCAGGCCCAGGACTTGAGGCTGCAGTCTCACCAATGGGTTTGTGTCCCAGGAGTGGGGGAGCTGCGGAATGATCATCCATCTTCATGCAGCCAGTGGCCTGTGCTCCCCACTGCTATGCTGGAGCCTCTGCATTTATTTATTGACAAATAAAATTTGCAGAATTTTAAGATGTGTGTGCAGAATTTTTAATTTTTTGGTGCAGAATGCCCTCAGGAGTAAGTACCTGAGATCATACTGAGTTTTAGCTCCATCAGTAACAACTGAGAACCATAAGGACTGGCCTAGTAGTGCAGGTCTTCCAAAGTTCTCTGTTATCTTAGGCCTTCTTTACACTCAAAAGTCGTACTGCTTTAACTAAACCAGTATACAACCCCACTAGCGTCAACACAGCTATACCAGCGCAGCTTATTCCAGCTATCGAGGTTTAACTGAATCCTCTAAGGGTTGTACCAATACAACTATCTTGGTTTAAGAAAAAAAATAAAATAAAAAAAAATCACACCCCTAACTGAAATAATTATACAGGTATAATGTGTCTGTGCAGACCAGGCTTTCAGCAACCTTTCTGAATTCTCTCAAGCATAGCTTTCAGCCTGCTTCAGAAACAATGGGACAATTCAACACGGATTTACACACTGTGAAATCTCACTCAAATCAGTGGAACTGCACAGGGTATGTCACCAATGAATTCGGACCATTCTTTAGAAAGTTTACTGAGATAAAATTAAAGCTCTGAATGTAAAAGACTGTGATAAAAGAAAAAGATACAAGTGTACTTGTCTAACAGATGGCTTATGTTTCATGATAAAAATGTTTGCATTTAATGTATAAAGATTACCTATTAATAAGGAAGCAGGTACATTTTCAAAGGGATGTTTCCATCACAAATAAAGCTAGTACTTTGTAATTCACTCTGTGATGATACATATTACAATTAGGTTTGCTCAGTGGGTGAACCCAAAGTAATTTCAATGCCAAGACTTTATGTCTAAATCCTGTTGCTAACAACTCCATTGAGCTACTAAATATACTGTACTACATGCAACATCATCAACATTTTACTTTTCTTCAGAATCACCCAGACTACAGTCAACTTACTTCTTTCTTTACAAAGGTGCAGCAAAGACTTTTTGAGTCTTGTGGAAGCAAACTTTTTGATTTATTCTTGATTTATTTATTATGCACACTAATGTGTGTGTGGTGCAAGGAGAAGGAAAGTAAAACTAAAAAGTAAACACTCAATTAAATGAATCAAATATATTTTCAATAATTAAAAGTTAAAGTTTCTGAACTATTAATGCCTATGTATTTTATAAGTAAGGCTGGATGGTTTTTCACCTGTGTGTCCAGGGTCCAACTGTGGCATGAGATTCAAAGTGATGTGAAGTGTGTTGACACAACTCTTTCTCCAATGGACAAAAGTCAACATGACAAAAGTACCTTCCATAATGTGTGTGCTGTCTGCAGGAGAGGGCCAGGGCTGGAGTTGGTGTGAAAACCAGAGCTGCATCTTATTCATACAAAGGGCAGAAATGAGGTGGTGGGGGAAGCACTATAGCTTCCTGGCTATATTTGTGGCTTGTGGATTCAAAATAAAAGGGTGTGTGTGGGGGGAAGCAGGGAATGAACTAAATAAAATGTAAGGTTCCATGAGGTTACTCCCTCCAGAAGGTCCAAAACAGGTGTTTATCAGTGGAAAAAATCCCAGTATTTCTATTGACTTGTGTATTTTCCTCCCATCTAGAATTCTTATGTTACTGGTATTTTGGGTTTTTTAGGGTAGGCATGGAGGAGGGCAAAGTAAAGGCCACTCACAGGACCAAGGACTAGAAACACTCCACTTCTTTGCGCACAATGCCCACAACCCTCAAAACTAAGGCTGATGGCACTTCTTACACTACCATACGTATATAAACACAAACACATGGACTCTTCCCACATAACCTCACAGGTGGAAGACACCTGAAAGGGGGCCATGACCCCAGTCTCCTCCTACATTGGGCAGTAGATGTGGCAGGTATGCAAGACCAATGCTCATCCTATGCAACAAGGGACTCTGGGAAGCATTATATGTTGGTGCTTTCTATTAGTGATGAGGCTAAAGACTATAATTTAGTTTTAAAGTAGTGGTGAACTTTCTCACACTCAGCAAGGTGTGCAGGGTAGTGACTGCACTAGGCAATTACAAAATTACTGTACCACATACATTTCCCAAGTAACTTCTGAATGGTGCTAGGAGGAAGTACAGTATCATGCAGTAAATACTAGGTTTATACTAATAAGCCGAATAAGCAGAATTGAGTATGCTTAGAAAATAAGTGCTAAAACTTGCTGTTTAGCAGAAAACTTAATTTGCACTTTAACATTCATAGAATGATAGGACTGGAAGGGGATGACTTGAGAGGTCATCTAGTCCAGTCCCCTGCACTCATGGCAGGACTAGGTATTATCTAGACATGGGGTTCTCAAACTAGGGGTCAGGACCCCTCAGGGGGTCACGAGGTTATTACATGGGGGGTGTCAGCCTCCACCCCAAACCCCGCTTTGCATCCAGCATTTATAATGGTGTTAAATATATTAAGAAGTGTTTTTAATTCATAAGGAGGGTCGCACTCAGAGGCTTGCTGTGTGAAAGGGGTCACCAGTACAAAAGTTTGAGAACCACTGATCTAGACCATCCTGACAGGTGTTTGTCTTACCTGCTCTTAAAAACCCTCAATGATGGAGATTCCACAACCTCCCAAGGCAATTTACTGCAGCGCTTAACCACCCTGACGGTTAAGAAATTTTTCCTGATGTCCAACCTAAACCACCCTTGCAGCAATTTAAGCTCCTTGCTTCTTGTCCTATCCTCAGCGGTTAAGAAGAACAATGTTTCTCCCTCCTCCTTGTAACAACCTTTTATGTACTTGAAAACTATCATCATGTCTCCTCTCAGTCTTCTCTTTTTCAGAGTAAACAAACCCAATTTTTTCAATCTTCCTTCATAGGTCACGTTTTCTACACCTTGTGACAAAGTTCTGTCCTTGCCTCCGTGGGTCCCGCGTTTCCTGGCGGATTTCACTAGCCTCAGAGGCTCACTGTGACCCTCCACGTAACCCTTCTCTCTCTAGAGACAAGGGTCACTGTCTACTGAGCCATTTTCATCATAAGCCAACAAGGGAGGTGAGGAGAAGTTATCCTTCCTGCACAGTCTCTGTTGTCTCCCAGTCTCAGTGATTAATCAGGGGGCAAAGGGGGGGGGGGAACCCGGGCCCACCCTCTACTCCGGGCTCCAGCCCAGGGACCCTAATAGTATCAGCTATGGTAGCTGACCTTTTAGAAACACGACATGTACAATTCCCTGGGCTACTTCCCCCACAGCAGCCCTCACTTCCTCAAGCTCCACTTCACCCTTACCTCAGGGCCTTCTTCCTTGTGCCTGATATGGTGTGTACTACTCAGTCTCTCCAACAGCGCAACTTCCTCCCACAGCTCCTGACATGCACACCCACCTGACTAACTGGGAGGCTTTTAACTAGTTTCAGCCAGCCCCTGATTGGCTTCAGGTGTCCCAATGAACCTAGCATTCTCCCTGCCTTCTGGAAAATTCTTAATTGGCCCCAAGTGTCTTAATTGACCTGGAGCAGCTGCCATTTCACTTATCCTGGTACCAGGGATTTGTTTAGCCTGGAGCTAATATATCTATCTCCCACTACTTTTCTATAGCCATCTGGCCTTGCTCTGTCACAACCTTTAATCATTTTTGTTGCTCTTCTCTGGACTTTCTCCAATTTGTCCACATCTTTCCTGTGCCCAAAACTGGACACAATACTCCAGCTGAGGCCTAATAAGCGGGGAGTAGGGTGGAAGAATTACTTCTGGTGTCTTGCTTACAACACTGCTGCTAATACATCCCAGAAGGATGTTTGCTTTTTTGCAATAGTGTTACACTGTTGACTCATATTTAGCTTGTGGTCCACTATGACCCCCAGATCCCTTTCCGCAGGACTCCTTCCTAGGCAGTTGTTCCCCATTTTGTAGATGTGCAACTGATTGTTCCTTCCTAAGTGGAGTACTTTGCATTTGTCCTTATTGAATTTCAGCCTATTTACTTCAAACCATTTCTGAACATTCATGATTTATTAATCAAAAACATGAGAAAAATGGAAGAAAGTATTATCTTGCTTAGTGTAACTTGGGTGAAAGTTGGATTCTTTGCATTTTAAATTATAAAGTGGAATGAGACCCAAAAAATGACTCTGTAAAGATGGCATTGTGCATCCATAACTTTCATGAACTCCAGATCAGTGATATTCAGACCTCAGTGGTTCAGGAGCCAAATTAGCGATCAACATTACCCAAAAGAGCCACAGAAGCGTGAATTCATTGTTTCATTTACTATCTATCTACCAACCACTCTCACAGCAAAATGACGTGACCAAGTATTCTACAATTGGCTAATAACATAGTAAAAGCCTCCTGACTGGTTAGTAACTAAATCACAGAGTGTTTTAATATCATGTGCTGCAAAGACTCATTAAAGAGCCACTTGAGCACACAAGCCTCAGTTTGAGTGTCACTGATTCAGATCAAATGGGCTCATTTTTACAAGTAAAATGAAGATTTTTCTAACTAGTGGTCCTGCAAACTCATCTTGGGATTAGAAAAATATTCAGCTTGTGTTCTATCTGTAATGAAGAAAGACTTTCCAGCTGAAATTTGGCTCAACTATCAACAGAATTGTTAGCCAAAATAGCATCCAGCTGACTCGCTCTAAGGTGTGTTGTCTCTGTTGGGGTAACAGGAATAAAAGCTTATTTTAGTTATTAAACTAAATAGACATAACTGACTATACAGAACTGACAGAAAGGAAGCAGGTCTGTGGAGTAAGAGTGACATTTTTACATTGTTATTTTGCAGAATAAACTCACATCCAATAGATTTTTACAGTCAGTATAGGCCTATTTAATTCTCACATATCAAGAATGCAACATTGAGCATAAACACATGCAACAGAAATTTATGAAAAAGCAAATTCCTCTTGAAACAATTTAGAGAGATTTCTTTATGCCTCTTCTTTCGAGCATTGATATGCTATCAATATTGTCTGTGAAGTAAAAACAAGCACTTGTATCCAGATTCTTCAGTCCCTGCATTGTCATCTCTGAGACTAAACCTCTAGAGTACATCTCCACATGACACATTTACCTAAAGTGGCTGCACATGTCTAACGTAGGCTTTTGTTTAGTGATCATGGTCGTTTTGAGTTTGTTTAAATACAGAGTCCTAATGCTTACCCACTAATCCCAGGACGTTTTGAAATGCTCTCAAGCTTTTAGAGGGAAAAACTGTTGCATGGACTTTGCAGATGAAACTGACCACAGTTCACTGGAACCAGCCAGTTCAGATAAATAAAATGAAAGCAGACATTTCTTGAGAATATCTTGAAAGCTTTTCCATTAGACCGTATCAGGGGTATACAATCTTCCCTACCTTCCGATCCCCTCTTTCTTTAAATACTGTGTGTATAAATATATTTATCTGCTTCATTTGATATCAAAGATCTTTGGGGGAAAAGATATATCTTCCAGTACTTTGTTTTATACTGCATTATATCACAGATATTACTATATCATCAAATTTAAACCCTAAACATTCCTAAAAGGAGAGATTGCAAACCACCACCACTGAACTTACTAGAACTAATTAGCAAGCAAATAAAGCATTTGGTCTGTGCATCATTTTAAAGTTGTTCCTGCTCCATGCCTGGCTTAGATGCAGAATTCAGTAATATTTGGGTATAGCCTCTTCACTGGATGTCAAAGGGCAGTCTAGGAAAGCACAGTATATAATAATATCGCAAATGAGAATGTATTGAACAGATAGATAGAAATGCCCCAGGTTAGATTTTCATTAAGGGCTCAGACTGGACATTCATTTTTGATATCATGATCATTTGGACTATCTTAATCTGGATGTTCTCTGGACAGGTAGCTCTACTACCTTAATAGACTATACTTTATACATAAAGAAAACCAATGTATTACACACACACCTTGCTAAGGAAATGAAGGAACATTTTGTGCCATGGTAATATAAACTATTAAGCAGTAATCACATCCTCCTAAATTTGAGACATCACTAATGGTAACAGTAACCTTGGCCAGCAGCAAAGCAGGGAGTTCACAGACACAAAAGTATCCAGGGTACTCTGAAAATGCCCTGGGAAGTTTTCTCAATATCATTCTCCAGCACATGACACCCATATATGACAAGAAAGTGATGAGTCATGGTATCTGTGCCTAAGGAGAGGGGTGCAAGCAAAGTCTGACACAGTTGCTACCTTTTTAGGAAACAAAACACTTTGGGTCCTCAAATCAGAGAGAGGCTACTTGTTTGTCATGTCTCCTTGAATTGGAAAAAATGAAACAGGTGGATTATTATGATGCGTCGCCCTCAAATCCCATTGCTCACTCCTTCATTCTAGCTCATGTTCTTATCCCCTCTGATCCCCCAGGTTATTCGTACATTAGAAGCTTCCATCATATCACCTTTCAGCCAAGCTGGGGAGATGTGCAATTAGCTTCTTTTCAAGTTGTTGCTTATGCTACCCCATTGTTTGACTCTAGGAATAACACAGCCACTACCTGTCCCTGGGGCCGGATCGTGCCCTGTTGATACTTGCACATGCAGAAGAGGCCCGCCATATACAGATCTCCCTCTGTCAAAGAGGCAAGTGAAAGTGGTTTCAGACATCTCTTGACCCAGACCCCAAAGAAAGCTCTTTGTGGGGTCCATGGTGACCATCTGTCTGCTGTTGACAAGCATCATCCCCCTATAGACCTCATGAAATTTTCAGGAGAGTTAATCCAGCCTAAAGCTTTTCCATGGAGACCCTCCATACCATGGAATACCTCTTCAGGAGCAGGAACAGCCTGGGGAACAGCACTAGCAGGGAGCTGGGTTGGGAGCTCAGGAGCAGATGTATAGAACCTCCATATGGATGTTCCTGGCCTCCACTAGATTTCCCAGAGTTCCACATGAATTTCCAAAAAGCCATGGTGCTGAAGGCTGAACTCCCTTTTCTTTCCAGAAGTGAATAAATACTCTCCCTCCAGATAGAGGAAATTCTTCAAGTTTTCCTCCCCTCTCTGCACTCATGTCTCCACTAGAGGAGGTAACTGGGCTATTGTTTAGAAACCAAAGACCATCACTTCTGTAATGAACCTGGTGCCCATTCTGGCTTCCACTGCAGCCAATGGAAGCTTTATCCTTGCTTTCACCGGAATAAGATTAAGACAATTCTGAAGCCTTTGTCTCATGACTGGGCCCTTAGAAAGCAGAAGTAAGACAGCTCCTATTCTGAGCCTGTGACTTTGTAGAAAAAAGACTGCTCGCTACTACTGCATCTTTAGCTTAGCTACATTTTAAAGCAACTGTAAAACTGCAATTACGTTTGTAAACACTTTTAGCTCATTATTAATACTGTGTGTAGCAGATGACCAAAGACACACATTTTACTTGTGAACAAAATAGTCATTTCACTGAATATAAAGAAACTGCCTGAAAAATTCATAAGATCTGTTTCACAAATTACCAATTCAACCATAAGAGTGTATAGTAAAAATGACAAAAGATTTGTTCTTACAGTTGATAAAAAATTTATACCAAGGCATTCAAGTAAAGTTACTTTCTGTGTTCTGATTTAATGAATCATTTGAGCAGTATCTGGCTGGGTGACACAGATGTAGGGCTCGCTGAAGCCTACTCTAATGCCTACTGGTATAGCCTTCCTTGGGACAGTAAAGCCAGAACAATGTGTCAGACTGAAGTAATATCAAATAAAGTAAGTGCAGTACTGGGGACGCTATGAGGTTGGCCCACAACACTGCTTGACCTGTGAATGTCTGGTAAGTACTTCTCTGTCCTACAGGCTCCAGTGACCCAGGAAGCCCAAAAGAAGAAGCAGCAGTGCGGTAATAAACAGTCTCTGCAGTAAGATTTTTGCAATCTTGTAATTCAAGTTGAAAGACATACAAAGATTGCTTGATGGTTTTAACCCTACTGAAAGGAAGAGTCTGACACTGTGTGAAACCACCAGTGATTTCTTAAAAGGTGAACTAATGTTAAATGTTTAATATGAATTTGTGAAAAGAACTGCCTGTTTTAGAACACTGAAACCTTTACATTTTGCCTTTATTTAACTTTAAACCTGTACACTAATTTGGACAATAAAAATGGGAAAGTTACTTCATGTATATGACTATAGTTTGCGTTGTTTATGACTTCAGAATTATGTTGAAGGAGTATGTAAAATCAGGCTTACGATTAAGAAAAAAACTGTTGAAGACCAGATCTCACCACATGCAAACTAAAATAATGTAGGAATCTAGACATTTTAGTATTTACATCTTACACAATAAAACTATTCTAAGTATGTTTAAATGCAGATTGGGGACATTTAATTAAATATCCCAGTCCGAATGTGTCTGAATAAGTTATGGCTTCAAAATGAGAATTTTTCTATCTCAAAACACAAGTTTATTCAACAGTGTGTTGAAAAGTAATTAAAGTATATAATTTTTTTAATGTACTGCCTATTTTCAAATAAAAACAGGTGAATTCCTGCTGCTGAGAAAAATTAATTCTTTAAGAAAGGCAAAAACATCCTAAAATTACTATGTAATAGAAAGTATCCTTTAGTATTTTCCACTGTGTTCTCGTTCATTCTAAAAGTTTTTCCAAATTAGTCTATTATTGACTAAGTAATATCTATTAGAATGCACAAAGGCTACTTTTTACAGGTTACACAACAGATAACTGGATCAAAATATAACAAAGCTTCTGCTGTAAAGTACTATATATCAGAGAGAAAATGAACGTTTTGGAAAAATGAGTGAAAAGAGAAGTATTGCTTAAAAAAACCCCACAACACTGACCTGAAGTCTGTAGGATTTAGTATTTTTTAAGCAAGCTGTAATTTTTCAAATTATTATTTGTTATTGAAAGCCTGACAGCTACAAAACTGCTGGCAAAATAAACACTGTCGAATTTATGTGAATATATCTGTGTATAGTGCCTAGCATAGTTGTTAATCAGATTTAAAGAAAAACACCCTGATATTTGATATAATTTTTCTAATCCTTAGAATTAGAACACCTCTTGATAAAGGTCATATCCGTTATTTAGAATAATTGCAGTACTTACGCTGATAACAACACAACAGCAATTAGGGTCCATTCCGGCATTTTGTGAATAATATTTGTATTTGTTAACCTGAAAAACAATAAGGGCAACATCAAAAATGTTATGTTTTAGAACACAAATAAAATCAGAACAGTTGAAACTTACTGTTAAGCAAGAATAAGGGGCTGGATTTTAAGGCCGATTTTGAGAAATGTTGAGTACCTGCAAGACCCACTGAATTGTGTGCAAGTATATTAATATTCAAGTATCCTTAAAAGAAGATTTTCAACCTCCTTCCTATTTATAGACACCCACAATGAGATCAGATTTTGTTACAGCAGTGTTAAAGCATAGTAAATCTATGGAATTCAGTGGAATTTCTCCAGATTTACATTGGCGTAGCTAATATCAGAATCTAGTTCGTTATATTTTTAACAATATTGCACAATACCTACGTATTTTAAATTTTTGGCCTTCATCACCCTCTTATATCAGCACCTCTCAAATAGTAAGAACACCCCTCTTTCTTTTCTGCATCTATTGTAAGAGCTTGAAAGATAGCAGAATTCCCCCTCTCACTCACTCATGGCTCCTATGCATGAGTGGTCGGGGGGGGGAGGGGGGGAGAAGAAGCTAAGTCAAAGAAACAGAATTTGTATTTATTTCAGAATTCAGAGAGGTCCAAGGTCATTCTTATTTCCAGCGAGAGAGAGTTCAGAAGCCTAGGTCCCATACCAGCAAAAGTTCTGTCTCCTGTACTCCATATCTCCCTTTACTGATCAAGCTTCATGTTTCACATCTAGAAACTAACTACCCTTGAGCCAAAATGATGATTTTCTCTGCCTGGTGCCCACACTAGGGTATATATTTTATAAAGTATGGCTCCCCTCGGAATAGAGAATCTGAAAAAATGGCACACTTAAGGCTTGTCTATATTGCAGGCTAAACTGGTGCCACTGCGATTGACGCAGTGGCGTCAATTTAATGGGTCTGGTGAAGACACGATGAGTTGATGGGAGAGCACTCCACCTCACCAACGGGTGGAAGGTAAGTCGGTAGGAAAGCATCTCCTGCCGACATAGCGTGGTGGAGACACTGCATTAGGTTGATGTACACTACATTGCTCAGGTGAGTGATTGTTTCACACCTGAGTGACGTAACTTACATTGACCTAAGCAGCAGGGTAGACCAGGCCTTAGGTCCATGTTTCTTGCATCTCATTGATTTTCATACCAAATGTGCTCACTTTACAGGACAAAGTAATTTTTTTCTAAACTGCAAGCCCTACCATTTCTTCTTGGGATCTGCATCACAAGTTGGGTTTTCCTTCTTGGGTAGGCCACTGTACACCGCAAGTTACACTGGGCAATGCTAACAACTGGTTTTTTAAGTGGTAGCTCAATAAGTTACCCCTACAGACAATTTTATAAAAGTTGTTGGACACCAGTGCCCACAGTTGGACCCATTTAGGGAGCTCATAGAATTTTAATAACTATGGGAAGTATGGCCCCAGCTGCTGGGGTGGGAAAAAATATTGCATGATAGACAGACAATGCATGAGACCATCCCACCAGATTGTCAACTCTGAGGCACAGAGCAGAATGTTTCCTTCCACATGCAGCACATTTATCCAGAAAATGACAAACTCTGCCGTTCTAGGCTTTGAGTGCCTCAGTGGTCCGCATATATTTCCAGGGAACCAGGAACAAATTTATTTTGGCCTTGCAATATGACACTTTTGTATGACCTGAGACGGAACAGCACAAAGTGGAAGAGTAGTGAGGTGGATCTGGTAGAACAATTTAAATCAGTTGTTGAATACATCATGAGAATTGTTAGGTCAGGTCCAAAGATACCTTGTGCATCAGACCCCAACTCTGTTCACACTACTGGCATAGTTAACGCTACACAGGTTTATGTTTACAAAATGTAGATAAAATTCTATGACCATGGCAGTTAGCAGTGTTTTGTCCCTGCCAGAGGCCAACCTATCACATGGTTGTCTTTTTGTAATCATGGCAATGTTAGCTATTCTGCCACTTCTCCTTCCCTCACCAATTTTGTATGCTAGGACACCCCAGAGTGCATTGTGCCAGACTGTTGCTCCCACTCTGTGTGCATGTCATCTAGACAATCTATATCCTGCAGAGGTAGTATGGAATAACTAGCCAGGTTTTCTCAAAATGTTCCAGTAAAATAGGGTTATGCAGCAAGGCAGGTGTGAACTGCTGTGTTGCCAAAAACTGCTATGTGACAGAAACTGAACTGTGTTTAAAAGGTAGCCATGCCTCTAACTGGTTACAAAATCACAGCCACAGCTTTCTAGCCAATAACCTAAACTGATTTCAGCAGCAGGACAGAGCACTGTTGGTGTTCTGAATGCATAGCAAACTATGATAGCTGCTACCCTAGCAGAACATCACAAACCATATAATATACATTATTTTCCAAGCAATAAGGGAATATTACAAATACAGTCACTTTTAAATCAGTAACAGATGGCACTTGTTTTTATCAATATCTGACAAAAAACAACAGTTTGAGTTTTAAGGTTGACCTTTTCCACCCTAAGGGAACGATTCCCCCCCAATGAGAATTTAGGGTTAACAAAAGAATAACCGAAAGATCCAAGCATTTGACACTTTGGAACCTTATCCCTGGCAATCTTGTTATTTGCTAAGTTTGTGTAAAATTCCAGAATTCATACAGCTAATATAGTGGTTCAAAATAATCACACATAAAACACAATTCCAATTATAATCTGTAAACTCTGCTTAGCCTGGTTTCAATAGAAGAGCAACAGATACTCAAATCTGACCAATAAGGAGAACAAGACATCCTCACTGCTTCCCTTTCCTGCTTTATTTCCTCAGCATAGTAACTAATTTCAACTAACTACCTTCTCATTCTTGGCATTACACGTATCTGTGGTTATTGGTTTGGAAACCTAACACTTTTCTATTCATCTTTAGCGAAAAGCACTCTATATATGAACATTTAGAATTTCTTTATCTGCCTGAGCAGGTGGCAGAGATAGGGAATTTATTTTGTAAGTTAAAAACTAAAACAACAGTGTTGTTTCTCCCCATCCCCAGTGAATCCAGGTGATTCTTCAAAACAAGATAAGTGTTTAACTATAGTTTAAATACAAATTTTATAAGTATCAGCCATGACTACTGAAGCAGTGCATCTCCATCTGTATTATTTCCTTCCTATGCTTTAATACTCAATGTTAATTTTATTAAACGAAATGGCCATGTCATATAACATAACCAGTATTTTTGGTTAAATAACATGGATTGTCTGAAACAAACCAGCATGCACTGATTACTATATGAAATTGCTCAAGGCAGTGTCTAGCAACAAAAAGTTAATATGTGCTAAACGGTTACTCTTTTCTGTTTAGAGAATATGAGACAAAACAAGGACTTTAAGGTCTTGACTCAATACTGATGACAGTGATAAAAACTACTAAGAAATGCCTGATAGAATCATCTTGACAGGCAATTCATATGTAACATTCCAGTTAATCTGCTTTGATGAGATACAATGGAAGAGACAGCTCTAAATCACTTGGGAAAACGCTGTCAAATAGCAGAGAAAGCAGCTTTGTTTCAGTGCTCTACAAGGAGCCATTATTGATTAGAGCACAAGAAGGCGTCATTCTTGTACACAAACTAAGAGATGTAGTTATTTGTGTCAATTAACTCTTATTCAATGTTCGTATTGATTGGCAAGGTCTCAACACTAGTCATTGCCATCAATATGCTATTTACAGTAGAGGTAGTCAGAAGACACAGATAACCTGCTGGATGCAGTAATATAGATCGGTTGACGCAGTACTGTCACTGGATTGGATGACTAGTCAAGATTTCACAACCAGTAACCTTTTGATACAATACCTGTCCTACAGCACTTGTGCAACTGTTTTAAAAAAGCCATTTTAGGAAGATCAGACTAAAGCACGCAACCTACAGCTGTGAAGCCTTAAATAATCAGGAGCAGTGAAAGGGCAATCACTTTCAAAAACAAGCTGTGTGTCAACACCAAGGCGTCTGAAGACTAAAGCTTTCAAAAAACAGTCAAGTGCAAGGCCCCCACTAAAAATGGTTCACTAATTCGTTGTCTTATCTTTAGCCAAAGCTGCTACTTCAAAACAATCTGTGAGGGAGGGGAGAAAAACGTCAGTACAATTATATCTTTTAAACATATGTTGTGGGGAAAAAACCTAGCAGCAATGTTTTAAAAGTAGAAGTTTAAGCCTATGATTTGGGTTTGCAGAGTTCTAATTTTCTGTTAAAAAGTATGACAAAAAGTCCTACAAGTTTTAAAGAGAGAAACTGCAGCAAATTTGCTTAGGTCAAGTAGGGCTAGATGACTAGGTGCTGAAAGCCAGAGAATGCCCCCAAGATCCCATAAGATTCAAACTGGTCATTCTGGTAGTTTGGTTGGTGTCAAACCCCACACAGTACTGAAGCAGGTTTGCTTCATACAGCACAGCCTACAATAGAAGGGGAAAAGCAGTATTAAATCCAGCTGCAATATTTCCTCCATCCCTGTAGATGGAGATATGACCCGCAGAGCTGCATTAGCAGCATGTGAAGGCATATAAACCTGTTCGGCGAACAGAATCAGAGTAGCACAAGGATGACAGGTGAAGGAAAAAACAACAACCTAGGAATCAAAAATAAAAGGTAAAGAGAGAAAATATAAATCTTGCCTCCCCTCAGTCATTGACAGGAGCACAGCATGTAAAAAGAGATGTTACTTATTTGTACAGTAACTTGCATTCTTTGAGATGTTTTGTCCCTACAGATACTCCACTTCAGGTGTCAATGCATGCCTATGTGTCTCAGATTAGAGATTTTTGGTAGTGTCCACGTGACCTGCGCAGGCATTCTGTAGACCAGTGGACATGCTGGCTGACGCTTCCTGCGGTTCCCATTGGCCGGGAACTGTGAACTACGGCCACTGGGAATTGCAGAGGGTTATGCCTGCGGACAGTCAACGTCCGCAAAATGTCTCACGGCCCGCAATCAGCTTACCCTGATGGGCTGCATGTGGCCCGCGGGCTGCAGGTTGCCCACCACTGCTGTACACCCTTGTTCTGATCTGAGGGCATATAAGGCAGGGTGGACCCACCGCTGCTCCAGTTCCTTCTCCACCATGAAATCTGGCCTAATGCTGGGACTCCAAAGAAGAGAAGGAGGGTGTAGCACCCGTAGGGACAAAACATCTTGAAGAACTCAAGTTATTATATGAGTAAGTAACTTCTCCTTCTTCTTTGAGAAATTGCCCCTATTAGCGCTCCATTTCAGGTGACTTTTGTAGTGTCCAGGCTACGGGGGATGGCGCTGCGAAGTCCTATTTAGCCCAGATTGGAGAACAGCCATCCCAAAAGCTGCATCAGACTTAGAAACATACACTTTGGTTTTCACTATTTCCTGGAGAAAAATCGGTAAATCCATACATTTTAAAAAAAGTAAATATTCGGGTTTTAGCAATTTCCATCAAATTTTGGGTGAGCCAGCACCTGGCTCCGCCCTTGAAGAGTCCCTGCTGCTGCGAGACGAGAAGGGTGTTGGGTCCCAGCAGCTGAGACCACACAACCACTGCAGTGACAGGCCCACAGGGAGCAGAAGTCTGCACCCCCTGAGTACTGTCCCTGGTATTTGGGCCTTTCAATGCAGCCCGTTTCCCCTGCCAGACAGTCCCGTCCTGACCTCAGCTCTTCAGCTCCTGCACTGTGAAGAGGAAGGGAGCCAGGTTCTGGCAGCTGAGATTGTTTGACCGCTGCAGTGACAGGGCGCGGAAAGCTGCACCCTTTGGGTACTGCTGCCCATAACTACTGCTGTCCTTTGTTTTCAGGATTTACCAATTTTCACTTTTAAAAATTTTGGAATAAAAATATTGATAAATTCCCAGGAAATTTTAAAATAAAACCTGAAAATGTAAGGCCTTAACTGTGGTGTAGTACTGGTAAAAGGTGTGAATAGATGATCAGGTGACAGCTTTACAGATGCCTTTGATGGGACATTCTTGAGCAAAGCCATAGAGGTAGACTGTGTCCGAGTGGAGTGGGCAGTCACTCTTGAGGGAGGATGCACGGTCGAGAGTTTGCAGCATGACAAAATGCACCCAGTGACCAATATGGATAGCCTTTGGGTAGAAACAGGGGTTCTTTTCTTTCTGTCTACAAAGGCGACAAAGAGTCTAGAAGAGGCTTTGCCTAGTTCTTTCTAGGCAGAATACTAGTGCCCTCCTAATGTTCAGAGTGTGTAGACTAGCTTCCACCCTAGAGTTGTGCAATTTAGGGTAAAAGATGGATAACTGAATGTACTGGTTAACGTGGATGTATGAGGTGGTCTTTTCATAACTTTAATTACTCACATTTGGAGGATGAAGTGAAATTTGAGAGGCATTAAAACATGAACCCCTTTACACTGCTGAATAACCTCTATACGCTGGAAGCAGTTTATTGGAGTATGTTTAGCTGTGTAAATTTAAAGCATATTAAAAAAAATCAACCACAATAGGGGAAGGTTGCGCACACTGAATAAGAGACACTGGTACTTTCAGTAAAATTTAGTTATAGTTAACATATGTTTTTCTTTTTTCACAAAAATGTAAAAACTATAGATTCTCTGGGGAAAATACGAATTCCAAGTTTTTCCATGGCAAACCAATTTCTAGGATCCATGCTCATGACTCTCAACCAATATATCAAAACAGCTGCTTGGTGAAGGTTGACAGCTAGATGACCAGAGAGATGAAGCTAGATGGTCTTTTCTTTTGGAACCAAGATCTTTTCTTAGGTGGCGCTGTGGCCCTGTGATATGTTTGAAACTGGATGGGGCAGGACCTTTGGAGGTCTGTGGTCTGCTGTACCTGCTTTTGCTTGCAGAATAATAGATTCCTAAGTACTGAAGATTTGCTCTGGAATTCTGGAGTGGAGGGATTTATTCATGGTGTCAACAAACAGCTTGGTGGCCTCGAACAGACGATCCTCCATTGTGCTCTGGACCTTCCTCGGATAACAGAGGGCTGTAACCAGGATGAATGGCTGTCATAAGGTTTGGGGTGCAATCCAGAACAGTAAGGGGTTGTGTCACCTGTTACCCTGTAATCCCAAGCGCATCACAATGTTTTGATACTGTAGCTCCCAGCCTGTGATATTCAGTCAGCAACAAGCATGCACATCAGACCCTGGAGTGTTTGGGTGCTATGCAGCCAGCCTGGTTCAGCAGTTCTGATCCCAGCGGCCTGTCTACAGCCCCAGAGCTCCACTCTGGCTTCCACCAGCCTTGGTTACAATCAGCAAAGTGATCCCAACATACTCCTAGTCCCAAATTTCCCCCAAACCATGTGCAAGTGAAAACATGCATCTAAAAGTCTAAAACTAGCAAGGTACAGCCTTTGTTCAAGATGTTTTTTCTTGCCAATCTGCACCTCTTCCAGAGGGATTTGCAGACTCAGTTATTCTTTTCATGAAGTCTTGCGGTTGAAGTCAACTGCACAGGAAATTGGGAAAGCAGCATTACAGCCCCATATGGAGAAGAAGAGGATTTATCAGTGGGTGGTGTAGCTTCCCAATCAGCACTCAGTTCTTGTTCCTCAAAGGGTTCCTCCTAACTAGAGGACAAGTGAAGAGGGTACTGAGAAACAGGTAGCTCTCTCTCCTCATGGTCCTATTGAGAAGTTGTGCTCTATAGGACTGGTCTCCTCACATGTGGCCCAGGGATTCCAGAAGAGCCCTTGAGGTGGGGTATAGGAGAAAGGTGGTGGACAGTCGTACCAAGAGGGCTGTTGAGGGGCTTGCATGTGCCTGGGTCCTGGTAAAACTCTTTCAGAATAGACTTCTGTGGAGGGAGATCTGAACGAGCAGGTGGTGAAACCCTGAGATTTCTGGAGTCAAAAGAGGAGTCTTCCCCTCTACTGAAGGCAGGAGCTGATCTCATTGGTACCAGAGAGTGCTCTGGAGAAGTGGTTTTCTTCGGTACCATTTGTAGGGGAGACCTGGGCTCCTCAGAGACTAGGAGATTTTTCAGGAACAGGAATCTGCTCGGTACAGGAGAGGCAGGACACTGGAAAGCTAAGTCTGCTGTAGCTGAAGCCACTAGTACTGAAGATGGCAAAGGATCGTGATCAGAATGCTCCTGGTGTTTGTGCCCTGCTGGAGGGGTAGGGACTGGGGCAGCTGGTGCCAGTACCCATCTTTTGAGGTGGCAGAGTTCTTTTGCCTAGCTGGTTCCAAACCAGGTACTTCCATCGGTACCAGGTAGGGCTGAGTATCAAGAAACTTTTCAGTGCAAGTACCACTAGAAGTCTTTTAGTTGGTGCAGGAAGTACAGTACAGGAGGCTCTAGAAGCCTTGACTGTACCTGAGATGGGACATGAGATCTCATTGTAGATTTCTGAGGCAAAGTACCCCCTTTCTTCAATGCCCCTCTATCAGTGGACTTAGGTCTCTTCTTTTTTGAGCTAGTCTCTGGAGCTGCCCCATGGTTCTTACCCAGCAGAGAGAGAGCCGTAGAAGTTGAAGGAGAGCTTTGCTTGGCTGACCCTGATACACTTAGTTAGGGCTATTGGTGGGTTCTAGTTGGAGGAAGGTTGCACAGAATGCACCATGGGAAGCAGCTTAAGTTTAGCCTCCCTCAGCTTCCTGGGTCTGCTTTCAAATCTGATGAAGATCTTGCATGTTGACACGATGTGTGTCGCTCCCAGACAGTGGAGATAGCTGGAATGACTTGCTGAGGGGAAAAAGACCTTCTCACATCTGGCAGGTTTTAGAACCCTGACTGTGAAAAAGAAGGTGGGGGGAATGAAAAGACCACACAAAAAGCGTGCAAGGTAAGTAAAAAACAATACAAATTTACGGATAAGCTGAAGAAAGTTAGCTAGGACTAGAGGTCCATGCTAATTCACAGATATCACAGCGCCTCATGCTGTGGGCAGTTGAGAAGTAACTGGAGCAGTGGCAGGTCCAGTTTGCCTTATACGCCCTCGGATTGGAGCACAAGAATGTACAACACACAGACATGGACCACGCAGACACTCCTACCAAAAGTTTCTGATCAGAGGCACACAGGTATATGCACACCTGACGCGGAGTACCCACAGAAACAATTACTCAAAGAAGAAAAAGCTAATTCTGACATGGGAAGTTTCAGGAGCAATAAAGAAGCCCAAACTTCAGGTAACAATTGGGTTAAACAAAAAACACAAGAAAAGGCAAATGCACGCAGGAGGTCGTATTTCTTTTAGCATCAAAACGCCAATCATCTATAGTTTTACTTTGGTACATTTTCTCATTAAATTAATGTCAGCTCCTGCCTGAGCGATTCATCATTGATCAGATTCCCCTCTGGCAAGAATAGTGTAATGGCCTGATCCTTGCCTCTAACATGAATAGGACACAAGTGGGAGACAAGATTCAAGCACCTCCACAGTGCTTTTGGGCCAAAACTTGGCTCTGAGACCCAACAATCTAGAATTTTCAGAAAAGAAGTTCTTTTTCAGTACAAGGGCTCGCTCACCCCAGGGATAGAACATACTGCCTCCCAGTGCTCCGAGAGGCAGGTGGTCACCTTGAAAGGAAACTTATAGATGAAGTGCCAAGAACATAGGAATTGCCATACTGAATCAGATCTAGTACACTATCTCAGAATGTGGCCAGCATCAGATGTTTCAGATTAAGGTGCAAGAAAACTGCAATAGGCAGTTATCGAATAACATGCCCTAGGAAATGTTTATTCCTAACTTCCATTAAGGACTGGTTTAGTGCATAAGTAATTAAATCCAAATTCCTGCTTTTTTGTCCATACTATAACAACTCTGGATATTCTGGTTATCTGTATAAAGTGTCCAATCAGTTTTTAAAAATACTGCTAAGCTCTTATCTTCTGTGGTATCTTGGGACAAGGAGTTCTATGGGCCGATTGTGCATTGGGTGAAAAAGTATTTATTTTGATCAGTTTTATCAGTAGTTGGTCCAATAAAAGATATTACCTCACCTGCCTTATGTCTCTAATTTACTCATTTAGTAATTTAACATAGATTTCTATGTAAATACCTAATTTTCTCTTGGTCTTTAACAAAGTGCCCTGGCAGACTGAAGAGTGGACATCTCAGTTTTTGTAACAAAAGCTTATAGGCACTGAGGGACTTTGCTTGGGAAGAACTATAACCATTCTGAAATGTCTCCAGAGATCTCTTCAGAGCGCTTCCCAGCAGTGGTGATTGAATAAAATGCTGCCCAAAAGAGGCTGAACGGCAAGTGTTCCTTTAAAAACCAATGGAGCTGAAAATTGCTGTTGCTCAGTTCACCACATTCTCTTTTACCCTTTAACTAAACTCTCCCACATTATGACCATGTATTTTATCCCCTATGATGGGCCTTCAACGATTTTTCACCCTGAAGTCCTTCCAGTACAGGAAGCAGAAAAGAGAACTTGTTTGTCAGAGGTGCCCACTCATTATTTTATTCAGCATTTCAACCCCATTTACATAGTAAGTGGTACTTAAGGCCCTGAATCTTCCAACTACTTCAGCAAATGGTTTAACTGTCCCTTGTGAGTATTCAAACCGAAATCAATGAGACTACTCATGTGAGTAAAGTTAAGCCTGGGCACATAAGCATTTGCAAGATTGGAGATCTATGCATAAATGACCACTGCTTTTATCCTCAGGTCCATGAGGCAGTATTTGCCACCAGCTTCTGCTACAGCAGAAGTCCAGGTACAGATGGAGAAAAGGCCCAACAAATTGTTCCTTCTTGCTAGGAGCAGTATGAAGGAAAAATAAATGTAGGTTTAGTTGAATTGATTCTACGGATAACTGAAGTGGAGAATTTGGCCCCACACTATGCATCTTGTATTTTGTAATCTTGTTCTCAGCATCAATGAAGTGAATTCAAAATATTTACTTTATTTAGGTTCCTAAAGCACCTACTCATTGCTCTAGGTGCTA
Organism: Caretta caretta; assembly: GCF_965140235.1. Taxonomy (NCBI): domain Eukaryota; kingdom Metazoa; phylum Chordata; order Testudines; family Cheloniidae; genus Caretta; species Caretta caretta. The sequence continues at coordinate 75,614,771 of NC_134213.1, forward strand.
CAATAAATTCAATATGTAGAAAAAAAATTCCAAAACTGCAATTAAACGCAAACCAACTGCTAAGGAAAGAGTTCATCTAAGATCCTCCACATTAGAAGAACTCCCAATTAGCTACGAATGGCCTTCAACTCACCCCTTATCCAAAAGTGTTGCAAAAAGGTCTCAACATTAATTGACTCAAAAGACAACTCAAGCATCATCAGATACAATTAATAAGAAAGATTTTGTTCTATTTTGTTTCAGCACTAAAGGTTGGAATATTGTTAAGGCGCTGTTTCATATATTTAGGAGGAGTTTAAAAAAAAAAAAAGGTGAAACATAACAGTGAGAGTCCTCAGGCAGGTTGCAATTCAGATCATATTTACAATAAATTGGCAATAAAAGTTCAATTGGGCTATTGCGCAACAGGTCCTAACAAATAATAATGAAGATGGTAAAATCTGTATGTCAAAATCTTAATAATAGGGAGCCAAATTTAACTAACATGTCCAAATTGCTTTCAGGTATGCTTTTGAAAGAAGTCTGTTTTGGTGCTGACACACTACTGTTTTGGTGCTGCGACACTACTGTTACAAAGGCCCATGGTGGGAGTATGCCAGAATTCATACTAGTTTCAGCAATCCAGAGAACTCAATCAGGCTGAGGGGACTATTATGAATTTAGCATTACAGACTGACTAAAAATCCTACATTTCTGTAAACCCAGGTCATTCATGTATGTGGGGTATACTTCTCCAACTCTAGCATATATGACAGAAGCTCTTCCCTAACCCTTTACATATTTTTGGCATAGTTGTTAGGAGAAAGTGTGGAGTTAATCAGGATTTATTTTAAAAAACAGCAATTATAGTAATTAAATTTTTAAAAAATCATGCGTGCCACCTCCATCAGCATAAAAAAATGTTTTCTGTCTTTACAAGTCCCTGCTACAGCTCTTTAGTCTAACCTGGTCTTTGAAGATGTTAGCCAAATTAAGGGTTCAAGTGGAACTGACATTCTACTCATTAAAATATAAATGCCACAAGAAAAGTGTTTTTAAAAATTCTTGGGTTGCACCGAATGGCCAAGAGCAAAAACAGCAACACCTAAAGTCAATGTCCTGAAACATGGCTAGGCCACTCATAATTAGCAATTGCTATCACTCCATCTTCTTGTTGGTACTCAAGGGTATGGAGTTTGTGTTGTGTAGTGAAGAGGAACGGGCTGCTGACCTGCAGAGTGGGTAGGTGTTTAGAAAAGTTACCACCACTCTCTTTGTCTGTGCTGCCACCTTCCTCAGTGCTCCTGGGACCTAGGTTCACTGAGGCCATAGGGAGAGATTAAAGATCACTGGCTTCCTGTGGTGAGGAACTAACATGGTTCTTAGCTGTTCTCTATCCTTCCCCTTGCAATCAGGAGTAGAGTGGGCCAAGCTTGACCTTCCTCTCTGCTCAGGGAGTTGACAGCAACCATCATTAATCACACCCCATAGCCCCATTTAGCCCAGCTGCAGGGTGCACTGAGGAAGTGACCGATCTCAAAAGCCCATGCTTAATAGGAGATGACAGGGAAGTAGTATCTTTAAAGGACTCATCAGCATCCTCCTGAGACCACTGGCCTAGTTCTTAAAAATATATAAAATACTCATAGTGACCTGAGCACAGTCAGTGGAGCAGGGGATGGGGCTGCCTTGTTAGTCCACAGGGAACATGATGTTACCTACACTGACCTACTACTGAAGCAGGGCAAATCTTCACTGGGATTCCTTTGATCCTAATTCATTTGCGTCTACATTAGATGTTATTTACTCAATCAGGAAAAATTACCTGAAAGTTTTGACAAGATTTTTCAGTTCCATGTAAACGTCACCTAGTGTAATCTGAAGAGGGCCCAAAACTGCAGGCAATCTGGAAGCAAAAGGATATTAGGTTATTTTCTTTCTTTCTATACCCAACCATTTGCTCTTCAGCAAAGGTTATCCAAAGCTCACTGGAATCACTAGAAAGACTTATATTGACTTCTTTGAGCTTTAGATTGGGCATATAGTTTACACTTCAGATTCACTCATTAGAGAAGACATTGCTGCAATATCACTGCGTTTTAAAGTAGCTATTGTAGAAGAGCATAATAGAATACAACTTTTGATATACTTGCTTCTTAGCAAGTTATGTTATTAATTAGCTACCAATGTCAGTTATGCCAAGGCATTCTTACAGAAGCAATTAGGTTTACAATATGGAAGACTGGAATTTTAACTGTCAAAACTATTTCAAATTTGCAATATTTAGATTTCTTTGGCAGTGAAATAATTTAATTTTCTTAATTAAGTCTCCAAGTGGAGGATATAACACACCTAGAACATATCTATTTAAGTGAGAAATGGCATTTGTACTCCCCTTAAAAGTTTGCACCCAGCTCATAGCTGTTTAATTGATTTAGTTGTTAAGTGAGTAATGTTCCTACCCTCATAATTTTATTTGGGTTCAAAAGTAGTCGTCAGAGGAAACTACACAACCGAGTTATAGAACATTACATAGGTATATATATAGGTATAGTAGGAGCTGAGAGCCCATGTCACACACACATACAGAGCACAAAGACGGTACAAATCAAATTCATCCTAGAAGTAAAAGAAGGTTCAGCATAAGTGACAGATGTGATAAATTTATGAGAGAATGAGAACATGACTTTATAATACACCTCTACCCCGTGTAACAAAGTTCCTCCTCTACCTTGGTGGGTCTTGCACTTATTGGCGGATTTGCTCGCCTTAGAGCTTCACGGCAGCCCTCAGTTTGGCCATTTTCATGAACCCACAGTCCAGGTCAACTCCTCCTGTGTCTGACCAGAATTGGGAGGTTTGGGGGGAACCCGGGCCTACCTTCTACTCCGGGTTCCAGCTGTCTAGAGTGCCTCCTGGAACAGCTGTGGGACAGCTACAACTCCCTAGGCTACTTCCCCATGGCCTCCTCCCAACACCTTCTTTATCCTCACCATAGGACCTTCTTCCTCGTTGCTGATAATGCTTGTACTCCTCAGTCCTCCAACAGTCCACGTTCTCACTCTCAGCTCCTAGCGCCTCTTGCTCCCAGCTCCTCACACATGCGCCACAAGCTGAAGTGAGCTCCTTTTTAAACGCAGGTGCCCTGATTAGCCTGCCTTCATTGATTCTAGCAGCTTCTTAATTGGCTGCAAGTGTTCTAATCAGCCTGTCTTAATTGTTTCCAGAAGGTTCCTTTGATTGTTCTGGAACCTTCCCTGTTACCTTACCCAGGGAAAAGGGACCTACTTAACCTGGGACTAATATATCTGCCTTCTATCACTCTTCTGTAGCCATCTGGCCCGATCCTGTCACACCCGATATAACACGAATTCGGATATAACGCGGTAAAGTGGCGCTCTGATGGATCAAAGAAAGTTCGATATAGGTTTCACCTATAACACGGTAAGATATTCTGGCTCCTCAGGACAGCATTATATTGGGGCAGAGGTGTATAATAATACTATTTCAAACCATGTTCTTGGTAGCTGTGATAACATTCACTCTGGCAGAAATACTGGCAAGTTTTCTTAGGATCTCTGTTTAATAATAATCAATTTTGTTACAACACAGTTCTGAAAAGAAATGCTAATAGAACTTTAAATAAAAGGGGGGGGGGAAGGGGATCATGCCAAGGTAGCCTAGGCAACACAGACAAGCCATAGCCATTTAAAAATAATAATGTTTTAGACTAAGTTGTTATTCATGGTCCTTCAACTGTTTCTTGTCTGCACTGTGGGTTAGCACTGGTTTAGCCATTGCTGGTTTAGCCATTTTTAGTGCCACATGCTTTTTTCTTTAGTGCACAAAGGCCCTATCTACAATGAGAAGGGAACAGTGTTTGGAAACTTTTAAAATTCAGTTTAGACAGGCTTTAATGTAGTTTGGCCGCCTACACCTAATTGAGGCAGGGACAAAGCATGGGGGGAAAAAAAAAAATCACACGAGCCTCATCACATCAGCCATCTGTATAAGAAACCGATTCAGTGAGAACTTTGCTGGAACTATTTAACAGTTTTCAAAACTATGCTTTCTTCTGTGTATATGTGGCCTTATCTGTTTAGTGACAATATGCTTGATACTGTACAAGACGTAATGATACTTTTCCTGCCCCAAACAGTTCCGTTTATAATTTCGAGCAAAAATTTTCCAGTCCAACTTTAAAGTTAGTGTGTTAACGTTATTCGCAATACTTCATATTTTAAAGTCTATCAGAAAACTCTTTTAAACAAGGAAAAGAAGTTAGTTTTCCATCTAGACAACAAGATCATTTTGACTTCTTGAAAGCACTTATCCCTTATTTAAGATCCATGCATATTTACAGTAACAAACATTAAAATCCATCAAATACATATACTGCAGTGGAATGTATTCCATAGTTATATACACTAACTCCTCCCACAATTCTGTGACAACTTCCTCTCCGCTCTGCGGGGGGAGGATAATGAGCTTTACAACATGAGCAGAAGCTTACCAAACATGGGCTCTGACACACCAAAGAAAGGGGCAAGTTCCTCTTGTAAGATGTCCTGCCAGCAGGCCCTTCCTTTATGATCCAGGAGGTTGACAGATTGAGCACGTCCACTAACAACAACTACAGCTGTATCACACACAAAGAGACAATACCTCAAGCGACTAAATCCCAGCTCATTAAAGAATTTATGGTTTTATGTTATATTTTAATTTCTGGATGGAATTTAATAGGCAGCAAATGGAGATTGCAGAGCACTTGTGTAATGTGCTCAATATACGTGGCACTGATTAATGAGAGGGCAGTCACATTCTGAGCTAATTTGGGTTGGAGACTTAATTTAGTCATAAGCACTCAAAGAGAAAGAAGGGATACTTACGCTTTCCTCAATTTTTCAAGTACAATCTGCTTTCGAATCTGCATTTGGGCATGAGAATCTACGAGTGGGAGGATGGGATCACCCTGCTGGTCATCCTATAATACAATACAAAAACAATAATGAAAACATGGTAGACATTTGAATTGTAAAGTCAATTTTTTGAATTTTTTAAAGTCAATACATGAAAGCAATATTGTGGCCAATTATGGATTGTCTTCCGCATGGTTAAATGTTACTGTTTCTGAACAGAAAAAAATGACACAAGTGCAATAAGTATTTACATATATGAAAGGAAAGAATATTAAAAACCTAAAGGCTAGATTTTAGAAATAGTGATCTGGCTTCAGGATAGTGGAAGTTGGAGTTGAACAGGACTGGTTAGGAACTGTATGAGCTCCTGAAGGACTGAACTGTTATTTAAATTGGGCCTTAATTACAATTTGCTTATTTGTTGGGATTCCCACGTCAAGCCAGTCCTACCTATATTACTAATCTATTTTTTCCCTTTCTTCAGAAGCCATTATGGAGGATGTCTTATAAAAACTAATGACAACTTTTCAGGGGGAGTCTTATGTGATACTGCCTGAGCCCAGATAACCTCTTCTTTCATTTTAAGCACACTACAGTTACTTTATTTAATAAAAAGAAGCATTTGCAAAATTACTCCTTCTCATATTGACAACTTCCTAAAACTCAAAGAAACCCAGAACTACATACACCAACACAAAATGTGTAGCTGAGTCTAATCAGCCAGAGTACTGTCTCCATACGATGGAGACGGAAGGAACTGGATGCTTAGAGATAGCCTACTGGTCTTGGAAGAGGTGAAACCTCATACAGTTTTGCATCTCTTCGTGTCTATAAATCCTCCTACCAGCAGACAGACAGGAAGAGATGCAAAGCTCTGTGACATGATGACTTAATGCCTAGAAAGTGAAAAAGTTCCCAAAGCTCTATGATTCCTTGCAATTTTTGAAATCTGAAAGACTAGGAAGTCTCTGTGATTCCAAGGGAAGCAGTCACTCCAGTACTCTCTGAGCAGGGATGTTGGTTGTGTTTGGCCCTCGTGCAGAAGCCCTAGAGGCTGGGTGGAAGAAAAGACTCCTTCCATCCTGTCTTTCCTCTATGCATCTGCACAATGGCCAGATAGCATTAATTTAACCTTTAACATTCTTACATTAGTTCAGCTTAGCAATGCTTCCTTTCTGTGCTTTATACCAAGTTAAAGCACACTAAAAGAGCTGATTAGTCCATGACATTCTATAGCTTAACAAGCTGTTGAAACTGAACATGAGAATTCATTACATTAGCTAGCCAAAACCTAGGTAATTGCTCAGGACCTGACCATCCTTAATTATTATTACTAGCTGAAAGCCATTCTGCTGCACAGGTGTAAATTGTGAAGTCATGTGCCTCTATTTACCAGTACATATGACAACAGACTGCAAATCCCAGTGATGACTGGGACTGGTGATACTGTAGAGAAAAAGAGCTCTCAGCCATGCTTGTAGCTGTTTCCATTGCTTCACACTAATGAGCCTAGGAGGTTAAATTCATAACTCTGCTAGACACTAAAAACCATGGATTCAGCGGAGACACTGGATTTATGGCTTATTACATCAATCTGTAACACACAAACCCCTGCTTTTTGTCCTATGACTGAAGAGGTTTTAATGGGCCACTCTACCTTGAATGATCCTTCAGGATATGTGCTAACTACCTATGCCAAATGATCTGTTCCACCTTGGAATTAATTGTGACCCTTGAAGTACCTTTCCCAGACCTGAAGAAGAGCTCTGTGTGGCTAAAAGCTTGTCTCTCACACCAACAGAAGTTGGTCCAATAAAAGATATTACCTCACCCATCTTGTCTCTCTAATCACATGGTCTCAGACATTCTAGCTTCAGAGTGACATACAGAAGGTGACAATGCTGAAATTTTACTATTAGATTATCATCAACATTTATATTGTGGTAGTACCTAAAGGCCATATAGGTCAGTGCCCTGTAGTAAGATGAGGTCCTGAAACATAAACCCTGGTATCAGAGGCCCGGTACAAGGCCTAAGGCCTGAACTAAAGTAAAGGTCAAGATTTTGTTGACATAAAGCAAAGTTAAACTGTGAGCAAGAGGCAGGTCCTGCTCAGAGTCTGGAAAGGAGAGGGCTGATGTTGCACCTATACACATACCTAAAAGGTATTAAGCAGTAGTAAGATAAACATGTGCCAGGATGGTACCAGAACATTCCGGTACCAGGGTGGATAAAAATCAACGATTTAAAAAAAAAAAAAAAATTAGATTTTTTTGACAAAATGCTTTTTGAGGAAAAAAAAACCTATCTAAAGATAAAGATACATTATAGCTCAAAGAGATCTTATCATGGAATAGGGACTATAAATTCTAATTCTATAGTATGAGACGATATATTCGTGTAATGTTTAAGAAAAGTTTTGTAAATGAGTTCCAATAGTTCATGGATTAGGGACCCAATCTTATGGGGATCCACAGGCTTCTGTATAGATTATTTAGGTTAATCTTTCTATCTACCCAATGGGACTCAGTGCTCAGTTTAGAAGATACCATCAGAGATGCTTAGTTTTGCAGTTCTCAAACTATGGATTTGTGTCTCCAGAGGTAACATGCTTGTTAACAACAAAAATGTTTTTAAATGAATAAATAATATATAGAGGTGAGAAATAACAGACCTCAACTCTATTGTCCCTCCGCAAATTTGTGTACACAGAGTCAATCCCTTACCTCTCTCTAAAAGTGCAAAGTTTCAAAAAGTTCAATGAATAGAAGATTGTTGGGGGTGGAACAGATCTGGACAAGAAGAAGTCTGAGATAAATGTGAGAATCGAGGGACATATGCTTGTTTTGTTAAAATATTGTACGTTTGCTGTTGAAGAAAAAAATCCAGAATACTTAACGTTGTTTTAGTTAAATAAAACAATTTAAATGTCTGTCTGGTGACGTTCTCCTCCTAATACACCGGGGTGGCTAACCTGTGGCTCCGGAGCCGCATGTGGCTCTTCAGAGGTTAATATGCGGCTCCTTGCATTGGCGATGACTGCGAGGCTGGAGCTACAGATGCTAACTTTCCCATGTGCTGTGGGGTGCTCACTGCTCAACCCGCTGCTCTGTCCCAGGTCCTGCCACCACTCCACCCCTTCCCCTTCCCCCAAACCTGCCATGCCCTCGCTCCTCCCCACCAGAGCCTCCTGTGCACTGCAAAACAGCTGACTGCGGTGGGCGGGAGGCGTAGGGAGGGAGAGGAAGGTGCTGATTGGCAGGGCTGCCGATGCACAGGAGGCACTTGGGGCTGGAGGGGAGGAGCGGATGGGAGGCTGCTGACATATTACTGTGGCTCTTTGGCAATGTACACTGCTAAATTCTGGCTCCTTCTCAGGCTCAGGTTGGCCACCCCTGTAATACAGCATGGCAAGAAAATCCTCCAAATATTAATGATTAACCTGTTGAATTGGAGATAGTTCACCTCCCAGTGACTTCATAAATATCTGCTTCAATTACTTTTGGTCAATGAAATAACCATACTAGTATTCATTTTTTGATATAGCTGCAAAACTAATCTGAAAAGTTTTCAAAATAAATCACTTTAAAAATGTATAGTGTGTACCTTCTAAAAATGAAACTTACACCTATCTCTGAGTTGTGAAGAATATGCACTAAGGTTATAACAACCAACAAGAATGCACTTTTATGTAGAAAACCATGATTAAATAGAGTCTTCTTGACTAGTGATTTAAATCAAATTGATTTAAATCATGATTTAAATCAACTCCACCCTGTCCAGTACTAAAACATTCCACACAGAACATGCTGACCCAGCCTAAAGATAGGGTAAAAAGGATAATATGATGGATAGTTGTTTTGTTCGAACCAACATGTACAAGGTGAGAAGCAGCACCCTAACACTTAGAGGTGTTGTACCTTAATACTTCAGGAGTGATGTGTAACTTGTTTGTACCTGTGTATAAGAATGCACCCCTGAGGGGCTGTCTTTGTCTGGCCTAGAGGGCAGTGGAGTATCCAGACACTGACTGAGCTGATCCATTGTCAGGGGGCACATATTCGTAGTACGTCCTGTAGGGTCTGCGGGAAACTATTACTGTGCTTCGTTTGACAATAAACCTTATCGGACTCTGTGGTCATTGGGGGTTCTCTTGGGGTCTGCTGTGTCAGCTATCTGCAGAGCTGGGGCAGCACACAGAGGGAACACACACATGCAGCCGACTGTTATCATAATTGAACAGAGCAGAGCACCACGCCGGTGACATCTCATGACATGCCCCATTGAATTAAGCACTGTATAAACATACAGAACTAAACAGTCCAGTTTTTCAAGATACTTACTTTAACATTGCTAGGATGCTCCGCTCCTTCCACCTGTGTTGTTGCTTCTTCAGCCAAGAGACATTTTCCTTTATAGAATTCCTTTACTCTTAGTCCTAATAGTTCTGTTTCTTCTTTTAGCTTTTCATAGCTAGGCAAAGGTTTAACCGTTGCATCTGTGCCCCCAAAAGGCAAAGACTGGTTCAAACTGTTTTTAGATTCCTTTGTAGCAGCAGCAGCGTCATTAAGGTCATCTGCTGTTTTTAAGTCATCCTCATCAAGTTCTTCTTTCTCACAGTTAACAGCTGATGTGTGTTCTGGTAAGTGTACAGTAGCATAGCTGGAACCACAGAGAAACTTGAAAGTTTCTTCAGTCCTCCATTCAATAAAAGTCTGCTTAAGCACATCTAAGACATTACGTGTAGCAGTAAGGGAATCAACTGGTGCATTCAATTCAGGTTTGATATGCTGCTTTGATTTAGCAAGTATTTTTTTCAGTTGTTCTGCCCCCTTTTTGCTTACACCTAGCAAAACTACTTGTGAACCATTACACCTACTTTCACAGTTTTCTGGATTTTTTAAGTTTTCTGACATAATAGTGTCTGAAGAAATGCCAGTAACAGAACAAGAACTCTTTTTTTCCTGGTTATCTAATTTGCACTCACTTAATTGTTCAGTGATATTTATCACTCTATGGTCTCTATCTCTATGCGTGGAGTTTTTATTCTGAACAGGCTTCTTTTTGAGTATACTTTTTTTGTGCAATGGTTGCACCAGACTGGTTGCATTTGATCGATTTCCTGGTAGAATAGAGGAAACAAATTCTTGTTCAGTATCACTGCTGCTGTCATTGTATGTGCCATGGGAACCAGAGTCACACTGGCTTGCTGATGGTTTAGGATTTTCAATATCTGAGACTTTAATGACTTCATGATGCAGTTTTACTTCTTCCCCAGACTGGCCACTGTAACAGAAGAAATAGACTATCATTAAAATACAGGACAGACTTCAGTTATAGTAGCATTTGCAAACTAGATGATTTTGAATAGCATAGATTTTAAGAATGAACAAATAATTTTGTTCTAGCAAAGGTGTATTATTTTATTTAACATTAAGAATTAGACCCTTACTAAGGGATCTAAATACGATTTGTTTTCTAAGAAAATTTTTTCAAATTTAAAGAGTTTTAGTGTTTAGTAATCAGGATGACGACTGCAGACACCATACAGCAGACATCTTATGTTGCAAATGAGGGGTAGAGAGAAAAAGAAAAAATATATATATTTGCTTTGACAAAATTTAGAAGAAAAAAGAGCATAAGGTCAGACTTATGCTGCCAGATTTTACCACCTGAAAAATCTAGAGTGAACACCAGCAGCTTAAGCCACATTTTTCCATTATATGAATAAAATACAGTATACTGATTAAAAACAAGTGGATAATAGATTACTTGTTTTTGCAGGAGTATGCGTGTTTGCCCCCTAATGGCCAAATGCTGTAGAGGAAAACATGAAAAAAAAATCACAATTTACAGAACTGACAAAGAGGGGGAAGTAAATAAAGAGTGGTAGGACTTATATTTTGCAGACATAAATGTTTTATATTAAGACTCACAGAAGCTTTCAACACATATAATTGGTACCATTTAGTTTATAAAGCATCGATGGTACAAAATATGCAGAGTACAAACACGGCGTTTGTGTCAGGTTTCAACAGCTTCAATTAAGAGTTACAGGCTACGAGCAGCTGTACACTAAATCATACAGATCAAATACTCTTTTTAGCATCACAAAGGAAAAAGCTAAACAAGGCAAATATCCTTTATGTGGTCTGCAACACTGGTACATTATATATTGCAGCAAAACAGGAAATCAAAGGCTTCCCTTTTCAACTGTGAATACATTAAATGTAAGAATCATTGATTCAGCTGTACCTTTGCCCCTCCTTCAGCAGTTCTATGTCTGGTGGTCTGCCAAAAAGATAAAAAGATGAAGGATTTAATAAACAGGAATTTCAAAGGTGACACAGTAACAGATATTTTTGAAACATCTTTTTGGAACAAGAAAAGGAGTACTTGTGGCACCTTAGAGACTAACAAATTTTTGGAACAGTTTTCGAATAACTGATACTGAAAAATGAACAACTGGAGCTTTTATATACAGCCTTAGGACTGAACCCTGCAAACATTTATTCTTCTGAACAGTCCCACAGAACTCAGAGGGCTACATACACACACGAACAACTACTCATGTAAGTGTTTGCAGGAACCTATCATGAGCAATTTTGAATAGGATTTCCATAATCATGATTCGGGGAAGTTTTTATGATACCCCCCCCTCCTCCCCAAACCTCATTTTTAAACCATCTTATATTCTAAGTAGGGCTGTCAAGTGATTAAAAAAATTAATTGCAATTAATCACACTGTTAAACAATGATAAAATACCATTTATTTAAATATTTTTGGGTGTTTTCTACATTTTCAAATATATTGATTTCAATTACAACACAGAATACAAAGTGTACAGTGCTCACTTTATTTTTGATTCCAGATATTTGCACTGTAAAAGAAAGAAATAGTATTTTTCAATTCACCTAATATAAGTACTGTAGTGCAATCTCTTTATCTTGAAAGTTGAACTTACAAATGTAGAATTATGGACAAAAAAAACCTTCATTCAAAAATAAAACAATGTAAAACTTTACAGCCTACAAGTCCACTCAGTCCTACTTCTGGTTCGGCCAATCACTCAGACAAACAAGTTTGTTTACATTTGCAGAAGATAACGCTGCCTGCTTCTTAATTGCAATGTCACTTGAAAGTGAGAACAGGAGTTTGCATGGCACTATTGGAGCTAGTGTTGCAAGATATTTACATCCTGGACACACTAAAGATTCATATGCCCCTTCATGCTTCAACTACCATTCCAGGGGATATGCGTCCATGCTGATAACAGGTTCTGCTTGATAACCATCCAAAGCGGTGTAGACCAACACATGTTCATTTTCATCATCATGAGTCACATGCCACCAGCACAAGGTTGATTTTGTTTTTTGGTGGATTGGGTTCTGCAGTTTCCGCATCAGAGTGTTGATCTTTTAAGACTTCTGAAAGCATGCTCCATACCTCGTCCCTCTCAGATTTTAGAAGGCACTTCAGATTCTTAAATCTTGGGTCAAGTGCTGTAGCTATCTTTAGAAATTTCACATTGATGTCTTCTTCGCATTTTGTCAAATTTGCAGTGAAAGTATTCTTAAAACGAACAATGTGCTGGGTCATCATCCGAGACCGCTATGACATGAAATATATAGCAGAATGCGGGTAAAATAGAGCAGGAGACATACAATTCTCCCCCAAGGAGTTCAGTCACAAATTTAATTAATGAATTTTTTTTTAATAAGCATCATCAGCATGGAAGCATGTACTCTGGAAGTATAGCTGAAGTGTGAGGAGGCATATGAATCTTTAGCGCATCTGGCACATAAATATCTTGCAACACCAGCTACAACAGTGCCATTTGAATGCCTGTTCTCACTTTCAGGTGACATTGTAATTAAGAAGTGGGCAGCATTATCTCCCGTAAATGTATACAAATTTATTTCTCTTAACGACTGGCTGTACATGAAGTAGGACTGAGTGGACTCGCAGGCTCTAAAGTTTTACATTGTTTTGTTTTTGAGTGCAGTTATGTAACAAAATCTACATTTGTAAGTTGCACTTTCATGATAAAGAAACTACACTAAAGTACTTGTATGAGATGAACTGAAAAATACTATTTCTTCTGTTTATCATTTTTACAGTGCAAATATTTGTAATAAAAAATTATATAAAGCGAACACCATACACTTTGTATTCTGTGTTGTAACTGAAATAGATATACGTGAAACTGTAGAAAATCAAAAATATTTCATAAATTTCAGTTGGTATTCTATTGTTTAACAGTGTGATTATTTGCTATTAATTTTTTAAATCGTGATTAATTATTTGGAGTTAATCGCGTGACTTAACTGCAATTAATTGACAGCCCTAATTCTAACCAACTGCTGATTTAAAATGAAGTTTAGCAGTCAATATATCCAGCATATTTAGAAACACATTTTTGTTATAAACCAAAAGGAAAATGTAATACTGCTTTTAGAAAGACACCCTGACAATTCTTGCCCATTTAAGAAGTGTTCAATGGATCTTCTCCCCACCAAAAATGTCTATTGGGACTTAAAATTAGCTTGCTTTTTTATTTGTCTGCAGCACCAACAGCGCTCTACAAGAATGGCTCTCAATCTTTCCAGACTACAGTACCCCTTTCAGGAGTGAGTCTGATTTGTCTTGTGTACCCCCAAGGTTCACCTCACTTAAAAACTACTTGCTTACAAAATCAGAACTAAAAATACAAAAGTGTCTCAGCATTCTATTACTGAAAAATTGTTTACTTTCTCATTTTCCCCATATAACTATAAAATAAATCAACTGGAATATAAATATTGCACTTACATTTCAGTGTATAGTATATAGAGCAGTATAAACAAGTCATTGTCTGTATGAAATTTTAATTTGTACTGACTTCACTCATGCTTTTTATGTAGCCTGTTGTAAAACTAGGTAAATGTCTACATGAGTTAATGTACCCCCCTGGAAGACTTTTGCGTACCCCCAGGGTACACAAACCCCTGGTTGAGAACCACTGCTTTGGATATTTATTTTTAAAATTGTTTCTAGCTTCTATGGCTGCAAGGAAACCTTCTAAACATGAACCAAAAGAAAACCAATGCAGTGCTGTCTTCTTCAGTCCACAGAAACAATAGCTCTGATGGATGTGAACTGTCCCATTCATCTCAGTGTTTTAAGTCTGAAATCTCAAGATGAGAATATAACATGTCAAAAATACTATTTATATTGCAGTATCATGCAAAATTCTCCATTTGCAGGTTTTCAATGAGATAACTTTATTCTTTGCTCTTGAAAGGGTTTCAGAGATAGTCTTTACAGATTTACATCTAATTATTATTTTTATATAACATCAACGGAGTGCTAGTAATGACAGACAGGCCCAGTCCTGAAGAGCTTATAGTCTAGGAAATTCTTAGCAAACCTTGTCAGTCTCAAAATTTAGTTTTAGCTTTTTTCCTCATTGTGAACTAGAGGTAAATACAGGAGATTCTGGAAACCAGTATCTTAGAGAATATTTTTGAGCAAGTTAGATAAACTTGTATGACCTTTCTCCAGGCAGGTGTTTGTACAGTGAAATGGTGACATCCAGTGGTTTGGTTGGTTAATTTCAAGTACTTATTTCCCTACTTACCCAGGTAGTCAATTTACCAAGAGAAATGACAAAATTACACCCTTCCAAAATGCATGTTGCCTTTTCCTCCATATCTATTGTTTAAAAGAATGGAAACTAGGATTTTGCCCAAGATGTAGTACTGCTTTTTGTTGTAGTCCTATATTCTGTTTTCTGATGCATATTTTTAAGGCCTGACTTCAAATCCAGTATCAGTGCTATGTTAAGATTAGAACAACTCTTGTAATAGGATAAAATGAATTAATCCTATCCTTAGTATATTTTATAAAAATGCCTATTCCAAATTTAAGAAGGACTTTTTGAAGTTAATAGGAATAGTAGTTTCTCAGGACCTCTCCAGATCAGACCCTGAACAATTTTGTTAACTGGTATCTATATTGCCAATCATGTCAATACAGTAAAATTACCATCTTGATTATATATACAACTTTTATAACACACACCTCATTAGCCTTTTATAGTTTTAGATTTTCTTCAGTTTCAGTATAATCTAGTTGTACACCTAGTTGTATTGTACCTGAACTCACAGAGAATAAACAAAAAGAACACTTGATCAAATTACCTTTCTTCTTCTCGCATCCACACTGGACTTTTGGGAATCTGAGCTTCAAAATATTTAGATGCTCTGTAACAAAAATTGCTGCAAAAACACTGGAAAAATATGATATTAAAGCATATTTATTTTGGTTTAAATGTATAAACTTCATTATTAAGAACATAGATATTCAGATTTTTAAAGAGCCTATCACCAGTAAGGGCTTCTACTAAACTAAAACAAATGCCTTGCAAAATTATCCATCATACAAAAAACCTCAAAACAAAAACATGCGCCCCCACAGAAGCCCTTGCAACCTTATAGGTCTTCTCCTTGCACTTTTATTATGTATTAAGCATCAGCATTGTCATTGGTAATACACAAACAGAGAAGTCAGACCTCTACAAAACAGAGGAAAGCATGATCCTTGCCTCAAAGAACTTACTGCACAGTTTACAGACACGCACTACAATTCACATGCAAAAGTGGCTTTTTATTTGTAATCTGGGCAGTGTTGAACTTCGAATGAGCAGTTGGCTATCGATGTTGGGCTAAATCCAGCACTCTTTATAGAAATAAAAGGCATGCTATCTAAAAGAGAACTGACAATTCACAACTCTGGGAAGAACAAATGCTGGATTTGTGGATCTCATCATCTGCTCTGTATCTCAAAACATGAAGCTCAAAGCATGCACAATATAAGATTATACCTGCAATTCCTGCCACTTTATTTTCCACAACACTTCCCCATCCCCATAAAGGTATAAGATTGAGGAATTAAATAAAATACTGAAGATTTTAAAAGGTAGATGGAAGAACAGTTTAAGCAGTGAACGGACCTTGTTCTATAAGGTGGTTAGTGCCTTCTGCTGTAGTAGGCAGAGGGCCTGAAACATAAGCCCTTGTATCAAAGGCTTGGTATGAGGCCTGAGCTAAAGTAATGGTTAAAACTTGCTAATATAAAGCAAAGTTAAATTGTGAGCAAGAGGCAGTCCCTGCTCACAGAATCTGGCAAGAACATGGCTGATATTGCAAAAGCACACATTCCTAAGTAGTGCTAAGCATACAAATATATAAGCAAACAAATTCCAGAAAAATGGTACCAAATAGGGTTGCCAAGTTTCTACTTACATAAAATCTATCACCCCTGCCCCGCCACACCCTTCCTCTGAGGTCCAGCCCCTTCTCCAAGGTCCTACCCCTGCTCACTCCATCCCTCCCTCCCTGTCCCTCACTCTCCCCACCATCACTCACTCATTCATTTTCACCGGGCTGGCTCAGGGGGTTGGGTTTCGGGAAGGGGTGAGGGCTCTGGCTGGGGGTGCGGGCTCCGGGGTGGGGCAGGGACGTGGACGGGGGGGGGGGGCCTGCGGTCTCTGGCTGAGGGTACAGACTCTGGGCTGGGGGTGAGGGGTTTAGGGCGTAGGAGGGAGCTCAAGGCTGAGACTGAGGGGTTTGAAAGGCGGGAAGGGGGTCAGGGCGTGGGTGGGAGGGTGAGAGCTCCAGCTGGGGGTGCGGCCTCTGGGGTGGGGCTAAGGGGTTTGGGGTGCAGGAGGGTGCTCCAGGCTGAAACTGAGGTTCGGAGGGGGATCAGGACTGGGGCAGGCTGTTGTGGCGCAGGAGGTGGTCAGGGGTGCAGGCTCCAGATGGTGCTTGCCTCAAGCAGCTCCCGCAAGCAGTGGCATCTCCCCTCTCCGGCTCCTACGTGGAGGCGTGGCCAGGTGAGTCTGCTCACTGCCCCGTCTGCAGGTGCTGCCCCTGCAGCTCCCATTGGCCGCGGTTCCTGGCCAATGGGAGCTGCAGAGCCAGCGCTTGGGGTGTGGACAGCACGTGGAGCTCACTGGCTGCCCCTATGTGTAGGGGCCAGGAGGGGACATGCCGTTGCTTCCGGGAGCTGCGCAGAGCCACGGCAGGCAGGGAACCTGCCTTAGCCCCACTGTGCTGCCGACCGGACTTTTAACAGCCTGGTCAGCGGTGCTGATCGAAGCTGCCAGGGTCCCTTTTCGACCAGGCGTTCCAGTCGAAAACCGTATATCTGACAACTGTAGTACCAGAACACCTCAATACCAAACACATTCCCCAAAGATAACAGGAACGCACTGACCCATCCTAAAGATAAGGTCAGGATGACAGCATGATGGATAGAGATGTTTTGATTGAACCAACATGCATAAGGTAATGGGTGGCACCTAAATCCATCAGAGGGTGGCACCCAAATCGTCAGTGGTAATACGTAACTTGTTTGTATCTGTGCATAAAAATGTATCTCAGAGGGAGGGAGTGTCTTTGGCTGGCCTAGGGGATAATGGAAAGTCCCGCCATTAAGTGAGCTAGTCCACTGCAATGGGCATATATGTGTTAGTGTACCTGTAAACATTGATCCAGGACATTAGGAACATGCTTCGTTAACAATAAATCTGACCAAGCGCCTTCGCTACGAACTGAGTCTGTGGTTTTATTGGGCAGTTTAAGTGGAGCCTGCTGTATGGGCTATCTGGCCAGAGTCAGTACAGCACGCAGAAAGAACATACACACGCAGCCAAACATCTGACCACACCTGTAAGATGCAGCTCACCAGATTAATAAATGATCTGGAAAAAAGGGTGAACGGTGAGGTGGCAAAATTTGCAGATGATACAAAATTACTCCAGATAGTTAAGTCCAAAGCAGACTGCAAAGAGTTACAAAGGGAATCTCACTAAACTGGGTGACTGGACATCAAAATGGCTAATAAACTCTATGTTGATAAATGCAAAATAATGCACATTGGAAAGCATAATCCCAACTATACATACAAAATTACAGGGTTTAAAAAAGACGTTACTACTCAAGAAAGATCTTGGAATCATTGTGGATAATTGTCTGAAAACATCAACTCAATGTGAAGCAGCAGTCAAAAAAGCTAACAGAGTGTTAGGAACAATTCGGAAAGGAACAGACAATAAAACAGAAAATATCATAATATATATGATAGAAATAAAACAGAAAATATCATAATGCTACTATATATATATATCCAGCGTATGCCCACACCTTGAATACTGTGTGCAGTTCTGGTCACCCCATCTCAAAAAGATGTTAGAATTGGAAAAGGTACAGAGAAGAGCAACAAAAATGATTAGGGATATGCAACAGCTTCCATGCAAGGAGAGCTTAAAAAGACTGGGACTGTCCATCTGAGAAAAAGAAACAACTAAGGGGGATATGACAGAGGTCTATAAAATCATGAATGGTGTGGAGAAAGTGAATAAGGAAGTGTTATTTACCCCTTCACATAACACAAGAACAAGGAGTCACCCAATGCAATTAATGGGCAGCAGGTTTAAAACAAACAAAAAGAAGTATTTCCTCACGCAATGCAGACAATCTGAGGAACTCATTGCCATGGGATACTGTGAAGGCCAAAATTATCACTAGTTTCAAAAAAGCATTAGATAAGTTCATGGAGAATAGGACTGTCAGTGGCTATTAGCCACGATGATCAGGGGCACAACCCCATGCTCCAGGTTTCTTTAAACCTCCAACTGCCAGAAGCTGGGAGTGGATGACGGGATGGATCATTTGAAATTGCCCTGTTTTATTCATTCCCTCTGAAACATCTGGTACGGCCCAGTCAGAAGACATGATACAGGGCTAGACGGATCACTGCTCTGACCCAGTATGGCCATTATTTATGGAGAGAAAAGAGAGAAAAATCTCAGATCATATGATAGGCTGGCAGTGCTATTCTGCATAGATCCTGCTGGGAAATGCCAAGGGATGCCTTTGATTCACTACTGCAAACAGCTTATTAACTCTCTGCCTAATATAAGGGAGCAGTTGCCTAGAAATACAGTCTAAGTTAAAGAGTAATCAAAAAAGAACACTAGGAGTAGTCAAGCTGTGGGAGGGCTTAGGATGGAATCTGTGCTATGCTGTTGTTAGTTTCTTTGTCAATAAAAATCAAACTCTATGATGGGGATGAACTTTGACGCTATGAAAACTATGTAATCTTTGATTTGGAGGAGGCTGAGAAAGCCACCTGTTCACAAATTTATCTGCAATATATCAGTATTGTCAGATTTGACTTAACATGTAAATAAGATCTTTCTGTTGGATTGCAACTGTCTGCACTGTGTTCCTTTTAAATATAAGCACAATATAGCATTTTCCTTTAAAAGGTAGGCAGCATCTAGAGACAGAGAGATCTATTTTATACTCTACAGGTTTGTAAAAATCTATTTTGCTAATAACAAAATGTATATTGGTGATTAAACAAGGTTTGGTAAGAAAGCTGTCGCAAAAATAAATGTAGGAGACTTAAGACAAAATTAGATATATGTTAGAGGAAGACTTGAAACCTTACCTTTCTTTCTGTAATATCATAAACTTTGTTTGTTTTTGTTGAAACTCTGTACTTCTGTGTTGGCACCTAAAAAGTGACACACCTACCAGTGAGACCAGGATTATAACTTCAGACCAATCTTTCGTTTTAAACCACATGTTAAAAATTACTGTTACAAATTAGGTGACTGGAATATGTAAGCCAATGAGATTACCTGCAAGAGTAACATTACTCATGTGTAACTTGTATGGAGATCTGCAGGAGGCCTCTGTGCTAGCTGTGAGTCCCCCACTCTAACCCTACATTGGTGAGGCTCCTATGAAGCTGTCCTACAAGGCAAGCACTCTGACCACCACAGAGATGGCTCCACAGAGCAGATAAGATAGTAGCATAGGTAAATCTCTGTGAGGCCAGAGGAAGGACCATGTAAGAGATTTCCTCCCTTCTAACACACAAACCTGACCCAGTAGAGAGCTCTTTGCCGAGAGTTAGGAAGGGGGACAATAGTGCTAAAGGTGTTTCACACTCCCCATCCTCCACTCTGGATGAAGGTATTGGATGACACACTCTGGTCATCTGTCATCAGTTTAATTGAAGTATTTCAAAGATGTAACAGAAATTGCATCCCTCAACCCCCCCACAAAATAGACTTTCTTGTATGTTATAAAGCATGAATTGGAGGTAATGATTAGATGCAGTGTCTAAATTTATGAAAGGTTTCAGAGTAACAGCCGTGTTAGTCTGTATTCGCAAAAAGAAAAGGAGTACTTGTGGCACCTCAGAGACTAACCAATTTATTTGAGCATGAGCTTTCGTGAGCTACAGCTCACTTCATCGGATGCATACCGTGGAAACTGCAGCAGACTTAATATACACACAGAGAATATGAAACAATACCTCCTCCCACCCCACTGTCCTGCTGGTAATAGCTTATCTAAAGTGATCATCAGGTTGGGCCATTTCCAGCACAAATCCAGGTTTTCTCACCCTCCACCCCCCCAACACAAATTCAGAGATTGAAGTGTTCTCCGACTGGTTTATGATATATGCCATCATGTGCCAGCAATGCCCCTCTGCCATTTACATTGGTCAAACTGGACAGTATCTACGTAAAAGAATAAATGGACACAAATCAGATGTCAAGAATTATAACATTCATAAACCAGTCGGAGAACACTTCAATCTCTCTGGTCACGCAATCACAGACATGAAGGTCGCTATCTTAAAACAAAAAAACTTCAAATCCAGACTCCAGCGAGAAACTGCTGAATTGGAATTCATTTGCAAATTGGATACTATTAATTTAGGCTTAAATAGAGACTGGGAGTGGCTAAGTCATTATGCAAGGTAGCCTATTTCCCCTTGTTTTTTCCTACCCCCCGCCCCAGATGTTCTGGTTTAACTTGGATTTAAACTTGGAGAGTGGTCAGTTTGGATGAGCTATTACCAGCAGAAGAGTGAGTTTGTGTGTGTATGGGGGTGGGGGTGTGTGTGAGAAAACCTGGATTTGTGCTGGAAATGGCCCACCTTGATTATGATGCACATTGTAGGGAGAGTGGTCACTTTGGATGAGCTATTACCAGCAGGATAGTGAGTTTGTGTGTGTGGTTTTTGGGAGGGGGGTGAGAGAACCTGGATTTGTGCAGGAAATGGCCCAACTTGATTATCATGCACATTGTGTAAAGAGTTGTCACTTTGGATGGGCTATCACCAGCAGGAGAGTGAATTTGTGTGGGGGGGTGAAGGGTGAGAAAACCTGGATTTGTGCTGGAAATGGCCCAACCTGATGATCACTTTAGATAAGCTATTACCAGCAGGACAGTGGGGTGGGAGGAGGTATTGTTTCATATTCTCTGTGTGTATATTAAGTCTGCTGCAGTTTCCACGGTATGCATCCGATGAAGTGAGCTGTAGCTCACGAAAGCTCATGCTCAAATAAATTGGTTAGTCTCTAAGGTGCCACAAGTACTCCTTTTCTTTTTGTAAATTTATGAAATTAGCAATATCCTTTTACATTTGATCTAGAAAATCTTGTGCTAAATAATGCTTTTATCCCATGGAAATAAGAGTCTTAGAAATATGTAAGACACAGATCTTTCACTTTAATGTAAGCAGAACATAGATTTTCTCTTTTCCTGACCATATTTGCCATACTGGAATTACTAAATTGATACTACTGTCATTAGACTTCAATTGTGCAACAGGAGCTAGTCCTATTTTTTATTGTGCTGTGAGATTAATAGATAGATTAAACTCCAGAAACAAGTAGATCATGTCAAAGGCCAAATACCAATATCATGGAAATTTACTTAAAGTGTCAAATTTAGGGATTGAGAGTATTGTTACTTTTAAAATCTAGGAAGTGTTGTTTCCTACTTGTAATAGAAACATTAAACGGATTTAACTAGTTACCTACTATACTGCAGCTAGCATGACAACACAGTTTAAGTCAACTGTACTTCAGGCTCTGAAGTTTCATTTATGCTTCCTGTGGGCCTATGCAGACAGATCTATACCTCTGCAATGGCTCTGAGTCCCCAATAACCCCACATAGTGAGGCTCCTATGAAGCCAACCTATCCAACAGTGACAAAGAGTTCTAAAATGTATCCATGGGGATATATTGTCTTTAAACATTATAAGCCTCTTTCCCCATGGAGATATGTGCTTTCACAGAAAAGAAAACACTGGATGGGAAATAAACTTTTCCTGTTGCACAGCTGGAGTCATGAATCCATAATGTTTAATCCATATTATTCTTTGTCAGTTTACAAAGATGACAAAGGATTCAGTCATGCAGTAGTCATAGCCAAAAGAGCAAATTCAATCTTTCCCTTTAGAGAGATTTTTGGTGGGGAGCAACAGGACCTTCACCTGGGAGTAACACAGAATGATTCCTGATCATATGATTAGAATGACAAAGAGAGAATGGAAAAGATAAAGAAAGGCTCAAGAGCTCTTAACATCAAAATATTAATTAAAAAGAAACTTACATTTTCTAGCCTATTTTGACACAAGGGATAGCCACAGAGTTTGATGATAAAACGCTCCTCCACAGCATCCTTATAGTGAGATGGGGTAATAAAATTTCCCTAAAATCATTAGAAAATAGTTATCAACAGACTTATTTTAAAAGTATTCACTGTATCATAACTCTCAAAACTCAGAAGTACATGAATGCTTAAGTTTGTTCACTACAAAAATTAGTAAAACCACTACTATTTAAAAAGCAGAAGTTAAAAGATAAAAATGGTAATAGAGTGAGCACACACAGTAAGATGAGAGCAAGTGTATAGACAGTACTATTAAAAACATCTTATATTTTTATTTAGATAATTTTGTGAAAAAGTTATTTCTGCAGTTTCCCCCATAAATGGCTAATATTTCCACAGTGTATATAGCTTAACTGACACTTTTTACATGGTACACATTATAAATCTAGTGACACTTTTCATGCTTTTACATTTATATTATTGTTTAAGTGATGAACACTGAGTCAAATAACTGTGCTTATGGCCCTGGGCACAATTTGAAGAAACGGTACACCCAACATATGGATGTTTTTGGTAAGTTTGTCCTGCTAAATAATTTTCAAGAGTACCCAAGTCATGGTACATACTTAGCCAAAAATTTTCAGCACCAAGTAGAAGGGAACTTGTTTTATATAAGCTGAACTCAGATTCAACCACAAAAATGTTTGCCCAGATCTACTTAACATATACATGAGATAAAATATAATAGATCATTTGTCAGGTATCTTCACAAGAGTGTTTCAGTTTAACGCTTGCAACATAATATATTCCCCTTGGGCCAGATTCTACAATCCTTACATCATGTTGAATAATAGTATCTGTGATCTGGATCATATCTCATATATATATATGTATACACATATATATGCGCATTAAGAGCAGGCCCTCTGCACATGGCTCTCTCTCCTACCGTGTGCAGAGGAGGCTCAGCCACATATTAAGTTCTGCAGGGCCAACTGGGAGTAGTCAGAAAAGATATACAACCTGGAGCTGTATTGTCTTTTCTGCATAACCTCACCTAGAACAACCACAACATGGGTAGTCCTTCCATTGTTCTAAAAAGCTATGGTGCCAGGGAAGTCATATGGGTCAAAGGATGGTACCATGGGGCCTTTCTCTAAAGCCCCTTCCCACAGAGGAGATGATCTGATCCTAACTTTTTACACCACACTCGTCAATCTGGAATCCATGAGCCACTAAAGGCAGTGGGACTACTCACCTAGAGTAAGCAATACTCATCATGAGTAGGGCTGGCTAAGCCAAGCTTTTAAAAACAAGACATATATATTTTCACAGTGGAAATATTAAAAGCAAGAACAGAGGGTACATTAGCACTGAAAGAGACACTGGATGATTGAATGGTTATTACCCAAACAAATCTGTTACAAGAATTAAAAAGAACTTTAAAAACATAAGAACGGCAATACTGGGTCAGACCAAAGGTCCATCTAGCTCAGTATCCTGTCTTCCGACAGTGACCAATGCCAAGTGCTTCAGGAGGAATGAACAGAACAAGTAACCATCAAGTGATCCATCCCGTCGGCCATTCCCAGCTTCTGGCAAACGGGCTAGGGACACAAATTAGTGTAAGACCTTGTAAAAGAAACACATACACAATTCACAAGGAACTCTTCTGTAATATCTTCCTCCAATAGCTGTTCAACAACATGCAGAGCTTTTTTCTCATATTCAATCTTCTTTCTAATAGCAGCCTCAAGTGCTGCTTTCCTACAATAGAGTAAATATTGAATTACATAGACAGCACTTTACCATACACAATTCTCTCAAACATATCTTTTGTCTCTCTCCTATATGAAGTGTAGCATTTTAATGATCTGGTATGCATTTTGCTACGGTAACCTCAGCAATGTATTCCACTTAGACTAGAACTTTGTAGCAACCAGGAACCATCAAGTGAGTTTTCCAAACTTGGTTTGGCATTCCGCCAAGTTCTTGGAGAAGTATCCAGGGCTTCTCCCACAGGCAGCCTGAACAATCTTTATTGGAGAAAACAGTTCATTTGGGAAGTAAACACATCATTGTAACAAGATTAATACGTAACTGAGCCAGTGCCAAAGTAAATAGTAAATGAAGCACAGCATCCAGAAGTCAGGACTGTAAGAAAAGCAGCATGTAAATGTTTTCTCACATGTACTCTGGTTAGTGGGCGACATTTTTCTTTTAAGAACAAAAACCTTCATGCCCTCAGGTGGAACAGCTGGGGACTGGGACCGGGACCCAGAGCAGGAGGAAGTCTGGGACTGCAATGGGACTGGCTGGGCAAGAAGATTGGGACTGGGATGAAGAGCCTAGGAAGGTAATGAAAAGAACTCAGACAGAGACAGGTTGGAAGGAAAAGGTGTGCATATAATAACTCAAGACAAATCTGCGGAGTTGTTTAAATCATCTTACAGTGCTGAATAGCAGACAAACTTGCTAAATATTACTAGAATGGTAAGTATCTTCTATACACAGTCATTGAAATTTCTGAAAAAGCAAAAAGACATTCTGTAAAGAGGTGAGAACTCTAAAGTAAACAATTATTATTACTATATAACATTAGCTAGGCATCATACCTTTGTGCTGCATCTTCATTTTTCAAAATACTTGACTGTTTATTTCCTAGTAATAAAATAATATATAAATCAATGTAACTTTTAACTTTCAAAATAACAAAACATCCATTTGTGGCTCATACGTTTCCATACATAAAGTAGCCTCAGGGAAGAAATATTTGCACACAAGCCAAACCATAAGCAACTGCTTGGAAACCTGTGCTTCTGGGGTTTCTAAATAGATAGCTGCAGCAGTTTTTAGTTAAATATTCAGCAGCAAGACCAAATAATAAGTTGGCACACTATCTACTGGCAAACTACAGGACAGGGAAGAATAAATCATTTTAGTCCTGTACATTGTTCAAAAAAACAAGTAAAGGGGATACTATTAACTGGGGATGGTGGTGTCACATTTCTTCCTGAAGATTTTGTAACAACTGTATTTCCTAGGGCACGGGTGGCCAACCTGAGCCTGAGAAGGAGCCAGAATTTACCAATGTACATTGCCAAAGAGTCACAGTAATACGTCAGCAGCTCCCCATCTCCCGCCCGCCGGTCAGCACCTCTCCCCCTCCCAATCAGCTGTTTCGTGGCATGCAGGAGGCTCTGGAGGGGAGGAGGGAGGGCACAGCAGGCTCAGGGGAGGGCGCAGGAAGGGGTGGAGTGAGGGCAGGGCCTGTGGCAGAGCCAGGGGTTGAGCAGTGAGCACCCCCGGCACATTGGAAAGTTGGCGCCTGTAGCTCCAGCCCCGGAGTTGGTGCCTAGACAAGGAGCCACAGATTAACTTCTGAAGAGCTGCATGTGGCCACCCCGTCCTATGGATTCTTCCGTAACATTTCCCACCATTGTAATTCCAGTGGCAACAGCAACTGCGGAAATGCCAATGTAGACAAGGCACTGGCTGCCACTGTTTTCTCTGCCCCCTGATGTTGGTTGAATCTGCTCTGAACAGGTGAAATAATATGACCCCTGATTCTGCAACAGGCGCCACGTGCACTACACCCATGTGGAACATTGCTGACTTTAACAGGGGTTTGACCTACATTAGCTCCTCTTCCCCAACCAATTGGTAGCACAAGTGGCAGAAGGTGTAGGAAATTTTAGATACATTCTTAGTGTAGATGCAACCTAAGTTTCTTGTAACTAAAAAAAGTTTTAGAACCAAGCCCTGCAAAAGTCCCAACACCCCTCCAATATCTTTCTGCCTCCCCAGCTTGTCGTCTTTGTGCAGCTGACAGCATTTGACACAAAGCAATTTTACTGTTTCCCCTTAGCCAGCCACTCCCTTTTGAAAGGAAACTTCTATACAGAAAGAGAAGCAGAAAAGAATTATGTAAAAAAGGGGAGATTTTTGTTTTTTTAACACTTAACACTTTTTCAAAACATACCATTTAAATGGTGCTTGATCAGAAAATAGGCTTGTTTTATTTGATTAGTTTCAAACAACTTAGGTTGACACCATCCTTAATGATGCTGCACAACAGGGTCCTTACATGGAGGAAGCAAGTGAAAGTGAAAGTTGCAGCCAACAAGCCACATCCCTAAAGGAGCAATGCATGTCGTTCTCATGGATGCTGGTGCATGTGGCCTAATGCCAAGCGCCTTTACATCAACGTTGTCCAACATCCCCTCTTCCCTGGGATACAGACACCCCCTTTTGGCCAAGCTTCACTAACAATGAGATATGGTAATTTCCACCATGACCCATGATTCGTGCCCTACCAAATTCACGGTCCATTATGGTATATTTTATGGTCATAGGATTTTTAAAATCCTAAATTTCATGACTGCAAATATTTAAATCTGAAATGTCAGTGTTGTAATTGTAGGGGTCCTGACCCAAAAGAGGATTGTGAGGGGTTGCAAGGTTATTGTAGAGGTGTCGTGGTATTGTCACCCTTCCTTCTGCGCTGCGGGCGGCAGCGCTGCTTTCAGAATTGGGCATCTGGAAAGTGGTGGCTGCTGGCCAGGAGCCGAGCTCTGAAAGTAGTGCTGCCACCAGCAGCAGTGCAGAAGCAAGGATGGCATGGTACGGCATTGCCAGTCTTACTTCTGCGCTACTGCCGGCAGAGCTGGGCCCTTGGTCAGCAGCTGCCGCTCTCTGGCTGCCCAGCTCTGAAGGCAGCGCAAAAGTACGGGTGGGAATACCGCAAACCCCCTACAGTAATTTTGCAACCACCCCCCACAACCAGCCCCAGTTTGGGAAAGGCTAGTCTCCCCAGTGACATCTGTATAGTATAGGGTAAAATCATACAGAAGACCAAAAAGAAAAGGAGGACTTGTGGCACCTTAGAGACTAACAAATTTATTTGAGCATAAGCTTTTGTGAGCTACAGCTCACTTCATCGGACCAGATTTCATAAGGGAGATCAGATTCCACTGTCCGTGACGTGTTTTTCACAGATGTGAATTTGGTAGGGTCCTACCCAGGATATAGTTACAGGAGAACCCAGGGTTGTGAGTTCAAACCTTGAGGGGGCCATTTAGGGATCTGGGACAAAAATTGGGGATTGGTCCTGCTTTAAGCAGAGGGTTGGACTAGATGACCTCCTGAGGTCCCTTCCAACTCTGATATTCTATGATTCTAGAAGCTGAGAACGCCACAGCCAGGGCACACCACACCACTGGGCCAGGAGTGGGGATGGCCATGCCACAGGGCTGGGCTATGCCATAGGGCTGGGCCAGCCACAGAGCCCCCCCCCAGTGCTGGTGCTAATACTCTGGGAGCCCTAAACTGGAATATTTTTGCCCCCCTCAACACATACTAATAATGGGGGGGGGCGCTTGAGCTGCTTGGGGCCCTAAGCAATTGCTTAATCTGTTTATGCCAACCACTAACACCTCCCTCCCCCCAGGACGGCTTGGGTCAGTCCCCTGCGCGGAGCCGGGGAGGACGAGGCCACGAGCCCGGGAGGCGGCGGTGCGTGCGTGTGTGTGACTGTGCTGTACTAATCCTACCTGCGCGTCTCCGGCTGGACCTCGCCTTCGCACCGACCCGCAGCGGCGCCGCCGCCGCCATCATCGCCCGCCCGGCCTGACCTCTCACACCCGCCGCGGCGCCGTGGGAGGCGGAGCCTGAGACGCGGCTCACGGGGCTCGATCCAGCGCGGCCTCTTGCGGACGCACGCTAGGTAGGAGGCAGGCGCCGCGCAGTGCTTGCCGCCCCGGGGAGGGGGCTGGGGCGAAGGAGGCTTCGCGCTGCCGGGGGAAGCGGGCCCTGAGCCTTGCTGGGGAGGGGAGCGGAGCGGAGCGGAGCGGCTGCTGCTGCGGGCTTTAGCCCCCTGGCGGAGGGCTCCTTATTCCTCTCCCGGCACGTTCTGCTCATGGGGGGTACTGGGCCTGTCCCTCAAGCCAAGCCGAGCCGAGCCTCACCCGGGGCAGCTCCCCAGACGTGTCCCCTGGAGCTGGTTCAGAGGGGCCGGATGAGGAGACTCCCAACGACCCTCCCCGCCCGCCCCCCTGGTTGGAGGACTGGAGCTCGCAGGCCTGTTTACAGCCTCCGCCTCTGGCTGGAGGATTTTGCCGTGAGCCACCCAGACGGTCTCCTCTTTCTCTTCCTTCAGTGCGATGCCCCCGCAGCCCTGGCCTCTGGCGGGAACGGCGATCTGCTTATTGCTTTAAGAGACACCAGTTGCATTATTTTAGGCTAAGGGGTATTGAGCAGCGTCTGATGTGACGCAGTGCATGGGTTATAATCCCCCGTACTACTGTGCTGAACCTTGTCCAAGAGGATCCCATACAGCCCATCCTCCCCATACCCAAAGTGTGGCTAGCGGCGATGCGGATGCTGCAGTGTCAGTGTCCCAAAGTGTATGGAGGATGCTAGGTGCTTTCATCCTTTTTAGGCACTGACAGCCGTGTGGAATAAATTCCCTCACTGAGTCGCATTTTTCATTGATGTTCGGATTCTTTAAGTAACCCCCAGACTCCAGTGAAATTCCTTGTGTGTGTTTGGAGTTATCTATTTGGGGAGTGGAGTGGAAAGTTAAATAACTCAAATAGCTTTCAATTAAAAGTTCAGAACAGAGCCTGTACTAGACCTCTGTGTATTTGGAGATACAGGGGATGTGCCAGGGGGTGAAGGCCAAAACCATAACTAGATTAAAAAAAGAATGAAATAAATTCATAGAGAATAGGTCCATCAGTGGCTATTAACCAAGATGGTCAGGGATGCAATCCCATGCTCTGGGTGTCTCTAGTCTCTGACTGCTGTGAGAGTGGATGACAGGGGATGAATAATTGCCCTGTTCTGCTCATTTCCTCTTAAGCACTGGCATTGGCCACTGTTGGAAGACAGGATACTGGTTTAGATGGACCTTTGGTCTGACCCAGTATGACTGTTCTTATGGAGAGCATGCTGTGTCAAGTCTGAAATCAAAATAGGTGAAAAATATTATAAATGAGTGACGGGAGTTCATCAAGTATAGCTAATATGTAATTTTTCATAATGACTTAGATACCTGTCCAGCTCCCACTGAAATTAGGGGAAAGAATAAGATGATATTGACAACTGGATTAATCGCTTAGGCGCCAATTCTGCAATGAGCCCTGAGCCAGTATACCATTACAGCAGCACAGAGCTCAGCCCCATGATTTTGGCATTATTGATGTTGTGCCAAATAGGCCCCAATGATGGGCCCCAAATAGGGACTATACATTTGTTTTAAAACAAATTTAAAATAGTTCTGGGGAAATGTCACCATTGCTCTTGCAGTGTTGTGAACCAAAACACAACAGCACATGCTAGTGCAATGCAGAGATGCTGGATAGGGTTGCCAAGCCTCCAGGATTGGGCTGGAGTCTCCAGGAATTAAAGATTAAGCTTTAATTAAAGATTGTGGTGTGATGAGACCTCCAGGAATACGCGCAACCAAAATTGGAAACCCTAACGCTGGAACAGTTTTTATAGAGGGGGTGCTAAGAGGCACTGAACCCAACTGTAAACTCTGTATATAACGGAAACTGCTTCAAGACAGGGGGTGTGGCAGCACTCCTAATTCCAGCACTTATGGGGCAATGAGAACTGCAAAGTGAAACTGACAAGTCTAGGTTCAGTGTTGGCCCACAGTGAAATAAAATGTAAGTAGACTATCAATATAGTCTATCAAATTAGTCTATCGCATTTATTCTTTTAGTAATCTAAATACAATTTGGATGCTTTTAGTACAATTTGACTTAATAATGTTTGTTTTATGGACCAAATTAATGTAGTTGTTTAAATATATCATGTGAGATGGGTGAGGCCAAGATTTGAAATGGAATGCATGAGGACAGTATATAAAAATGTGTATGCAATTGTGCACCTGTGTATGTTGCATAAATATCAAGATTACATGTTTCGGATAGGTATTTAGGCACTAAACTAGCCATTTGCATGCAGAATCACTGGATGAGTGTACAGACACAGTGATTGCACGCCCAAATGTAGGCATAACAAATCCTCAGGCTTTTTTTTTTTTTTATTAAATAAAAATGTGAGATTTACAAGTATCCAGTAGGCATTAGGCAGCGATCCTCATTATGCAGAGATTTAAGCGTGTACTTAATTTTATGCATGTGAGTAGTCTTATTGCCTTCAATAGGAAGGATTTGAGCCAGTCTCCCTCTACAGGTGAAAGGCTAGCATAGCATATAGCTCATTGTGTCAGTCAGGCTCTCTTAAAATTTCATTAATAGGTTTAAAGATACCAACACCTAAATGACAAGATATTCCACTAGATAAAATTTAGCAGTGATGGAGCTTTGATTTTAATAAAAAATGTCTGGACAGTAAAAAGAAACAAACAATATCCTACATTCCAATCATAGAGCAAATAAACTAGAGAGAGTATATATGATAAAAGAAAAGGAGAACTTGTGGCACCTTAGAGACGAACCAATTTATTTGAGCATAAGCTTTTGTGAGCTACAGCTCACTTCATCGGATGCATACTGTGGAAAGTGTAGAAGATCTTTTTATACACACAAAGCATGAAAAAAATACCTCCCTCCACCCCACTCTCCTGCTGGTAATAGTTTATCTAAAGTGATCACTCTCCTTACAATGTGTATGATAATCAAGTTGGGCCATTTCCAGCACAAATCCAGGTTTTCTCACCCCCCCGCCCCACACACAAATCCACTCTCCTGCTGGTAATAGCTTATCTAAAGTGACCACTCTCCTTACAATGTGTATGATAATCAAGGTGGTCCATTTCCAGCACAAATCCAGGGTTTAACAAGAACGTCTGGAGGGGGAGGGGGAGGAAAAAACAAGGGGAATTAGGTTACCTTGCATAATGACTTAGCCACTCCCAGTCTCTATTCAAGCCTAAGTTAATTGTATCCAATTTGCAAATGAATTCCAATTCAACAGTTTCTGGCTGGAGTCTGGATTTGAAGTTTTTTTGTTGTAATATCGCAACTTTCATGTCTGTAATCGCGTGACCAGAGAGATTGAAGTGTTCTCCGACTGCTTTATGAATGTTATAATTCTTGACATCTGATTTGTGTCAGGGACACCATCACAGGGCCTAATAACATCACCCACACTATCAGAGGCTCGTTCACCTGCACATCCACCAATGTGATATATGCCATCATGTGCCAGCAATGCCCCTCTGCCATGTACATTGGGCAAACTGGACAGTCTCTACGTAAAAGAATAAATGGACACAAATCAGATATCAAGAATTATAACATTCATAAACCAGTCGGAGAACGCTTCAATCTCTCTGGTCACGCAATTACAGACATGAAAGTTGTGATATTACAACAAAAAAACTTCAAATCCAGACTCCAGCGAGAAACTGTTGAATTGGAATTCATTTGCAAATTGGATACTATTAACTTAGCCACTCCCAGTCTCTATTCAAGCCTAAGTCATTATGCAAGGTAACCTATTTCCCTTTGTTTTTTCCTCCCCCCCCCCCCCCACGACGTTCTTGTTAAACCCTGGACTTGTGCTGGAAATGGCCCACCTTGATTATCATACACATTGTAAGGAGAGTGGTCACTTTAGATAAGCTATTACCAGCAGGAGAGTGGGGTGGGAGGAGGTATTTTTTCATGCTTCGTATGTATATAAAAAGATCTTCTACACTTTCCACAGTATGCATCCGATGAAGTGAGCTGTAGCTCACAAAAGCTTATGCTCAAATAAATTAGTTAGTCTCTAAGGTGCCACAAGTACTCCTCTCCTTACAATGTGTATGATAATCAAAGTGGGCCATTTCCAGCACAAATCCAGGTTTTCTCCCCCCCCCCCCCCCACACACAAACCCACTCTCCTGTTGTAATAGCTTATCTAAAGTGATCACTCTCCTTACAATGTGTATGATAATCAAGGTGGGCCATTTCCAGCACAAATCCAGGGTTTAACAAGAATGTCTGAGGAACAGTGGGGGGAGGGGGGGCAGGGAGAAGGAATAAGCAAGGGGAAATAGGTTACTTTTTATAATGACTCAACCATTCCCAGTCTCTATTCAAGCCTAAATTAATTGTATCCAATTTGCAAATTAATTCCAATTCAGCAGTCTCTCATTGGAGTCTGTTTTTGAATTTCTTTTGTTGAAGGATAGTCACTTTGAGATCAGAAATCGAGTGACCAGAGAGATTGAAGTGTTCTCTCACTGGTTTTTGAATGTTATAATTCTTGACATCTGATTTGTGTCCATTTATTCTTTTACGTAGAGACTGTCCAGTTTGCCCAATGTACATGGCAGAGGGGCATTGCTGGCACATGATGGCATATATCACATTGGTGGATGTGCAGGTGAACGAGCCTTTGATAGTGTGGCTGATGTTATTAGACCCTGTGATGGTGTCTCCTGAATAGATATGTGGGCACAGTTGGCAATGGGCTTTGTTGCAAGGATAGGTTCCTGGGTTAGTGGTTCTGTTGTGTGGTATGTGGTTGCTGGTGAGTATTCGCTTCAGGTTGGGGGGCTGTCTGTAGGCAAGGACTGGCCTGTCTCCCAAGATTTGCTGTCACTTGCCCCACAACCTCAGCCGTGCAGAACACAATGCCATCCACACCCTCAGAAACAACTCTGACATCATAATCAAAAAGGCTGACAAAGGAGGTGCTGTTGTCATCACGAATAGGTCGGAATATGAACAAGAGGCTGCTCGGCAGCTCTCCAACACCACTTTCTACAAGCCATTACCCTCTGATCCCACTGAGAGTTACCAAAAGCAACTACAGCATTTGCTCAAGAAACTCCCTGAAAAAGCACAAGATCAAATCCGCACAGACACACCCCTGGAACCCCGACCTGGGATATTCTGTCTACTACCCAAGATCCATAAACCTGGAAATCCTGGGTGCCCCATCATCTCAGACATTGGCACCCTGACAGCAGGATTGTCTGGCTATGTACACTTCCTCCTCAGGCCCTACACTACCAGCACTCCCAGCTACCTTCGAGACACCACTGACTTCCTCGGGAAACTACAATCCATCGGTAATCTTCCTGATGACACCATCCTGGCCACTATGGATGTAGAAGCCCTCTACACCAACATTCCACACAAAGATGGACTACAAGCCGTCAAGAACACTATTCCTGATAATGTCACGGCTAACCTGGTGGCTGAACTTTGTGACTTTGTCCTTACCCATAACTATTTTACATTTGGGGAAAATGTATACCTTCAAATCAGCGGCACTGCTATGGGTACCCGCATGGCCCCATAGTATGCCAACATTATTATGGCTGATTTAGAACAACGCTTCCTCAGCTCTCGTCCCCTAACGTCCCTACTCTACTTGTGCTACATTGATGACATCAACATCATCTGGACCCATGGAAAAGAAGCCCTTGAGGAATTCCACCATGATTTCAACAATTTCCATCCCACCATCAACCTCAGCCTGGTCCAGTCCACACAAGAGATCCACTTCCTGGACACTACAGTGCTAATAAACGATGGTCACATAAACACCACCCTATACCGGAAACCTACTGACCTACCTACATGCCTCCAGCTTTCACCCTGACCACACCACATGATCCATCATCTACAGCCAAGCTCTGTGATACAACCGCATTTGCTCCAACCCCTCAGACAGAGACAAACACCTACAAGATCTCTATCTTACAACTACAATACCCACCTGCGGAAGTGAAGAAACAGATTGATAGAGCCAGAAGAGTTCCCAGAAGTCACCTACTACAGGACAGGCCTAACAAAGAAAATAACAGAACGCCACTAGCCGTCACCTTCAGCCCCCAACTAAAACCCCTCCAACGCATTATCAAGGATCTACAACCTATCCTGAAGGACGACCCAACACTCTCACAAATCTTGGGAGACAGGCCAGTCCTTGCCTACAGACTATCCTTCAACAAAAAAAAATTCGAAAACAGACTCCAACAAGAGACTGCTGAATTGGAATTAATTTACAAATTGGATACAATTAATTTAGGCTTGAATAGAGACTGGGAATGGTTGAGTCATTATAAAAAGTAACCTATTTCTCCTTGCTTATTCCTTCCCCCCCCACCACCACTGTTCCTCAGACGTTCTTGTTAAACTCTGGATTTGTGCTGGAAATGGCCACCTCGATTATCATACACATTGTAAGGAGAGTGATCACTTTAGATAAGCTATTACCAGCAGGAGAGTAGGATGGGGGCGGCGGGGAGAGAAAACCTTTTGTAGTGATAAACACCCATTTTTTCATGGTTTGTGTGTATAAAAACATCTTCTGTATTTTCCACAGTATGCATCCGATGAAGTGAGCTGTAGCTCACGAAAGCTTATGCTCAAATAAATTGGTTCATCTCTAAGGTGCCACAAGTTCTCCTTTTCTTTTTGCGAATACAGACTAACACGGCTGTTACTCTGAAACCTGTCAGTATATATGATGATTACCTTCTTCAACAGCGAATCATTTATCCCCCAATTGCAACATTGCAGTTTTGGCTGCCACAACTGCCTCGCAAAATCTTATTCCTCAAAAACTGATTCTATAGCTATGATATTCTGAATCTGTAACCTATTGATTGGGTCACATTATATCTATTTCATTTTTGTTCCACAAAGACAGTAAAGGAATTGATCCTTATGCAATGGACTTTCTGTTAATAGTTGGACAATTTCCCTCTCTAGATACAGTATGCATGCTCTTTCTTGTCTCCTATAAACAAGTAATAGCAGTGCTTGCATGCACGGGAGATGGTGGAATGAAAGAACACCCTGCATTTCTGAACTTTTTTCTCTTCTATTTTCCCTCATGTTCTTTTATTCAGCGTTCTTAACTTCTGCCAATGACTGATCTTTCTCATTCCTCCATCTGTTAGCTGTTTTACCATTCGGGACTTGCTAAAAAGTGATACTTTTTTAATCTCCATCTTAAATCCAGTATAATATTGAATATAATGTTATAATATGTGACTCGGTACTGTACTCTAACTTATGCCAGAGCTTTTCAATGTCAGAAGAACAAAGTCAAGATATGATGGCAACTGAGGAACTTCAAGCCATTATACAAAGATGCGTAAGTAACTTCCTTTTTGTAAAAAGATACTAAAAGTTATAGAAACTGGCATTGCCTGTACCATATTTAAATAAAAAAGCAGGGGAGCTTTCGATAGCGCTTGTCATGACCATGCAGATTTGGTTTTCAGTTTCCATTGCCTGCTCCCTGGTTCTTGTCCTAAGACTGCTACTAGACGAGGAAGTGCTCTGCTTCCCTCAACAGTAGCTTCTACAGCCAGTTAAGAGGCAGCAGCAATAGGCAGGAGCCTGTAGAAGAAAATGTGCCTCTCCAAAAGACTTGGTGTAATCTCACATCAGGGAAAGTGTTATTGAGAGACTGGCATGTATTCTGAGTTAATTACTAGTATCTGTTTTACTCCTGGGGGGATTCTGCGCCCCCGCCCGCAGATTCTCTTTGCCTCCTTGCAGAAACAGGAGAAGCTGCACCAATGTGCGCACTCTCTCTCTCGCACGCACGCAGCTCAGATGCATCTGTTCAGGCAGCCGGGGAGAGGTAAATCAGTGGGGGTGAGTGGGATCTGCTTTCCTCTTCCCTGCACAGAACACCCAGGGCTCGGTCAGATCAACACCCAGAAATTTCCCCTGGCTGCAGGAAGCTCTGCACTGCAGAGAGGGGGGTCTGGGTGGGGGTTCCGGGTGTGGGGTGGTGAGGCTCAGTTGGAGCAGGCGGTCCAGATGCATGGGGGTTGGGTGGACAGGGAGAGCAGCTCCCTATCCAATGATCCGCTCCCCCCATCCGTGCACCTGGAACCCCCCACTGAGGCCCCCCCCACCGAACTTCCACCCTGCTGAGCCTGACCCCCTGCATGAGGAGCCCCCCACACGCAAACCTGCACCCAATTGGCCCCAACCAGCTACATCCTGACCCTCCACCCCACCCAGCCCTATTCCGCCAGACACCCACACTGAGCCCTAACCACCTTCACCTGGACTCCACTACAGAGCCCCATTTGCCTTGCACTCAGAACCCTGCACTGAGCCTCTGTGCATCCAGATTCACCCCCACCGAGCTGCCCACACCCAGATTGCACCACACAGAATGCTGGTACTCTTGAGGGAAGTCTGATCCAAAAAATAAAATTTTTTAAAATTCTGCAAAGTTCTGCATAGTTTGTTTGTCAAAATAACACAGAAACACAATAATAATATAATCACACCATTTTCAATTATTTGCTGACTAATATTTTGAAATAAATTACCAAAATAATTGAAAATGGTGTAATTATAATGTGTTATTTTGACAAATGAATTTTGCAGAATTTTTATTTTTTTGGTGCAGAATTTTTAATTTTTTTGGTGCAGCATTCCCTCAGAGTATTCTAGTGTCTAAAAATCTAAAGTTACAGCTAAATTAAATTTGTATTTAAACTCCAATTTGGGTTTGTTTGTGATTTACATTATATAAATGTAAAATTAAAGATAAATTTTCATTGTAGCAAATTC
The DNA here is from genome assembly GCF_965140235.1 of Caretta caretta. Taxonomy (NCBI): domain Eukaryota; kingdom Metazoa; phylum Chordata; order Testudines; family Cheloniidae; genus Caretta; species Caretta caretta. The sequence goes on from NC_134213.1 coordinate 75,651,662, forward strand.
TAGAAGAAGAAGATTTCAAAGGAGAAGATTTCAATCTTTTTCAAGTAGCAGGCCAGAAGTGCTTAGAAGAAGGTTATGCAGCAGAAGTATTAGAAGTAATTCAAAATGAGAAAAATAAGGTAAGGTTAAATCTGCATCTGTGTGTATTTTAGCGGTATACTTTAAACACATAGGTAAATAGGTTAAATTTTGCATATTCCAGCTGTTTATACATTGTTTGAGAGTTTTATTCTTAGTATCTCTGTAAGATACAAATACCGTATAGTACGCACAAGGATGTACAATTTCAGGGCACTGTACCAGCTATACACTGAGAGACATGTACAGTTTGTATAGACCCAGATTCATCTTTCTGTGAAACTGTTTTGGCAATGATTACTGGACCTGAAACAAACATAGCCAACCACAAGAGGTCACCTCAGAGTAGGGCAATCCTTTCATGTCATACAGGCATGCTAGTGGCTCCTACATGTGACCACTCCAGGCTGTCCGCATAGGAAGCAGGGGCTTCCTCGTACTGAGTAATTCTTGACTCCTAGATCAGCCCCTTAGAGCTGTTGTTAGCTGGAGCATCTTAGAGCAGCCATCAGGCTGCATTGCCTTATGTTGGGGATCCAGGTTGCTGCACAACTGGTCCAGGACAGAAAGAGTTGAAGAAGTGGCTTAAAGCCAACTTTGTATATTTCCTCCTGAGCAGTGTACTGTTTAGCTGTAAACAAGGATATGAGGCACAGTGTCCTTAACAAATCCTTTCATTAATAGTTCATTAATTAAGATAAACAGAAGAGAAGAGAAAAGGAGGACTTGTGGCACCTTAGAGACTAACAAATTTATTTGAGCATAAGCTTTTGTGAGCTACAGCTCACTTCATTGGATGCATTCAGTGGAAAATACAGTGATTTTAAGAGAGATTTTAAGGCAAATTTTAAAAAGGGAAAGTGATAGTGACTCTTTGTTGGGGCAGAGAGAATTCCAGATAGATGGACTAAAATTGGCCAAGAGTCTAAGAAGAAAGCGAGCAGACAGGAAGTAACAGAATGAAAGTTCAGAGACGTATATGGCCAGTTTGGGAAACTGGGAGAACCTACTTATATGGGATACAGAGATAGATAGGAAGTCAGAAAAGGTGATGAGGGATGGAATAATATTGTCCCACTTCATGGAAAGATGGAAAGTAGTCTGGTTGCAGCCTCTGTACCCCATTAATTTTAGAGTAAGGATTTAAGACCTGAAAAGAACAGTTTACCTCCTTCCTCAAATACTGTGTTCTCTCTAATTTTTGCCTGGAATTTTGCTACTACCATCCAATAAAAGAGTTAGAACACTGCCTATCCCTATTTGAAAGGCACGTTCACATACACACCTGGAAATGCATAAGTTTATATTGACATAGGAGAAAAACCATTCCATGTATATTTTGGAGAATGCTCTTCAGAATTTTCATCCATTCTGCCAAATAGGGAAGGAGAGCATAACAGATGCCCAGAACAGAACACTGTAATGATAAACTTTGTATTCATATTAATGACTATGGTATGTTACAACCAGCATTGATCACAGAATTATAGAAATGCAAGGTTGGAGGGGTCCTCGAGAGGTCACCTAGGTCAGCCTCCAGCATGGAGTTAGGACAAATATACCTTGACCATCCCTGACAGGTGTTTGCCTAACTTTGTCTTAAGAATCTTCAATTACAAGGATTCCACAACGTCCTTTGGAACTCTCTTTATAGTTTAGAACGTTTTTCCTAGTATCCAATCTAAATCTCCCTTACTGCAGATTAATCTGATTACCGGTACGTCTTATCCTATCTTCAGTGGACATGGAGAACAATTGCTCTCTGTTCTCTGTATAATAGCCCTTAACTATTGTCAGGTCTCCCCTCAGTTTTTTTTCTCAAACCTAAATACGGTCAGTTTTTTTAACTTATCCTCATAGATTAGATTTTCTAAATCTTTGATCATTTATTTCTCTCCCCTTTGGACTCTCTCCACTTTGTCCACATTTTTCTTAAAGTGTGGTGCCCAGAACTGGACACGGTACACCTGCTGAGGTCTCACCAGTGCCAAGCATAGCAGGACAATTACCTTCTGTGTCTTACATTCGACCCTCCTGTTAATACATGCCACAGTGTTGTTAGCCTTTTTTGTAACTGCCTCATATTGTTGATTCATATGCAATTTGTGGTCCACTATCACGCCCAGATTCTTTGCAGTAATACTACCACCCAGCCAGTTATTCCCCATTGGTAGTTGTCCATCTGATTTTTTCATTCCTAAGTATAATACTTGGCACTTGTCTTTACTGAACTTCATCTTGTTGATTTTAGACCAATTCTCCAATTTGTAAAGGTCATTTTGAATTCTAATCCTGTCCTCCAAAGTGCTTGTAACGCCATCCAGCTTGGTATTGTCTGCAGATTGTATAAGCATGCTTTCCACTCCATTATCCAAGTAATTAATGAAAACATTCAATAATACATCCTCCCATTTTGACAGTGAACCATTGCACAATGAACACTTTTGAGTATGGTTTTTCAAACAGTTATGCTCCCATCTTATAATAATTTCATCTAGACCACATTTCCCTAGTTGCTTATGAGTAAGGTTAAGATTTAGTTATGGGTATTTTTTAGTAAAAGTCATGGACAGGTCACAGGCAATAAAGAAAAATTCCTGGCCCCGTGACCTGTTTATGACTTGTACTACATACCCCTGACTAAATCTTTGGAGTTCTGGTGTGCTCCGGGGGCACAGCTGCTCCTCTGGAGGGGGAGGCTCCGGGGCACCCGCTGGTGCTATGGGGGGAGGCTCCGGGGCACCCGCTGGTGCTGTGGGGGGAGGCTCTGGGGCACCCACCACTGCTGCTGGCAGGGGGATGGCCCATCCACCGCCACTGCTGGCAAGGGCAGCCTGGGACCATTGCTGTCGGTGTGGGGGAGGAAGCGGTGCAGCTGGCCCTGGGGTGGGCCAGTGCAGTTGGCCCTGGGGCTGCCTGAGCTGCTCAGGGAGCCCTGGGGTCAGTCACACCTGCCGGCTGCAGAAGTCATGGAGGTCCCGTGACTTCCATGACAGACTTGCAACCTTACTTATGAGACTGTCATGTGGGAATGTGTCATAAGCTGAACTAAAATCAAGATATGTCACATCTACGCCTTTTCCCCATCCATTATTCCAGTAACCCTGTCAAAGAAGGAAATTAGGTTGATTTGGCACGATTTGTTCTTGACCGATCCATGTTGGCTATTACTTATTAGTTTATTGACCTCTAGGTGCTTACAAATTAATTGTTTAATAATTTGTTCTAGGATTTTACCAAGTATCGAAATTAAGCAGACTGGTTTATAATTCTTGGGTCCTCTTTGTTCCCTTTTTTAAAGATAAATACCATGTTTGCCCTTCCCTAGTTGTCTGAGACCTCACCCGTCCTTCATGAGTTCTCGAAGATAATTGCTAATTGCTGAGATTGCTTCAGCTAGTTCCTTAAGTACCCTAGGATCGTTTTCATCAGGTCCTGCCAACTTGAATACATTTAACATATCTAAAAATTGTTTAACCTGTTCTTTCCCTATTCTGACTTGTGTTCCTTTCCCCTTATTAATATTAATTGTATTAAGCATCCGGACACAGTTGACTTTTTTAATGAAGACTGCGGTACTCTGAAACCTGAAGTAAACTAGGCATTAAACACCTCAGCCTTCTTGATGTCATCCATCATTCATCTGTTTGTCATCCATAATCTATTGACTCTTTTTGACGTATATATGTATTCATTTAGGATTGTATTTTAAATCCACTAAATTTTGGCCTGTTTTCTCTGTAAATCTGATTTACAGGTTATTGTCAAGAGTATGGGCTGGAATCTTATTTGTCCTCTTGTTAGATCCATTTTGAGTTATAAGCAGGAAGATGAGAAGAGAGAACATTGTCTGAAAATACTAGATCAGTTGGTGCAGGTATGTTGTTGAACCATGTAGTCTTAATAAAGGCGAATCTCATATAATTATTATACAATTACAGTACTTTATTCAAGTCTCTTAATGTTACAGTGTTTGTTCTGTAAATCTTTACTTTAACCAGAAAACTTCCTTGAATTGAATAATGGATTTTCCATCCTGGACTGGATGTTGTTTAATGATATTAAAGTCCTGATATTTGTTGTCTCTTGTTGAACCCTTGACAGCAATATAAATGTGGAAGAGCATAGGCAGACAAGTGATATATAAGATTTTGTAAAAATGTATCATTTTGAATTTAATTCAAGCAGTAGAGTACATGCTGAACTTTTTCTTTTACCTCTACCAGTTAAAGTGGTCTCATACCAAAGTAGAATTAAATGTTATTTGGCCATAGCAATCTAAATATCCTTACATGTGACTTCATTCTAAATGCATGTTTTAAAGCAGAAGTTTTCAAACTGTAGGGCGTTCCCCCTTAGAGGGGTGGAAAGGAATGTTTAGAGGAGCTCGGGCGTGCTCCACGCCGGGGGGTTCAGAGAGGGAGCACTGCCTCCATCCCCTGACTCCCCTCAGCAGGCCACCAAGTCAATGTCAACACGTTCATGCCCAGCACTGGCTCCACTCCCAGAGACCAAGGCACACTTCTTCCCACATCCTGAAACCCCGAGGAGGGAGGAGCAGGTATTGCAGGGGCACATCCAAAAATTGTAACTCAGAGAGGGAACTCAGCTCAAAAATGTTGAAAACTACTATTTTAAAGAAAGCATGAGCTTTTTTTGGTTTTTAGGTTTTGGTTTTTTGTAACAATAATGTCCTGGATGTTTTGCATCTTCTGTCCTTGTCATGCGAAAATTGTGTTACAGTTTTGGAAGTACATTTATTATTGTAAAGGTACTTAATGTATTACTTTAGAGATAAACAACAGTACAGTGGCTTGATCCTTTCTTGCAGCTGTGTAATCCAAAGGAACTTTTATTGGGTTTACTTGAGCAGATTGAGCAGACCTCTGGGGAACAGATATCCCAAACTATTCTGCTCTTGCTTCAACCTCTGCAGACAGGTAATGAGCACTTTCCTATCTGATTGTACACTTAAACAAAATAGCTTTCCTACTCCATTTTAGTGCATTCATTTAGTTGCTGTTGAAAAAGATTTGGAACATTTCTAATCTGATTGTTTTATTAGTTGTATTTAAAGTAGTGCTCTAGAACACCTAGTGTTCTGGGGGAGCACGTGAAATATAATTTCAGTACTTATTGAGACCTGTTATAAGAGTGCCTGAGGACACAATTAATGGTTTAAATGCAGAATATTTCAAATGGGCATCTGCTGAAACGCAATACTCAACCATTGCTTGTACTACAAATATTTTACTTTCTGTGGGTTGCCCTCCTCCTCCTGAAACAGTCATCTGTATCTATGCCTTTTATTCACTTGCCCTTTATAGGTATTGAAAGTTAACCAATTCCTGCATATCAGTGAAAGTCACAAACTGCATATTTGCTTAAAAAAATACCTGTGAGCTTGGAGGACAGAATGTAACACCTCTCACCACTGAAAACACTAGCTGTGAATGCAGTTTTTCTAGTGGTATAAAGCATTGCATTTTAGCCTGCACAATATATCTGATCTGAAAATCGCATCAATCTAATATTTTTTTTATTCACTAGTTCTTTTCATTTCAGTTCTGATACGATATTAGTGGCTGCTGTCCTGAGACCCACTAGAGCTTAAAATCAATGTTTCTTTCAAAGGAATGTCCCCTGTAGACACGGCATATACCAAGAGAAGGAGTTTTTGTGCTGGTATGCGAATACTGCCTCCCTGAATGGCGTTAACTATGCCAACAGAACTACTCTTCTGGAGGTCTACGCTGGAGATTTTGTCAGCATAGCTTTCTCACTAGCATGTGGTTTTTTCACACCCCTGCCCAATATAGCTATACTGGCATAAGTTTTAAGTGTAGACCAAGCCTAACCTTAGTGGTTCACAAGATACAGGCTGCTAAAATTATGTTGGAATTTAAGGGGAATGTTTTGGTAATTAGAACAATGTCTTCTGTTAAGAGTCTGTGGACTAGCTTCTCAGCTGCACCCCGTGTCACTAAGTGCAGCTGAGATGAGGGAGGAGTCTGTAAAGGAGCTAATTGCGGCACACTGATTTTGGGGCCAGTGCTACACTGATCAGAACAGTCCTGATGTGGTGCAAAAGGGCCAGATTTCAGCAGACATTTGGTATAGTCTCTTGTTTTGCCAAGATTAGAAACACTTTGGTGGTACAGATGTTTTCAGGGCCAGGAAGGGTTTGCCCCTTTGGGCCAGTGATATAAGAGAGAAATTTTCAGTATTTATGTCCTCTTTACAGAGTCAGGATTTGTTGTATATTAAAATGCATGGGATGCTGTTGTGATATTTCTTTGCAATACTCAAGCCTATGGTGCTGGTAGTTATAACATCCCAAAACTAACAGGTGTAGAATCCTGGTGTCTCTGCACTTGTTCATAGTATTGCAGGTTTGATTTTATTTTTTTTTGAACCAAAGGCTGTTCAATACAGTCACCTAACTCAACACAGATCTTATTCTTTGCTTTTTCTCAAACCCTGAATCTGCTACAGCAGGCAAAAGCTTTTGTGTTATAAATGAGAGAAATTAAGATGTTCCACCTCTGTAACATCACTTGTGGGGAGAAATAGTAGATAACTAGATGTTTAACAACACTTTTTCTTTTTATTTCAGTTCTATTGAAACTTCATAGCAAGAAGTCATACTCAGTGGGTTTATCTTTGTCTACCATTTTAAATCAACTCTCTCTCCTGCCTGTACCTTACACAAAAGAACAAATACAAGAAGATAAACTTGGCCTCTGCCAGTGTTGCAATGCAGTAGTAGATTTTGCTAAACCTTTTGTGGATGAAGTTGTTAAAAATATGGAAGGCTCAACAGAAAATGATGACAAGGAGCTCAAAGAAGAATTGCTAAAATTGTGAGTAGCTTACTTCTGCTTAAAATGCATGTGTAATGAAACAAAATGAGCAATCAAAATTTCTTGCACCAGCAGTGAATATACTGTTGATGTTTTATAGTTTATCAAATAAACTGTTTTTAATGTGTTTTTAAAAAAACAAACCCTTCCATATTTGCGAACTATGAGAGGAAGGGCAACGCTCATTCCCCTCCTGGCTGGCAGGTGGTAGAAAAGTACTTGTATAAGGGGTGGGAAGCCCAGCCAATGGCCCCTACTCCTTCCTTGCATTTACACCAGGATGAGGGACATCCCTCTTTGGAGGCATCAGGATCCAAGCTGTGCCCCCAGCCATGAGAGTATAGGGACGAAAAACAGGAAGCGGAGCCAGTCCCTGAGATTGGAAACTCCCCCTTCAATCCACCATGAGCAGCAGCAGGGGTAAGGGGTATAACAGTTTCAGACCCCCTGGAGACAATGTCATTATATTCTGTATTGGTGGTTTTGGTAGTGGTTTTTGTTAAAAGGTTCTAATTATAATCATCTTCTTTTGTTTCAGTTGTTTGAAAAGCTTGAAATACCCCTTATTAATAGCACAGCTTGATCAGCTGCATGAAGATATTGAAGAAGATCCCTTAAGGCATTTTGCAGCTGAAATTCTAGTAAGTGCAGTTAAAACGAATTATATTGACTTACAAAATCAGTCACTACAATTCAGTATTCACTATAATCAGTTGGCTTCCTGATTTGGTTAGTAAGATGGTTTATGAGATTCTGTAGGGTAGTGCTGATGAAGGTACAGACTTGGAATAATATCAGATCCCTATGGTCAACAAAACTTGGCTTTGAAAGTAAAAAATCTGTGAATGTTATGCAATAAATGACTAGCATTTAATGGACCAAATTCAGCCCACATGGTACATCTCTTTGGGCTGCTGCTCTCTGAATGATCAGCAGCCTCCTCTCTTCTGCAGCTGGCCCCATCCCCATAGATGTACTAATCTATCTGGGCTTCTAAAAGGAGACAATGAGGTGAGGTCCCTACGTGACCAAAACTAATGCAATTCTGTGTTCGGCTTTTTAAAAGAACCGAGTTTGTCCTTCTACTTACTATAGCCCTTTCCTTTTTATAATAATTGATGTCATTGGGTAGAGCTGCACTTTAAAAATCTAAGAGTATCATATGTTGGATAAAGTTAAGAGTATTTTCTATTCAGGACACCCACTTAAGCACAAACCTAACGTTAAACATGTGCTTCAGTCCCTGACTTCAGTTGTTCTTAAACGCATGCATAAGTGATATCTTGAATTGGGGTGTATAAACTAGAGCCCTGCAGTGGGACCAGGATCCCAGGGTTTCCGCAGAACCCTCTGCCATAATAGCGGGAGTGGATAGGAGTGGGTATTGCGGGGTCTGACAGGAGTGGGATTAAAAATAGTCCCGCACATGGCTCTAGTAATATTAACTGAAATTTCAGGAAGCTAATCTACAGGGTAAATAATTGCAGTGCCATCTTATTAGATCACACAACCCGTGTCTCCAACCCTGATTAGGAGAGATTGCTCTTTGTGTAGGTCCTAGATAACTGAGTCGTAATGGACTATTTCCTGTTAGCCCGTAAGGAAATTAATAACTGTGTCTTCAGAGCAGGGTTTGAATACTATGTGGCAAATAATGTCTGGGATTGCACTTTGAACAATGAAGAGAAAACAAAATACAGAATAGCTGGTCATTATGTGAGCATCATCCATTCTGTGCACTAAGTGAGGCAAAGGTTTGTGGGGGGAAAAAGAATTTGTGATCATGTAATTAAACACTGTGTCATAGAGTATACACACAAGGTGGCCAAATTAAGATTGCACAGGCAATGTCAATTCAGGCATTTCCTAACCTTTGAGTGCTTGACTTTGCCACCTTAATAATTTCCTTAAATGTAGTTTTGATGTCTGTAACTATACACATAATTACAAAAAATATTTTCAGGAATGATTGTACATATGGTAGGTAGAGATTTTACTATATAAAATTTAAAATGTGAATCCTAATTTAAAACTTAATATCTGTATTTCCTTTTATAAAGCGGCTATATGGAATTGACTTTTTTTTTTAAAATAAACAGGGTATTTTATTGGATATAAGAGAATTGTTACCAACATTGTTTTTACACCATGGAAGCAGAAATCAGAACTGGGATAATCAGGATTTTTTGGATGTAGATGGAAAGCATTCTGCAGATTCTTTGGCATGTCTGTCATATCTTGTGTATGTTCAGTACTTTGGTATTGATTGTTTTCCAATGGTCTTTAGGTAAGAGCTATTTTCCCTCCATTTATTAATAGTGGCTGATTTGTTGAGGTTCTTTAAAGACATTATCAGGAGCAGAAGAAAACCTTTTACTATTAGGTTTCAGAGTAGCAGCCGTGTTAGTCTGTATTCGCAAAGAGAAAAGGAGTACTTGTGGCACCTTAGAGACTAACAGATTTATTTGAGCATAAACTTTTGTGAGCTACAGAATCCAATGAAGTGAGCTGTAGCTCTTTTAATATTAATCACTAATTATTGTGTAAGCCTTTGTGTTACATTAGCATTCATTTCAGGGCAACGGTCATGTAATAAACGGTATGTGTGCAGAGGTGTTTTCTCTTTTAGGCCCCAATTCTGCAGAAACTTATGTGTGTGCTTAATTTTAGACATAAGTAGTCTCACAGAAGGAGCCATGGACTATTTATATGTTTAAAATTAAGCATGTAAGTGTTTGCAGGATTGGAACCTTAGTGTGGTGATAAACAAGTGTGGGAGAGTTGAGGGGGGACATCCTGATTTTTAGCACACATCCATTTTGAAGGTATCCATTTAGCCTAAAATTACTTTTAATTTTATGAAATAGTTACTATTCCTATATATAGTTCCACAGAGACTATTTATATATCAACATGTAGGCAGTGTGGTCTCTGCAATTATATTTATAAATAATTTTTCTGTTTTAGTCCATCATATCTTCTACAGTGCAACATGACACATATTGAGGTCCTATTGAAAAGGTAAGATCATACAAAATTTGGAGTTTCAAATACTGGATTTGTTTCTTGTTTGTCTGGTTTAATTGTCCCACAGTTGCTTTCTGATCTGTAGTAGTAATTTATGAAATCAGACTTTGAATTTACGATTCAAATTGTGGGGGAAAACTCTTTTGAAACTGAGTGTTAATATGGTACGGCTCAGCACAAGATGATGCCCCTTCCCGCCAAAGAGTTGTAAAAAGTTGTCCCAAACACAATACTTCTATGTGATATGCTCTTACATTTTTCAGTATGTTTTACAGTATTCGTTTCACAACTGTGTTTTATTTATGGAAACCCAAACTAAGAACATTTTAAACATTCCAGTTTTCTGAATTTGAATATTTAGTAGTACTTCTGTAACTAAATTACACAGTTGAGAATGAAGTGAGGTTGCCATGGAAATATTTGACTCTAGCCTATGATAGTATGCTATCTTCATCTGTATCATGGCCTTCAATAAATAGAACACCAGACTTACTTAAGTGTTGTAGTCATTTGCCCCTTTATTGTCTACAAAGAATAAGTCCAAGTACTACTCTACAAGCATGAGTGTTTCATAGATTATCACCAATTAAGATGAACACTCCACTGTGCCTTGCTACAACTTGGCCTAAACTTTTCAGTCTCTTTAGATTAGGATTCACTCTCTTCTGGTCATGTTTGGAAAAAGTTTGCAGAGTTCTACAGTTGGGAAAGTACCATTTTCTTCCTTTTAATATCATGGCTTCTGAGGGACTTGAGCTCTTTCCTTTGAACGCTCATAAATATAGAATGGAAATATCAGCTCTTGATCTCAAAAGGAGTCAAATCTACAAACTCTTCTGTTTAGTGTAGTTAAATAATTCAGTTGACGGAATGATGACAGGAAGCAGAATAGGAACTGTTGGTAGCTGAGCTTGTTTTTAGATAGATCCTGTACTACTTAGTTAATTCTTAAACATCAACAAAACATTTTTGAATTCATACTTTGAAACTGGTGATTTTCTTAATTTCTTGTAGGACAGAAGAATCTGTGTTAACTAAAGGACTTGTAAGTTCCTTTTTTTTAAATCAAATATTGAATATTCTTTGTAATCTATGTTATGGTACAACCTTAATTTCCCTTGTCTGTAAAAGATGAGGATAATATTGCATACTATAATTTTAGAGTTATTGAGGCTTAATCAGATAAGCCCCAGTCTTGAAAGCACGTTGCATATGAATAAATCTTAAATACATGCATAAATGTTTGCAGGATTGCGGCCTTAGTTTGTGAAGTGGTTTGAGGACCTTGGATTAAAGTACTGTACAAGTGCAAAGTTACGTTGCCTTCAAAATTATTTTTTATTGCTTGTAGGACCTGCTTGGAAACTGTTTATTGAGAATGGGAGATAATAGCCTTCACCACCAGTATTTGGAATTCAAAGGCTTCATTACAGCACCTCAGGTATTAGGATGCAATGTAAACAAGTATTTTTACTTAAAATGCCATGTCATGTCTAGCTGTTCCCTAGGTGGGTTGAGAGAGAAGAATTTAGAGAATAAAAGGATTGCCTCACTCAAAAACTTAATTGATTTTGAAACCATCCAGTATCTTGCTATTAAGAATTGTTAACTGGAACAGGGAGCCTGCAATGGTTATCCACCTAGGAAGCAAAGTTTATCACCCCCTTTCTTTCACCACCAAACAGCATCCCTATATCCCATTGCCATCCAGTGGCAATCGTGGTGGGCAGGACAAGCCCCAGAGATTGGATTCAGGTGCAACATGTGACTGTCATGTCCCTGTCCCTTCCCCCCTCCCCTACACACATTATGCAGCATGAAGAAGCAGGCTGGGGAAGAGAAAGGGAAAAGAAGAGTTAAGCAACAACTTTCACCCACCAAAGGGGGGAAAAACTGGGGGTATGAAACTGCTTCATCTGTTCTCCTCCCTCCATACTCGCAACAAAAGGGGACTCCTTTGCTCCTATCTTAGTAAAAGTCTCATCCCAGCTAGCAGGGTGAACATTGTGAATGCAAATATGCAGTGCCATTTTTATATATAAAATTTCGATGATGAATTCAGATTTCTGCATCTTAATTTGCTATAAGTTTGTGAAGGATTGGAAACAAGACAGGTACCCTTGTGTCTGGAATTGTTTGATGCCTTCCTATATAGTGAAGCTTTTTAAACATTTAACTTGAAGTTTTTTAAAATTTAAAAAACAATTTTATGCCAGAGGAGTGCAAGAAGGCCATTCCACCAGTTCGCTACCCTCTAAATAAAATATGTATTCCCTTCAGTGTTAAGTCTTAAGTCTTCTCTCTTGTGAAACAATCTCAATTGTCACTCTCCTCATAAATAGGAACCTAAGTTCCATTGGTTGCATTTTTACCTACATCATATTCTACAAATACATGTTAAAATATAACTAAAATTATACCAGATTTAGTCTAATCCAAGTGAGAGCACACAATATTAGAGGTTATATTTGTGTTGATAGAAACTGTGGCAGGGTCGGGCCAGATGGCTACAAGAGAGTGATAGAAGGCAGATTTATTAGCCCCAGGTTAAGTAGGTCCCTTTTCCCTGGGTAAGGTAACAGGGAAGGTTCCAGAACAATCAGGAACTTTCTGGAAACAATTAAGACAGGCTGATTAGAACACCTGCAGCCAATCAAGAAGCTGCTAGAATCAATGAAGGCAGGCTAATCAGGACACCTGGGATTAAAAAGGAGCTCACTTCAGTTTGTGGTGCATGTGTGAGGAGCTGGGAGCAAGAGGCACTAGGAGCTGAGAGTGAGAATGCTTACTGCTGGAGGACTGAGGAGTACAAGCATTATCAGACACGAGGAGGAAGGTCCTGTGGTGAGGATAAAGAAGGTGTTGGGAGGAGGCCATGGGGAAATAGCCCAGGGAGTTGTAGCTGTCGCACAGCTGTTCCAGGAGGCACTCTGGACAGCTGCATTCCACAGGGCCCTGGCCTGGAACCCGGAGTAGAGGGTGGGCCCCGGTTCCCTCCAAGCCTCCCAACTCCTGGTCAGACACAGGAGGAATTGACCTGGACTGTGGGTTCACGAAAACGGCCAAACTGAGGGCTGCCGTGAATCTCCGAGGCGAGCAACTCTGCCAATAAGTGCAAGACCCACCAAGGTAGAGGAGGAACTTTGTCACAAAACCAATATTCTGTTGTCCTCCTTCGCATTTGTTGCACACTGGACTGAGAATTTCAGCGTAAGGTCTATTAATACATGCATGCTTTTTCTACTGACCACAATAGCTAATTCAATGACATTTAAACTATTCCTAGTTTCATTGTTGTTTCTTTGCAAATGCATCACCTTATACTTTTTAAATTTCAAACTCCTCTTCTAAGCCTAATCTATCAAGAATATTTTCAGAATAGTTCATCCATGAAGTCTTGACCACTTGCTCTATTTTAGTATCCATGGTAAATTTAGTGATCTTTATACAGCTTTGTGTAAATCAATACTAGATATCAGTCCATTCTCATTATAAAGCTCTGTCTCATTTACTCCTTATCAACATCCACTAAGAAAGTGGACACAAGAACAAATGGATATAAACTGGCCATCAACAAGTTTAGGCTTGAAATTAGATGAAGGTTTCTAATCATCAGAGGAGTGAAGTTTTGGAATAGCCTTCCAAGGGAAGCAGTGGGGACCAAAAACCTAACTGGCTTCAAGAGTTGAGCTTGACAAATTTATGGAGGGGATGGTGTGATGAGACTGTCTACAATGGCATGTAGCCAATCTGTGACTGCTAGCAGCATATATTTCCTATGGCTTCTGATGGGACACCAGATAGGGAGGGCTGAGTTAATACAGAGAATTCTTTCCTAGGTGTCTGGCTTGTGGGTCTTGTCCATATGCTCAGGGTCTAACTGATTGCCATATTTGGCACTGGGAAGGAATTTACCCCCGGATCAGATGGCAGAGACCTTGGGAGTTATTCGCCTTCCTCTGCAACACAGGGCATGGGTCAACTTGCAAGTTTAAACTAGTGTAAATGGTGGATTGTTTGTAACTTGAAGTCTTTAAATCATGATTTGAGAACTTCAGTAACTCGGCCAGAGGTTAGGGATCTATTACAGGAGTGGGTGGGTGAGGTCCTGTGGCCTGCAATGTGCAGGAGATTAGAGTAGATGATCATGATGGTCCTTTCTGGCCTCAAAGTCGATGAGTCTAAGAATTTCTGACATGATCTACCTTTCACAAATCCATATTGGCTCAGACCCATTTAATAATACATTTCTAAATATAACCATAAATATAAACTTGAAATATATTCCTTATAGATTTTACTTACAGGGCTAGTAATAAATCTCTATTAAATTCAGAAACTATACTTGATGTTTACTCAATTATACAGTATTTCAAGTTTCAAAATACTTTTAAAATATGGTTAACTGCTCACTTGGTTGGTTCCCAGTTTTAGATCATCCACAGATGCAGGCCATACCTAACTGCTATTTTGCTTACTTTCGTTTCAGTATTTTCAGTCATTTCAGTTATTTATTTCTCATTAGTGCCCACAAACATCTTACAGCTTATGTACAGAAAATTATAAAAAAAATTAATCACGATTAGTTGCACGATTAAAAAAAAATTAATCGCGTGATTAATCGCACTGTTAATGATAGAATACCATTTACTTAAACATTTTTGGATGTTTTCTACATTTTCAAATATATTGATTTCAATTGCAACACAGAATATAAAGTGTACAGTGCTCACTTTATATTTATTTTTGATTACAAGTATTTGCACTGTAAAAAAACAAAAGAAATAGTATTTTGCACTACAGAACATGTATTAGGTGAATTGAAATCTCCTTATCATGAAAGTTGAACTTACAAATGTAGAATTGTTAAAAACAAACAAACAAACCTGCAGTCAAAAAAAAAAATGTAAAATTTTAGACCCTGCAAGTCCACTCAATCCTACTTCTTGTTCAGCCAATCACTCAGACAAACAATTTTGTTTACATTTGCAGGAGATAATGCTGCCTGCTTCTTGTTTACAATGTCACCTGAAAGTGAGAACAGGCATTCTCATGGCACTGTTGTAGCCAGCGTCACAAGATATTTAAGTGCCAAAAGCGCTAAAGATTCATATGTCCCTTCATGCTTCAAGCACCATTTCAGGGGACATGCGTATATGCTGATGACGGGTTCTGCTCCATAACAATCCAAAGCAGTGTGGACCAATGCATGTTCATTTTCATCATCTGTCAGATCCCACCAGCAGAAGGTTGATTTTCTTTTTTGGTGGTTTGTGTTCTGTAGTTTCCACTTCAGAGTCTTGCTCTTTTAAGACTTCTGAAAGCATGCTCTGCACCTCATCCCTTTCAGATTTTGGAAGGCACTTCAGATTCTTAAACCTTTGGTCGAGTACTGTAGCGCAGTGGTTCTCAAACTAGGGCCGCCGCTTGTTCAGGAAAAGCTCCTGGCGGGCCAGGCCAGTTTGTTTACCTGCCGCGTCCACAGGTTCGGCCGATCGTGGCTCCCACTGGCCGTGGTTCACCGCTCCAGGCCAGTAGGGGCTGCTGGAAGGGCGGCCAGCACATCCCTAGGCCCGTGCCGCTTCCCGCAGCCCCCATTGGCCTGGAGTGGTGAACCACGGCCAGTGGGAGTCGCGATCAGCTGAACCTGCAGACGCGGCAGGTAAACCAGCCTAGCCTACCAGGAGTTTTCCCTGAACCAACGGCAGCCATAGTTTGAGAACCACTGCTGTAGCTATCTTTAGAAATCTTACATTGGAACCTTCTTTGCGTTTTGTCAAATCTGCAGTGGAAGTGTTCTTAAAATGAACAACGTGTGCTGGGTCCTCATCCGAGACTGCTGTAACATGAAATATATGGCAGAATGCAGATAAAACAGCAGGGGACATACAATTCTCCCCCAAGAAAGTTCAGTCACAAATTTAATTAACACATTATTTTTTTAATGAGCGTCATCAGCATAGAAGCATGTCCTCTGGAATGGTGGCTGAAGCATGAAGGGACATATAAATGTTTAGCATATCTGGCACGTAAATATCTTGCAATGCTGACTACAAAAGTGCCGTGCAAATGCCTGTTCTCACTTTCTGGTGACATTTTAAATAAGAAGAGGGCAGCATTATCTCCTGTTAATGTAAACGAACTTGTTTGTCTTAGCGATTGGCTGAAGAAGAAGTAGGACTGAGTGGACTTGTAGTCTCTCAAGTTTTACATTGTTTTGTTTTTGAGTGCAGTTATGTAACAAAAAAAAATCTACATTTGTAAGTTGCACTTTCAAGACAAAGAGTTTGCACTACAGTACTTGTATGAGGTGAATTGAAAAATACTATTTTTTGTTTATAATTTTACAGTGCAAATATTTATAATAAAAATATATATTTTGATTTCAATTACAACACAGAATACAATATATATGAAAATGTAGGAAAACATCCAAAATATTTAATACATTTCAATTGGTATTTATTGTTTGAGAGTGTGACTAAAACTGCAATTAATCACGATTAATGTTTTTGAGTTAATCACGTGAGTTAACTGTGATTAATCGACAGCCCTACAGAAAATGTATGATATTCTAAGTAATCCTTATAATGCTCCCATGTGGAGTAGGAAAGCAGGGAAATTTTCCCTATGGAAGGGAAAACTGATACCACTTTGTCAAAACAGACAGTGATTTCTTTTGACATTTGATATAGTTTCATGGCAATCCCAGACCCAGTAGAAAATCTGAGGTTGAGTCCTACACTCTGCTATTCTGTCCTTAATTCACTCCTCTGTGTCTTACTACAGCTTTTACCACTTGTTTTTCTTACTTGCAGCCTGAGACCCCTTCAACACCCATGTGTATAGTATTCTGTCTTAAAAACAGACAGTCTAACAGCTCTGAATTTCCTAGCTTTTCCTTTTTATAAAAACATGTTTTGATTTTATGTTCATGATTTGACTAGAATTTAGTCAGCTCTATACAAGATACAATTGTGTAGGTACAACAAAACTTTATGTACTTTTTTCCAACTGCAGGATTTGGTTAAAGTGATGACCCTTTGTCCTATAGAGAATCTGGTATGTAATTTAATCATTCCGGGGGGTTAGAAGTGCTAAATTTGTTTTATTTTAATTAACTGCAAATGTCTTCATAGAATTTTTTTCTTTTAGCGAAAGAAGAGTTT
The DNA here is from genome assembly GCF_965140235.1 of Caretta caretta. Taxonomy (NCBI): domain Eukaryota; kingdom Metazoa; phylum Chordata; order Testudines; family Cheloniidae; genus Caretta; species Caretta caretta. The sequence continues at coordinate 75,668,799 of NC_134213.1, forward strand.
GAAGATATTGCAGTTATATATAGACAAGTTTGATGCAGAGGGAAAATACACTTTGTTCAGGTATGCATCCTGCATGAAATGCAGAAAAACATGTCTTGATGCAATTTAATTGCCTAAAGAAAAGGAGTACTTGTGGCACCTTAGAGACTAACCAATTTATTTGAGCATGAGCTTTCATCCGATGAAGTGAGCTGTAGCTCACGAAAGCTCATGCTCAAATAAATTGGTTAGTCTCTAAGGTGCCACAAGTACTCCTTTTCTTTTTGCGAATACAGACTAACACGGCTGTTACTCTGAAACCTTTAATTGCCTAGTAACTCAGTCAGAAATCATGGTAACTGCATGTTAGGGGGCTTATTCCTTCACCCACTTACTTCCCTGGTCCTTCTCACATTAACAGAGAGCAACAATACCCAAAGTCCAAAGGTGCAAACAATTTGATGTTTCTTGGGGTGAACTTCCAGCAAACATGATTCCAGTTTCCTTCCTTAGTGTCCCCCTTCCCAGCTCTGACACCACAGAGCCTTACACCTGTGTCCCTGTTCCCATTCCTGCCCTTAGCAAAACATGATTCCAATTTCCTTACCCCATTCCCTGTTCCAATTTCCCCCTTTAGCAAAACATGATTGCAATTTCCCCACCCCATTCCCTGTTCCCATCTCCCCCACACACCCACCCCCTCACTTCCTGATTGACTGCAGACTATATAGTAAAACTTGAGTTCTGCTTTGCTATACCTTAACTAATCATGTTTCTGAAATTTAACTAACCAATCCTAACATATTGTAACATGATTATGTACCCAATTATATCCCACCACCTTAATTTAGTTTACACCCAGCAAAATTAATTATACAGCAGACAGAAACAATCACGGAACCAGACAGAGGTTATACAGACAAACAATAGCAAAGTGGGAACTATAATGACAAAACAATACAGAAGTGAGGATTTCACATCCCAGCTATTGATAAGTGAGTTCTTGCCAGACAGAAAGCTATCAAACTAAGTTTCCCTTTACATTTTCTAGGCACTTCCCTTTCTCTGGAGGTGATAGGCACTATCAGGACAGGATTGTATTCCTACCAGCCCAATAGCACCTTATTTCAATGTGACTAGTTTGGAATGTGAGGATGTGACCGTTCGCTTCCCAGCTTATGGCTGCCTCTGTTGCTTAGCCGAAGGCCTTAGCCTAAGAACAGGGCCTCAGACTGTCACAGTAAGAGAGAGCCCTTACACCAGCAGACAGTGATTTTGATTCTTTCTTTTGTACCTCTAGAACTAGCCAAGTGATAAGAATACACCTAAATTCTTAGAGCGTAGGCCTTTACAGACAGGCCTGAATATCTATCTATATCCTAACACTGCATAGGAGCTCACATAGGAGCTACCATGTTAATTTCATGACAATGGCAATTGATTTTAGTTTTCTTGTTACTAAAAAACAAAACACTGAAGCCAGCCCTTTTGTGAACTCCAAAGATTAGGGGTAAAATCCTGGCCCCCTTGAAGTCAATGGCAAAACTCCCATTTATTTCTATGAAGCCAGAATTTAATCTATATTTTTTCAATGAAATGTAATGCAATATCTAGGAGATACTGTCTTTCTCTATTTTACTTTAAAGGTGTTTATTGAAGACAAGCAACCACGCTGGCGTAGAAGGCTATGTTATACAAAATATCAAAAATCAGATTGATTTATCATTAAAGGTGAGAATATTGTAAGTTCCTACTTTAGAAAGTGCTTTCAATACCGTTTTTAAAGAATTCATACAGTTTAGGCTCCACATTATTTATGTATTACATATGAAAATACTGTGTTAAAAGGAGATTTGAGTGCTTGACCTTGCATATTTAAAGTTAAGAAATGCAAGAATTAAAGTTGCCTGTGCAACATTAATTTGTCCTCCTTAAGGTTATGCATTATGATACAATCTGTAATTACACAACTACATACTATTTTATTTACAGGCTGAAGTCTGACTTTCTCTGTAGCTGCTGCTCCAAAGCAGGAGTGCACTTGAGTTTTTCAAAGACGAGGTTACCAGATTTTTTTTAACATGGGCAAAATGTATTTTTCCCTTCTTGGAAGCTACTGAACTGTTTCCATTGAAATTTAAAAAAAAAATAGTTTGAGGTAGATACCCAGCATGGAACTATTTTAGCCCAAATGATTAAAGTTTGGCAAAGTTATATAAAAGTATCTGAAAACAAGTTCTGATAATGGGAGGTGTTGGGCAATCTTAGCAGGTGATGCTACTACTGCAATGATAGTATGCACACCCAGCTTTCTAAAGATCACTCTTCTGGCCGATTTAGAAAAACACTTCCGTACATGCTTACATCCCATTGACACTGTTGTCCTGACTCAGGATGCCTTCCTGAATTGGGGCTTTGTTGGTAGATATCCTTCTAATTTTACCTGTGGGTGGTGTTAATATCCACCAGAATAATTAACCACTTCTCTCTGTCCCACACATGCTGTGACATGACACTTCATTATAGCATAACAGCAGTAGTAAGATAATGTATGATTGAGATGACTGTTTCATTCCAAGCTGTTTTCAATGAATTCTCCTAAAATTACCGTTTGTGCAGCAGTTTCTCATGCTTAGTCTCAAAAGTATGTTGTTTTCCTTATTGATACTGGGATATCATCACATAGTTCTTTATCCAAAGGACAGAGAAAAGATGCTCTTTTGGTTGAGGTACTGGATTGGGCTCAGGGGATCTGGGTTCAGTTCCTGACTCTGCCACAGACTTCTTGTGGTATCTTGTGCAAGTTGCTTAGGCCAAAGTTTTCCAGTGAAAGTGCCTAAACTAAAAATGGTCTGATTTTTCAAAGGTGCGCACGACCTGCTGTTTCCATTTACTTCAGTGGGATGTGTTGGTCCTTGGCACTTCTGAGATAGGCCACTATTATCTTTGTGTCCAAATATAGGTTTAGGAACCTACCTTTAGGCACCTAGGTTTGAAAACTTCTGTGTTTCTCTCTATGCCTCTGTTTCCCATCTGTAAAATGGTGATAATACTTTTGTACCTCGCCCAGGTGTTGGGAGAAAATGATCATTAATGTTGTGAAGTACTTGGATTCTGCATTGCTGGTGGGAGTCATATAAGAACTGAAAGATCCCTCCCATCAACTGTTCCCATCCTTGCATTACTCACCTACCTTAAGAGGGCATGAGGAATTCTAGAAGGGGCCCAGTGCCTGTTGGGGCCCCAGTGCCTGTAATTATTACTGTTATGCTTCTGGTGCATAACATTTAAAGTAAGTGTGGTTTGATTATGCATAGCCAAACTCACGGGCACACTTCTTCTTCTTTTCTTTAATACCCTTATTTGGATTTTTTTAAAATTCAGATTAATTCAATATTATGAGTTAGTCTCAGCTACAAAAAAAAATAAAAAAAAAATTCAAAGCCATGATTCCCACAGCCACCCATAAGGTAGCCATATTACATACACTAAAATTTGTATTAAATATAATAAGACAAAATACTTTGTGCAAGGGGTCAAGTTAGTTTCAAAGGAACCATAATTTTGGATTTCCTGGTTTATGTATTTAAAATCTCACTTGTAACATTGCATTGATGTCTTTTTGCTTTTAATTTAAAGAGTTCTGGGTCTGGCCTAGTGTGTTCCCAGTCATGTAGGACATCTGGGTCTGATTCCTGGTCCTAGTCCCCAACCTAGTTTGTTAGGTTGTTGGGAGCTATAAGTCCTGCAATAGCAGCATACTTGAACCATGTGATAGAGTGTGCCTAACATTGCTCAACAGTGGCTGAGCCAGTTGATTTAAAGATCATATTAACAGACTCAAAGAATGGCGTGGTTAGGTGGGACTGGGAAGAGTAGAAATGGGAAGAGAGTCTGATGACTCAGATAAGAATAGAATGGATAGCTTGAGTGGGTGAGCTGGGGAAAGAGTGTGGAAATGTCTGATCTTGAAAAGATTAGTATATTTTGATCATTTTATGGTAATCTGTATACATCTTTTTCCGTAAATTGATTTCCTCATTTTCAGACACTGCCCAGTGGTCATATTGTTATACTACATGATTACGCAAAGTGTGAATTTAAACTTTTTCTCTCTTTTTCCCTATTGCTTTCCAGAAAGCAAATGACAGTAAGTGGTTTACTGGACCCCAGCTGGTTTCACTTCTAGATTTAGTGCTGTTGCTTCCTGAAGGGGCTGAAACAGATCTTCTCCAAAACTCAGATAGGTGAGATGTAATCAGAACTAGAGTAAATCTAAATCTGTGTGTATCTGTATGTATGTGTGTGTATATATATAATTTGAAGATTGCCCATATTTTTATTTAATGACAAAGTAAGTGCAACTAAGCAAGTGACTGCTGCATAATCTATGAGGAGAGTATCAGTTTGTCTCAGAATTTTAGAACCAAGGATGGAAATTATTAGTTAAATAAACTAGTTCCTCCCTGTGATAAGGTGCCCCCTGCCTGGGGTGCCCTCCTATGGCAAGCCATTGCATGACATGCACGTCTGCCTCAGTTTCCAACCAGTTGGAATCCATCCATGCAAAGGAATATTGTCTCTTTTAGTGGCAAATTCAAACCCTGATATAAAAAGTCACAGACACCTAAGAACATAAGAATGGCCATACTGGGTCAGACCAAAGGTCCATCCAGCCCAGTATCCTGTCTGCCAACAGTGGCCAATGCCAAGTGCCCCAGAGGGAGTGAACCTAACAGGTAATGATCAAGTGATCTCTCTCCTGCCATCCATCTCCACCCTCTCACAAACAGAGGCTAAGGACACCATTCCTTACCCATCCTGGCTAATAGCCATTAATGGACTTAACCTCCATGAATTTATCTAGTTCTCTTTTAAACCCTGTTACAATCCTAGCCTTCACAACCTCCTCAGGCAAGGAGTTCCACAGGTTGACTGTGCACTGTGTGAAAAAGAACTTTCTTTTATTTGTTTTAAACCTGCTGCCCATTAATTTCATTTGGTGGCCCCTAGTTCTTATATTATGGAAACAAGTAAATAACTTTTCCTTATTCACTTTCTCCATACCACTCACTATCATATCCCCCCTTAGTCTTCTTTTTTCCAAGCTGAAAAGTCCTAGCCTCTTTTAATCTGTCCTCATATGGGACTGGTTCCAAACCCCTAATAATTTTAGTTGCCCTTCTCTGAACCTTTTCTAATGCCAGTATATCTTTTTTGAGATGAGGAGACCACATCTCTATGCAGTATTCAAGATGTGGGCGTACCATGGATTTATATAAGGGCAATAAGATATTCTCCGTCTTATTCTCTATCCCTTTTTTAATGATTCCTAACATCCTGTTAGCTTTTTTGACTGTCGCTGCATACTGCGTGGATGTCTTCAGAGAACTATCCACGATGACTCCAAGATCTTTCCTAATTAGTTGTAGCTGTAGCTAAATTTGCTCCCATCATATTGTATGTATAGTTAGGGTTATTTTTTCCAGTGTGCATTACTTTACATTTATCCACATTAAATTTTGTTTGCCATTTTGTTGCCCAATTACTTAGTTTTGTGAGATCTTTTTGAAGTTCTTCACAGTCTGCTTTACCTGATAATAAAACATTTCTTTGCAAAATCCCAAAGTAAAACAAGGTTACAATGCAGCAGCCCTTCAATGCCCTTCAAAGGTCACCCTTCCCTAGTCACCTGAGAGTCATTAACTACTCTGCCTCAGTTCCTTTAACCCCTGTTCTAGGGTTCCACTCTCCAGGCCATCTACCTGTGGGTGAAAAGTAGGTCTCGGAACTCTCAAGTCTTTTCCAGTAGCCCCCAATTCAGGTCTCCTGCAAGAGGGCTCCCTGCAGTGCTTTACTCCAGCAGGCCGCCTGCCTTGTGAATCCTACCCCTGTTCAGAGGCACCTCCCTCTAGGAACAATCTTTTGTTCTTGGGCTCCTCCAACAGCCCTCCACTTGAGTCTTCTGCCGAGAGCTCCCTGCAGTGTTATGCTCCTCAGGCCTCCTGGCCTGTGAGTCCTACCCCTGTCCTGCTCAAGGAACCGTCCCTTCCTTGTTTCTGATCCCAGCTTTCGCTGACCATGCTGGTCCTTCCCATCTTCCTAGGGGCCACTGCACAAGCCTTCTTCAACTCAGCAGGGTTCGCTAGCTCTAGCCAGTCCTTGACAGTTTTCTGGAGAACTCATCAGCAGCAGCTCATGGTTTCTGCTCTTATGGTTTCCCCTCATGCAGCTCTTACTTAGCTCTTCCTTCAGGGACCTCCCCACGTAGGGCCTGGGCACCCTCTTTTAAGCCTAATTGGAGTCAGCTGACTAGTGACAAGTGTACTGGCCTCTTTCCTCTTTAAAGGGCCAGCGTCATCCTATGACACTACCCTTTCAGTGGAGTGCAGCATTGCAGTAGAAAAGGTCATGACTGTATTAAGTTGAAACTAGCATGAGAACGGCCATACTGGGTCAGACCAAAGATCCATCAAGCCCAGTATCCTGTCCTCTGACAGTGGCCAATGGCAGGTGCCCCAAAGGGAGTGAACAGACAGGTTATCATAAAGTAATCCATGCCCTGTCACCCAAGCCCAGCTTCTGGCAAACAGAGGCTAGGGACACCATTCCTGCCCATCCTGGCTAATAGCCATTGATGGACCTATCTTCCATGAATCTATCTAGCTCCCTTATGAACCCCATTATAGTATTGGCCTTCAGAACACCCTCTGGCAAGGAGTTCCAGAGGCTGACAGTGCATTGTGTGGAAAAAATACTTTCTTGTGTTTGTTTTAAACCTGCTACCTATTAATATCATTTGGTGTCCTTTGTTCTTGTATTATGAGAAGTAAGTAACACTTCCTTATTTACTTTCTCTGTACCACTCATGATTTTATAAACCTCTATCATATCCCCCCTTAGTCGCCTCTTTTCCAAGCTGAAAAGTCCTAGTCTTATTAATCTCTCCTCATCCAGAAGCCGTTCCATACCCCTAATCATTTTTGTTGCCCTTTTCTGAACCCTTTCCAATTCCAATATATCTTTTTTCAGATGGGGCGACCACATCTGCACACAGTATTCAAGGTGTGGGCGTACCATGGATTTATATAGAGGCAATACGATATTTTCTGTCTTATTATCTATCCCTTTCTTGATGATTCCCAAAATTCTGCTGCTGCACATTGAGTGGATGATTTCAGAGAACTATCCACAGTGACTCCAAGATCTCTTTCTTGAGTGGTAACAGCTAATTTAGACCCCATCATTGTATATGTATAGTTAGTTTTATGTTTTCCAGTGTGCATTACTTTGCATTTATCAACATTAATAGCAATAAGAGGTTACTTACTAGTAACTATTGTTCTTCAAGTGTCAACCTGTGTGCTAGCTCTTCTGTGAGATGTAGTGCCCTGGCATCGAGCTGCAGAACTATCTTGAATGATGCTCCTTCAGCAGAAGAGAGCTCATGCGAGGGTGATGTAATTGCCCTACTGTATATAAGGAAGTGCATCATCCCACAACAGTCTCAATTTCTTCTCCCTAACCGAAGACATTATATAGAAATCTGAGGCAGAGGGGAAGTTGGGCAGGTAGTGTGAGTGCACAGAGATAGTTCTTGAAGAACAAAAGTAACCTCTTTTTCTTCAAGAGAGTCTCAGGGTTTTCCCATTTGTGATAAAACAGTAAGGAGTGCTCCAGCAGGTGGAGGGTGGACATGGAGTTCTTCACTAAATATCGACTGGAGCACGGCTTTCCCAAACTGGCCATCAGAGCACGATGCTCAATTGAAGGAGTGGGTCTAGCACAGAACTCCAGGTTGATGCTTTGCTTATCTCTACCAGAGAAACCTGCCTAAGGCATGCTACTGATGCTGTGGTGGCTCTTGCAGAATGAGTGTTTTAAAGCAGGGGGTTTCCTAGGTGGGACGTAACAACTGTCTGTGAGTATCTGTTCCATAGTGGGTTCTCCCTGGCATCTTTCTTTATATTGCAGATAACTTAATGGGTTTTCTAAAGAGTTTGGTCTTTTCAGGTAAAAACTGAGTACTCCTTTTACATCTAGGTAGGCTTCCAAGGGAATTCCAAGGTAGGAATGAGGTCTGGGGAAGAACATGGGGAGGGAAATACATTGAAACAGGTGGAAAACTGAGACCACCTTAAGCATGAAGCTGGTATGGGGCTTCATGGTGACTTTGTCCTTGTGGGCCAGAGTATAAGGTGGAATGTTCAAAGCACTAAGCTAACTCACCCTCCTAGCAGATGTAATTGCTATTGGGAAGGCTGTTTTAATCACTAAGTGTGTGAGAGGGAGTTGCACAAGAAGCTCATAATGAGGGCCTGTCAGCTTTGTTGGGTCAAGATTTAGGTCCCATAAAGCCCGGGGCTCCCTAATTGGGGGGAATTTATTTACCATGCCCTTAAGAAATCCGGAGACCTTAGTATGGAAGATAGGATTCTCTTTAATGTTATTGTGGTGAGCAGATATAGCTACCATATGAACAGCAATATGAGGAGGCTAAGCCTAAGTCCTGAGACTTAAAGTTTTTATAAAGTACTCTAGGATTGCATGGGCCCAAGCTCAGGATGGAGTCACTTATTTGCTAGTGTCCCAGATAGTAAACAGTTTCCAGTTTTGTTTATAGCAGGGTGAAGCCCTTTGTGGATTGTAAAAGAATGGTGTGAACCCTCATATTAGTCAGCAGGTTATCCTTCAGGCTGCACGAGGAATATCTCTGGTTTGGAATGCAGAATCCTTCCTTACTGTTGAGATAGGAGGTTTGGAAGCAGAGGCAGCAAGTACAGTGATTCTCTAGCCAGCTGCAGAAGATGTGGCTGCCAGTGACGATGAGGTCACATTGAGGCTATTAATAGGATGTTGGCTCTGTCCAACCTGATCTTTATAACACTTGGTATCAGGGGAATCGGAGGAAGACACATAGTAGGAACACATCTAAGAAAACTTTTGTCTTTGTGTGTATTTGGCATTTGGTATTTGGTGTTTTGTTTGACACACAGTGGTCTATTCTGGTTGTCTCTATATGTGAAATACTTGGGCTAGCCACCACTGGTTTCAAGCAGCACTTGTGTTGATCCAGGAACCTTCATGTTCTTCTTACTGGGAAGGTGAAGAGCTACAGAAGTTCTCCAAAGGGGACTCATGTGGCTCCTCTGAAGGAGTCTCATCCCATTTCTCAGCTAGAGGCAGGTCTTTGCAGTGCTGGTATCATTGCTGGCAAGGAAGGCTTGGGTTGGCACCAGATGAGGAATAGATGCATATGAGTGCTGAGGGAGGGCACCATGTTGGAACGGATACTGGTACTGAGGTCTGTGCCAGAGCTGGTATCTCAGCCTCCCACAGGGCTTTTGTGGAGCCCTGTACATAGGGCCACATGGACTGCTGAAGAGGACCCTCTATGAGATCTTTCCATAATTTCTGGATCTGAGGTAAGGGAAGCTGACGAAGTCTCAAGATTTAAGGAGGGCATCTTCTAGATTCATCTCTGAAGGGGTCAAAGGTACCCCAAGGTGATTCTGGATTATGATTAGAGAAATTGGTATAGGCAGTCAAGCAGAAGAAAAGCATGCAGAATGATTGCCAGTAGGCTCAACAGCAGATCCCCTTTCAGGCCTTGAAGATGTTACTGGAATCTGAACCTGAGAGGAGTCAGGTAATCAGTACTGAGATGTTCAAATCCAGAGGAATTTGGAGAAAAACTGCTTGCCTCAAGAGTGTTCAAGCCCCTTTGGGGAGCAGGAAGGAGGAGAAGGATAGTGCTTCCTTTTTCTTTTGCCCTTCTTGTTGGGAGGTTTCATTGGGCCATCACATGGAAGGTTCTGAATATCAACACAGAGCCTTTGAGTTAGAGTCTAGTCAGTTGGAAGTCAGTGCAGAGAGATGCACTAGGTTGACCTGTATTACTAAACAAATGGGCTGCTGTGTTTTATACCAGTTGGTGTTTTTTCAGGAACAAATTAAATTACTGTCAATCTTAATATAAATCTGCACTCTAAGTGATGAACTGTACATTTCTAATTCATAGGATTATGGCCTCACTAAATCTATTGAGATATTTAGTCATTAAGGACAACGAATACGACAATCAAGTAAGTGATGGTTGATTTAAAAAGCTATCTTTTCAATTTAAAAACAATAGCTGTGCCAGTTCATGACAAAGTTAGCTGCTGCTGCAAAAAAAAATGTCTGTATTCAATATCCAGTGAGAATGTTTTTGTTAATGGTGTTCAGAAAATTTTGAAGTTTATACTGGTGAAAGTTAAATGCTTACTCACTATTTTTTCAGCAAGTTTAGTGTTGTTCTACCTCCACCAGAAATCCAGGTCAGCGTCTGTAATTCCAGATAATATCACCATAAAATAAAGTATATAGCCAGTATTCCAAAAATAATAAATATACTTTTACTTGTGTACAGATACTTAGGAAGGGCTAACTTCCACCAAGCATTGTAAAGCTTTTTAGATGGGATCTCTCTACAAACCTTTGAAGTTTTAGAATTGCTTCATTAGTCAAGGAAACCTCTTCATCATTTAGCTTTAAGTGGCATGGAAGAGAATTTATTTTAGTGTCAGGGTGTCTCCCTAAGCATTTTGACAACTCTGCATTGAATAGCTTTTGTTTTTAAACATGTAAAAAAAAAAATCCTGTATTTCCAACTCCTTCTGCAACTGCATTTTTGGTAAATGTCAGTAACTCCACTGGATATTAAAGCCAAATCAGTGCTTCTCAGTAAGATCTGCATTATTGAAATAACATAAGGATTGATATGCCTGTCCCAAATTAGCAAAAAATTGCAGAACATCTTAAACAATAGATATAAATTAAAAAAACCAAACACTCATAATGGAAGAGTTATTTATTTTCCTCAGGTTTCCGAATCCTTCAACTAAAACAATATGAAATAGCTTCCTGGTACTTTCTAAGTTCACCGAGACCCTGCAGCAATGTTAATATATTTTGCATAATATACCATGCTGTGAAATCCCAACTCCCCATGTCAAGACAAAGATTTTCAAACAAAGCAGATGATATTTTGGCAAAAAGGGGTTGGGAGGGAAATAGGACTAGATTGTAGTGCTGTAATTGCTCCTGGCAAATGTGTTTTATTGAACTACTTTCTTAGGATAAATTTTGCTCTCTCTGAGAGGGAAAAACAGTACATTATTTCCTCCTAAGGGCAACATGCTTAAGATTGTACGCCATTCTGATTTTGCAGATAGCTCTGCTGCTCTGGTTGTGGTCGGGGTTTCCACATCAGTTTTTCTGACGCCTATAGTCTGTGTTTAATCCATACCTCTGCTCTTATATTGACCTCTCTTTTTTGCATACCCTGTACCTTTTTCTGGCTGGCTACTTCATTGCTTTACTAGATATAGCCTGGAATGTTTCATGCATGAAGACCATTTACTAAACTACCTTACACTGCAATTTCAGACAGAACACTATGTCTTAAATATGTATAAGCAGGGAATCAATACATTTCTCTCATGCTTTGATGTTTGAATGCAAATAATCTGGAAATTGTTACTATAGACAAGTGAAACCCTCCATCCTATTGTATTGTCCTAACTGAAATGGAAAACAATAAACAGCATAAATGGTAAAGTATTTTATAGCCATTTTGGTGTTGTTAATCTACGGTGTAGGTTGGAATTGTCAAACAATATTTTTTTAATATGTTCTCTTTAAGCTCTAACAGCTCCTAGCCAATAGCCTGAAAGGGAGAAACAATGCACCTCTCTATATGCTGGATTCTGGCTATTTACAATTTTATATAAGTGGTAGAAGTTTTTACTCAACTTCAATTTAAAGCAAGATTTTACAATGTCGGAAATGTGATGAACTGTTCAGCTTTATCAGCAGGCCCGTGACTTATTTTTCTCTCTCTCGTCTGAAGCAGTCAGCAATATTTGTTTTTGGCTGTGCTATTTCAGATCAGCCTGGACCAAGCTTATCATTCAACTGCTGTAGTAGCTTTTCAGTGTAATGTTTTATGACTGACTGATCCGTTCTTGTATGCAGTCACTCCCATCCAGCTGCATCTAGATGGATCCATGTTCTTAGATAGCCAAGGAAGCAATTTATATTTAAATTTCACAACTGGCTTAACATCAGGTTGCAGTTCTGAGCAGCTGAACTATATTTCTTTAAGTGCCATAGCTTGCACAGCTTAGCTTCAGTACTGAAGACTGAAGAGCCATTGGAATTTTACATGTTTAATTTCTTACTGTACTCTAGTACTGAAAAGGCCACTTATCCCCATAACAAAGGCAAGTCCTACTGACTGTTTTCCCCAAGTCATTAGTCACCAACATTCCTGCAATTCATAGAGTTCAACAGTTTTTATAATCAACCAGGTCTCATAGTAAAGGCTTTATTTTAAAAACTGTTCCTAATATAAATACACCTTTCCTTCAAGCTAGTTTTCCTTGTTTCCTAATGCCCTTTATATAGGAACCTAAAGTTGGGGAAAGTTCATTGGTCACCTTGCAGATTCTAAATTAGTACCATTGAAGGGACATGACTGTAATGCTGCCTGTAGTGATTCAAGAATATTAATGCCAGCCTCAGGCAGAGACTGTTAGGAACCAAGGCACAAACCCCAAATTAGTTTTGAGTTCTATGCTTAGATTTCATCTACAAATTACCAAGTGTAAATTACTTAGGCACAGTAATAGCCTTAATATGGAGTCACAGATATTGCCCTCTGTTACTCCGATCTGTCTCGCCACCCAGGTGAGCCTACTTTTGTGATAGATGGTTCCTTACACCAAGACTCACAGAAATATTCAGGTTACTCTGAGTCCCAAAGGACCAGTCATTTACCCCATGCCAGTTGCAGCTTAGATCTCACACCAAAGACAACACTTGTAGCCAAACTATATAAAGATTTATAAAATAGGAAGAAGAAACCAGAGAGTCATTTAAAAGGTTAAAGCAGGTAAAGTTATACACAAATGAGTTACGATCCTAAGTTTCAAAAGGTAATACAAGCTTCTGTAATCAGCAAATATTGTATGTCCTTTAGGGCTAACTCAGGCTAAGCAGCTGGGGATCTTTTGCTTTTACCTAGAAACACTTTGCCTCCTACCCCCACCCCAGAATTCAAGCAGCATAGAGATAATCAGCTCCTTCATGTTAGGAATTTTTATCCCACTCTTGCCATGTGCTTTGAGTTGCAAACTCAGCTGATGGGAGGAATCCACTAGCATGAATCATCTTCACAGCAGACAAGCGAGGGAGAGAGCAGAACAACAAATATCTTTTGTCCTCTTTAACATGCCACAATAGTTTGTCTAGTGTTGATTGACCTTGCTTGTTGGGAAGGATGTAATGCCTTCTGTTGATAAGCCCTTCATGCTAATTAACATCTCTCTCCTATCTGGTGATTTCCACAATCACAGGCTCACAATACAGCCACTCAAACATTACCTGACAATATGGGATACAGATGTTATAAGTGAGATTAATGCATTCAGCAACCCACAAGCATTCAATAAAGTCTAAACACATTCTTATAATTCTAATACCTATTTTAACAATTCTAGCCCACAAGTGGGGCAGACTGATTCCAGATATGTATTTGTTAGTGTTCAGTTGAGACATGGGGACTCTGGTATGAGTGGGCACTGGTCTGAGCACTTCCCAATGACCTTTTAAGAAATTCCATTTGTTTCACTGTTCATACATTAGTGGTTTCACCAAAATCTACATACCAGTACCCCTAGTATATACTATTCACAGGCAAAAAATTGTAATCTGAAGTTAATCTGTAAATATTTATCACTTTAATGTGGTTGGGGAAGGGAATTTTGAGAACATTATAGTTCTGTAGTTTTTGGGTCCTGTATCACCACCAGTCTTCAGACCATATTTGGCCTTTAGTTACACACTATTATATTCAAATTCTGCTATCAGTTACAGAATTTGGAGTTATATAGGTGTAAGTGAGGTAGACTTTGTGTGCAATTAGAACTTAATCATGGTGTATCATTGGAGATGTAGTCCAGCTGGAGAACCCATCCCATAGAAAAGAATGGGGACATGAGGAACCTGAACTACAATTCCCATGGAGTATTACAACATTTTTCAGTTTTTGTAAATTAATTTTTTTGAACCACAGTCAATTTTCTGTGGCAAGTAGACACTTTGTGAAAAATTGTCAAGTCAAAAGACAAGTTCTGTCAAAAAAATGTTTTGAAAGAAAAGTCTTGACCAGCCCCAATTGTAATTTCATGTTTTTCTCAGTGACTTCAGCATCCGATTTGCTAAGTTTACCGTAAAAACTTTTTTTTCCAGCAGCTAATTTTTGATATGCCACCTGGATTTTATAGTCAAATAGATTTTTTTTTCTGGCTCATGCAACATCATCAGGAATAGATTCTGCAAGTCAAATTATGCCCTTAGCTACCTTAAAAAAACAACAATCCAACTATTTACAATACACGTTACTAACAGAGCTGTCCCAATTCATCACCATGTTCATTTGCTAGTACAGTACGTTGTATCCCCATCCCCTACCCTTCAGCTGTTTGTCTTTAGATTGCAAACCCTTCGGGATAGGGATTGTTTGTACAATGTCCAGCATAATCAGTGCACCCACAAAGCAGAGTTTCACAGGTGTTAGCTTATGGCAGAATCTGGCTGTGTAGTGGGTACTTAGCTAATAATTCTGTTCACGTTTGAATTAGATTTAAAAATAGCTTATTTTCTTAGCTGTGTTGTTTCTGCAGTGGCAACAGGAGTAAAAGTAGGAAAAAGTGAGCAGATCAGACTTTTACACGCACACAGGAGTCCAAGGGCTTGTCTACACTACCGCGCAGGTCGAGCTAAGATACGCAACTTCAGCTACGTGAATAGCGTAGCTAAAGTCTATGTACTTAGATCTACTTATTGCGGTGTCTTCACTGCTCTAAATCGATAGCTAACGCTCTCCCGTTGACTCCGCTTGTGCTCCTCTTTCTGGTGGAGTACTGGAGTCAACAGGAGAGCGCTCAGCGGTCCATTTATCGTGTCTATACTAGATGTGATAAATCGACCCCCGCTGGATCGATCGCTGCCTGTCGATCTGGCAAGTAGTGTAGACAAGCTCTAAGCCTTCTTCACCCTCCACAAAAATATCAAGTCACTTCCAACTTAGCCTGAAAGAGGGAATGAAAGAATATGCACCTTCCCCATGTGCTATAATCCTCAACCTACATGCCAAAAGCTCAACCTTCCTCTTATCCAGCAGTTTAAGCCTTCAGTTTTCTCTTGAAAATTTGATAGTGCAATTAACATGAAATAGCAAAAATAAAACAAGGAATACTGTGCTGATTGTATTATTTCCAGTAAAAGACCCCGTTTTAGTTTATCTGAAGCTTGCTACATACTTCAGTATTTGTTTATTTAGGTTGGTTACATTTTCTTTCATAACAGAGTGTAGCATATGATGTAATTCTGTTTTAGTAGTGCAGTGTTAACGGCCCAGTTTTGAGAATAATTTCAACTCTGGTTTATAAGGAATGTAAATGCTGCTATAGGAAGGCAAAGGAAGTTAGGGGGTTCAACAGCTAACTTCCTGTTGTGCATGTCAGCACAACAGGATGAGTAAATCCTTTTCCTTCCTGGACCAGCAGTTTAGGACAGAAACTGTGTTCTACGGCTTAGCTAAAAACTGATTTCTAACATTTTTTCTTTTCCAATTTGAACAGACTGGTATATGGACTGAACTTAACAAGATTGAGCAAAATTTCTTAAAGCCTTTGCACACAGGACTTAATATGTCAAAAGCACATTATGAAGCAGAAATAAAAAGTAAAAAAGCAAATAGACGAGGTTGGTTGTCTCCATTACTATCCTTTAGATGTGTCCTTTAGATGTGGAAATGGTGTGAGAAAAATGAGTGAACACTATGTAGGTTGTATTTTAGGTAGAAGTATTTGAAATATGCTGGGTTCAAAATGATCACACAACAACCCTGTAGATACCATATTTGTCATTAGGAACTACTTTCGTAATGTAATAGGGGTCAGAAAACAAATCTGTGGGCTTTGTTTTCATTACTATGCTTTCTTCAGTTTTTCATCCAATATGGACTATTTATCAATTAAAAGTAGCCATTATTCAGGGTCTGTTTATTTCCAAGTGCACATACATGTAAGCCTTATGGAAGCTAATAGAAAAATACATGTGATTCGGAGATTGTTTCAACATGAGTGATATCATGTGGACATTCAAAAATTGCTCTGCACTGCTACTTCTGACTTAGTGTTCATGCAGCCTACAGAAGCAATGCAAACCAAGAAAGGGGGATGGATAAAATATGGAGAAGCTAGTAGCCTTTGCTTAAACAATAAAATTAATATTTAAGTGGTAGATAAATTAAATCATGGCATTGGACCCTCTCCTGCCATCTTTTTACATGTGTAACTATCTATTATTCAAAGAAAGTTGTATAAAAAATGGATGACAGGATTGTGCTGTGGGAATTCTTGCATTTTTCCATTTTATGTGATTTGCAGCTTCATAAAATTGTCTTGTACTGCAATATAATATACCTCTTGCTATTTTACTATAGTACAAGATTTATCTTTTGAAATCCATATAGTAATAGTTCATATGCAACACTTACTATAGAGAACAGCCCAATAGCTTAGTAATGCAGTGACCTGCCATATGGAACGCTGAAGCTATAGGAGCCACCTGAGGTCTACATTCTGTTAGAATTCAGCGCTCTCCATTCTTAACTCTTGACCAGTCACTGGATACACACATTTAACAATTTAGAATTTATAACTGTAATATAATGAAGATGTTAATTTAAAAATTAGAACACTCTGCTGCTCTATAATATGTTCTTTTCTTTTGCAGAATCTCACAATTCTAAAGCAGTTTGTTCTGTAACAGTTGGCGGGGAAAAGATGCCTAACATGACCACTGAAATGCAGCTTCAGGTAAGTTCATACCTTTTTCCAAAGTTATGCAAATGCATTTAGACTGTTGTTGTGGGGTTTTTTTGTTTTTGTTTTTTTACCTGAAGGCAAGTGTACATTTAGAGCTGACTGGGGGGAAAAAAATGTCATTGTGCTAATATAAATAACATGAATTTTTCTTGACATTTCAGGTTCTACATTCAGCTCTTTTCACATTTGATTTAATAGAAAGTGTTCTGGCCCGAGTAGAAGAACTCATCGAAGTGAAAATAAAAACCATAACATAACAAATATTGGGGGTCAAATGAAGCACTTGATGTCGTAAATCCTAGTGGGTTTTTAACTCTTGCAGTACATTAAGACACTGGTCATTATGACTTTACTTGAAAGAGACGTTATCAAGCTTTAAACAAGTCTGTTGAAGAATTATTTATAAAAGGCTGCTAGAATATTTGCAAGTGCTGTTCTTTACATGTCTTATTACGTGTCTTTACTGTAGAATCTGATTAATGGAGATAGTCAATGTACTAATTACAACAAAATATCCCAAGTTACCCTCTCATTGAGTTTGCTGCAGTTTTGCTAATGTTTGCATCTGCTTGGCATAAGATAATTATATTTTATTAACCTTTGGAGAAGAGAGGATGTTTTTGGTGTGTAGAAATAGCCTTATGTTTGCATTACCTAGAACCAAATAGTAATGTTTGGAAAGTTTTGAGATCCACAGATGTGTAAATACTAGGTATTATTACTGCAGTTAATATTGCTAACCATACTTCTAGATTAATAAAGACTGACTGTAAACCAGGACTATCCAAACTGGAGATCTGAGCATAGGGATTTGAGGACAAGGGGAAGCCAGGCTTCAAAAAGCACCTCCAGGACAAAACAGGATAAGTTTTAGAACTTTCCACAGTGAAAAGTAATATACATAAACAAGACAGTAAACATATTTTTTGTAAAGAGAAACAAGAATACAATTCAGTGCATAAATTGTTAATTCATAATATGGTCTAAAATATATGGACTTGGGGGAGAATCTACTCTAGGATCATTGATTATTCTTATCCTCCCTAACTATGAAGAATCTCCCAAAGAGGTGTTTAAATGTTTTGGAAAATAACAGATCACTTTGCAATCAAGCTAAAGTTAAGGTACTTGCTTTTTAATGCTGTTTTATTTAAATTGCCCAAATTGTAAAAACAAAACATACATAGGATTTTAAAAAAAAATCTCTTAACTTTTCTCCAAGTTAGCAAATTTGGTATAACTCACACTATCTAGCATTGAATATCACAATAAATGTTATGTAAATTTTCATTTAATGCATTAATTATATACACAAATATTTTTAAACTGACCATTTTTTGTATAGTTGCTGTATTTTTTTTGAACAGACAAGAAAAACATTTGTATTTTGTTTAGAAATGTAACTCCAGGAGTTTTGAATAAATCTAATTGGTACTAAGTTAGTTACAATCCAACTGGATCTTGTGAAGCATTTTCCAAACTGGACTCTGGTCTATGATCTGGGCTTTTGCCATTAGCATTCTGTAGCGAATGTTGTCTATTTGTGGTTTGCAGGTGATCTTAAAAGGAAAAAAGAAATATGTGCCGCTACTTACAAATATTTTGATTAAAAGAGAATTAGATAGTTTGGGTAAAGAAATACTGAACCATTTACTCTTAATATAGTACAACTGGAAATTACGAAGAGACTGAGACCAGATTCTCTCAACTGGGTGTCTGGGGGTGAGGGAGAAACAAAGGTAACAGGGTAAGCCACCTTGGGGTGCCAAGCTGATCCTGAAGCACAACTTAAAGCAGCTGTGGGACTGATTTGTTCATATTCTGATAACATCCCACAAGGGGTTGTTACAGCTGCTAAGGATTAGCTAAATATGGTTGCTCCCTGGCCACCCCTCCTGCACTGGGGACAGGGAGAAGTGAAACAGCAGTCATTATGCATGTTGTACTCCAGCTGGTGTTCCCCAAATGGGGGAGTCTTGAAGTAGCTTATTCAACTGGTTTGAGGCTGCTTTGCACTGACAAACTAGTGCAAGTTGACCACAGCAGGGGCCAGATTCTGGCCTTAAGATTTAGAACTGTATTTTAATGGCCACAGATAGGCCTGGGCCTTGTGCTGACATCATCCCTTACATGGAACTCCCATTGAAGTCACTGTGACATTAGTGAAGATCAAGTGCAGGAGAGCTTCAAATTTGTAGGATCAGCAGTAGGCCTAATTTTATTTAACACCTTTGCAGTTAACACTGAATTAGGATATGGTGCAGAACAGATTTCACAAAAAGCTAGAGGTCTGATGTACAGTGGTTACTATTAAGATGTCAACATTTAATAGTTGTCACACTGTAGTACATGAGATGCCACAGTTATTTTATAGACTCTAGAATAGAAAATAATTGCAGTATCTTATGCCAGACTATTGTAACTTGGTAAATGCTAATTTGGTATACAGTGACCACTTACGAAAAGGATAAAATGCAAACTAATATCTGGTTTGCTGCTGTTCCTTTTATTTTTGGTACTTTATCGGAGTGCTGTTCATACTATTATAATTAATGTTGACTCAACATTTCTGTAGAAAAACCATTAAATAGCTTCTGCATATGCATTCATCTTTTCAAAGAAAATTCATGTTTACTTAAGCATGTAGGATGTGTGGCAGTTTCACAGATATAAACAACACAAATGGCTCTGTTGTAGTTGTTAGTCTATAGAGTAGATTTATACAAGTAAATCCATAATTGATTGAAGTCACCAAGCTGCTATAGTCTTTAGGTTAGGTTTCAGAGGAACAGCCGTGTTAGTCTGTATTCGCAAAAAGAAAAGGAGTACTTGTGGCACCTTAGAGACTAACCAATTTATTTGAGCATGAGCTTTCGTGAGCTACAGCTCACTTCATCAGATGTTTACCGTGGAAACTGCAGCAGACTTTATATACACACAGAGAATATGAAACAATACCTCCTCCCACCCCACTGTCCTGCTGGTAATAGCTTATCTAAAGTGATCAACAGGTGGGCCATTTCCAGCACAAATCCAGGTTTTCTCACCCTCCACCCCCCCACACAAATTCACTCTCCTGCTGGTGCTAGCCCATCCAAAGTGACAACTCTTTACATAATCAAGTCGGGCTATTTCCTGCATAGATCAAGGTTTTCTCACATCCCCACCCCCACCCCCATACACACACAAACTCACTCTCCTGCTGGTAATAGCTCATCCAAACTGACCACTCTCCAAGTTTAAATCCAAGTTAAACCAGAGCATCTGGGGGGTGGGGGGGGTAGGAAAAAACAAGAGGAAACAGGCTACCTTGCATAATGACTTAGCCACTCCCAGTCTCTATTTAAGCCTAAATTAATAGTATCCAATTTGCAAATGAATTCCAATTCAGCAGTTTCTCGCTGGAGTCTGGATTTGAAGTTTTTTTGTTTTAAGATAGCGACCTTCATGTCTGTGATTGCGTTACCAGAGAGATTGAAGTGTTCTCCGACTGGTTTATGAATGTTATAATTCTTGACATCTGATTTGTGTCCATTTATTCTTTTACGTAGAGACTGTCCAGTTTGACCAATGTACATGGCAGAGGGGCATTGCTGGCACATGATGGCATATATCACATTGGTGGATGTGCAGGTGAACGAGCCTCTGATAGTGTGGCTGATGTTATTAGGCCCTGTGATGGTGTCCCCTGAATAGATATGTGGGCACAATTGGCAACGGGCTTTGTTGCAAGGATAAGTTCCTGGGTTAGTGGTTCTGTTGTGTGGTATGTGGTTGTTGGTGAGTATTTGCTTCAGGTTGCGGGGCTGTCTGTAGGCAAGGACTGGCCTGTCTCCCAAGACTTGTGAGAGTGTTGGGTCATCCTTTAGGATAGGTTGTAGATCCTTAATAATGCGTTGGAGGGGTTTTAGTTGGGGGCTGAAGGTGACCGCTAGTGGCGTTCTGTTATTTTCTTTGTTAGGCCTGTCCTGTAGTAGGTAACTTCTGGGAACTCTTCTGGCTCTATCAATCTGTTTCTTTACTTCTGCAGGTGGGTATTGTAGTTGTAAGAAAGCTTGACAGAGATCTTGTAGGTGTTTGTCTCTGTCTGAGGGGTTGGAGCAAATGCGGTTGTATCGCAGAGCTTGGCTGTAGACGATGGATCGTGTGGTGTGGTCAGGGTGAAAGCTGGAGGCATGCAGGTAGGAATAGCAGTCAGTAGGTTTCCGGTATAGGGTGGTGTTTATGTGGCCATTGTTTATTAGCACTGTAGTGTCCAGGAAGTGGATCTCTTGTGTGGACTGGATCAGGCTGAGGTTGGTGGTGGGATGGAAATTGTTGAAATCATGGTGGAATTCCTCATTGTATTGTTTCATATTCTCTGTGTGTATATAAAGTCTGCTGCAGTTTCCACGGTAAACATCTGATGAAGTGAGCTGTAGCTCACGAAAGCTCATGCTCAAATAAATTGGTTAGTCTCTAAGGTGCCACAAGTACTCCTAGTCTTTAGGTTAGTAATTTACTTTAAGAAGATCTTGAATATTTACAGCCTGATTTTGATTTCATGCTAGTTTTACATTAATCAATGAATGGAGTCACTCCTGATCTACAATGGCAAGTGAGAGCAGAATTAGGCCCTAGATCTCTGTCATTCATCTTTATACATGCTCATAAGACCTTTTAAAGCTATTGTTAATAATAGTTTTAAACAAACATATGAACTACAACATCAGACTTTGGCTTGTGTTATTAGAACAGTAGGTATTGTCAGGACTCTGATCAACGTAACAGTAAGCTACAAGCTCAGTTAAGGACAAAAAATTAATTGCTTTTGTTGGTTAATGTATTTTTTTTAAAAAGCTTTCATGGGTAATATTTGTTAATATATACCATAAGACTTACCTTGGCTATAGTTAGCATGAGTTTAACTATTTCAGCAGCGTTATGAACTGGAATTACACGTAAATTACTGCCCAGGAATCTGCACATCAGAATAACCATAGTTACATTTAAAATATATATTTACAGTACATGACAGCTTAAGGCTGAAAAACCCTTCTCACATTATCCAAGTAATATTTCTCCATCCGAGCATTTCCCACAATTCTGAACATCTGGGCTGTCCTCTCTCTGCATCTCATGGCACCACATGGTCTGGCCATATCCCTTCTGCTCCTGCTTGCTGCCAGATTGTCTGCCTTCACAGCAGCAGATAGTTGCAGTTTCTTTGCCTTCTGCCCTTCTTCTATTTTTACTTTTCTACCCAGTTTATTGGGCCTTGGGGAACAGTGTTCTCCCTCCTCAGCATTCCTTTCTCCCTGGGTCAGTTAACCTCTGGGGGGTTTAACTGTCCCTGAGCCTTCACTGCAGCGTCTCCCTGCTTGCTCCTCTGCACTTCTTTCCTACCATACTTTTGTTTCATAACCCTCCCTACATCTCACTACTTTCCAGACATCCAGAATTGTAGAAGATGCTGAGCTTCAGAATGGAAAATTTCTTACCAATACTTCTCTTCCTGCTAGCAGCATCTCCCACAATTCTACCTGTCCTGGTAGGGGTCATGAGTCAACGGTCAGATATTAAGTTGAATCGTTACCATATGACTGTCTTCCTTGGTCTAATGTACATAAGTACTTCATTATCTCTGGAACATTTGTTAACGATGTTATGCAAGTTTTACAATTTGGGAATAACTTATATGACACCAAGCAGAAGCACAGGGTGAGTGTCCAGACCATGTGGCACCAAAACACTGATCTGCCTCTGTGAGCTGCAGAGAGGAGAGCAGCCCAGATGTCCAGAATTGTGGGAGACATTGCTACCAGAAAGGAAATTATCAGTAAGAAGTTTTCCAATCCTACCTCCTACGCTCACCACCAGTGCATGCAGAGAGTTTGGGGTTTGGTTTTGTTTTTAAGGCATATGGAAGGTTGACACTATTCCTACATCCCTCTTCTCTTCTCTCCCCCACTCCCACCCATTCATCTCCTGGTCCTGTATTTTATGAGGTGTTGTTACAGGAGAGAAGCTCCCTTCTTTCTCTGGAGTGCTTAGTGACAGAGACCCAAGCCCTATTCCACTTTGCTTGAGATAAAGCTCCTTCAGCAATTGTGTGCTCAGGAAGGATTGAGACTGTAAGCACAGCTCTGCCATGCCAGTTGCAGAATTAGTTTTCACTCTCAAAATGCCAGTAGGTAAGTGGATTTGTTGAGGATGGTAGTAGATTACAGTCAGGTGTTTGAAAACACTAAGGAATAGGTTTAAATCTAAACTCCCATACCTTGTTACTGCACTATCCAGACAGAATGTGCTACCTGTCAGATATACCCAAAACAAGAGGATAATCCTGATAAGAATTTCACTTTAAAACACACTTTTATGTTGCTCAGGGGGGTGCTTTTTCCCACCCCGAGTGACATAAATGTTGCCAACATAAATAGTAGTGTAGACATGGCCTACATGTGAAAAATCAGGGTGACACGGGATGAGAATGCTTTAGAATAATCAGGTTTAATCCAAATAAGTAGCCAACTGTTCAGATACGTATGGCTTCTGTGACCCTCCTTCTTGTGACTATAGGTAAGAAGTTTTACAAACCAGTGAACAAACATTTGTTAAATATTTCTTCATGCAGACAAGACTTGTTACGGGAAAGTTTTGGTTTTTTTCAAAATTTAAGAAAAATAGCAAAATTTTCCAGTCAGTATTACAAACCTAGAAAAAAGAAAGAATCGCTAAATATATTACGTAGCACTGAAGTGATTGAAGAAAGTGTTACTTGTCATGCTTTCAAGCGTGTCCCATGTTGTCAAGTTGACTGACACGTCAAAATGATTTTGAGAGCACTGTTTTGCACATTCTCCATTAATAAGACAAGCCAGCATTACAAACATTAGCCTCTGGCTAATTTTCCACTAGATGAGCAAAATCAAATTCACCTGTGTGACAATTTGGGAAATCTGTCTGCAGCACTTATGAATTCTGGTTGATATTATGAAGTTGTTACTATGTAAAATTGCTGTATCATGGAATGCCTCTAGGTCTGTGTATCCAGACCAAGGATAAGAGCAGATTGTTAAGGACTATCCGCATCTGAATAGGTCTTACCTGGGAAGAACAAAGGAGTTACTGCATACTAGGAGAAACTAGTTCTCCAACTTCCCTCACCAGTTTGGGGGGAGAGGGGCAGGGTTTCAGTGTCTGGTGTTTGGAGAGTGGAAAATTCCAAAATATAGGATGAAGAAGCCAAAGTGTTGAGGGCAGCCTTTAAAAACCATAGCGGGTGAAGACATGCAGGCAAAAGTAAGGGGATGGATTAGCCTAGGTGAGAGAAGGGTCCATGTTTCAGAATGCAAGCCATGCATTTCAGCAGAAGGATTCTGGCTGCCCCTGACAACTCTGACCCCAACCCAAACAATGCTCTGGAGTAGTGAGGAAACCGGAAAATGCATGTACAGTTTATTATTTTTGTACTGAGGTGAGTATTTTTTGTGTGATTAGGTAAAAAGCAATGGTGTTAGAATCCTGTGCAAAGTGTCTGTGTTTTGTGTGTTACACTGTAGGCCCAGGAGACCCACATGGCTAAAGTTCTGGGACGGGGTGAATTTAAATTCTGGGTGCAAATCTAAGGGCTTAGCACCAGTGGTGGATTTAGAGTTAGTGGGTCCCTGTGCGCAGCTTCATTTTCTCCCCCCCTGCCTTTGGGATTCAGCCAAGAAAAAGAACATTCTCTCTTATCTTCCCCCCCACCCCCATTTTTCATTCTTTCTGTTCCAGGCCAATGGGAGCTGTGGAGTCGGCGCTCGGGGCAGGGGCAGTACGTGGAGACACCCTGCCCTCCCAGGGGCCACAGGGATATGCCTGCTGCTTCTGGGAGCAGCATGGCACAGAGGGTGGGAGGCAGAGCGGGCAGGGAGCCGCCTTAGCCCTGTTGCTGGCATGTCTCTGTGCACCCGTCAGGAGAGGAAGGCAGCAGGTTTCCGTGCGCTGCCCAGGGCAGGGGTAGTGCACAGAGCCACCTCCCCTACCTGCCAGAGGCGTGCAGAGACGTGCCCCGCAGCCAGCCACTTCTGGGAATGGCGTGGGGCCACTGGCCACAGCATGCAGGCAGCCTGCCTGCCTGAGCCCTTCTACGCCACTGGCCGGGACTCAGGGAGGTTGTCAAGTGAGATTTGTCCTGCACTTTGGGAGGGCGGGGCCCTGTCATTGGGGGCCCCGTGCCACCACACAGTTTGTTTCATGGTAAATCTGTTCCTGCTTAGCACTGTTTTTAAGGACTCAGTAATGAGCTGTGGGGCTGCAGCTCTCAGGAGGGGGATACTAGACAGAGGGTCTGAACCCTGAGCATGTGCCTAGGAACCCCAAGACAGAGCCTTGGCTCTGTTGAGACTCTGGAGGCTTAAAACACCTGAGGATTCAGCAGTTGATCACCTCACAGCAGTCTGGCAAGTGTCCAGCTTGGCATGACCTTTGAAAATCTGTAAATAGGACCTTTGTGCAAATATTCATTAATATTACATCTCATTATTCTTTAGTAGTAAAAATATTGGTCCAATTAAAGACACACCTTTTCTGAATCCTGAACATTAAATCCCATTCTTTTGGTCCATGCAAGGCAGCTGACAAAAGCAAAAAACTATTCCGATGAATGTTTATGAACTTCTCAGTTCTGTCTAAAAACTGTTCTCCTCCTGGCTTAAACACGTCTTGTGTGTCTGCCAATAGAAATGCAATGCCTAGAGAAGAAATTGATTACAATGCAAGCTCCGTTTGTTACTTCAAGCTAGTAATGAGGTCTAGCCTTCTAACTACTAATAAGTCATCAATAAGCAGAACTCCCAACTCAAGCATTACTTTAGAAGGCAAAGGAATATAAAATGTGAGTCAATTCGCATACCTTGGCAGTAATGTGCAAGCCAATGGGGATGGCCAGAAAGAAATAATGTCACAAATTGAAAGACAGCAGCTGCAGTCACCAGCTTAAGATTTGGTCATTGAAAATCTACAACTTAAAACCAAATTACAAGTTTTCTACTTAAATGTTATTTCCATATTAACATGTGGATGGGAAATCTTGAAATCCACAAAAGATACAGACAAATTCTAGGTATTAAATGGAATGAAGTTATAACAATTGCCAAGATTTGTCAGACTTCAACAAACCTTTATCTCTAAAATTATGCAGAAAAGAAGCTAGAAATATGTGGGGAACAGCTTAAGAACAAAGACAGAGCATCTGCAATGGCAGATGTGCCATTGGGCGCCTAAAGGAACATGCAAAACTGAACATGCCAACTGAAAGAATCCCTTTGTTGAACCATCCTCAGACAGGGAAACTTCTGAGACTTTTTAGCAACATAGAGGACCTGCAAAGAGCAGCTCAGGTTAGACAGGTGCGTTGGAAACTTATTCATGCCTTATGCAATGTTGATAGCACAGAAAGGGTTCAGATTCCGAATAAGCAGAACTATTTTGTCTAAGTGTCACTTTAGTTGTTTAAAGAAAAGGAGTACTTGTGGCACCTTAGAGACTAACCAATTTATTTGAGTTGTTTAAAGTGCTGTTTTACTCTGAAAAGCAACGGTAGAAATAGTAATATGGGGTTTCACGTTTGTTGCCTCAGTGATTTCCCTGGTCAAATCGGTCAAATTTTACAGAGACACATTTTTTTTGTAACTGCCAGCTCAGAAAGTTTGACTTGGAAGATTAAGGTGAAGCTGGTTTTCTTTTCACACATTGTCACCCGTAGTAAAGGTTTGTGCAGTGATATTGTCTCAGCTAGATTCACTCAGGTGTGACTGGGATTCAGTAAATTGTTTGATTAATGCACAGAACGAATAGAATCCAACTTAGTCACTCTTAGATGAATGGCTTCAGTAAAGCTAACAATTAAATAACAGCAGATTTTTTTTTTAAATCACAAAAGTCATTAGGTACACATAAGGAGCTGTTCCGTCAAGTAAGATGACATTTTATATAATCACTTTTCAGAGTACAACTGCACTTTAATGCAATAACTAGTATCTGATTTCTAACCACAGCCCCTCTTCTCCTCACTTCCACTCTTCTCTGATGTTGGCCTCTTGAAAAAGAAAATACCATCGCACTTTCACATCCACCATTCTAAACTATATGACATTTCTGCAGTGTAGCTTTTGTACAGTTTCTTAGGTCTACTCTGTGCTACTGCAAGAGGATCTGCTCCTATACCCCGTTAGAATTTCTGGTGAGTTCTTTAAGAAATATGTGCTGCAATTCAATTTATTGTACCAGAAAGAGAAAAAATCATGGCTCCATTTTCCACCGAATCTGAATATCGAACTCTGTGGTGTTGACTCTGTAGATATGCTGAAACTTCATGACTCTAAATAAATGTAAAAAATGTATTTTAAAACGTGCTTGCAATCATATCAACTGGACTCTTAAAACAGAGTCTGACTGTTAAAAGGTCTTTAGTACCTTAGTTTAGAAAATATTTTTACTCCAGTAGCAGTAATGATTTTAAACATTTTAACTGAACTTTTGCATAATTGATGAGAATATGAAATATTTTCATAGCTGCAATAATGATTTAGATGTGAAATAATGGGGTGACAATCCTCTAATTTTTTACCTCTTCCATTATAACCAGACTGTCTACATTCATTTTGTCACAGGAAACACTTGCATAATAAACAAGGAAACTTCACAAACAACGTTTTACAGTCAAATCTTTGTTTTTAAAAAATGATGCATAGAAGGAAGATTTTCAGACAGTAGAAATGTACACACTAGACGTTTGCCTGCAATTAAGTAGGCTGGTTTGAATGAATCAATATGGATGTCAGCATTTTAGTTGAAGGACAGATAGATCAGAAAAGACTGCTCTGGACAACATCCTTACCACGGGAGCTTCATGGCAGAATACAAAATGCTTAGGAAAGCAAGATGACAACACTATGCAACAATGTCATCTGAAGAATGGGGTGGACTTGTGCATATTTTTCAACCTGCAGGTTGAATTTTCTAGTGGTCTAGAAAAAAAAATCTCAAACAATCGCACACATTGTGGACTGTGACTTTAACATGCTCAAATCAGACTTCAGTCTCCTCAAGAGTCCAAATTTAAACCAAAAATTGTGCACCCATATTTGAATCTCCTAACTTATTACTGTAATTTATCCAAAGTATTAATACTGTATGATGGAAGAGATGAAGTCTTCAGAGGGGAATCTAGAAGACTACAATATCCTTGCTGGAATGACTTACATTGATCAGCTGAAAAAAAATATCCATATAGTAGTATCAGTGCAACAAGAAAGACAAGGGTTAGGAAAACATTTAACTCACAACAGCAGGTGGCAGGAATACTAAACTGGTACCAAACACGAAGGGAAATAGCAGAATAAGAAAAAACATGAAGAAAAAGGTAGGTCTACAGTAGCAACAGGTTTACCAGATAAGTGACACACATTTTCCTGTATCTATTATATACTTTAGCATTGCATAAAATAAAATAAAATCTTGGAAATACTTGACAGTTCGATGTTAGTTGACCAGAGGTGCCAATTTTCTAATGTGTCGGGGGGTGCTCCACCCGTTCCCCCAAGGCCCCACCCCTTCTCCGACTCCTCCTACCCTCACTCTGCCCCTGTTCCACCCCTGCCACGCTTTCTTCTCACTTTGTTGTGCCCCCTCCCCCATGCATGCCCTGCCCTCACTTCTCCCTAGGGTGACCAGATAGCAAGTGTGAAAAATCGGGACAAAGTGTGGTGGGTAATAGGCACCTATATCAGAAAAAGCCCTGAATATTGGGACTGTCCCTATAAAATCAGGACATCTGGTCACCCTACTTCTCCCCCTCCCCTTCCAGCACTTCCTGTGGAACAACTGATCACGGCAGGCGGGAGGCACTGATTGGCATGGCTGCCAGAGGGTGGGAGGTGCTGGGGGGAGGGGAAGGAGCTGATCGGGGGGCTGCTGGTGAGTGGGTGCTCCAGCCTCAGAGCATCCCCAAAGCCAGTGCCTATGCAGTTCACCAATAATCGGTATACAGTACCTGGAGAGCTGAACTCATGATAACAGTTGTGATCCATCTTGCCTTTTCCTGCCCACCACTTTCTGCCATTGTCACAGGGGTCATTAATACTTCTTCAGTGAAATCTCTGGTAAAACTTTCTCTCTCTCTAGTTTTCTTTAAGCTTTTTGGAGAGTACAGAAATGTCAGCCACCAACTGAAGAGAACACAACTGTAATAAAGGACACACATTAATGGTGCTTGGTCAAGGCACCAGGGGTGCCTAAAGACCCCAACTGAAATCAGGGCCACAGCATCTGCGCATTTTGCAAACACGGGGTAAGAGATAGTTCCTGCTCTGAAGTGTTTACACTGTAAATCCACAAGGCAGACCATGGGTGGAAGAAAGAGCTACAAGCAGATTATTGGGAGCTGAAGCACAGAGAGATCAGCTGACTTGCCCAAGGTCATGTACAAAGTTTGTGGCAGGGCCACTTGCCCAAAGATTTCACAATCCAAAATCTATTGTGTTAGCTTTGAACTAATAATTTAAAAAAAAAAATCAGTTTGTTCATACTAGTGTATTACTGTTTTGGAGAAATGTTCTTATAAGTCATATAAATATTCTGTATCTGCCCAAGTGTGGTGGTTAATAAACACTGTAAATATTGTTCCCAAAGGAATCTGTTGCATCTATGACCGTTTTGTTATAACTGTCCTACCATTCAAATGGCTGAGGTGAGAAGGACTAAAGAGAACTCTGCTTTGGAACATGTCAGCAGTGTTTCTAACAATCCAGTTTCCTCCCAAAACCTATGGAGAGGTTCAGTGACTTGGCAAAAGTCCCAGTGAATTGCTGGCAGAGCGTGGCTTAGAATTTAGGATTTCCTGATGTTTTATAAAATAAATTACACATCAGGGAGTGTAGCAGGGCTAAGTGTGCTTCCTTCACATGACAACAGGGAGTGAGACCATCATGAAATGATTCAGTGGATACATTTTTCAAAAGTGCCTACATTATTTAGGAACCTAAATCCCATTTTCAAAAGGCAGTTTTGCAATTTTGGGCCATTTTCACATAGGTGCTTTTGAAAGTGTTATCTCAGGTCTCCTCCATGGCACAGTGCAGGTCATTAAGCTTCTGAGCTGACCCACAGCCCTTCTCCTTGTTGTTCGCATTTGTATTTTTGAAAGGTATGTCTAGGTCTGACACATTTAATAGACCATGCCTTCTTCACCCTGGGTAACTTTACTGGGAGGAGGCTGAGGGGCCTAGGCGGCTGCATCAGGAAGCCCTGAATCCTCCAGCCTAGCTCTGCCATCGATCTGCTGTGACACTTTTGCCAGTCACTGAACCGCTCTGTGCCTCAGCTCCCACCTGTGAAAAGGGGATGAGGCTGTTGCTCTACCTCACAGGAGGGTTGTGAGGCCTGCTTTGTAAAGCTGTGGGTAAGCTCAGCCCAGTCCCATGTGAGGACTGGAATCAGGCTCCCTTTGGGGATGTTTCTACCTTTCCCAGTTAGAGGCCACCCTCAGGTCTGCTGTTTTAAAGAACATGACAAGGCGCAGACCTCAGACCCTTGTGAGGCCTCCTAGCCACCCCTCCCCCCAACACCTTGCTTGTCGGAAGGCACTCGGAAGGCGGGACTTGGGTGTCTAAGGCAGCGTGAGATTGGCTGGCACTCCATGTGCAGAGGCGTCAGCTGAGTCGGTGCAGCACTGCCACACTGCTGTGGGCCCACTGTCTGAGCAAAAGCCAGCTCGGGGCTCTGCCAAGGGGAGGCAGAGGAAGAAAGGGATTACCTGGAATTCTGAGCCTTCTAGCTCTTCAGGTTATGACCTAACTAATTCTGCCCTTTTGAAAGGCCCGGCTTCATGGCCACTACTGAAGCAAGTGGAAATGTAGCAGGCAGAATTTGGGCCTGTGTTTGAGGGCTCCTCCCTCCTTTTGGTACCACAGCCACTGGCACCTGGACCAAGTCCTGGAGTAACTTGAGACTTTCCTCTCGGGTGACGTGCCCCAATTCAAACCCAACGTCTCTCTGTGATTCAGGAAGTTCAAAAGAAAAAGCAAAGAAACTGCAATTATCTTATCACCAGGAAGATAATCTCTGCCTCTATGTGAAACGGGAAAATGGTGGAGCTCAAGAACACAACTGTTTCTCTACACTCTGTCTGGACTCCACTCCTCTCTCTTCTGTTCAACATGGTTTTCTGATTGAGGGGCCTGTGTCCCTGGGCGAGTCACCACTGGAAATCCTGAGACTTTGGAAGCCACCCTAATAATTTCTCTATAAACCCAAGTTTCAGTCTGAAAGCCTGTGGCCATACAGGTGTGAATACATGAGCTGCTTGAGAGATACAAAGAATTGCTGATTGCAGGCAGAGATATAGGGGAGCCCTCAAAAATACAAAGCAGTAAAATGACAAAATGATGAAATTCAAAAATAATTTAAATTTTCTCCAGATCAGGGAAAACAAAGAAAAGAATAACAACCAACCCGTGCTGTTACTGCGGTGATGGAATGTTCCAAATATTTTCTCTCTCTATGGGCCTTTAATGTTAAAGCATGAGGCAGCATCTTGTCTGGAGAGAGAAGCAGCCTGAGAATGCTGGTACATTCTTTTTTCTGACTATAGGATGCATATCAGCGCTTTGCAGAGGGAGGAGCCGGAGGCCAATAAAAGTAGGTACTACAAACAAGTATTGTTGGGCCCAGCCCCTGCATTTGGATAATAAATGAATGTGTACACTCATTTGTGTAAAGACACCAGTACATTTTTACTGCAACATGGACTGCTCAGACTCTGTGCAGAATAATTTCAAATTAATGAAAGGTGAAGTGCACATTAAAAAAAAAATTAAATAACGTTTATAGCTCTGCGCTGAATAGGCCGGATGAGTTAACCTAGCAAAGAGAGGCATTCAACACCTTAGCCATTTCTCCCCTTCTATTCCTGGCAAATAAGCAGTCATCTTCGAGTGCCTGCTTCTTTCTGTTCAGTCAGATGTACAAGCTAATGTTGAAGGGAGGCGGGAGCCTGCAGTCTGCCTTAGGGAGTAAGTCAAGTCCATATTTTTTAATACTGAAGATTTTTTTAAAATATTTTAAATACTTTATATTCTACAGGGAGTAAAATAAGGGAGAAAAACATTAGACTTCCTACCTCTGTGTATGTAGGTAGGCTTCAGTGCTCTTTTGGCAGGGTGTGATGGTACTAATAAAATGCTGGGCAATTTCTTGTGACACACGCATGGAAATTTTACACAGAGCCTGCATGTCTTTTCCCATCTAAATATATATCTTAAGTTGTTTTATGGAATAATGAAGGTAACTTTGACACAGATTGAGAATCTAGCTGGTTGTTTATACATTGACATAGTGCTGGTTTAGACTTCATGTGTGTGTGCACTTGTTCTGAAGTTAGTATAAATCTAAATAAAAGGCACCATTTAATTCAAGTACTGGTGCTATATTTAGGGTGCATAGCAGTGATTTTTTTTGTTGAAGTGAATCTGCCAAATTTGTAACAAGAGCTACCCCTGAACTCAGAGATTTTGGAACTTGTCTAAACACAGATGTACATTATAAGTTATCACCTTTT
Organism: Caretta caretta; assembly: GCF_965140235.1. Taxonomy (NCBI): domain Eukaryota; kingdom Metazoa; phylum Chordata; order Testudines; family Cheloniidae; genus Caretta; species Caretta caretta. Next base: position 75,701,298 of record NC_134213.1, read on the forward strand.
GAGGATGGAGAATCCCAACAGATCACAAGGTACAAATGTTAGCAGGTAAGTAGAGGAATAAAGATTAGCTGCTTACTTGTATCTTCCTTTGTTTGTGGAATATTGCTGGGAATGTTTGGTATGTTATTTATTTCTCTTTGAATGTTGAAAATTATACGTTTTGTTCTGGATAGTTTTAGGCTCTCTTGAAGCCAGCAGGTGCCAGGGTCTGGCTTTGTACACAACAACGAAGTGTTTTTCCCTGAGATCCTAACATTTTATTACTATGGTAGAGGGTCTGGCTGTACTAAAATTATATCTAAAGTATACCGAAGCTGCAATACACAGTACGATCACAATGCCCTATGAGAGAGAGCAAGATGCTGCAGATACGACACTAGTTTGGAAATCAGTAGATCTGTATTCTATTCCCAGTTCTACCAGTGGTTTGCTTTGTGAGCTTAGGCACATCACTTAACTTCTTAAACCTAGATCCACACATGAGGTTAGGCATTGCAATGCTGAGTATTGTGGCAACTAGAAAAATCATAGGAACAGCAATCCACAAAGCCTGAATTAGGTTCTACAATGAATGGGGTGAGATAGGTTTCAGAGTAACAGCCATGTTAGTCTGTATTTGCAAAAAGAAAAGGAGTACTTGTGGCACCCTAGAGACTAACCAATTTATTTGAGCATGAGCTTTCGTGAGCTACAGCTCACTTCATTGGATGCATAGGCTTAAATAGAGACTGGGAGTGGCTAAGTCATTATGCAAGGTAGCCTATTTCCCCTTGTTTTTTCCTACCCCCCCCCCCCCCAGGCGTTCTGGTTAAACTTAGATTTAAACTTGGAGAGTGGTCAGTTTGGATGAGCTATTGCCAGCAGGAGAGTGAGTTTGTGTGTGTGTGTGTGTGTGTGTTCTTGGGGGGGGGGTGAGAAAGCCTGGATTTGTGCTGGAAATGGCCCACCTTGATTACTATGCACATTGTAGGGAGAGTGGTCTCTTTGGATGAGCTATTACCAGCAGGAGAGTGAGTTTGTGTGTGTGGTTTTTGGAGGGGGGTGAGGGTGTGAGAGAACCTGGATTTGTGCAGGAAATGGCCCACCTTGATTATCCTACACATTGTGAAGAGAGTGGTCACTTTGGATGGGCTATTACCAGCAGGAGAGTGAGTTTGTGTGTGGGGGGGGCGGAGGGTGAGAAAACCTGGATTTATGCTGGAAATGGCCCAACTTGATGATCACTTTAGATAAGCTATTACCAGCAGGACAGTGGGGCGGGAGGAGGTATTGTTTCATGGTCTCTGTGTGTATATGATGTCTTCTGCAGTTTCCACGGTATGCATCCGATGAAGTGAGCTGTAGCTCACGAAAGCTCATGCTCAAATAAATTGGTTAGTCTCTAAGGTGCCACAAGTACTCCTTTTCTTTTTGGGGTGAGATAGGAGCCTTAGGATGCAATCCACAACAGCCAACAAGCTAGGTGGGGAGCTGCCTAAACTAGAAGATGTTGACAGCAGGGGTGTGGGCTAAGCCCCTCTCCTTTCACAGATTAGCACCAAAGTCCAGACTGCAGGGAAGCACCTATCTCTACTTAGCAATCCATGAATGGACACCCCTCAAAGTCAGGAGGCTTAGACATCTAAACAGCTTCTTACAGGAATGAGATGGATGCCTCCCTCAGTCCACCTAAAACTGTGATAGTGGTGGAAAAGGAGCTTTTAGCCCAGTGGTTGGAACACTCACCTAGGGTGTGGTAAACCCACAGTCAATTCCCCCTTCTGCTTGAGGGGAAGAAAGTAATTGAACAGGGCCATTCCCCACCCCCTTAAGCAAGTGCTCTAACCACTGAGCTACGTGATATTCTTATGTATGTCTTCTTCAATCGCTCCTGTTGAAGTTGTTCCACTATGGACAAATACTTAGAGAGTAATTGGGTCAGAAAGAGAGAAACTGAGAATGACTCTGTATGTTGGTGGTTAGGACATCCACATGGGAGGTGGAAGACCCAGGGTTCAGTGCCCCTGCTCCAAGCATTCTTTCCTTGTTTATCCACAGTAGAATAACTTCAGCAGGAGAAATTGTGGGAAACCTATGTGAGACTATCCCCGTGGTTAGAGCACTCAGATTCTCTTTTCCTTGCTCGGGAAGAGGGGAAAATTGAACCTGGGTCTCTCACACAGGTGAATGCTCTAACCACTGAGCTAAAATTTGTATGGTGGACACCTTTTCTTCCTTTCCCCAGATTTTGAATGGGAGCCAGTGTAGTAGGTGTGCTCAGAGCCCACCTACCAGAAGAGGTCCTACACATGAGATAGGAAAGTGAATGCCTATTTCCCCTGTTTGTGGACTGCTCTGGGGCTCAGGTGGGAAAAGGAGCGTGTCTGAACACCTGGAGTGAGAGAGTAGAAAGCAAACCCAGAAGCAGAAACATAATCAGCTAGGGAACTTTTATCCTTAACATTTAGGAGCTGAGTAAGCTTAGGCACCTATAGCGTTTGGCAGGAGTTTTGTGGATTGCAGTGGAGCCTAAAACTGGGACTTACGTGCCTAAGTACCTTTGTGAATCCCACCCTTTATGCTCAGTTTCCCCATCTGGAAGAAGAGGATAGTAATACTTACCTTCTTTTTTGTTGAGTGCTTTGAGATCTCCAGCTGAAAATTACTTAAGAGCTCAGAGTTATTGCACCAGCTCAACTCTGGCTGGTTTTCCTCACTAACTTTACAGTAATAATTTTATTTCATCTTGCATTACTGCTGTGTATCAGAATCTCTCAACTTCAAGTGCCAGAATGTTACAATGAAAAATTAATTGCCTATACTACTGCGTGCTATGTTGCTGGACTTCAAAGCTGAAGCATAAAAATCAATGAAAAATACATTAGTAAATACACAGTATCACACTTCTATGTTCAATGAAGAATGGAAGGCTGTGCAAGAGTAGATTGAAATCTCTTGGGAGAAGTGGGGCCAGGCTGTTTCATTAGAAAAAACAAACATCTATGATTTTGTTTTCAGGTTCGAAGCTCTGTAATGGCTGTAATTTAAAATCTTTTTAGAAGCGTTGTGTTTGCTAAAATTTAAAAGGGAAGGGGACAGAGAAGAGAACTTAGGTAGGTTTTTCTATCTAGTATTTTCCCCCAGCTCTTCTGCATTCTAGACAGCTCTGGTCTTCACAGTCTAATGTGTTGCAAAAAATCCTCTCCCTCTCCCAGAAAAGAGACTAGGATTGATCTAGGTTTACACAGGCAGCACTTTTAGCAGACAGGAGAGAAACTCAGTCTCTTGCCCTCATTATTTACATTGTGACCTGACTTCAGCAGTATCAGTATTCCTGAGAGAGAACATTGCTAAAATGCCTACACTGGATTATTAAAGATACCGTTTAGGATTTAAGAGTCCAACTGAGTCAGGGCAAATTGAGATTTTATTGATTGAGGTCGTAGATTGCAACTCATCTCAGGTAAACCTCTAGGCAGTCTTCAGAGGGACAGAAGATTGCTCAAAATTGTCAAAATATGATAGTTCTCAGCAGCTGTACTGTATTATATATGTAAACCATGGCAGCACAAACTACAAAGTAACCAAGGGTATTGTTTGCATTATCAATCTAAAAATGAGCAGGCCAGTCAGTTTAGAAAAATACGTAAACTCAGTGTGATGAAAGGATCAGTATTTGTTGACCTACCAAAAAAGTATAACACTGCACTTCCCTGGATGTAACTATTAAATTAACCCCTCCCATGAAACATATATTAAACCCATGCAGACATGAGAAATACAAATGGCACATTTAAACATTGACTTGCAACTGGGTTTGAGTATTGGAAGGAGGACATGTTTGCACTAATTTAGTGATTTGAAGTAGGATACCTCCATATAAATGGTACAGGGTTGTTTAAACAAACAGAGACTCAGACACAGGAAATGGGACTATCCTGGACAGTGAAGGCCTCAAGAAGACTGTTACCTGCCCTGGTAGCCTCACATGCTTCTATACATTGCCCAAGAGTCAGAGTTTTAGGCCTGAAGGAACCACTAGAATATCTATTCGGGCCTTCCGTATATCACAGGCAACCAACACCACCCAACACCCACACACTAAAACTAAACCCAACAACTGAAATGAGAGCAAAGTATTACAGCCCACATGCCAAAAGTTTTGGTTTTGAGGAATGAAGTGATAATTAGTACTTTGGGGCTAAATACTTGCCCACACCATACCTATGCCAAGCCTGAGTAGACAGGCTTGATGTGAGAGGATGGGAGCAATGCAAAGGGTAAAGAGAGGAGCAGTTCTTCTTCATCCCCTCCAGTTTGCAGAGCCACTTCTTGACTGTTGTAGTCCTGAGACTACTGTAGCCCCTGCTACTCCTGGGCCTTACTATGCAGAAGAGAAGAAAGGGAAATTGCTGTTTGATCCAGGCACTGGTGGCTTCACTGCTCTTAATCCAGCTCTTTCCTTGAACCCCAAGCCTTCAGGAACATGCAAGGCACTCACTGCATATACTTCCCAAATCTTGCCTTCCCCACTTGCCCATCAGAACTGCATTGCATGTGGGGCCTACTCCTTAGAACACAGGAAAAAGCACAAATGTGAATGTGTAGAGAACAAACATTCAACTCTCACTGAACTTTGTAGACCGATTTGGGAGTTTTACGAGGGTGGAAAATGCACCATGTTCTGAGTGGAATGTACAAGCAGATTAAGAAGAGATTTCAAGATGTGCATCTGAAGTCATTTGAGGAGCTGCAGTTCAACTAAGGTTGTGGACTCTTTGAAATGTGTCGATTTAACAGAGGCATACACTGACTGATTCCTCTGAACAGACTCACACTGTCGATTAGACAAGTGAAAAGAAAACTGATTTTGGAAAAATTATTTTAAGCTTCCCTTTACAGAGAATTATTGGACACAAACCCTGAAGTGCAGATACAGTCATTTTATTGGCAACACTTGGCTCTGCTCAGGGAGGCTTTTTGACATTTTGCCAGGCCTACCTTTGTATCTCTCACCAGTTCCAGCCTCTCACCCACTGGGTTGATTCCCCCATTTAGGGAAGACTGTAGTGGAGGAGAGGGCAGGTTCATGTCTGGCTACTGATCAAATCACCTCTAGGTACAGAGCTGAGAATCCCTTCCTACATCTGTCAAATGGCACTTGGGGCTCCTACTCTCAGCTATGACGGTGAAGATCATGATATAAATGATTAGATAAATTAAATGGCTTTGCACTAATTAGTCAAGATACTCCCAATAGCAGTGCTTCCTCAATCTCCAGGCTTTGTGGGGCCACGGATGGGGTATGCATATGTAAAAAGGTGCAGGGAAAAGCGCAGCCAGAACCTCCACAAGAGGTTCTGGAGGAGCCGGAAGAGCGGCTGCAACCTGGCACACTGCAGATAGACATGTGCTAGGGTCTCTCGCACACCGCAAGCGTCAGGAAGAGGGGTGACCCGCACCAGGTACATGCCTGTGCTCATGGCTACATGAAGGAGCCGCATGTGCCAGACGAGCACATAGGGATCCACCTACTCCCTCCAGTCGTAGTCCAGGAGGTCTCCGATCCTGGTCACTTCTGCCAGGACCAAACTCTGGCACACGGAGGGTGGCTCCGCCACCTGCACACAAAGATGAAGATTGTGTATCAGGGGCTCCATGAGGAGATCTGCCCCCTCGTGGCTGCCATGGACCTGGTCACCGAGACCAGCTTCCAGGTCCGGAGGAGGTCCTGGTAGAAGACCGGCAGCTCGGAGAGGTCTCGCAGAAGACCTCTCGGATGGAAATAAAAGAGCTTCCATAGAAGGCGGGTATATTAGCCCCAAGATAAGCAGGTCCTTTTCCCATGGTAATTGAACAGGGGTTACTCCAGCTTAATTTAGGACACCTGGGGCCAATCAAGGGCCTGCCAGAACCTGGTAAAAGCCTCCCCTCAAGTCAGATAGGGGCATGCAATAAGATCTGTGGGGAGCAGGTGTGCTACTGGAGAGCCGGATGGTGCAGACACTGAGAAATGCCAGCAGACAGACCTCACGGTACAGAGGTGAAGAGCAGGGGAAACCCTGCCCAACAGGGTGTATATCCCTTCTGGGACCCAAAGGTTTGGGGAGAAGAGACCCTGCCAGATGGGAGAGACTGAACTGGGTGCCTGGCCTGCCGCCACAACACCCGGAGGAGCTACCAGAGACTAAGAGGCTCTCCTCCCCCTCCCCTGTCAGGGAGGCCGGGAGGAACCCCTGCTCAGACAAGGAGGGGGACAGTAAACCCAAGGGTGTGAGGAATCCCCCAGCCCATTGCTAAGAGGAAGTGTGGAACCCACCAAGGCGGAGAAGGAGCTCTGCCACACCCCACGTGCAATGAAGTACAAAGACTCAGCATTTCAGTTACATACAGGGTTTATTTTCCATTTTATACATAAATGGAGAAGGCTTGTAGGACTAAGCAACTATACAGCAATTTTAGAAACAGAAGTGCATGTTCACTATTCATCATTTGGAGATGCAGATAGTTACTTATCCCTAGGATCACAATGTGGGCTAAATGTTTAAAAGGCAAACAGGTAGAAAACATGCACGTTTTCAGTTTGTTTTTTAAGCTATCAAACAACTCTAAACCACTGGGTGATCAGATATTTTAGGACCCTAAAGCCATGGTTTGCTGGAAGTGAAACTGTACCTTCTCTCATAATGTATCCTAGTTTATATGTAGGAGATCTATCAAGAACTGGAGCATAACAGTCCAGAAAATGTTTTCTATTCTACAGTTAAAAAAAAAAAAAAAAAGTAGATCAATTAGTGGAAGGTAGAAAGGTCTGACACTCAGATGAGTCTGTCTGCCACATAAGTAATTTATGGGGTCTGAGCATGATATGACTGCTGGTTGATAGTTATTTTAAGATTGTATGAAAGATAAAACTATATAGAGATTTTACACTGCTACATTGGATCTGATGTACACATTGGCCTGTCCCTGACATATCAGTGTTATGTACACTGATGATATTGTACTGAATACAATACTACTCTCAGATTTATAAACAAACAAATTCAATACTCTAGCACAAGTCTGACAATCATATATTTGCCTTACCAGTATAAAACACTCAAAGGGCACTAGAGGGCTGGAGTCTTGTGATATATTAAACAGTGCTCAGGCAAAGCTTTGCCAAACTCAGCATTACGGAATGAATCACATTGTGAAAATGAAACAAAAATTTGAAGCAATACTGGCTAAAAGTTTCATTTTGGGTGCCTGAAGTTAGACATCCATCTCCATATGTAGGCACGTACATAACAATGGCCAGATTTTTAATGGGAGCAGCAAAGGCTCAACATTTCTGAAAAAAATAAGGCCACTCAGGTGGCTAAACATGGAGATGGTGCCTAACTTTAGGCACCAAGAGGTACATGTGACGCATTATCTCAAACTTACTGAATAGACTGTGCACATATTTCCTTCCCTTTCAGACTTTTTTTTTTTTTAACACAAACTATTTTGACCACTTATATCTAAGTAAGAATCTTACTAGGCACGGTACAAAACCCTTGAATAATTGAGTATTTTTTTCAATAGGAATGGAAATAGAATCTGAAAACATTTCTAGCCTTGCTGTAATTCAAGCTTCCCACCTGCCTTGAAGTTACATTTCTTACAGCTTTGAAATCACAACTGAAGTACCAATAGGATCACATATTGAGGCAGATTTCTTACCTGGGAATGTCTGTGCAGTAACCAGGGAGAGCAGGAAAACAGCATAATAATAATGGAACTAAGTATTTATACTATTGTGGCACCCAGAGAGTCCAATCAGGATCCCATTGGGAATTAAAAATAGTTTCAGGTATTACACCTACTTTTTAGTTCCCCTGCCAATTTTTGTGATTTTACAAACACTTCATGAAGTTTAAAACATGTTTGTGCACTTCTTGTACACAACGGATGAAAGAAAAACATGGAGAAATGACTAAGGGCCCAATCACGCAAATACTCCGATGAAGTGAGCTGTAGCTCACGGAAGCTTATGCTCAAATAAATTGGTTAGTCTCTAAGGTGCCACAAGTACTCCTTTTCGTTTTGCGAATACAGACTAACACGGCTGTTACTCTGAAACCATTCACTCATACAAGTAGTTCAAAGACAGGTACATGCTTAAATGTTTGCAAGATTGTGGCCTGACTACACAGAGGAAACTGTGAAACTGAATGTAGACAGAAGGCTGTCAAATGAAAGATCAGAAGAGTTGTACTTTCTGCTCCAGGCTCTTTCAATTATTGGTAATAACTGTAGGAAAAAAAATTCAGATGGAAGTGGGTTTTTTGTTTGTTTGTTTGTTTTTAGTTTAAGTTGATTATTCCTCTAAAGAAGTTCATTTTCCAGTGCACCAGGTTCAGCTCCCTGAAATATACCCCCTGGCCAGAGTCTGGATACTAACTTACGTAGGTATAAAGAAAAGGAGTACTTGTGGCACCTTAGAGACTAACCAATTTATTTGAGCATAAGCTTTCGTGAATGCATCCAATGAAGTGAGCTGTAGTTCATGAAAGCTTACGCTCAAATAAATGTTAATCTCTAAGGTGCCACAAGTACTCCTTTTCTTTTTGCGAATATAGACTAACACGGCTGCTATTCTGAAACCTGTCATTAAGTAGGTATAGAATTTTTTGCAGTGAAACAGCAGTATTTCTAATTGTGCTGTAGAATCCTCCACCACAGCTTGTCATCAACAATAGATTCATGAAAACAGTTACAAAATTTCTGCAAGAGATAAAAGCTTGTAGTCATAATGGATGTCATTTTAAAAGCCCATTTCCCACCTCTAGTCCTGTGTAGTCATCACTAGTTTTGTTACACAGCCACTTGCCCTGAATTCCTGTATTTTTTTTGTCTTCAGTTCTGCTTAGTGCTGGAAAGAGCATGATATACCAAGGTAGAACAGTTAATAATCCAATCATGAATATCAGCATAATACACACAATTATGCTTGGTTAAATTTTCTTTGCCATAAATCATCCCTACATCTAAAATATTAGAACTTAGCAGACTAGAGATAGAGAACTATTCAGTACATGTACAAAGAAACCCTGCTTTTATACTACATGCACTTTAGTCACATAGGCCATGAACCTACTCCAGCTGAGATCAATGGGAGTTTTACCTTTGACTTTAATGGGAGCAAGATTGTGCCTTCTTAATTGTTTATGTTCCATGGCAGGCAATGCTGAAAGACATAGTAATAAGTCTTAACACCTTCAAACAGAGGGATTAGATTTTTTGGAACAAATGCAGTAAGCGTATTGATAATGAATTTCCAGATGGCAATAACATGGTATCAAAGGTTTAAAATAGTCTACGCTGCTAGCAATATATAGCTAGAACAGGTTTTTAATTTACAGGTTGTATTTCCAGGAAGACGTTAACACACAAAAAGGTTAAGGGGGCCAGATCCTGGACTCAATCTTCAGGTAGAGGGCAGTGGAAAACAGAATTATGGCATTTCAAAAATTCAATGCAACTTTGAAGTAGAGTTCAAAAATAAAAATATAGCCCACACTTATTCAAGATGTACAGAGAGGCTTCATGCTGGCCAGAACTGCCATCTTGCAAACTGGACATATTTCTTGGACAGCATCAGTATTGCTTTTCTTTACCAATTGCCTCCAAAGCACTTAAAAGGAGGACCTTCTTACTCCACTGATCTATTCCCTGTGAGCATCACAGCCATATCTGCTGACTTTATTGTAATTATGTTAGATGCTACAGTTAAGTTCTTCCAAGAAAAAGTTGACATACGTGGCCTTCTCCATCCCCGTGGTTTACTTTCCCTTTCTTCTCCTCCTCCTCCAATTCGCCTCATTCTCCTGTCACTCAGACAGATGTTTCTTATCTGTTCTCATCATTTTCTTGTACTCCCCTGTCTATATCAATCTGTTGTCTTTTGTCTTACTGAGATTTTAGGTTCTTTGGGGTACAGACTATCTTTTAGTTTTGTGTTTGTATAGCACCTAGCACAATGGGGTCCTGGTCCTTGACTAGGGCTCCTAGGCACTTTGGCAATACAGATAATGAATACTACTGCTACTTTTTACTCCTGTTGGTTTTGCAGAGCTAATTCGGCTGAGAGAGAGAGAGCTGGATTCTATTATTTCTTGTGCGTTGACAAACTTTTTACTAAATTCCACTTAGTTACACCCGTTCCAATCCACTGAAGAAGTTGTACCTATATCACTGAGGACCTGAGAAAATAATACAAGTTGACTTTCAAATTCTAGCCTGAAAAAATGAGAGCTGGTATTCAGAAAAAAAAACAAAACAAAAACCCACATTATTTTAACTGTAACTTAATCATATTTGATCTGGGAGTCAGACACACAAACAGGGAAACGTCATTTTTCACAGTTACTTTTCAGATATGAGCTGCACTTGAAAAAATACAGGAAAATATAAAGGAAAGGGGACAGAGCGCACAAGGATCCTTCTCTTTCATTCACTGTCTACTCTCCTGATCTTTTACCTTTTTTTCTCCCATATTATTTTGTGTAAAAATTAATACTCTCTTGTGCCTTCATCAATTTAGAGTTCATTAAATGTTTTTATTTTATACCTTTCATGGTCCTTATTGTCTCCTACACAGGAATAACCACGTTGGGGGGAGAGACCCAAGTTTCGTCTCTATTTTGAGTTATTTGAACCCTCTTAAGCTTATGTGGTTTACCCCTCTATAGACGACAATGGTGGTTTTTCCTTATCCCAAAGATTCTCCAATATCTGTGCTCCTCTCAGAACTGGAGGAGGTAAATGAGGTCTCTCTCCTGATCTTGGAGGAGATTTCCTTTTGGGAGTTCCCCTAGCTGCAGTAACCTCCCCTCCCCTGTCCACCAAATGTGGATAATGGAGCAAATACAGCCTACAATGCCTAAGATGCTGAGCTTGCACAAACTCAGGCTTTATTAATTTATGCAGCTTCCTTTGAGGGTTTAGGACAGGATATCCAGGAGTCCAACTGATGCTCCTAGCCTCCTCACAGGAACCCTTAGGAAGGACCCTCTATAAGAAAGCTGGGGATGGGCATGCAGCCAAGTCTGAACTCCCTTCTAAGTATCATGGGCACAGACATGAAGGGGAGATTAATGTTTTTTCTTTAACCTCTCTCTCCATTAAAAAAAAAAAAGGTAAAATCCTTGCTCTATCGATTTATAATTCTGCTTCAGTAAAATGTTGATTGTATTGACAGACAGTCAAAGTCAGTGTATAGCAGCCTTTCCAAGTCAGGAGATCTGAGATCAAATGCTGATTAGGTCAAAAGTGAAAGTTTGTTCAGCAGTCACTGCTTAGCCACATCTCAAAGCGACTTCACAATTCAAGGCTACTGTCAGTCTCTTCTTATAAACAGCCTAGGATTAAGATAACAGGAATACCTGCAGACCAGGATTAAGGTGAATTGGCCGAATTGTGCAAAAGTTTAGAAAACACCCGCCTGTATTATCCTTGGCTATAACCAGTGCAAGTTAGACTTTTGGTAAAAAAGCCTTTTTTTTTAAATCACCATTTTAGTAATTTGTTACTGCAGTGTAGCACTCCCATTTGAAGGCACATCTCCTGTTAATGACCAACAGGAGGGGATCTGCAGAAGCAATATTGTATAGTTTACATAAGAACATCCTTATTGCTGCGTTTTGCCTCAGTATGGCATGAAGAATATGGTCCAATACCCCTCACCTGGAAAGTATCCCCCTTATTAACCCCAATTCTCAAAAACAACAATAAAAAAACCCCTGCTCATGTCATTTAACTGCCATCTTCTTTAGCAGCAGAATGAGCAGAGCAGACATGGTGAGAAGCATTTCCTTCTCGGTTCTCCTTAATCAAGAGGATGAGACACTGGGCCTCCAGAAGGAAATTTTTATAGAAATTATGAGATTAAAAAGATTAAAAAGAGACAGCAAAACCCCTAATACTCTCACAAAGATACAAAGATTTTGAAAACCCCAATAAACTAGTTATGACTTAAACAGTAGGGGAGGGGCACAAAAGTGTCTTCAGTAGTAGCACAACCAAAATTCCACTTCAAACATGGACTTTTAAAATGAAAAATGCAAGAGAGCCACTGCTAAAGCTTCAGACTTAATCTACTTTTTGAGCTGTTAGACACAGTATTTTAGAACAGGCTTAGCATTCTGATTCATACACCATACCATTATTTACTGAAGGGGATGTATTTGTGTTCCCAAGAGAGGAACTGTACCATTCTTACAGTACCTCTGTAGTCTTGTATTTAAATAAATGACAATTTAAAAACAGTTATTGAAAATGTTCAAAACAAACAAAAAATATACAAAATCAATCTGGTGGAAACAAACTGAACAAGCGGCTTATGTAAATAAAGTCCAAAACTTTTTACATTCTGTAAATGCAAGTATACATTTCTAATATTTAAAGTACTGTTGGAACACAACACCTTTCAACACAACTGCTCAATCTTTTATTGTTGAAAAATCACCAAGTCACTGTATGAAGAGCAAAAAGGAAAAGAATGGCGCTACTTATGCAGTCAGATGTTAAAATCCATGCTCAATAAAGAATATATTAACAAATAACAGGAAGAGGATAGAAGATGGAGTTTAAACCAAGATTTTTCTTGCAAGTCATCTAATTTTTCTAACAATTCCAGAAAATACATGCTCAAAGTTGATTTTAGAAAAACATCTATTTCAGCTTTGAAAAATTATTCTATTTGTGACTAAAGCTAGGTTATAAATTACCAGTATTTACCTCAATATATTGGAAAGATTGCCTCAGTATCAAGAATTGGCTGTTCTTAACTGATGCAGTATTTCATTATTGTATGGAAACAATGCATCAAAAAATAGATTTGGGGCAGGGGATGGAGTCCATTTTCAAACACTTGATCACTTTAATGATGGGTTTCCAGTTCAAGAATTGTCCACTCCCCTTGAGGAGAAGAACAATCTTCAGAGGAAAAGCTTGCCACTGTTATGCTTGCTGAAGAATCATCCAGTGGTGACATTAATTCAGTCCATCTACTGAAAGTATCAACGTGTGATTTACCCTGAGGTTTTGAACCATCTCGTGCCAGAAGTAGTGTCTGATTGATAAGATATTGTGCTAAGTTAAGGTCTTCGGGAACAGAGTTTTTGAAATCAATGTTTGAGTCCTGCTCAGATAACAATTGCCTGAGAAGAGTCCAGTCCCGTTCTGCAAATTGCTGATCTTCAAAATCCACATCTAGAATGTCCCTTTCTGACTCCATCCTCTGCTCAGTAGCTTCTCCAACATCCATCTCATATATTGGAGAAAGGGTTTTTGAAGGTCGATGCTCATACATGCAGGTTTGTGCCAATACGTCATAATCATCTATGTCTCCTGCAATAATTCATAATACTACACAATGTAAAAATTGCACATGTTCCCCCTTCAGGGCTTTGTAGAGCAAAATTTAACTCATTGCACCAGAAACAATCCAACAAGTAAGAAAAAATGTAAATTTATACAAAATTGACAAAATGTAGGCATTTATTTTCTGTGTAAAAAACCAACCAACCAAACAAACAAACGAATTCTGGTTTACAGATTAAGTTAGAGCAGCAATCACCACTGGTAATTAACAATAAACTTTCATAATTAGAAAATTTCTGATACAGAAAAGACAAGTTATGTAAACAAACAATGCACATGGAATTTTTAATTCACTACAATAACTTAAAGTTGGAACAGGAGGTGGGTGGGAAGGAAGGGGAAAAAAAAAAAAAGAACATATGATCACTGAATGGTGATGTAAGCTATATCAGCTCCAAAGAGAAGGAAAAACAAAATAGCTTATTCACAGGCTTATTTTATACTACACATTATAAGGGTAGCTGCAGGCAAGGACAAGCAAACTTAAAAAAAATAGTACAACTTTTAAAGGTCTTCTGTGGTTCTGCTGAACATAGATCATCAGCATTTCATTACTTTTGAATACACAATACTTAATATATTCAGACACTATTGTGTATTTTATGATGGGATACTTTGAATTACTGGTTTAAAAAGACAAAACAGATAAAACATCTAGACAATAATCAAACTCGGTGAATCAAGCTAGAGCTTTTTTGTTTATGATCACTGGTTCAAATATAATCTCTCTTTTAGGAAATCCGTTTTCACTGGTAAAATTTAAAACAATTTTAATAATCCTGTAAACTGCAAGTGTTAGGTCCAAACCTGCTCCCACTGAAGTCTATGGGAAACATCCCGCTGAATTCAGTGGGAGAAGGATCAGCATCCATATCTCTGTGTAAAATACAATATATCAACAAATTGCAAAAGTAATGAATATAGCTGTTAAGGTAAACAGTTCAGTGCACTTTAGTAAGGTTATTACTGTAGTTATTGCACATCCCACTTAAATATATGATATAGGTTGTAAAGCAGACAAAACGTATACAAAAGTTCCCACCAAAAGCTGATGCTGCCAATGTTAAATTGGACCAAAAATAATTAGCATGCAAGGAATTGTTCCCAATCTTTCTTTTTAGTACTGCATAAAATCTATCTGAATAGATTTGCCTAGTACAAATATTCAAGTTTTCCACTGAAACATTAAGTTATTTAATCTGTATCCAAAATGGACGAGCATTCAGTAAACAAGTAAATAATTAAAAGCATTTATGTTTTGTTAAAAAAGTTGAGCCAATTATTAATTAGAGTTCATGATTTGACCCCAGACATCACATTTCCAATATTCTGCCTAATTTAATTTTTTGAGGGACTTAACATTTCTATTTCTGTACATTACCTGCAGGTAAATCAGTATTAGTGTATTCAGTAGGTGCTCGTTGACATTCTCTCACTTGACCTTCCTGAGTCAGTAACTGACTCTTACAGGGTTTTACAGGTTTTGCAGAGCTGTTCTTTTGCATGTCACAATTATTATCTCTTTGATGAAGGTCCAGATGACATGGTCTTTCTTGAGACTTTGTGTCATTGTCTGAAAGTTTATTGCACTGCTGAATTTCGTTAATCTCTTCATTCTTACTATTTACCTTTTGCTCTTGTATTGAACACTGACTATCTGCTACTGAAAGTACTTTCTCTGGGCAATTTTGTTCTGTCACCGAAGCACCCTGATTATCTTTTCCTTTGATTTCTGTGTTATGAGGATCTACAAAAAAGTGCTCACTTTTATCTAATCTCTCACGTCTATCCTTTTCTCGCTGTTTGCATTCCAGGAATCCATCTTCAGTTTCCAATGAATACCTTGAATAATAAGTCTTTCCATCATGCTCCTGAGATACACTATCAAAAACATCAGAAGGAGTAGGGGAATCTATGGAATGCTGAAGGGGACCATGAGCGTCTCCGTCATCAGATCCCAACTCTTCACATTCGTCTACTGAAAGTAAAACAGATCGCTTAAAATTTTTAGTTGTAGAAAACTCTTGACTTTCAATATCATTCTCTGTTGCATCTTCAAAAGCTAAATTAACAATTCCTTGGAATGGCTGAGTAGGAGGGTCAGATGGAGGAAAGGTTTCTGTTACATTTTCTGCTTCAGATCTTTCATCTTCCGTTTCATCTGCAGAAGAGGAAACTTGGTCCGCTTCCTGAGTAAACTGTGCACTGCCAAAAGTAGTGTTTTCATTTTCCCTAGTATTGAACCTTAATACACCTTGATGTGACCACATTTCAGATCTTTTTCTTGGTATCTCATCATCACTAGTTGAATTAACACGGAAAAGATCTGAACCCTCTTTTTTCATTTTCACTTCTATTCTTAGACTACTGTCATAGATCTTCAGTTCTTCAGGTGTACTTGTATCACTGCTGCTTCTTCCAAGAAAATCATGGCACAACATAGTGCTACATTTAGAAATCCCTCTCTCATTTGATCCTTCATCATCCTGAGAGCCTCCAGCATCATAGTCTTCTGATCTTGGTTTGATATCATCAGAAGATGTTGTTGCACTGCCGGTATCAGATTCAGGACTCTCTTTTGTATCCAACACACCTGAATTCAAATTCCAACGATCCACAAAGGGAATTTCTGAATTTTCATGGCTTTCTGGTGTTTCTGTAGTATCCATATCTTTAGGTGAACATTTTTCTGTAACCTGTCCTGTGAAACATTTTGAAGCAGCATCTGAGTCTACTGTAGCAGACCTGTATTCGGTCAAGGCTGATTTATCAGACAATTGACCAGCCTTTGCAAATCCCTTTACATGAGTCTTAGAGGATTTTCTTTCATCTTGTTCTGAATTAGAGGCATTTGTTACCTTAGAAAAGCTGGGAAAGTGATCTTCATAATTAATGCCCATTTCAGTGTTTAAGGTTTCATTTTGTTCCGCACAGTCTTCTATTGCTTGTGTTAAATGTACTTTGCTGTTTCCTGAATATCCCAAGTATTTCTGAGCTGAATCACAAACAGTTTTGCACTTTTTCAATCTTTCTTCTGAAACGGAACTAGGGAGTTTTTGGCCAGTATTCTTGCAAATGACTGAGTATGCATTTCTACTAGGCTCTGTATAACAATTAAATTCAGTTGTACTATCATCATCTTTGTTTTTATCTACCAGATATTCAATTTCATCTTCACAAACCTGTTTTGATTCCATTTCATTTTGCATTGAAATATTCAGCTTAGGAACATTTTGTCCTCTAACTTGAATACAAAAAGGTTTGGTTTCTACTTTGTATTCCCCATTTTCAAGAGGATCCAATAATTTTCTTGGATCAGGTTGCCATGATGCCATGAGCAGGTCTCCTCTGCTACACTCTATCATAGATTTTTCACACTTACTTTGTTTTGCAGGGCTGCATTTGTTATTGTCGTGTGGCTGAATTGCAAAAGCAGCAGCAGTGTGTTGTTCAAGTTTCTGTTCTGAACTTTTCTGTTCAGGACTATGCATGTTTTTCTGGACAACAGGAGATTTACTTCTTGAATGTCTTTGTGTTGAAGATTGAGCTTTTGATATAGGCTGCCCAGTAACTATTTTCTGTTTTGGGTCTTTACTGTTTATAGTCTCACCTTTCTTCGAATGGGTCTGATTTTTGGGTGTTCCTATTATTTTTGCAGTGGCTTTAACTGCAGATGTTTGTGATTGTTTAATACTCTTTTTCTTAGATGAAGGTTGTTTTTCTGAAAGTCTTGTCTGAGACAAATTTTGCATCATGTTTTTTTCTTCATTTTGTTTCGGAAACATTCCAGATTTTAATGAATTTTGTGAATCTCCTTGTGGTCCTAACAAATAAAAAAGTAAACAAAACACATTCTAGTCAGAGAACTATATTATTGATAAGTTGGATGCATGTAATTCAATTTAATATTTGTTACCCAATTAAATGATCTTAAACACAAACATTTAATAAAAATATCTTGCACTAATATAGGACCTTTGAATGCAAAGCACTTTACAAACTGTAAATGTAGGAATCATCCACTACTGAAGTGCAACTATTACTAGAGTGGAAAGCAGCAGCTATCTAACGGTACACAAAAATCACTGCTCAGCTGTTTAACCTAGGAAGTGATGAGTACTCTATTCAATTTAAATTACAGAGGAAATTTAAGTAAGCAGAATGTACTTATTCTAGTTGTAATATGGCCAAAACACCAGTGTTAACACTCCTGCTCTTTCAGAAAGTGTTGTGAGATCTTTAATGACCATAAATGGACAGGACCTATGTTTCATGTACTCGCTCAAGGGTTCTCAAACTGGGGGTCGGGACCCTTTAGGGGGTCACGAGGTTATTACATAGGGGGTCGTGAGCTGTCAGGCTCCACCCCAAACTCCGCTTTGCCTCCAGCGTTTATAATGGTGTTAAATATACAAAAAAGTGTTTTTAATGTATAAAACTCGTACTCAGAGGCTTGCTGTGTGAAACGGGTCACCAGTAGAAAAGTCTGAGAACCCCTTTACTAGCTGAATGTGAATTAAAGTAGCATTCTGGTTCTAATTTAATCAATAAGGAAATGTAGTGTTTCAAGCTGAAAATACTCCACCCTTTACTTTCCTTCTTGTGCCTTGGCACAGCCAGGTCTCTACACAGTGAAGGTTATTACATACCATACCATACTTGCTATAAAAACAGCTACAATGGACTACACTTTTTGCTAGTTATAAAATAGGTTGCCAAGGTGTTAAAATGCAGATTTAAAAAAGGTAATTCTCAAGGTATATTGTCCTTGCACCTTAAACTGATTTCTCCTTGCCTTACGATACTTTTTCCATGTCTGTGAATGCACAGTATTTCTATACTGATGCTTATTAATGGAGCAGACAGTGAATTTTTAAGAAAAGAGAAGTCAGGTTTTACTTAATACTCTGAGGACTTTGGACTTTCACTTAATATATTTTATATCCCATAATATACTCTTATTTTATTTCAAAATCCTTAAGAGTAATGAGTAAACACTACTTATCTTTTACCCATAGGCAATCGTGTGCTCCAGAACTGATGATCAGTGCTACTGACATTTAGAGTTCAGTACATGCTGGAATACCTTGGCTTGTGTGACAAGTCAATAACTTTGGGGCTGTAACTATGAGACCAACTAAATATGAAAAATAATGTCGGTTAGGTTAATTTTGTTATGTTTTGTTATGTTTGTAATTTTGTTATGGTTAGGCTAATTATGTTAATTTGAGCATTACAGTCTTTATAGTAGTGGAATTTTGTTCACCTCTAACACTTGTTCCCTGCACATTACTGTGACTTGCAAAGTCATTCATCAGCAGTTCTGATTTTCTACCTCCTACTTAGGTTTTTTCCACAACCACTGTAACTCTCTCTGGTGTTATAATACAAACAAACTGAAGTGATTATATTTTGCACTCTATAAAAGTTTAATTCTTATTTACACACTTAAATTAAAAGATTATTACAAAAGAAAAGATCATTTTGAAATATTTTTACTACATATTGTACAGAATGCATGAAAAACTATATTCATAAATGATGAACACTGGAATCAACCAGTTTTAAATATAAAAAACATATTATGTAGACAAAAGGAGAAATATCTTCCATCCAATCCTCAGCATGGATCTCTAATGTGTATGTGAACTTGTTTCAGATACAGAATTTCTACTGAACTTAATGGAAGTTCTAGGTGCAGAATACTTAAGATACCATCAGAGGACAAAAGATCCACAAAGCATATTAGGGAAGAGGGTTCTCCCCGATAGCTGGCCATATTATATAGATAGATATAGATATAGACACACACACACCAGCCTCATGAGAATTAAACAAGCAGAAAAATATATCTAAGGTCTGTCAGCAAAAATGAAATATGGGAAATACACCAAGATCATCAGAACTTGTCTGTTGTCTGATAACAAATTCCTTATCATTTAATTCTACCTTGGTTTTTAGCAACATTAGCTGGTGCATTCTTTGTCTTCTTCTGAGATGTAGAATTGCCACTCACATTTCCCTTTTTCTTCAAAACAGTTTGTTGATTTTGTTCACTGTATCCTTTTCCAGTGGATTTCTTTGTCACACTGTGGGAGAAAAAGATACTGCTTGCATTACTTGCAAGTTTAAGATCTAAAAATGAATTTGTTTAAATAATCAGTAGTACTCTATATATTTTAACATCGAAAGCACATTATATGCCATGTGAAATGACTTTCCTCTTTCTGAAAATAAACAATATATTTAGGGACCCCTGTCTCCAAGGTACTAACTCCTCTCATCTTCCACTGATTTTGTAGCTCCATCTAAAGCTATTTCAGAGGTTATGGACAGTTCTCAGCACTTCCCAGGATTCAGTCATATAATTGTTCAGATCTGCAGGCTTACTGTAACAATGCTAAAATAACAAATACACAAAGCAGCCCAAACCCAGAGGCAAAAGAATTCTATCATCACAAGAATATTGTCCATAGTTATTTCTACTTTCTTACTAACAATGAGAAATAGACAACTATTCTGAAAAATTCTTAGGTTTAAAAACATGTTGATTAAATGACAATTACATTTAATCAAGCAATTAAAAACCCAGTATATAATTATAAGTAATATTTTGATTTCCCACAAACCTATTTGTTGTAATGTTAGTCTCAAGTTCATTAGCTTTTTTGTTGGTGGCTCCATTAGTCATCTTCAAAGCAGACTTTGTTTTCACTGCTATAAGCAAAATTAAAGATTTAGTTATAGGATAAAATGTATGATATACAAATACCTAAAAAGAAATACTAACGTATAAATGGTCAGATACTGAAAACAGCATAGATGCCAAAACTGGAAGAATTGAGATTTTTATAGTGCTGTCTTGTATACGCACATATTTTTTCAAAGCACATACAATTTGAGTTAGAGCCATTAATATGGGGCATTTTAGCATTACTTTTTGTAATTAATATTTATTTTAAAAATGTGCTTGTGCAGGATCATAACCATATAGAATAGAACTCTTCAGGCTGTTTTCTAGCATATGACCTGCCTGTGGCAAGTCAGAAGGGATCTCTTATTACCAGTATGTTTTTTTCCTTCATCTACTGGTTTATCCTCTTTGGGTTCATCTAGTTGTTCATTGGAAATCTGTAAATCTGTACTTGAGTTTGTTGACTTGCTGAAAGTTCCTGTCTCTGTTACCAGAGAGGGTGATTCTTTCCCTGTGGTTTTCTTCAATGGCTTTGTTTTGATTTGCACACTTGGGCTTCCAGTAAGTACTTTAGGTCTGGCACCTGAACTTTTTCCTTCCTGATTTTTTACTCCTTTTCCACTTCCTGAATTTTTTTGCCCACTTGAAGATGACCTCTCTGAATCTTGTTTGGTAATCAAGCTTTCAGCCTTAGCATTTCCACTGATTTCTGTTTTTGGCTTTATGACAGCTCTAGCCTTTGGTGAAGCAACTTTTTCCCCAGTTTTTGAATCCTTTGTAATCTTGGAAACTGTTTTCTTACTATCTTTTCCCTTCAAGTCATCATGTTTTGAAGTCTTATTAGCAGTGTTTCTGTTAGTACTTGATGTATGTCCAGATGCTCCTAATCCATCAGATTTCATTTTATCCTGATTAGTGAAGGAATTGCCCCAATAATCTCTCTTGCTGTTTACTTTCCAGGAAGTGTGCCTTATATCAACAGAGTCAGTAATGCGTCTGTTTAGCTGCAAAGAACAGAAGATACTTAGCAACACAATAAACCATGCATAATCTTTAGCTCTTGAAACGTAGGTACTCCTGAAGTTTAGCATGAATCTAGCACTAAAAGTAGAGTTTAGGAGGAAGAAATAAAAATCATTTTTCAAGTCATGGAGCTCAGATTGCTGCCTTTCAAGCACTCTTAAGTACTAACTCCAGTTCCCTTTACGTCCCCTATTGAATCAGAGGGTACAAGAAATGCCTATGCAAAACCTTGTCCTTTGCTTTGGACACAATACTGTATAATCTTTATACAATAGTTCCTGTTGGAAAGATTCATTTATTTTATAGGTTGTATTTAGATTTTCAAAGTGGGAATTCAGTATATGATTCCCTAGGAACATAAACACTGCCATTATTTTTAAATACATATGACATGGGAAGCTTTCAACCATTCTAAAACAGTACATCTTCCAAATAAGGGTTCAGAATTCCCAGGTAAAGGTATTTTTTTAGTGTTAAGATTTAAGCCTATAAAAATGTAACCTAACTAGTAACAAAGTGAATAGTAATGTATATCCTTGGACATTAACCCCTATAACAGTACCTTTTCTGTCAAACAGCAATGTTACTTTGGGCATTCTCAAATACACGGATTGTTGATGACTTTGAAAAGCTCTTTCACAGCAAGCAGACCAATGGGGAGTGCAACAGACTGAGTTAATTGGTGGCTTGAGCTCCACTAGCTCAGTAGCAGACCACTTCTTTTCCAAACTTGAGATCACAGCTTTATTATTATACACCAACAGGGAAGTCTGCAATAACTTCTGAACACAAATTCCTCTCTTCTGTTTGGTCCCAACTATTTGAAAACATGGACTCCTGTAAACCCACATCAAAATCTAAAATGCTCTAATAACAGACATCACAGATTATGGATAAAATATTGGCTCAACTAGAATTACAAGGAAGATGTGATTGCTGAATATTAGCTACCGGTAGTCAGTAAACACAGACCACAATGCATTACATTATTTTGAAAATATAAACCATGAAAAGGAGCAGTTATGTTTACAGGATTCTGATTTTTTTTTAATTGTAAGAATCTAAGCATTTACCTGAGAACTAGTGAATACAGGTTTTTTGCCAAGTCTTCGATCATCCCCTTTGTCAAAAGCAGCTGTATAGGAGAAAAAAAAGATCTCTATTATTAGTGGGAAGGCAGCATGAGAGAGAAAAAAAGCCACCCTTATTCATGGAACTATCTTTTGGAGCCAGAGAACAATTCTAGTGGTTCTAAAACTAGTCAGGGGAGATTTATTTTGGCAAAATGGAAAACATTAAGTGGTGAAGGATATTTTTATGTCTAGAGTTCAGGATTCAGAGTTAGGAGAGCCAATAGCTGTAATGAACTCTGCAACAAACTTCTTATGTACCGGGTGCAAGTTACTTAATCTCTCTGTTTCCCCATCTACAAAACAAGAATAATACTTCCATATCTCTGATATACGTAGCTCATTAAATCTTTGCGGTGTACTTTGAGATCCTGGGTGTATAGGAATGTGCAAAAACAATCACTTTCAATTAGTTCTAACCACTTATACATTTGTACTAACATCATCTATTTGAAATAAAAGATCTATTCTCTTAAAACAACTAAACAATATACTGTAGTATACAGTATGATCTGTTTGGGGGGCATGTGCTGAGCCTAGCAGCCTGCTAAGCAAGGCTGAGAGCTTCTTAAGGAAATTTTGATTCCTAATCCCTTTAGAATCCATTAAGCACTGACCAAGGAGCAGGGCTAGTCAGAGAGAACAGGGGTTTAAAAAACAAGCTTCAAAGTGATCAGGGGAGTTTTGCAAGGGAGTTTAGAGAAGAAGCATGAGAGCCAGATATACCTAATGTTCTCTAAACTTAGGCCAATAACCACCTGCACTCTCCCGCCCTCCAAAAGAAAAAAGGGAAAAAAGCTGTAAGAGTAAAGACGAAGCAGGCAGAAGTCCAGCAGCAGAGTTGGAGCTATTCAATTTATTGCTGAATGCAGCGTGCATGATTACCTGCCTTGTGGGCAGGTGGCGTATGTGCATTCAGTGCAAGGAGCTCATGACCCTCAGAGACCGAGTACAGAGACTCTTGAGACCAAAGTTGCTGAACTGGAGAAGCTAAGGGAGACTAACAGGTACATAGATGAGGCTTTCTGGGACATATCAGAGTGGTCTGACAGCCTTTGTGCTGTTGAGGAGGATGAAAGTCTCCTGGAAGGAGAACATCGAACTGGAGCGGAGGGAAACAATCCTATAGTTGGGACCCTCCTTCCAAATGATGTCATGGTATCCTCTTGCACTGAGAATACCGCTCCGGGGGTGGGGTGGGAGAGGGGACGGTGAGGAATGCCAGTTATTAGCAAGAGACAGGTAATGGGCGATTTGATCATTAGAAATATAAATAGCTGGGTTTGGGATGACCAAGAGAACCACCTGGTGAACTGCCTGGCAGGTGCGAGGTTGTGGATCTCTCGAGACATCTAGACAGGCTTATGTGAAGTGCTCAGGAGGAGGCGGTGGTCATGGTATATGTAGATACCAGTGATATAGGGAAAGGCAGGAGAGAGGTCCTGCAGGTCAAATTTAAGCTTCTAGGTAAGAGATTAAAGACCAGGACCTTCATGGTAGCATTCTCTGAAATTCTTCCAGTTCCATGTACAGAACCAATTAGACGGGAAGAATTGCAGGGTCTCAATGCATGGAGGAGACTATGGGTCTATTACAGAAGTGGATTTGCCCTGCAACATGAAGGAGATCAGACTAGATGATTATGATGGTCCCTTCTGGCATTAAAGTCTATGACTCCCCATACTGACTGTATACATGTCACCTCAGGATGGGATGCAGAGATAAAGTTTCTAGACACCATCAATGACTGCTTCTTGGAGCAGCTAGACCTGGAACCCATAAGGGGAGAGAGAATTCTAGATTTAGTCCTATGTGGAACAAAGGATCTGGTCCAAGAAGTGAATATAGCTGAATCGTTCAGAGATAATGACCACAACATAATTAAATTTCATCCTTAATGTCTTGGAGGGTGGCGGTGGGAGGAGGTGGAGGGAATACCAAAAAAGAGCACCACAGTACCATTTAACTTCAGAAAGGGGAACTACACAAAAATGAGGAAGCTACTTAAATGGAAATTAAAAGGAACAGTCACAAGAATGAAATGCCTGCAAACTGCACATAAACTTTTTAAAAACACCATAATAGAGGCTCAGATTAAATGTATATCCCAAATTAAAAAGAAAAGTAAGAGGACCACACACACACACACAAAAGCCACCATGGCTAAACAGAGTTAAAGAGGCAGTTAGAGGCAAAAAAGGCATCCTTTAAAAATTAGAAGCCAAATCCTACTGAGGAAAATAGAAAGGAGCATAAACTCTGGCAAGTCAAGTGTAAAAGTAAAATTATGCAGGCCAAAAAAGAATTCGAAGAGCAACTAGCAAAAGACTCAAAAACTAAAGAGCCATTTTTTTTAAAGTACATCAGAAGCAGTGAGCCAGCCAAACAATCAGTGGGGCTCTCAAGAAAGACCTAAGTGCTGACAGGGCACTCAGAAAAGACATTGCCAAGAATCTAAATGAATTTGCATCAGTCTTCACCAGAGAAGATGTGAGGGAGATTCCCACAACTAAGCCATTCTTTTTAGGTGACAAATCTGAGGAAATGTCCCAGATTGAGGTATCAGCAAAAGAGATTTTGGAACAAATTGATAAATTAAACCAGGACTAGATAGTATTCAACCAAGAGCTCTGAAGGAACTCAAATATATAATTGCAGAACTACTAAATGTGGTATGTAACCTATGACTTAAATAGGCCTGTCAAGGTTCCTTCCCCACTCTGAACTCTAGGGTACAGATGTGGGGACCTGCATGAAAGACCCCCTAAACCTATTCTTCCCAGCTTAGGTTAAAAACTTCCTCAAGGTACAAACTTTGGCTTGTCCTTGAACCCAATGCTGCCACCACCAAGCGTATTAAACAAAGAACAGGGAAAGAGCCACTTGGAGACATCTTCCCTCCAAAATATCCCCCTACACCCCCTTTCCTGGGGAAGGCTTGATAAAAATCCTCACCAATTTGCATAGGTGAATACAGACCCAAACCCTTGGATCTTAAGACAAATGAAAAAGCAATCAGGTTCTTAAAAGAAGACTTTTAATTAAAGAAAAAGTAAAAGAATCACCTCTGTAAAATCAGGATGGTAAATACCTTACAGGGTATCAGATTCAAAACATAGAGAATCCCTCTAGGCAAAACCTTATGTTACAAAAAGACACAAAAACAGGAATATACATTCTATTCAGCACAGCTATTTTACCAGCCATTAAACAAGAGGAAATCTAACGCATTTCTAGCTAGATTACGTACTAACTTAAGGAGTTATGAAGAGCATTCCTGATCTGTTCCCGGCAAAAGCATCACACAGACAGACAGACCCTTTGTTTCCGCACCCCCCTCCAGCTTTGAAAGTATCTTGTCTCCTCACTGGTCAATTTGGTCAGGTGCCAGCAAGGTTATCTTAGCTTCTTAACCCTTTACAGGTGAAAGGGTTTTGCCTCTGGCCAGGAGGGATTTTATAGTTCTGTATACAGAAAGGTGGTTACCTTTCCCTTTATATTTATGACACGCCCCCCAAATCACAGATAGGGTGAAACACTGGCTGTGATTTCTTCCTGGAGCTCTAGGAGAAAACAGAGTTAATAAGACACATGCACCTCTAAATATACTACCAAGTATATAAAGACTAACAATATTTTCCACATCTCAAGGACGATTTTAACCAGTTGATTCTGGGAAACTTTCACAGGACAGTGCATCAGCCTCTTTGTTAGAAGCTCCTGAGATGTGTTGTATGTTGCAATAAAAATCTTAGAGCTAAACTCCACCAAATAAGTTTTTTGTTATTTCCCGTGGCGGTATGAAGCCACTGTAGCGCAGCATGGTCAGTTTGCAGGTGGAAACGCCGTCCCCAAACGTATGGGCATAGCTTTTCCAGAGCGTAGACAATGGCGTAATATTCCTTTTCACTGATTGACCAGTTGCTTTCCCTCTCAGACAGTTTCTTGCTGAGAAACACGACAGGATGGAATTCTTGATCCGGTCCTTCCTGCATTAAAACTGCTCCCACACCAAGCTCGGACGCACCTAGGAACGGTTTATCAAAGTCTGGGACCCTTAGTACAGGGTCAGACATGAGTGTCGCTTTAAGCTGGTTAAAGGCCTTCTGACACTCTTCAGTCCACTGAATGGCACTTGGCTGTTTCTTTTTGAGTCGGTCTGTCAGTGGGGCGGCGATTTGGCTGTACTGTGGTACAAATCGCCTGTAATATCTGGCCAAGCCTAAGAAGGATTGACCCTGTTTCTTTAACGTTGGGACACGCCACTTTTGGATAGCATCCACTTTGGCCTGTAGGGGGTTGATAGTTCCTTGACCCACCTATTGTCCAAGGTAAGTCACTCTGTTTAGGCCTATTTCACACTTCTTAGCTTTAACAATTAGTCCTGCCTCCCTTATGCGCTTGAAGACTTTTTGTAGATGTTCCAGGTGTTCTGCCCAGGAATCCGAAAATATGGCGTAAAGGTAGGTGACTGCATAGTCTCCCAATTCTGCTAGGAGACCATTACAAGTCTTTGGAAGGTGGCGGCCCGAAAGGGAGTACATTAAATTCATACAGCCCGACGTGTGTGGTGAAGGCTGACCTTTCCTCGGCGGATTCATCTAGCGGTACCTGCCAGTACCTTGGTTAAGTCCAAGATAGAGATGAACTGGGTCCGTCCCAGTTTCTCCAATAGTTCATCTGTGCGTGGCATTGGATAGTTGTCTGGGTGAGTTGCAGGATTTAGCTTATGGTAGTCCATGCAAAAACGTATCTCCCCATCTGGTTTGGGAACTAGAACCACTGGAGATGCCCATGCACTGCCAGAGGGGCGGATGACACCCGTCTGTAGCATATCCTGGATTTCCCGTTCTATAGCATTTTTAGCTTGAGGAGACATCCAGTAAGGTTGGACTTTAATTGGGTGAGCATCACCTGTGTCGATGGAGTGGTATGCCCGTTCAGTCAGTCCTGGGGTGGCTGAGAATGTCGGCGCATAACTAGTGCACAGCTCCTTGATCTGCTGTCGCTGCATACGCCCACGGATCAAGAAAATGTTTACCTCTTCTACACCACCATCACTTTTCCCTGCGTAGTAGATACCTTCAGGCCACTCAGCGTCATCTCCTCCCTGGGCTGTAAACTGACAAACCTTTAATTCTCTGGATTGATTAGAAGAGCTGAGAGGCGGTGGGTTGCTCCGTGCCGCCATCCAAGCTCTTTGGAGGCTTTCATCTGCTTCCTGTTTGGCCTGGAACTGTTCCCTTGATGCTGGAAACATCAGTTCCTCATTGGATTGTGGACCTAGACTTGGTCCCTCTGGAAGCGATGTAGGGGATGGGGCTGTTTCTGTTGACTGTGAACTGCTTTCTGCTGGTGCACTACGTTGGGTTTCAGGCTCCAGCTAAGCCTCTTGTGTAGGGTTATCTGCCGCTGCCAGTGCAGGTTCGGTGGGGCCCTCTGGTGTTGGGGTTGTAAGTACTGGATTCAGTGCTGGCAATGGGTCTGGTGCTGGTTGTTCTGCCGGTTCTGGGACTGGCTCTGTCTGGGTCTCTGGGACTGGATCCACTTCTGCCGTTGCAGACGTTGGCATGGGGTCCAGTTCCATTACCTCTGACCGGGTCCTGGTAGAAGTTTCTGGAACAGAGCTAGGCATAACAGCTTGCTTAGCCTGGCTGCGGGTGACCATTCCCACCCTCTTGGCTAGCTTCACATGATTGGCCAAGTGTTCCCCCAACAGCATGGGGATGGGATAATCATCATATACTGCAAAAGTGCACGTTCCTGACCAGCCCTTGTACTGGACAGGAAACTTGGCTGTAGACAAATTGAAAGAGTTGGACTTGAAGGGTTGAATTGTTACTTGGATCTCTGGGTAGATTAAATTGGGGTCCACTAAGGAAGTATGGATAGCTGACACTTGCGCTCCGGTGTCCCTCCATGCAGTGACCTTCTTTCTGCCCACACTCACAGTTTCCCTCCACTCTGAGGGTATCTGGGAGGCATCTGGGCCTGAGGACCTCTGGTGTGATTCTGGTGCAATGAACTATAATCTGTTGGGGTTCTTGGGGCAGCTGGCCTTTACATGCCCCAGCTTGTTACATTTAAAACATCGTCCAGCTGATGGGTCACTGGGGTGAGGTGGGTTGCTGGAGAACGGTGTGGCAGGACGATAAGGTGTCTGGAGTGTTCCTTGGTGTGTAGTTGGGGCCTTGGGCTGTACCCGGTAGTAGGGTGAGGTCGGAGGTTGTCCCTTCTGGTCTCCGCTCCAGCTGCGACCAGGATTGTTCCTCTCTCCTCCCGCCACCTGTTTTGTTCCGGTTTGCCCCTTCTGATATTCACCCCAACTGCTACTAGTACTTTTCTTTTCTGCCACCTCCACCCACCTCCAATCTCCCCCGCCGCGATTACAGTTGTGGGCTTCCCATCTAGGATGTATCTTTCTATTTCCTCAGGAACACCCTGTAAGAACTGCTCCATTTGCATTAGAAAGGGCAACTCTTCTGGAGATTTAACACTTTCTCCTGATATCCAGGCATCCCAATGTTTCACAATGTGGTAAGCATGTCGGGTAAATGACACGTCTGGTTTCCACCTTAGGGCTCTGAACCGCCAACGGGAATGCTCAGGTGTTAGCCCCATTCTGACTCTCGCCTTTGTTTTAAACAGTTCATACTTGTTCATGTCTTCTTTTGGCATTTCAGCTGCCACCTCTGCTAAGGGTCCACTGAGCTGCGGCCTCAGCTCTACCGTGTACTGGTCTGAAGAGATGCTGTACCCAAGGCAGGCCCTTTCAAAGTTTTCTAAGAAGGCGTCAGTATCATCGCCTGCCTTGTAGGTGAGGAACTTCCTGGGATCTGAAGTGGTATCTGGAGAAGGATTGCTCGGGTTTGTTTGTATATTCTGCTAAGCCTTTGCCTTCTCCATCTCCAGTGCATGCTTCCTCTCTTTTTCCTTTTCCTCCTCAGCAAGCTTCCATTCTTTTACCTTTACCTCCATAGCTCTCCTGTGGGCAGCCTCCATTTCATGTTCCTTTGCCTCCATTTCTCTCCTGTTGGCAGCCTCTTTGAATTTTTCTGCCTTGGGTTCTGTCATCTTAGCCTCTCTGTTCTTAACTAACTTTACACCTGAGTGTTAAAAAAAAAAAAACTGGCTTGTAAAATTTAGTTGTGCTGTAACCTGATACTTATGTTCTGTGATAGCTATTCTCAGCCTACAGAAAAATCCTCTAGCTGCTCTTAGCTAAAAAAAAAAACCAACCTGTTCAGGTCAGTGAAAAACTTGTGAATTTCCCTGCAGGAGGTTAACTACCCTGACTTTAGGTAGAGAAAACTCCAGCTCACAAAAGGAAGATCCCTTTGTTATGCTTGCTGCTGTCCCCTTTTACAAAACATTTTTAAAAAACAATGAAAAAGCAATCAGGTTCTTAAAAGAAGACTTTTAATTAAAGAAAAAGTAAAAGAATCACCTCTGTAAAATCAGGATGGTAAATACCTTACAGGGTAATCAGATTCAAAACATAGAGAATCCCTCTAGGCAAAACCTTACGTTACAAAAAGACACAAAACCAGGAATATACATTCCATTCAGTACAGCTATTTTACCAGCCATCAAACAAAAGGAAATCTAACGCATTTCTAGCTAGGTTACTTACTAACTTAAGGAGTTATGAAGAGCATTCCTGATCTGTTCCCGGCAAAAGCATCACACAGACAGACTGACCCTTTGTTTCCACCACCCCCCTCCAGCTTTGAAAGTATCTTGTCTCCTCACTGGTCATTTTGGTCAGGTGCCAGCAAGGTTATCTTAGCTTCTCAACCCTTTACAGGTGAAAGGGTTTTGCCTCTGGCCAGGAGGGATTTTATAGTTCTGTATACAGAAAGGTAGTTACCCTTCCCTTTATATTTATGACAAGGCCTCTGTACCAGATTACTGTTGGATAGCTAATGTGATGCTAATTTTCAAAAAAGGCTCCAGAAGCGATTTTTCATACCTAATTTTCATACCAGGCAAACTGCTTGAAACTATAGTAAAGAATAATGATATATAGATGAACACGAAAGGGAAAAGAGTCAGCACAGCTTTTGTAAAGGGATATCATGCCTCACCAATCTATTAGAATTCTTTGAGGGAGTCAACAAAAACATATGGACAAGGGTGATCCAGTGGATACAGCGTACCTGGACTTTCAAAAAGCCTTTGACAAGGTCCCTCATCAAAGGCTCTTAAGCAAACTAACAGTCATGGGATAAGAGGGAAGGTCCTCTCATGCATCAGCAAGTTGTTAAAAGACAGGAAACAAAGGGAAGGAATAAGTAGTCAGTTTTCACAATGGAGAAGGATAAATAGTGGTGTCTCCCAGTGATCTGTACTGGGACCAGTGCTGTTCAGCATATTCATAAATGATCTGTAAAAAGGTGTAAACAGTGAGGTGGCAAAGTTTGCAGTTGAAACTAAATTACTCAAGAACATTAAGTCCAAAGCAGACTGCGAAGAATTAAAAAGGAATCTCACAAAACTGGGTGACTGGGCAACAGAATGGCAGATGAAATTCAGTGTTGATAAATGCAAAATAATGCATATTGGAATACCTAATCCCAATTATACATACAAAACGATGGGGTCTAAATTAGTTGTTACCACTCAAGAAAGAGATCTTGGAGTCATTGTGGATAGTTCTCTGAAAACATCCACTCAGTGTGGAGTGGCAGTCAAAAATGCTAGAATATTAGGAACCATTAGAAAAGGGATAGATAATGAGACAGAAAATATCTTAATGCTACTATATAAATTCATGGTACGCTCACACCTAGAATACTGTGTGCAGTTCTAGTTGTCCCATCTCAAAAAAGATATATTAGAAATGGAAAAGGTGCAGAGAAGGGCAACAAAAATGATTAAGGGTACAATTCTACTCGATGAGAAATTAAAAAGATTGAGAAGGTTCAGCTTGAAAAAGAGATGACTAAAGGGGATAAAATAGAGATCTATAAAATCATGAATGGTGTGGAGAAAGTGAATAAGGAAGTGTTATTTACCCCTTCACTTAACACAAATACCAGGGATCACCCAATGAAGTTAATAGGCAGCAGGTTTAAAACAAACAAAAGGAAGTACTTCTTCCCACAATTCACAGTCAGCCTGTGTAACTCGTTGCCACGGATGTTGTGAAGGCCAAAACTATAACTGGGTTCAAAAAACCAATTAGATTAAGTTCATGGAGGATAGGTCCATGAATGGCTATTAGCCAAGACGGTCAAGGCTGCAACCTCATGCTCTGGGTGTCCCTAAGCCTCTGACACCCAGATGCCGGGACTGGATAACAGGGGATGGATCACTTGATGATTGCCCTGTTCTGTTCATTCCCTTTGAAGCATCTGGCATTGGCCACTGTCAGAAGACAGGATATTGGCCTAGATGGACCATCGGTCTGACCCATTCTCATGTTCTTTGTCAAAAGTTGTTGTCTCCACATATTTGCATATGTGCATTAGATATACACCATCTCTTGAGGCAATACATGTTAGTTTAAAAGTTATCTGGAAGACATTATGTAAGCTTTTCAGGGCAAGGAATGCATCTTATCCATGTTTGTAAAGCACGGTGTGTAATGCTATATAATTGAATTAATAAAGCTACTAATAAATATTTTTACTGTATAACATCTAGGAGGCATCAGTCAATGAAACCTTCAAATCTGTAGTGCTTGTGCAATATAGAAAGGATATATGTAAATACTGTACCCAGAGAGAAGGGATAAAGATTTATTTTTGTTTATACGCATCTTTTGGCTTGATGCAATTTTTATCTATTCTGAGAAAAATGGGTTAAACAAACATTCACTCTTCACATGCTGTATCCTACTATTTATTTATATGGACAAAGCACACAATATAACAACAGAATTTTGGGTTCTACAAAGCAGCTTTATTTAGCTGTATAGAAATCCTGCAAGAAAAGGCAAGATGCTGAAAATGGCACCACAGGAATATAATATTTTTTCAGTGATGACTCTGCACATTAACATACACCAATATATTAATATAATTTTCCCATAAACTTGTGCCCAGGAGAACACAGAAATGCTGTGAATGAGAAAAAGACAGCACCTTCTTGTCTTAATGTTGTGTATTTCCTATCCTAGGATATTAATCTACAAAGGTTAGGTCTTTTCAGAATTTAGTACTACCTGAAATTTTCTCAAGATGAAAGTTGTTTGACCTCTGTGATCCTAAACAAATCTCGTGTAAGAATGAAGATGCTTCTTGGAAAATACCATCATTTTGATTATAGAATAAAAACCTACACTGAGAGTTTTCCATAACTTAATAGTTTACAGTTAAAATGAAGTCTATCAGAGCTGAATTAATGCTATATAACTCTGAAAAACCCAAACCAAAATAACTTTCCTACTGTTAAGATGGAGAGTTGAATGACACCCACTTTATGAACACCGGTCTAGGTACTACTTTACTCTACAGCCCTAGTACAGAAGAACATCAGATGCCGAACATACTCCAAATTATGCTTCTATTTCTGAAAGCAACCTCCCAAGTTACTGAAGTGTTTTATAATAAAGAATGAAATCATGAGCCTTTTTCAGAAAGTAGCAGTCAAACATAATTTAGTAACACCCTTAAATCATGCTTGTAAACACTGACATAATCCATCTTTCAACCAACATGTTAAGGGATAAAAAATTAAATCCATCTATAATCACGTACAATTTTTCATTAGAGTCTCAATTTTAATGTCTTCATTAATAAAACATTTAGGATGTTTTACCTTTTACTATGAATCAAAGGTGAGCTAATTTTAAAGAAAATTTAAATGAGTCTCACATTTTTTCCTTTATAAAACTGCATTACCACAAAGCAAATATTCAACCAAGGCCCTGAAGCCATTTTCACTTCCACACCCTCAAAATTTCATTCCACATATTTGAAAATACAGAAACATTCAGAGCACAAACTCCTTTTGTTTAAAGCTGAAGTACTGCCTCTTAAAATTTTAAGAGATCACTATGCAGCTTCCTGGGGGCTCTCTGCAGCAACACATACAGTATCACAATACCAATCAATTGTGAAGTCAAGCCGTCTACATTTATTCACAGTCCACATGAGATGGATGTTATGCAAGAGATATACAATCTGTATACATTAATATGAACAACTGGTTAAGAAAGAAACTGAATTCACAGAATTAGTAATCTGCTTTGTGCAGATTAAAATCTTCTATAATGCTTATCTGCTTAAAAATGGAGATAGATAATGGTTTCCTTAAGCCTATTGCAATATTTTTAATAATTTAGAATAGTTGCAAACAAAAATAGACTTAACCTACATATAAGGTTTCCATTTTTCATATCTATAAAAATAAAAACCAGGAAAATATTCACAGAACTCACTGTTAAATAATTTCCAGGCATGAAGCTAGCTAAGCATATTATCTTTGCTTTCATTTATAAAATACTTCCTTAAAAGCAAGAGCATCACAGTTTTAAGTATGCTATAGCTTGTTACCAGCCCCCAACACTACCAACATTTTTAATATTAAGGACCCTATTATTATGCAATGATAGCTGTTCTTGATTGCTTGCATACCTGCTTGTATTTTCTCTTGATGATCTGGTCTCATCAGCTTCCAGCTTTCTGTGTGACGAACAGCATAAAAAGACTGAACCAGGAAGATCCACAGCTTATCACGCAGAGCCTGGATCTTGCACGTAAAACCCTGTGTTCAAGTAACAAATCAGCAGCTGGCGAGAGGCACATTGTCATAGCAACCAGTCATTATTCCTTTCAGAATCTACTTACTCCCTAAGATAGATCAATGATGTCATCATTTATATTTTACAATAACCTAGTAGATGTAGATGCTGTTTATGAGGGCTTATTGTCGTCCCCTTCACTCCACCATAATTTTATACAGTTTGAAACTAAGCCACTCCCACAGAAGCTAAAGCATCACAAGCCACCACATTCCTTTTTAAAATTAATCCTTTCAGAGCTTTTTACTATCAGCTCTGTCACTACAAGGTCAAATTCTCTGGGGGACAAAAATGTATCTGATTAAATTTTCACACTCTTACTGAGTAAGTCTATAATAGCACTTGATTGCAGTAGTTTAAGAAAAGATTTAAATTTTTTTGCAGGTAACATTCAATATCAGTATCATCCACATGTCACTCATGACATTACAGTCAATTTTTATTTAAAATTTATTATTTAGATTGTGGTAGCACCCAGAACATGGTAGCACTTTCCAGAAACATAGGAAGATGCAGTCCTTGCTCCGAAGAGTTTGCTTGAAAAAAAGCAAACGCAACCCTCGTATTCAAGTGTTTTTTTAAAGTAAATTAATAAAAATTAACTCTGTCCCCCAGAGTAAATTTAAGGTTATTTAATTTCTAAATATTCTTTCTCGGTCACATATTTACAATGGTAGTGAACATTAGTAGTGCCTTCCCACCCACAACGTTATTAGGTATTGCTGCTAGCCTGTAACACTTAGTGTTGCCACAGGCAGTGCTAAGTACTTTTTTTTTCCTTTTTCTTTTTTTTTTTAATGTTGCTATACACAAATGCCAGTAGGTCCTGTGTTTTCAACAGGACTTTGCACAGGTGTGAGGGACAGCCTGCATGGATCCAGCTGCAGTACTGGGGTCATAGAGCCCAAATTGCATAACTTGATTTGAACTCCTACACCAAAAAAAAAAAAAAAAAAAAAAAGGTTACAGGTTTAAAATAACGGAATAAGTGTTGTGAGCGATTCTTTTTCTATTAATACTGAAAAGCCTACCATTTCCGTCACATTTGTGGAGCTCAACAAAGTATTCACAGCTATAAGAAGAAAGCAACTGTTTTCAATGCTAATGTTTTTCTCAATTGCTTTTAAAACTTGTTCTAGAAGATCAGGTTTGCTGCTCATTGCCTGTGCCTAAGGAAACAATGAAAAGGGAATCATTTAAAATAAATGTGTATTTCATATGCAAAAAACACCACCCAACAGAAAGTGATCACTGGGACTTTGGTGTTCAGTGTTTCCCATTTATTCATTCCACCTTTCTCTCCACACAAAAAAAGGTGCTACAAATATTTTTGAGATCTCATCATCGAGCCAAATAAAATCTTAGGAAGAAGCAGCTGGTGCTGAATTTATAGCTGAATACAAATCTGAAGAAAAAGGGCAGTTTTGATATATCCATTTTTAATTGTTGACGCATCAGAGCATCATTAGGGAAATGCAGTGCTGGGTAAAATTAGACAAGCTTTTACCAGGAAACACCACTGCAGGGAACTCTTTCAATTAACCCTTAACCCTTAGCAGTGCTGCACATTTACAACTCAAAAAGTCAATGGACATTGTGGCATGCCTGTGCTGCTACCTTGGACTTGGGTCCTATACATGCTTATGGTGTGTTTATGCATGTGCTTAACTTTACACACAAGAGTAGTCCCACACAAGGGACTCCACGCTTGCTCAACTTGAAGTAACTGTACATAGGATCAGAGCCTTAATTTTTTCAAATTAATTATGCCCTAATAACTGACCCCTGTCCTAATATTACATTCTTATGTAAACGTATTTGTAAAGTGACACTGAAATCATTCTGAATAAGTTAACAGCCTAAGTTGTTGGGAAGAACCCACCCCCATACAAGAAAGTGTAATAATACAATGCATTTGTTTTGAGAAAAGTAGAACATAACTCATGGGCATTTTACCTGCAAGAAAATATGAAAACTTTCACTCTCTATTATATGAGGGAAGTTTGTTACAATAAATGTTATGCATTCCTCTTGAAGCCTAGATGCCAAGGCCAGAGCCGTTT
Organism: Caretta caretta; assembly: GCF_965140235.1. Lineage (NCBI taxonomy): Eukaryota > Metazoa > Chordata > Testudines > Cheloniidae > Caretta > Caretta caretta. Next base: position 75,737,349 of record NC_134213.1, read on the forward strand.
CAGACCATTTCACTTGGGGAAGACTACTGAGCAGCCAGTCACTTTCCATCAACAGAGAAGCTGCATTCTTGTGGTTCTTAAAATAAAAGCAATTAATATATATTAGAATATTTATCTATTAGAGTAGACATCCAAGAAAATGCTGTTTCTCAAATAGCTCCTATTCAGTTACTGAACACTTACACCATCATCCTACTAACTAAACTATAAATTTCACTTACCTTAATCGTATTTGGATTTTAATATTAGCATATTCCACTACCTTTTTTTTTAGTTTAATAAGTCTGGTGGGCTCAGTTGCTTCTATTGTTCTCTGCTGATGCTGGGGAGAATGTTTTCATAATGGGATTTTATTATATTTTCCCTCTTTTCATCATTATATTTTGCGGCCTAGAGAGAAGGCAGATTCACAAACAAATGCCAAACACTAAACTAGTAAATGGAATCTCACAGAAAAGTTAAACGGAAAGGATAATATTGTCATAAGAGAGTGTTGACAGAAGGGGCAGGGAGAGTTCTAGGTGGCTGGGAGACATTGTAGGAGCCTTCCCCCAACCCTGTCTAATGAAGCAACTGTTGGACTTCACAGAATTTTATTCTCACTTAGCCTCCGTATCCCCAAGTTTTCCATAGGAAGGAGTGAGCTGATCCAGGTGGCATTTGTTCTAAACATAATTAGTTTCCTAACATTTCCTCCCTTTTAATTTAGCTACACTGTGATTTTGATGCTTCACAGCTAATCTAAGTACTTACATAGGCCTCATCACCAATGTCCATATCACCACCTACTAACACACACCTTAAAAGTAATTTACAATTTGTCATTATCTACCACAGTAAAATAGATTAAAATATCTATTATATGTGACCTGCCAGGTCAGTTGATAAATTATACAATATGCTTAATAAGCTTAATTATTTTTTCCCCTGTTATCTTGGTTTAAAAATGCTGCCAGAGGTAAACAGTGTTTTCTCCAAGCAGGGTCTTGTGTATTCTTCCTAATGGAAACAAAGTAGTAGTAAACCTGTAAAGTAATCAGAATTTCTAGTTCTCTTCACAATTTCCTAATTGTTATGGAATGAGAGTTAATCATGAGAAAGCAAAGACAAATTAGTGAAAAACAATGTAGGAAAGAGAAAACATACTGATGGTTTAAAAAGCCTAAATTTGCTTAATCTTAGTTAGATTGCTATAGAAAAGAAAAACACTAAATTCAACTAAATACATGACAGAAAAGTGTTGCAAGTTCAAATTCACATTTACCAAGAAAGCTCAAATACTTTCAGCTCAGAGAAAGAAAAACACAGCATGTATTTTCTCTGTGTATATTTCAACTAGCAGTATACTTCTTGCGAGTCCTCGCTCAACTATTTTTATATTTGTTATGGGCAAAGCCTATTTTTCATATGTGCATATAAAAATAAAGGATTAGGATGCACTTAGGGTTCGAACTTGCTCCCACTGGCTCAATTACAAGCCTCTTTAATAGTGGAGGATCAGGTCTTCACTCACAAGATGAGGAGCATCTGCCTCTTTCTTGCAAGGTCCTGAGTGCCCACGATGCCCATTAAGCACTTCCAGTGAAATATGAAACACCTCCACAGCATCCAGTTAAATCAGCATCTTACAGGATCGGGCCTATCTGCATTTTATTCCTCCATACATAATCTATCTCTAGGGTAAGAGAGAACTGTGAATAACTATAGTTTTGTTCTAGGAGGAAGTTTTTCTTTTCTAAAAAATGGTTGCTTCCAAACACCTGTTTGTGACTCTACCAGGATAAGCACCCTTAATGTGGTTTTAAATGGCACTCATGCTTAGCAGTTTTTCATTTCTTGTACCAATCTTTGTGGCTTTTCACCAAAGAGTCTCTCCGCTGCAAGTCTACTTCTCCATATACCTCACATTCCTCTCAAGATTTGCTATACAGGAGCAAGAGAAACAGCTCAGTATTTTGGAAAACGTTTGGCTTCTATGCTGCCTTTAATGTTGTTTCAATGAAAGCTCACAAAGCCAATAGAGATTCTACTCAAGCCCACACCTGTACAGTTTGGAAATTGTGCACAGCAGAAGAAAGCATTCCATTATTATATTTAATTGGCTTTTAAACTTAAAATGGCGAAGACTGACAGATGAAAGAACCAATAAGCTCAGATTTACAGACCGGGTGTAACTGTTAAAAAGTAGTATGCACAGTATAGAAAGTTTTTTGTAAAACATAATAGCTCAAGTAAAATAAATATCTATAAATATTAGACTGTTTGCAAAAATATTAAGGCTGCTTGGCAAGTTTTTAAAATGTGCAAAACCCCATAAACCACTAGAGAATTTTCAGTCTCAGGAAATGTTGGGAATAGATGCCACATACGATTTTGAGGCAGAAAGAGAGTGGAAGAGGTGTGTTGATTTATTTTTCAACTCCATGACTGTGAAACCTTACTAGACCTCATCTAAGAGGGACAGTCCAGAACTTTCAGCCCAGGAGGAACAGGATGGGGGCAAGATGGCTTTAAGCCACCTTTGTGTCCTCTCAATCCTGGCTGCTCTTGGGGCTGGAGAGGATTCCACAGGCCTGTCAGCTGCCCAGGATCACCCGATGGGCCTCAGCACTGCCCAGAATCTCTGTGGCACTGCATGCTGCAACTCAACCCCGCCCACCTTGCCCCCATCACACACCCTATACCAGGGCTTATGTGGGGGTCATCAGAAGACAACACTATGGTTGACTCTATAGTGCGTTCATGGAGAAACCATACCCAGCTGAAAACAGGTCTTTTAGAGCCTCTTTAACACTGTTTCAGCCCCTTTAGCCACTGTGAAGCAGCTAGAGTGGGGATGAGAATCTCATCCTAGGTATCATGTAACTTTTTGACAGAAAGATAGTTTTTACCCTGAAAGCTATCTATATTTCTTTGTGCTGTGATACAGTGTACATTCTAGCTCAAATTTTCAGCTGGCATAAATCAGATTTTAATCTAACCCACTAAATCAATCCAGATATTCATTCCATGAATACCAGACTGGGAAATCTGCAAATTCGGGCAGTTCCAATCTGGAGCTGAATGTAAACACACAACACTAACAACAACTGGTAAGGTCTGAAGATGGATACATTCAGAGGTCATATCAATGTTGACCATTTGTAAAACGGAAGATAAAACAGCTTAATATTAAGCTTAGACAACCAAAAATTACAGACACTAACAATTTTGAGAGATTAGTTGCCTATATGTAAGGCTAAAATTTAGTCATGAGTATTTTTAATAAAAGTCATGGACAAGTCACGGACAATAAAAAAATTCATGGCCCTATGACCTGTCCATAATTGTACTATAAATACCCCAACTAAATTTTATCCGGGGGGGGTGGGGGGGCACTGCTGGGGGGGAGGGGCTAGCAGCACAAGCTGTCGGGGGCCACTGAGCAGGGGCTACTCCGGCTGCCCCCTGTGGTAACAATCCTGCTGCTGCTCCAGCTGTCCCTGGTGCCAGCTGCTTGGGCAGCCCTGGGGTCAGCCACATTGGCTGCTGCAGAAGTTATGGAGGTCGCAGAAAGTCACGGAATCCATGACAGACACAGGCCCTACCTATACGTAGATGGCTAGTGACCACTCATTGATAGCCAAACACTTTCACCTGAAGCCTAGAGGAAAAAAACACCCCAACCAACCACCTTATGCATAAGTCTCCAAATTAAAATTTGGGGTGTAATCCTCCTGGACCCATTAAGTCAGTGGTACAACTCCTACTTACTTCAATCAGGCCAGAGTTTTACCTCTGGTGTCTGGTATAAGAATTAACCTGACAATTACTACAATTGCTCCTTCTCTCTATTTGAATGTATAACGTTCTGTCAGAATACTGAATCTGATAAACTCCTCTTAAATGGCTATATTTTGGAGTCGTTTGAGATTTTCCATCATCATGTGTTCCATGAAACATCAGTGTGACTGTATTTGCATATCAATGTTCTTGTGTTTTCATTTATATAATGATTTTTCATTTACGATGATTAATATACTATACATTTAATAAGGCCTGTTTAATATTAATTGACTTTTTAATTCCTTTGCAAAGCTAAATAAGCACAATTTTAAAGTAACATACATGTAAGTACTCACTATGTACATACTTACCAAAGACTGAATCATCACAGTAAGACAGTTGTTCTGAAGCTCAGTGGGTAAACTGGCAAAGCTCCTCTCTGACCAACACTTCACAAAATGTTTTCCTATCCATCTGTTAAAATAAGAGTTTTACTTACCTAAATAAGGAACATAGATGACATTTTATAAAACTATTGATGTAATATCTTCACCTCTGCTAACATAAATGAGCCCCAAGAATTTTCATGGAAAAACTAGATTAAAATATGAACTTTAAGTTCCTCCCAAAATTATGTTCAGTCTGTCAAAACATATTAATTTAAAGAATGAACAGTGAAAATGGACAGCATAAACCATAATGCATTTTATTTCACTTACTTCATGCAAGCAGCATAAAGATTCTCAACTTCCATGAAATGAGCAATAGCCAGGCATTCTAGCACATGTTGCTGCCTTCCAGGAATAGGCTAAAATTGTGAGAAAATAATCATACTTACTGTACATTCTGACTTATAGAAACCATGCAGATATACAAGTCTTCAGTTTAGCCGGAAACATTGTCAGTGACCAGAATATTTACATTTGTGGGAATTTATGCATAATGGGACTACTCCTGCTTCCACTGAAATCAGTGCAATGTTGCAGAGTTGGGCCTAATATATGGACACATTCAACTCAAAAATCTTGAATTTTCAACTTTCAATTTTCAGTTGAACAGAAATACCTGAAAAATATACTTCCATGACACCTACTACCCAAGAATGCAACATGTCTGTATACAACCCTCAACAATATAAAGCTACATGACAATGGCTAACATTCTAAGGAATTTAATATAAGTTTAACTGATATAGTGGAATACTGCATTTTTTCTACTATGGTTTACAAACTGAGCCTACTTCATTGTTGTTATACAAATAGGTACTTGACCCTGCAGGCCTTATTTCCATTAGTAATCCCATTTAACTTGATGGAATTACGCAGAAGAGAGTAGGAACTGCAGACCCCGGCCTAGCACCCTTTGTAGTAACAGAATGATTCTTTGTTGTTAAACATCTCAGGAATCTGACTTACAAAGAAGAATTACATTTCTTCCCCCCCACAGGCATTTTGGCTCACACAGTAGTATAAAACTGAAAGATATACACATACCTTTTGAAAAAAATTGCAGTAGTCTCTTTTGAGAATATAGATAGCTACTTCTTTCAGTCCGTCTAGCCCATACATATCAGCAACGCTGAGTATTCGACTGAAGTGAAAGCAGTAATGATAGGAATCATAAAATCACCATACAACCTGGAAGTTCACATTTTTGCTTACAAGACAGTTTACAATCCAAATGACTTCCTCCCAACCCTTTTTTTCTTCTCAGTCAGAAGTTCCTATACACCACTGTGTATTGAGTAAATATAAAGCACATGGTACATGTCTAGAACTGTTTTTCAACCCGCGGTCTGCGAACCGTTGGAGGTCCGCAGACTGTCTAAGATTTGCAAAGAAGTCAGCACCTTCATTCAAAATTATTTAGGGGTCTGCAAATGAAAAAAGGTTAAAAAACACTGGTCTAGAATTTTCCAAAATACAGTCTTCAAACAGAAACAAACTTAGCTAAAAAAAAAAACCCCTACAACTAACACAGAGTAACCCTCTAGAGCTGCTTGCTGAAGCTCACAGAACTTCTTACAGGGATTTCAGAACCTCTCCATTTTGAGGGCAAGTGCTCTTTTCTAGTTGCTGCAGTAGGATGATTTAGGCATTTCATGGCTGCCCATTATAAGGGTTATAAATGATGTTACGGGTTATGTAGTCTGGCATCTGAAAATTACATCACTTCCAAATAAGAGTCACTTCCAAATAACAGAAAAGCATAGTAAACAAACTACTAATTTTGTAAAATAATTAATACCTCTATGATATGGCCCATTCCAGGCAAGGATTTGTAGGGGACATTTTAAATACAATTCCATGTCATCTTGGGGGAATAAGCTTTGAACAACAAATGATTTTCACTATTCAGAAATTATGTTCTTGACATCTACTAGCACACTTAAGAGCAGCTTCTATAGAAAGGATTACAACGAATATTTCAAAACTCTTCTTTACTGGTTTGTGATCCTGATACTGTAATATTGTATGTTAGTAACATCCAACCAGCAAATGTAAGCATGCATCTAAGTTTATGAACAAACCCAGAAATCTTAAACCACTCCACTACAATTTAATAGACACGGAATCCCTAATGAGAAACAAAACTGGTGCAATTCTACAGAAAAGAATTGGGGGCGAGCAGATTACATAGGAAATCAACCAAGAGTGTGTGTATGCTTATACGCGGTGAGGTATGTAAAACAGCTCCAATTGGTGCAACCACCGAGGAACATTTTGGGAGTGGGCCCAGTGCATCCATGATTTTGCAGATGCCAAAATCTCCTTGCTGGGGGGCATGCAATGGCTGAATTAGCAGCCATGGAGTGGCTCCAACACAGCCTGCTACCTTCATGGATGAGTTCTATACCATTCCCAAGACCCACAGATTTCCCTAGGGTTGTTTACACCAGCTATACACTGGGGAGAGGGTTTAGACCAAACATTTTAAAAAAGATTGCCTCCAAGTATTTCATGTTACTGTTCAACTACTTTCTGTGGATCTATTATTTTACAAACAATGGGACATCTCACTAGTTCAAAAAGTTCTTTCAAATATTACGTTCTAAATATTTGTTACAAAGTATCATCTCACTTTGTCCATATTGTTCTAAAAGCTGAGTAAAAACAGAATGTACAGCACAAAGTGTCAAATTATTTTAGCATAAAAGGCTATGCTGTTTGTTTTCCAAACATTTTTCTCCCCATATAATTTTCTATAGGGCTGCTGGTCCACCTTTTCCAGTAGCTGCTGAATAAACAACACGATCTATCTAAAAATTATATTATTTTTGGAATTTCTTCAAAATATGTTTAGGTGCAATGATCATTACATTTGACACCTTTGTCTTATTTATACTACATGATGCATTTTCCATTTGAATTTGAACTGAGAAAAAGCAGAATAGGCATGAAGTGCAATTAAAAATAATAAAAGTTGACATATACCTAGCATCAGCTTTGTTTGGGAAGTCCAGCATTCCTCCATATATAAAATACAATATGACATTCATTTCTACTTGGTTTATGCTGCAAAACAGAAAGGAAAATCACTACAAGAGACATGTTCAAAAGAAAATCCATTGCTGACATTTTATGAAATGGTTCAGAAGGTTGATGTGTCATCTGGTCATATGAAAAATTATGGAAAGGAAATGAACTAATAAAATTAAAGAGACAAGGTTGATGAGGTAATATCTTTTATTGGACCAACTTCTGTTGGTGAGAGATCCAAGCTTTTGAGCTTACACAGAGCTCTTCTTCAGGTCCAATTAAAGATATAACCTAATCCACCTTGTCTGTCTAATACCCTGGGACTAACACTGCTACAAATACACTGCATATAATAAAATTAAAGCAGTTTCCAAGTTTAATCTATGGCACTTCAGCTTGTGAGTAACTTCACTAATGTGAGTAGTCCAACTGAAGCTTCATAATGTTAGCAGCGTTTGTGATTGAAGTTATAACCTGGCTAAAATTACTTGTTACTGAGATTTATAGTGGTTCTCTAACCTCGAGATTATTTTTACTAACATTGTGTGTTCAAGCAACGTATTTTCATCTTCTTAAGACATATCACTAGAAAACACTCCATTTTTCATGTTAACTGTATATGTTTAAAAACAATTTTAGAATTAGAATTTAGATTTATGGATTTCTTAAATCTAAGAGTATATTTAAACTTTTACTTTTCATAAAAATGTATTATCATTTGCACTGTGATAGTAAAAAGTCAGATCTCAGAAAGTTTCTATGGGCTTGATCTTCCACCATTACAGATAATGGGAGTTTTACCATCAAAATCAATGGAAGAAGGATTTATATTGGTGAACACAATTTTCAGAATAATTACATTATTGTGTTAATCCTAATCTCAAGGTCTAATTCCCAAAACATGCAGGTGCCATGCCCATTAGTGTAAATGGGAACTACTCACACATGTTAATAAGAGACCTCTTAAAACATTAAACATGTTGAAGCAACAGACAGTGATGACTAAAAACAAAGAACAAAATTGGTTGCAACATGCTAAGCAGCAAAATCAACACAGTTGTTTCTCTCTACATTAGCACACAGGATAGCCATAAAAACAGCAAGAAAAGGTTTCCCTGCTGTCTTGACAGCTGTTATCTTAAGCAGCATTTTTATTATTTCAGAATAAGCCATATGCACTTTATTCATAAGTGTTTATAAAGACAGCATGAAAATCTGCACAAAGCAGAAGACTGAACTTGAAAAGGCAGTAGTAGTACAATAATGGATCTAGTTAGCTCTTGGAAACCACAAGATATTATTTAGACTTAAACATGCTTGTAAAAAGATTAAACAATATTCAGGAGAAAGTCTTTACTAAAAAATTCCTTAGCTATTCAGAAAGATGGAGATGAATTACTGGGGGGAGGATGGGGGCAAGGTACAAAAATTATACTTTGTCATTTGATTTTTTTTTAAATTCACTATATAGCATAAAAGATATACAACTGAGAAATATATAACAATGCTTCAGTAGTTTAAAAAAAATAAAACAAGTCAAAACAATACCTTTGTCATGATGTCACAGAAATGTTATTAAAATAGGAAATTTAAAATGAGGAAAAACTAGGGGAGGATTGCTCGGTCATACCATTTATATCAAGACAAAGTGTATACATGTTCTAACGCTCTATAATGTGCATGGTTCTTTGTAAAGAAAAGTGGGTTTGAATGACCTGAATGCCATATTAGTTTCCATTAGTTTAGAGAGCATCAGGGTTAGTGTACATTGGGTACACTTTGTAAAGCAGTATTACATATTATGTGATAACAGCTACTAATATTTAATGGAAATTATATATACAATTTTTGAGGTGTTGAAAGGAACAGAATTGACATCCCCAGAGACATCAAAGTCCCTGATTTATCCATACAATATGTAATAAGACTCAAGAAGAGTTTTATTTGCTATACACTAGCAGCAATATTGTTCTGAGCACTTGTGGACAAAATGTTTCCAACCATGATTCAATTTCCTAGTGTACAATGATCCTGAATTACACTTGTTAAAAGTGACCTACAAACTGAATAGTTGATTTGCTTTTATATCCTAAATGTGCATCCTAAAGAGCCATGAAAATTTATGAGACAGCTCAGCCATTTAGGGCACATTTTTGTGGCACACGTGAGGTTAAATAGAAGAGGAGTGAAAAAACTTTCATGTAGGCTGTGGGACACTAAAATGTAGATTATGGAAAAGGATGAAGTTGATGAATGCTCCCCCTTTCTTCCCCCAACTGATAAATTTAAGAGAAACATCAAAACCACTGTATTCTACTAACAAAGTCAAAATACTACTCCAGAAATTTATTAAATTGAAGAAGAAAAAAAAAGTATCACAGCAGATTACTATGAATTGCTTTGTATGTAGCATGGTTGCTGCATATTTGCAGTAATTTTAAATTGCCTACCTTTGCTCCCATATGACTTGCAAAAACTATGCTTACCCTTGAAGAGTGATGTGCTCTTGGGAGCTTTCAGCCCAACTTCCACTCAGCATAGCAGCAAAGTAACTAGATCTGGCACATAAAATGGCCCTGAGAGGGGAAAAAAGTAAATATTTGTATCTAGTGAAATAATGTTTATTACAAGAAAAATCTTAGATGAGATCAATTCAGATCTTTGCCCCTGACACATCAAGGTATCTGTGCACTGCATATCTTTTTCTCCCAGTATCTTTGGCAACTAATCTGAGGATGTTATAATAATGAGGAAAATTAATACCACTCTGAAAGTTCTCAGTTAAAGCTAGATTCTAGTACACCTTTAGTATTCACATAAAACAGAAGAAATAAATTGCCGCAAGACTTACCTGTTCCTCCAAAAGAGAAAGTGGAATAGATCTTTCAGATACAAGTTTGCAACTTTTATCATATTACAGTGTAACACTAAATTCAAATTATTTATATAACAACACTTCAGACAGTTATGTCCTGGACCTCTTGCTGATACTTATAGTATACTGATTTTAACAAAGAAATGTTTACGAAAGATATAGCTAAAGCTTCAGTCATTCCAGAGTAACTACCCATCTCCTAGCAAAAGGTAAGTTTCAGTCTATTCTAATATATTAGTATGTTCCAACAAAATAGAGTGTGCTTCTTACATGAACACATGAGAAGAGCTATACTTTATTTTCGGGCTATCAAAAGATTAAAAAAAATTAATCGTGATTAATTGCACTGTTAATAATAAAATATCATTTATTTAAATATTTTTTGATGTTTTCTACATTTTCAAATATATTGACTTCAATTACAACACAGAATACAAACTGTACAGTGCTCACTTTATATTTATGCTTGATTACAAATATTTGTACTGTAAAAACAAAAAACAGCATTTTTCAATTAATCTAACACAAGTACTCTACTGCAATCTCTTTATCATGAAAGTAGAACTTACAAATGTAGAATTATGTACAAAACAATAACTGCATTCAAAAATAAAACCACGTAAAACTTTAGAGCCTACAAGTCCACTCAGTCGTACTTGTTTTTCAGCCAATCAAGTTTGTTTACATTTGCAGGAGATAATGCTGCCCGCTTCTTATTTACAAAGTCACCTTAAAGTGAGAACAGATGTTCGCATGGCACTTTTGTTGCCGGAGTCACAAGATATTTACGTGCCAGATGCACTCAACCACCATTCCAGAGGATATGCATCCATGCTGATGATGGGTTCTGCTCGATAAGAATCCAAAACAGTGCGGACCGAAGCATGTTCATTTTCATCATCTGAGTGAGATGCCACCAGCAAAAGCTTGATTTTCTTTTTTGGTGGTTTGGGTTCTGTAGTTTCCGCATCGGAGTGTTGCTCTTTTAAGACTTCTGAAAGCATGCTCCACACCTCGTCCATCTCAGATTTTGGAAGACACTTCAGATTCTTAAACCTTGGGTTGAGTGCTGTAGCTATCTTTAGAAATCTCACATTGGTATCTTCTTTGCGTTTTGTCAAATCTGAAGTGAAAGTGTTCTGAAAATGAACATGTGCTGGGTCACCATCAGAGACTGCTATAACATGAAATATATGGCAAAATGTGGGTAAAACTGAGCAGGAGACATACAATTCTCCCCTAAGGAGTACAGTCACAAATTTAATTAATTTTTTTTTTTTTAAAACGAGCGTCATCAGCACGGAAGCATGTCCTCTGGAATGGTGGCTGAAGCATGAAGGGGCGTATGAATGCTTAGCATTTCTGGCATGTAAATACCTTGCAATGCCGGCTACAAAAGTGTCATGCGAATTCGCCTGTTCTCACTTTCTGGTGACATTGTAAATAAGAAGTGGGCAGCATTATCTCCCCTAAATGTAAACAAACTTGTTTGACTTAGCGATTGGCTGAACAAGAAGTAGGACTGAGTGGACTTATCAGCTCTAAAGTTTTACATTGTTTTGTTCTTGAGAGCAGTTATGTAACAAAAAAAATCTACATTTGTAAATTGCACTTTTACGATAAAGAGATTGCACTATAGCACTTGCATGAGGTAAACTGAAAATACTATTTCTTTTGTTTATAATTTTTACAGTCCAAATATTTGTAATAAAAAATAATATTAAATAAGCACTGTGCACTTTGTATTCTGTGTTGTAATTGAAGTCATTATATTTGAAAATGTAGAAAAACATCCAAAAATATTTAATAAATTTCTCTTGGTATTCTATTGTTTAACAGTGTGATTAAAACTGCAAAAAAATCACAATTATTTTTTTTAGTTCATTGCATGATTTAAGTGTAATTAATCAACACCCTACTTTATTTCCTTCTAGTCTATAATAGCCTACATTCCCAGGCTCAGAAGCAAAATAGGGAGTAAAACAGTGTGTTTGATTTATTCCTCTTCTCCCATAAAACAAACCAAATCATTCATCCAATTCAATATCCCATCTCCAGCAATGCCCACGTGCTTCAGAGAAAAGTATAAAAAGCCCCATAATATAATTAGCTGTGCAATACTAGATTATTTGAGTGGGAGCAGAGAAGTAGAAAGAGCGAGCAAGCAGTAAGAGAGAGGAAATTGCTTCCTGACCCCAACTCATGATTAGGGTACACTCTGAAGTACAAGGACTAGCTTTTATATATTTTATCTTAGCTAGTATAATTGTGGATGATTTTCTCATTCATATTAATTTCTTATAGTTTGACATTAACCTTCAAATTTGAAAGTTACTTTGCTTCAGTTACATCTTTTTGCAGAAAACACAATAGGTTAAACACTATATAAGAATGGTATTTCCTTTTATTTACATTATAATTTGTTGACTTTTAAATTATATGAAAGCACTCTTGTTCTTGTACAAGATAAAGAAAGAAGCGGCATACAATTTGCCTTCTCTTCCCCTGTCAGTTTATATACTGGTATCTCTCTCATATGGTTTCTTTCTTCTCCAATATGTCCAATCTACAATCTCTCTCCCATTCCTCCCACAAGCCAGCCAGCAATATTTAAGCTTTCCTGGTATCCTCCTAATCTGAATTAAATAGGTCAACCCCTAAATCCAACAAGGATGTTGTAATAGACCAAAACAGCCCTGAGCATGTGAAAGTGAATTCTGAACATGTGACCTTCTCCTGCAAGCTAAATATATTGTCTTTGTTTTTGTCAATTCCCCTCCAAACAAGCTTCAGCAATGAGCAGGAACAAGGCTAAGCTCTGCTTTAGTATGATACTGAACATTTAAATAATGCATGTTAAATAAGATGGCTACCCAGTGAAAAAGTAGCATTATGATGTTATCTAAACATGCTATATTGGTGTCTCTTGTATGTGTTACAGTGTACATTTGTATAGGTTCCAGATGCATTTGATACAGAAAAGAAACTTGCCCTTGGTTTCCTACTGCTATGATCTGAGCCACACAGCAGTGAAGTGAAGTGAGCTGTAGCTCACGAAAGCTCATGCTCAAATAAATTGGTTAGTCTCTAAGGTGCCACAAGTACTCCTTTTCTTTTTGCGAATACAGACTAACACGGCTGTTCCTCTGAAACAGCAGTGTAAGTTGTTCAGTCTTAATTATACAAGTCACAAGGGACTACAACCAAATGGCAGTTCTCTTGCAGTATTTGGGACCTAATTTTGTTACCCTCTCTCAAATAGTATTCCTTACTCGAAAAAATAGTCCATTTAAGTTAATGGGACTACCTGAGTAAGGAATACTCTCATGAGTAAAGATTGCAGGATGGGCCTTGAAATTGCCTGCAGTTTGAGGATATCACTTCTCATAATCTGGGATGATAAATAAAACTCACTGCTATCTACACTGCAATTATACCCAAAGTTACCTTTCCCTGACTCACTTTAAGACACCCTCTACTGTTCAAATCTCTATATAATGCTGAACCAATCTGCCAATTTTCTTGTGTCTGTTTCAGAACATCCCAGTTTTCCTCTTCCCTGCTGATATGATGCGCTGCCAAATTTTCTGATGTTGGCTAGACTGGATACATCCTGGCAAGGTAATGGCCTGGACTGAAACAGCTCTTGCAGAATGGGTTTGTTGTTTTTTGAGGTGCGGGGGGAAGGGCAGATTCCTTCTTGCATTAAAATTTCTTTTGCTCTATGAAAATGAGAACGTCTTTTTCTCAGTCCTACATCATCCAAAGAGAAGCAACCTACATAAACACCGTTTCAGACATGTAGCATCCAACATAACTTTAAAAACAAACAACCCCCCCCACCACATTCCCATATCTCCTGTAGTAAATAAAATAATCAGACTTGCTACATTAAATGGATATTTTCCCCCGTTTCCACTAGTCTCACTTGGTGAGAGATTAGAAAACAAGACTTTTTTTTTCTATCCTCTCTCAATTATATATGTAAAATATTAATGAAATGCAAGCAAAATGGAAAATTGTTTCAAACTGAAAAATATTATCTGGATTTATGCCTGCCTTCAGGACAAATCAGAAGAGATTATTGGCTTTTTCAAATACCTATGAGAAAGATGAATACTCAGAAAGTCATCTTGTTCCCTTTACTACTCTTTATTTGTACACTGCAAAAAAAGTAATGCATCAAAAATGTAAAAACCCACAGAGAGAGAGAGAGAAAAAAAGTCAGCTTTGACCAAAAGGTGGAGTGCAACACAATGAGCTGACTGACTTAGGTAAGCTGCCTGCGTGATCAAGGGAAACACTTTGCCGATGGTGTTCTACACAGATATTCTATGATAGTAGATAATCTGTAACAAATTTTGGGCTCCTATCTCAATAACTTAACCCTACAGGTGATCCACCTCTCTTCCGCAGGGAGCTGCCAGTCTTTCCCCTTTGCAATGAAAGACTTCAGCAACAGAGAAAGGATCTGATGGGAGGCAATGGAGAAAAATGCCTGCTTCCCCCTGCCAGACACTTTCACCGACACATGCACCTGTATATTGCAGTGAGAACACAGCTTGCTTTTCACTGCAGCGTGTAGCTACACATACATTCATGCTGCTGCCAGTGGTGTGCAGTGCAGACACAGCTTTACATTCACATCTTCCAGAACTCTGGTTGCTCTGAATGCATGGGCCATATTTTCTATATCATTCCAGCAACCCTTCTGCACCATTCTGGCTGTGTAAAGGGGCCATAAATGAGTTCAGATCTCCCTATCATAGGTCTGACCTTAGTTTTCATGTCTCTTATGCTACCTCCATTTCCCTGTAGCCTCTTGCTATGGGGGAAGCTCAGGAATATGTATGGAGGTTGTGGCTTTCTAAAACATGACAATTAGCTCTTTTCCAGCTTCCTACATCAAAACCAACCATAGAAAATTGGACCCCACCACAGAGAATCTAACCTAACCTAACCAGGGATTTCCCAACTTGTGTGCAACTAACAATCAGAACAGCAGGGACAGAGTCCAGTGGTTACAGCTTGATATTTTTCTCCAGAAAGTTATAAATTGTCTGAAAACAGGAGAGAATGGCCATCTCAGCTTTATCTACTGCAACATGATAGTCCTAAATGGTTCTTAAGCAGAGTGATGATTTCTGGGTTACCAAGGGCTGGTAACTCTCTTGAGACAAGGAGACAACATTCACCTCTACTTCACTGAAGTGGTTACTGTTCTCTTGTGGACACGTAACAAGGGGAGGAAAAAATGGAAATGGGATCTTCAGGGCTCCAAAGACCTTTCCTTTCCATCCCAGGAGGTTTCTGTTTATTTGGGCTAGTTTTATTAGGAATTAATTAGTATCAGTTGACTTGTAGATTTATTTATTTATTTTGACAGCATAGATTTGTTTACAGGCAGGGCTTTGGAGCTGTGCTCCGGCTCCGCTCCAGCTCTAGGCAAAAACCTGCAGCTCCACTGCTCCAGAGCTGCTCCACTTCTGGGCTCCGCTCCAAAGCCCTGTTTACAGGATTTCAAGTTGTAACACTGTGCTGTATTTAGTTTTCTTAACTGGTTTCATTACAATAAATATATTGCAGCCTAATTCTACTTTAATTTATACTAGGATGCACCTGAAGTAAAAAACACAGAGCTACAGTATTAAAAACATGTTACATTTTCTCTTAAGACTTAAGTTATCACAAGAACGACAGCTGTAATCACGAGGAAGCACTTCAGTTACTACAAAAATACTACTGGTCTCTGTGGTGAAACTAGCAAAGCCATTATAGTAGCTCTAACAGTACAAAATAATATAAAGACATCATGTTAAGAATACTTTATTATATTAAACCTGTAGATCAACACAGCTAGGTAACATTAACAGTCTTTTATACAGAAAGGATTACTGGTGACATAGTTTACATTCTAAATTCATTACTTATTTAAATACCTGTGAGCCTGAAACTGGTTGCCTTCTATCCAAATATTAATATCTGGACAACAACATTTCTTGTAGAGCATCATTAAGTCTTCTCCTAACCCAGATGCGGTTTCTAGTTCAGAATTACCTGTAAATGGGGGGAAATAGTTATTTATTTCTTCCAATTTATACTAGATTATTCTGAAGTTACAAACAATTTCAGGTATCTGAAACAAAGGATCTATCATACTAAAAAGACAACATATTTTATATCCATGCTACAGCTTTCACATGGGATAGTTTATTTCCTTCTGAAATGCACATTTGATGAAAGCCTTTTCAGATAAACTTACTAGTAGTGGGGAATAACTTCTATGTGTTGCTCTTAACTGAGATATTGGGAGTTTTACCAGCTACTGTTATTGCTGTATGTGAAGATGTATGTTGTTTGTTCCCTTTTCTATACAAACCATACATACAATTCAAGGAGATTGGTCTCTGAAGAAATTTAAGTTTACTTCTGACATCAGAAACAAAGGCTATTAACTCCTTACAAAATGAAAAATGGATATTTACATTTCCCAACTTGCAGGACTATATGGAACTGACTTGGCCCTGCCCCCTCACTCACTACGTGTACATGAAACACAGTGGAACCAGTGAAGTTCTGCAGGGAGGAAAAGGAAGGACCACCCAATATTGAAGCACTGTATCAAAGGGGCCTGGGCTTACATCTGCTGTAGCCCAGAAGAGGCATTGGTACTAATGTAAAATGCTCCTCTTCCTCAATACCTACATCTTCATTCTGTGGCAGTACGAGTGCAAGGGATACAGTTTCTACCACATCCCTGTATGGTCCCTATGGAACACCCATTTACTCAGGGCATGAGGGAATGATCTGGGCCAAAGCAAAGAATAGTCATCTTGGTCTTGTTAGTGCAATAATAAACTTTACCCACAATTTTTGAACAAACCTACACTGGGGTTTAGGTAACGAGCAAAATCCAAACACAATTCTAACTTCACCTGGATTAGTTACGTTGCCTTCAGCATCATTGGCTTCTAGAATTTCATCTTCAGTATTAGGTGAACAAACAACTTCTCTTTCTATGGCTCCGTCCAGAAAATGCTGATTAACAGAAGTTCTTTTATCACTTCCAATGCATTTTCCACCTGATATTTGAGTGTTCTGAAGACTACCAGATGTAAGGCTTTCATTTTCCTGTGTTTGTCTGGGCTCCAGTACTCTTTTCCTCAGAGTCTCTTCCTCGATTTCCCTAATGTTTTTATCAGACGAATATACAACCCTAGAAGAAGACACTGAAGTTTACTCATGTAAATTTTTCAAATGTTCCAAAATAACAGCTCGAAAACACATTTATATATTATGCTTAACAAGGCTTATATAGAGAAAATATTAAGAAAACAATTACTTTTGAATTGTATACTGAATATAAAAAAATCTTAGCAATTAAGAGAGTACTTGAAAATGTGCAAAATCTGTGAAAATAAGTGTTGAAATATTTCTATAGCCCTGCACTAGTGCAGCCTTCAAAAGAACGCATCTGCATATCGTGTAATTTACTCCCAGAATGCAAGGCTGTAGCACTGCATTTCGTTTTCTAACATTCCTTGGTAACTTACTTTCTTTGCTGCAGGGAGAAAAATCTTAAAAAGAAAATTTAAGACCATTCCATATCTTCTGTCTATCCCTATCATCCACTAGCAATAACAGATCCCTACGGTACAAACTGGCCTCTCTTAACAGCCAATATTAAGAATGGCTGATTTATCTGTGCAGCTTAGCAGAACCAACAATAAAATGCACTCCCTCATGTTAGTCTCATCATTACATTTATAAAACTGAGAGGTAAAAAGATTCTAAGGAACACTGTAGTTACTAACACACAAATGATTAGAAAGTCAGAAATTTAGTTTAAATTTAACTTCAAAGAAAACCAAGTGTATGTAAATACTCAGTTAATATCACACAAAAACCTCCCTCTTGCAATATCAGCCTTCCATTTTCCCTTCATACCTACTTTGTAAGATGTATTACTTTCAGATGAAGGACTTTATGGGTTTACAAAGTCCAAAGTGCGTAGCTGAGATACTTCACTAGTACAGTTGGGTTTCATACACATATCTTCAACATTAAGTTAGATACAGTAAGCTTTGCTAGTTTCATTTAAAAGCTATAGTTACATATCTGAGCTCAGGAGATTCATACTTATAGATATGTTTACTTTGTGTTTAAACATCACTCTCTCTGTGGCAAGTGGGATTTTTGTGAATATTAGGCAAATAAATATATTTGTCTAATCAGGAATTAAGTACATTTTTCTGCAGACTGTGTATAGCCTGGCCCTTGGCAAGCTGAGGAGATTGAAAACAATCCTTCTTAGGAAAAGGCCTATGTTTATAAACCTATGTCCTATGGCTGAGTGGAGTAGCTTCCCCTTCTGACAACTCCATAAATTATGATTAGGGTACATGTTAGTCAAGAAAAAATGAGAAACTGCAGAGGAGGAAAGAGAATGGAGGAGTCAAACTGGTACTGGGAGCAGCTAGCATTAAGGGAGCATGTGTCTGGACGAATCAAGGTTACAGTGGAGACCTTTTAAAGGTCAGTATGACTTCAAGCCCCTACCCCCCACGGATTTTTAAAATCTTCATACCTCAAGGTGCTTGCAGAGTTCCTAAACTCTGAAGCTCCTGATATTTACAGGGCTTTCCATCTTTGGGTTGGGATGGGCTGAGGGATGGAAAGAAGAGTGGAAACAGCCTAAGCCCTGGTCTACATTAGGACTTTAGGTCGAATTTAGCAGCGTTAAATCGATGTAAACCTGCACCCGTCCACACAATGAAGCCCTTTATTTCGACTTAAAGGGCTCTTAAAATCGATTTCCTTACTCCACCCCTGACAAGTGGATTAGCGCTTAAATTGACGTTGCCGGCTCGAATTTGGGGTACTGTGGACACAATTCGATGGTATTGGCCTCCGGGAGCTATCCCAGAGTGCTCCATTATGACCGCTCTGGACAGCACTCTCAACTCAGATGCACTGGCCAGGTAGACAGGAAAAGAACCGCGAACTTTTGAATCTCATTTCCTGTTTGGCCAGCGTGGCAAGCTGCAGGTGACCATGCAGAGCTCATCAGCACAGGTGACCATGATGGAGTCCCAGAATCGTAAAAGAGCTCCAGCATGGACCGAACGGGAGGTACGGGATCTGATCGCTGTTTGGGGAGAGGAATCCGTGCTATCAGAACTCCGTTCCAGTTTTCGAAATGCCAAAACCTTTGTCAAAATCTCCCAGGGCATGAAGGACAGAGGCCATAACAGGGACCCGAAGCAGTGCCGCGTGAAACTGAAGGAGCTGAGGCAAGCCTACCAGAAAACCAGAGAGGCGAACAGCCGCTCTGGGTCAGAGCCCCAAACATGCTGCTTCTATGATGAGCTGCATGCCATTTTAGGGGGTTCAGCCACCACTACCCCAGCCGTGTTGTTTGACTCCTTCAATGGAGATGGAGGCAATACGGAAGCAGGTTTTGGGGACAAAGAAGATGATGATGATGAGGAGGTTGTAGATAGCTCACAGCAAGCAAGCGGAGAAACCAGTTTTCCCGACAGCCAGGAACTGTTTCTCACCCTAGACCTGGAGCCAGTACCCCCCGAACCCACCCAAGGCTGCCTCCTGGACCCAGCAGGCGGAGAAGGGACCTCTGGTGAGTGTACCTTTTAAAATACTATACATGGTTTAAAAGCAAGCATGTGAAAGGATTACTTTGCCCTGGCATTTGCGGTTCTCCTAGATGTAGTCCTAAAGCCTTTGCAAAAGGTTTCTGGGGAGGGCAGCATTATTTCGTCCTTCATGGTAGGACACTTTACCACTCCAGGCCAGTAACACGTACTCGGGAATCATTGTAGAACAAAGCATTGCAGTGTATGTTTGCTGGCATTCAAACAACATCCGTTCTTTATCTCTCTGTGTTATCCTCAGGAGAGTGAGATATAATTCATGGTCACCTGGTTGAAATAGAGTGCTTTTCTTCAGGGGACACTCAGAGGAGCCCATTCCTGCTGGGCTGTTTGCCTGTGGCTAAACAGAAATGTTCCCCGCTGTTAGCCACAGGGAGGGGGGAAGGTTGAGGGGGTAGTCACGCGGTGGGAGGAGGCAAAATGCGACCTTGTAACGAAAGCACATGTGCTATGTATGTAATGTTAACAGCAAGGTTTACCCTGAAAGAGTGTAGCGACTGTTTTATAAAATGTGTCTTTTTAAATACCGCTGTCCCTTTTTTTTTCTCCACCAGCTGCATGTGTTTCAATGATCACAGGATCTTCTCCTTCCCAGAGGCTAGTGAAGCTTAGAAAGAAAAAAAAACGCACTCGCGCTGAAATGTTCTCCGAGCTCATGCTGTCCTCCCACACTGACAGAGCACAGACGAATGCGTGGAGGCAAATAATGTCAGAGTGCAGGAAAGCACAAAATGACCGGGAGGAGAGGTGGCGGGCTGAAGAGAGTAAGTGGCGGGCTGAAGACAGGGCTGAAGCTCAAATGTGGCGGCAGCGTGATGAGAGGAGGCAGGATTCAATGCTGAGGCTGCTGCAGGACCAAACCAGTATGCTCCAGTGTATGGTTGAGCTGCAGCAAAGGCAGCTGGAGCACAGACTGCCACTGCAGCCCCTCTGTAACCAACCGCCCTCCTCCCCAAGTTCCATAGCCTCCACACCCAGACGCCCAAGAACGCGGTGGGGGGGCCTCCGGCCAACCAGCCACTCCACCACAGAGGATTGCCCAAAAAAAAGAAGGCTGTCATTCAATAAATTTTAAAGTTGTAAACTTTTAAAGTGCTGTGCTTAAAGTGCTGTGTGGCATTTTCCTTCCCTCCTTCACCACCCCTCCTGGGCTACCTTGGTAGTCATCCCCCTATTTGTGTGATGAATGAATAAAGAATGCATGAATGTGAAGCAACAATGACTTTATTGCCTCTGCAAGCGGTGATTGAAGGGAGGAGGGGCGGGTGGTTAGCTTACAGGGAAGTAGAGTGAACCAAGGGGCGGGGGGTTTCATCAAGGAGAAACAAACAGAACTTTCACACCGTAGCCTGGCCAGTCATGAAACTGGTTTTCAAAGCTTCTCTGATGCGTACCGCGCCCTCCTGTGCTCTTCTAACCGCCCTGGTGTCTGGCTGCGCGTAACCAGCAGCCAGGCGATTTGCCTCAACCTCCCACCCCGCCATAAACGTCTCCCCCTTACTCTCACAGATATTGTGGAGCACACAGCAAGCAGTAATAATAGTGGGAATATTGAGGTCTAAGCGAGTCAGTAAACTGCGCCAGCGCGCCTTTAAACGTCCAAATGCACATTCTACCACCATTCTGCACTTGCTCAGCCTGTAGTTGAACAGCTCCTGACTACTGTCCAGGCTGCCTGTGTACGGCTTCATGAGCCATGGCATTAAGGGGTAGGCTGGGTCCCCAAGGATACATATAGGCATTTCAACATCCCCAACAGTTATTTTCTGGTCTGGGAATAAAGTCCCTTCCTGCAGCTTTTGAAACAGACCAGAGTTCCTGAAGATGCGAGCATCATGCACCTTTCCCGGCCATCCCACGTTGATGTTGGTGAAACGTCCCTTGTGATCCACCAGAGCTTGCAAAACTATCGAAAAGTACCCCTTGCGGTTTATGTACTCGGCGGCTTGGTGCTCCGGTGCCAAGATAGGGATATGGGTTCCGTCTATGGCCCCACCACAGTTAGGGAATCCCATTGCAGCAAAGCCATCCACTATGACCTGCACATTTCCCAGGGTCACTACCCTTGATATCAGCAGATCTTTGATTGCGTGGGCTACTTGCATCACAGCAGCCCCCACAGTAGATTTGCCCACTCCAAATTGATTCCCAACTGACCGGTAGCTGTCTGGCGTTGCAAGCTTCCACAGGGCTATCGCCACTCGCTTCTCAACTGTGAGGGCTGCTCTCATCTTGGTATTCATGCGCCTCAGGGCAGGGGAAAGCAAGTCACTGGGAATCATCCCAGACCTGCAACACTATGCAGTCCCACCAGTCTGTGCTTGTTTCCCGAGCCCAGAATCGGCGTTCCACAGCATGAACCTGCCCCATTAGCACCATGATGCATGCATTGGCAGGGCCCATGCTTTCAGAGAAATCTGTGTCCATGTTCTGATCACTCACGTGACCGCGCTGACGTCGCCTCCTCGCCCGGTATCGCTTTGCCAGGTTCTGGTGCTGCATATACTGCTGGATAATGCGTGTGGTGTTTAATGTGCTCCTAATTGCCAAAGTGAGCTGAGCGGCCTCCATGCTTGCCTTGGTATGGCGTCCGCACAGAAAAAAGGCGCGGAACGATTGTCTGCCGTTGCTCTGACGGAGGGAGGGGCGACTGATGACACAGCTTACAGGGTTGGCTTCAGGGAGCTAAAATCAACAAAGGGGGTGTCTGTACATCAAGGAGTATTTCAGGCAGGACTTCACGGAGGTTCCAATAAGAAATGGTGCACCTAAGTTATCGTTCTTATTGGAACAAGGAGGTTAGCCTGGCCTCTGATTGATACATGGCTAGATTTACCTCGCTGCACCTTCTCTGTGAGTGACTGCAGTGTGACCTAGAGGAATGAGTCCCCTAGACAGGGGAGGAGGCAAATGAGTACAAAACAAATCTGGTCTATTTCTTGTTTTGATCCACTCCATCTATCTTTTACATCTTTGGCTGGCAGCAGACGGTGCAGAAGGACTGCATGCCATCCACATCTCATGGCTGCTCGGCAGAAGATGGTACAGTACGACTGCTAGCAGTCTGTATCGCCTGCCCGCTCACCATAAGACGGTTCAATAGGACTGACTGCAGGACTAAAGAGAATGACCTGGTCAAGTCACTCCAAATTTAGTCCCTGCGCCCATGTCTGCCCAGGCGCTCCCAGCCGACGTGGCCAAGAGCACCTCGGACATGATGATGACGGCTACCAGTCGTACTGTACCGTCTGCTGCCACAAGGCAAGGGGTTGCTGCTACTGTGTAACAATGCCGTACCGCGTCTGCCAGCACCCAGGAGACATAGGGTGACGGTTACCTGAGCGGGCTCCATGCTTGCCGTGGTATGGCTTCTGCACAGGTAACTCAGGAAAAAAGGCGCGAAATGATTGTCTGCCCTTGCTTTCACGGAGGGAGGGAGGGAACGGGGGCCTGACGATATGTACCCAGAACCACCCGCGACAATGTTTTAGCCCCATCAGGCATTGGGATCTCAACCCAGAATTCCAATGGGCAGCGGAGACTGCGGGAACTGTGGGATAGCTACCCACAGTGCAACGCTCCGGAAGTCGACTCTAGCCTCGGTACTGTGGAAGCGCTCCGCCGAGTTAATGCACTTAATGCACTTAGAGCATTTTCTGTGGGGACACACACACTCGAATATATAAAACCGATTTCTAAAAAACCGACTTCTATAAATTCGACCTTATTCCATAGTGTAGACATACCCTAAGGACTCTACATACTTCAAAGAATGCCAGGGCTACAGGGTTGACTATGGGGAGCTGGCAACTTCCAGTGGAATACATTGAGCTTTCTTCCAACTTCACACAATTACAGTTGGGCGCCTTGCACCTCTACAAGAAGTTAGGGTCTTTAACCTCCATATATTTCCCCAGTACACTGTGCTATCCAGGTCCTAATATCTACAGCTGTGGATCAAGGGCTCTGCTTCAGTACAGTTTAGGAGCTCCAAAGAGCAGAATCCCAATGATCTTTTGGAATTTTGTTGGATTCCATGATGTCATTCTAATAAATTTATTTTCTACATCTGAAGTAGGATAGATGTAGTCACAGAATCAAACAGCTTTCCAAATAAGCCTCATATAAAGTTATGTTAAAAAAAAACATTTTGTAGCTAGGATTTGGCAAACAATAAGAAACATTAATCAGCACAGTTTGAAAATTCTTCTCTCCTGTATCCTAAACAGATTTAATCAAATTTCAAGGTTATTTGAACAAAGAATACGTTCCCCCTAGTCAGACTCACCAATTTTGAAATGGAAAGGTAGGGGGCCTCAATTAGTCTTATAGTACAAAGGAAATCACCAAAACTGCAACTCTTCCCTTATTATTATGTGTTGACAGTTATACTTTTCTTAGATTTACACTGAAACATTATTCATTTACTCACCAGTGACATCCAAGGGAAGTACAAATATACTGTGCAACAGAGGAGAATTTAATTGAAACAGAGTCATTGCTAAACCATACGAGGCTATTATTTTAGCATCCTGCCTACAGCAATTGCAAACACATACTCCTAATACATCTGATCATTTGGGCAATGTGTCTGGGGATAAAATAATTCATTCATGGGCCCTGAAGATAAGCACCGCACATTCTGAAGAATGCAATCTAATTACTCACATTTTATTCCCATACAGAGTTACAAAACTTTCATCAATTTAGCCAATTTTTAAAATCCAGTCACAGCAGCCAGGAATTCAACAGATTGGCTAGGTACCTCATAAGAGTATTTCTTTGTATAGGATCTAAATTTATTGCCCTCTAATATCATGGAGGGTCCTCTTGGTTCTTAGATTACTTGCAGGGACTAATCAGTTTTCACTATATCTCAGTCCCTTTAGCTGTTCTTTTCAGGAGGGGAAATCCTACTGTTTCCAATCTCTTGCCCTGTGTAAGACGACACCATACCACTAATCATTTTTCTCATGCACTCCAGGATCTTTCCAAGTCCCACTATAGCAAAGATACCTTTGTAAAATCCTCTATTCAAAAGATGCATATCTGAAAAAAGGAGAATCAGGTATGTAGTATGTTATCTGAACTGCTTTGTACAAACTGTCAAATTAACAAAACCTTTTCTGTTCAGATGAGAGATGTATTGTTCTTTAGTCTAGTCAGTAGGTAAAGGGATAGTCAAGGCCCTGATGCTGCACATCCTTTACCAGTGACACCGTTGATTCAGCTTCTTAACACAGCTGTCAAAGAATTCCAATATTTCTTCTGTGCAACAAAGAAAAAAAACTGGGTTCCTGATAGTGAATTTCCATGCTCTGAGTGGAAATCTTTACTGTCCCAATTCAGCCAAACACAGCAACTGTGTAATAGCTTGTTTTGAAACACTACAGTTTAGTAGACCATACTTTTGTTGATTTACTTCATGTTTAAGTATTACTAGAGACAGAACTTTGAGGTTGACCAATCCTCAGAGTTCCATACATTATTAATAATCAACCAGTTTTCTCAATTTGTCAGCTCTTAAGACCATTAAGCAGTACTTTGCTTTCTGTTCTTTGAGGGTGCTTGTCTAAGAGTGTGGGCTGCATAATGCTAATTGTGGTCAAAATGATTTCCTGGAAGGTTCGTGTAGCACAAGTTACTTGAATTGGAGATACACAGGTAGTTAACATAGATGACTAATCAGAGGTACTTTGAGGGAAAAGTAGGCGTAATACCTCAAATATTAGGGAAAAGAATGAATTTTGAAGCACCAATGTAAACAAAGATGACATATCATCAGGGTTTCTGTAAAGCCAGTTTGTTTTTTTTAATTCATTTAAACTCATCCTGAAGAAGCATTTCCTTCCAATAGCCAGGTCACTAAGGCTAAATCCTTTGGGAAGGTTCTAAAAATAAAAATAAAATAAAATCCAACCCATCTCAGAAGCCCTTGTTTGGCTCTATACATTGTTGATGCATTAATTGATAGTATGTTAAAGAATGTGCATTCTCCTTGGTGGCACAAACACTCTAAATCTGATGTGAAAATGACCTCCAGACATTTTAAACTGTGGGTTGGAGTCAGATGAAACTTGTATATGTTTGTTAGAAATCATATAATCCAGAAAATCTGAAATATTTGTGTAGAGACTTCTGCCTGTGAATTACCACCTGCTTTTAACAGTCAGTCATCTAAATTAAGGAGGATCTGAAGTTCTTCTTCCCTGAGCTAGGCTATGTTGAGAACTAAAATCTTGATAATCACTTGAAGGGCTGACAAGATCTCAAGCACAAGTACAATGAAACGGCAATGACTTTGTCCCACCCCTTGCTGTAGGCCATAAGAGACAGAATAATAGTTATAAACTAATTGGTATTGCACTTTTAAAAAGTAGGCCATGTCTACAATACAAAATTATGTTGCCACTGCACTTATTAAATCATTTGTGTGCATGTGCCCACTTGGCTGTGTGTGTTGGCAATGCACGTCCTCACTAGAAGCACTTATATGACTGTATTGTCAGCATGGGGCACTGTGTGGGATGGCTTCTGAAAGCCAGTAACAGTTGCCGTAAGCAACACAGTGTTTACACTGACACTGCGTCAACCTAATTACATCAACCATGACTCTATGCCACTTGGGGAGGTAGTGTTACTAAATTGGCCTAGGGAGGCACTTAGGTCGGCGGGAGCCAAATTTAAGTGAAGATGCTTCCATAGGCTAGGTCAATGCAAGGCAGCTTATGGATGACCTAGCTGTATAATGTAGAACATGCCACAGATATATTACATCTTACAACACAAAGGGCCCCATTTGATTCTTACACTAGTAAGCATCAGGAGTGATTCCACGGAAATTAATAAAAATACCTTAGTGTAAGTGAGAAAGGAGTCAGTTCCTGTCCCTGCATGGGCAGAGGTTTTGGGTTGTTTTTTGTTTTAAGTTACTCAGTTCAAGGGTTGCACTGTGTCTTTTAAGAGAACTAGTCTATGTTTTATAGGTCACACATATGCCTCCGTTTGTCTGGTTTTCTTACGATTAGGAAACAGGTAGAATATAATTAAAACAGTGATTTTTTGATTGCATTAATTTTGAGATTATGACCCTCACTAACAAGAATAATAATATTTCTTGATAAATGCGCAAGCCTGGATTGTTGGGTACTGAACTGAGCTGTATCGCTCACGTTTCTGAAAAACTGAATAACTTAGTTTTTGGAGAGCAGCAAGTATACATTTATCTCTTATTCAGTTCCCTCCACAGACGATGTACTTGCAATCAGAATATGATTTTTTCTCTGAGACAATTGTTTTTCCCTATTGCTGCAATAGCTAACTTAGAATAGTTGATGCGAATGTTTTAATTGATGCCTATGAGATCTAAACAACTGCTGTCTTCTCTTGCATGAAGTTATAATTATGCCATTGCAAGATAATGGTATGGGGGTCAGGAAGCCAACAGCACCAATTCAAATCCACTCTTTTTGTGAAAGAATCAATCAATGACAAATAAGAATCCTCAGACATTCGTGGCCCTAGAGTTCTTCACCGCGGTTTCACTGCCCTTTGTTCAATAGGCTCAATGTTTGAAACCTCAAAAGGCCAAGCAGGAAGCTGCAGAAGGCTTTCTAATGTGTGTACAAAACCAAACTTGAAGTCGTAAAAAACGTGTCTGAGGCTTAATTTAGGCAGAATAGTACTTTCAAAAGACAATTAATTCTATTTTAAATTCAGTTTCAGGATAAATGATGTATTTAAGTAAACTGATAAGTCAGAGTAAGCGTATTTCATTTCTTTGTAAAGTATATGAACAGCAAGAAGCTATCGGAACTCAAATCTATAACTTATCTGTAAAGGATACTTCTGCTGTGAAGTGGACACTTTCTACCACTTTGTCCATGACAGTGAAATACTGACACACTGTAAAAGATACTGTCACAACATCTAAGTGCCCACGAAGATTTAGATCCCAGAAGTAGATTATTTCCTTGGGAGACAAAATAAGTAGACACAGACACAATATAGATCCTATTTCCTTTATTTACAAGTTTTACAGTCTTGTGCACAATGGTTTTCACTAGGGACTGTGGATAGCAAAAACAGAACTTAGGACTCCCACTGTTCCAGAAAGTAGTTATACCCCAACCAAACCCAATCTTATAATTTGCTGTGTCCCTAAGATCCTGCAACACTAAAAGGAGCCACTGGCCAGCTTTTGCAGCTCAGAGGATAGTCTGACTCCTTAAGACAAGTGTTCTTCAAATTCCTTCTCACCAGACACAATGAGGCATCAGCTGCTTCTATTCCTTACTTTGGTCAGAGTTCAGTTCTCAATGAAATCAGTGGGAGTTATACCATTCATTTCAGTGGGAGCAAGATCTGGCCCTTAAGCAACCACTAATGCACTTTCTCAGTGAAAGATTTCTGTTCATCTCAGATATTTTTATTACAAGTCTATGGATCCCTTATAGCATCTTCACGACAATCCCATGGCATTGGTTCACTGAATTTTCGCAAACAAAATCTTAACTTCACATGTACAATGCTCAGTCCTCAACTTTCAGTACAAAAATCAGGAATATTTCAAATACAAATGAGTAAACGAGAAGCTTTATCATCAGATCTTTCTATTATATTCCCTCCTTTGCAAATGTTTATATCCATATAATGTTTCTCTTTTATGAAGTAGAGATATAAGACAGACAGTTCTAGCAAGAGAAGCAGACTGTTTTCCTTGTAGATCAACCTACAAGCAAAAAAGCAATTCCTAATTAATAGAAATGTTCTCATTTTACAAAACTTGTTATTCTGTTCACATTCGTCATTTAAGGTATTTACACTCATTTTTAGAAGCTGTTTATTTTAAAAGTTTGTTTTCATTGAGAAAAACACTAAAGTTTTTCTATTGGACACTTTTCAGTAACCCAAAGCTGGAGCTCCATACAGCCACTCACATTTCTCCCCTTCTTTAAGGTAGAGCTCAGTTAAACTTCCTCTTCGGAGAAGATGTGTGTTAAACGGATTTTTTGCTTCTTATATTAGACAATTTAATTTCTCATTTTTTCCCCATTGTTCAATTAACACTGTCTACAGAGTGGTTTGACTTCCATAATTCAATAAAAAAGGAGTGAGGTAGATTACCTGTTTCAAAATTTATAAACTGCATATTCATAAAGCAGTAGGTTTGTTAATTTTGTTTGGTTGATATTTTGGAAGGCAAGAGGGAGGTTTTCAGCAATAATATCAGAAGATTCAAATTAATTTTAGGATCTCTTCCACTTGTGTTTTTGTAACATTTTGACAGTGATTAAATATAAAGTACACACAAAGTTCATAATAATTTTATAATCTCACAGTATTGAGAAAAGTGACCATTAGCCATTCTGAAACAACTATTGAGAGTACAAAAGCAAGGTGAAAAAGAAAAAAGGAGATGAGAAAGAGAAAGAGAAAGAAAAATAATCATTACCAGCATTTACTGCAAACGACAAAGCAGACAGACTGCTGTGACAGACCCAGACCAGTGGGGTACAGGAGTCTGGTAGAAGGCAAATATACTGTCCACTGGATGAACAGTTTTCTGTTCCCTGAGTGATCAGAGCAGGGTCTGCACTAGAGCAATCAAGAACCTGCTAGAACCAATTAAAGACAGGCAAGCTAATTAAGACACATGGAGCCAATTAACATAATAGAATCAATTATGGCAGGCAGACTAATCACCTAGTTTAAAAAGGACCTCCCATCAGTTAGGGGAGGGGGTATGCTGCTGGAAGACTGAGGAGTACAAGCGTGATCAGGCTTCAGGAGGAAGATCCTGCGGAGAGGGTAAAAAAGGTGTTGGGAGGAGGCCATGGGGAAGTAGCCCAGGGAGTTGTAGCTGTCACGCAGCTATTACAAGAGACACTGTAGACAGTTGCAATCCACAGGGCCCTGGGTTGGAACCTGGAGTAGAGGGTGGGCCCGGGTTCCCCCCAAATCCCCCTCAACTCCTATTTGAAACAAGAAGAGGTGACCTGGACTGTGGGTCCCACCAGAGGGGAAGGTCCCTGGCCTATTTGCTGACCCACTAGGTGGGTCAGCAGAGACTGCAGGGATTGTTCTCCTCCCTTTCCCCATGCTGGCCAGTGATGAGGTTAGCTGAGTGAACGGCAGGTTTGCGCCACTAGCAAAAGTGGCCAAACTGAGGGCGGCCGTGGATCTCTGAGGCAAGCAAATCCGTCAATAAGCGCAGGACCCACCAAGGCAGAGGAGGAACTTTGTCACACTGGTGTTAGCAGCGGGATCAGGTGCACAGCGTGGCAGAAAAAGGGTGTTTAAAAAAAAAAGAAAGAAAGAAAGGAGAGGTGTCATAAATATAAAGGGAAGGGTAAACCCCTTTGAAATCCCTCCTGGCCAGGGGAAAGCTCCTCTCACCTGTAAAGGATTAAGAAGCTAAAGGTAACCTCGCTGGCACCTGACCAAAATGACCAATGAGGAGACAAGATCCTTTCAAAAGCTGGGAGGAGGGAGAGAAACAAAGGGTCTGTGTGTCTGTCTATATTCTGTCTTTGCCGGGGATAGACCAGGAATGGAGTCTTAGAACTTTTAGTAAGTAATCTAGCTAGGTACGTGTTAGATTATGATTTCTTTAAATGGCTGAGAAAAGAACTGTGCTGAATAGAATAACTATTTCTGTCTGTGTATCTTTTTTGTAACTTAGTTGCCTAGAGGGGTTCTCTATGTTTTGAATCTAATTACCCTGTAAGGTATCTACCATCCTGATTTTACAGGGGGGATTTCTTTATTTCTATTTACTTCTATTTTTATTAAAAGTCTTCTTGTAAGAAAACGGAATGCTTTTTCATTGCTCTTAAGATCCAAGGGTCTGGGTCTGTAGTCACCTAGGCAAATTGGTGAGGCTTTTTACCAAACCTTGTCCAGGAAGTGGGGTGCAAGGTTTTGGGAAGTATTTTGGGGGGAAAGACGTGTCCAAACAGCTCTTCCCCAGTAACCAGTATTAGTTTGGTGGTGGTAGCGGCCAATCCAAGGACAAAGGGTGGAATATTTTGTACCTTGGGGAAGTTTTGACCTAAGCTGGTAAAGATAAGCTTAGGAGGTTTTTCATGCAGGTCCCCACATCTGTACCCTAGAGTTCAGAGTGGGGGAGGAACCTTGACAAGAGGGTTGGGTTTTTTTTTCCTTCACCACAATGGAGGACGTAGTGCAGGCACCGATACAAGCCACAGCTGCCCAGCAGGCAGCTACCCATGTCCAGGCAGCCACCCAATAGGAGGCAGTGTGACTGCAGCAAGAGACCAATCACCTGTTGATGGACCAGGCACTCAAGACCATGCTATGTTGCGGGAACTGGTAAACCAGGTGAAGACCCTTACAGAGCTGAACCGCAGCCATGATGGGACGCAGGTCATACGGGCCAGCAATTGTCTGCAGAAAATGATGCGGGAGGATGACGTAGAAGCATACCTCCTGGCCTTTGAGAGGACAGCCCTACGGGAGTCTTGGCCTCGAACAGTTGTCTGGCATCCTCGCTCCATTCCTGTGTGGGGAGGCCCAGAAGGCATATTATGATATGTCTGAAGAAGCTGCAGCAGACTATCCCTGGCTAAAAGCAGAGATCCTGGCCAGATCTGGGGTAACGACTGCAGTGCGGGTGCAGTGGTATCACGAGTGGAGGTACCAGGAAAACAAAACCCCATGGTCCCAATTATATGACCTCATCCATCTTGCACGAAAGTGGTTACAAACCGAGTCTCTGAGTACAGAAGAGATACTAAAGGTTCTGGTCATCGACCGGAGGTCTGGTCATTGACATGCGAGGACTACCACCAGACCTTCATGCCTGGGTAAGCCAGAACGAACCCTCCACTTATGATGAGGTTGTCGCCCTGGTAGAGAGGTGTAGGACGACGAGGGAACTGACCCGACCAGCTAAGGAAGAGGCACCCTGGGTTAAACTAGTGGCACCAACCCTCAGAGCTCAGGCAACTGAACTCCCAAGAAGGCCCAGGTGGAAAAAAGAGAGGGCTGAAGGCCCACCAGAGGCCATTTAAAAGTCAGAGCACTGAGGGTGAAGAGGATCATGACATTAGGCTGCCTAAACCAAGAGACCGGGGAATGCCTAGGGCCCCATACAGATGTTACGCCTGCTGGAGGGGGGAGGGGGAGACACATAGCTGCACAGTGTCTCAGTGCCGACAAGTCTATGCAACATAGCCTAGGCAACTGGGAAAACCCATGCTCCCTAATTCACATTGTGAATTGAAAATTGAAGTTAAAAATTGAAATCCAGGGGAACGCTACAGAGGTAGCAGCAGGTGTAGTGCCTAAACTCCCTTACCCGGTGCTCATAGGGAGGGACTTCCCAGGATTTGATGACTTACTCCCAATACGGGGATTGGAGAAAGGGGAGGCATCCACAGTAAACTGTCAACCCCCAATTTTCTCCGAAATTTCCACAGACATTTTCTCCACTCCCAGGCGGGACAGAAAGACAGACAAAAAAGGAAAAAAGGGCAGCTAAGGCCTTGGGAACCCGAATACTGACCCAAAGCCAGAGGGTCTCTCTCATAGGTAGGCGGACCCAGGCACCTGAAAAGGAGGCCGCCCAGGAGGGAGAAGCACCTGATCCAGACCCCAACCCTAATGCCTCTGAACCGGCAGAAGCAACAGTGACTCATCCCCTAGAACTTGGGAAGACCAGCCCCGTGAGGGTAAATTTCGGACAAGACCAAGCCAAAGATCCAAGGTATAACACCATTAGGAAGGAGGTAACAGAAATAGATGGGGTTCCCGTGGAAGGGAAAACCCAGGGACCCGGCCCCTACTTCATCATAAAGAAGGATCTCCTGTACAGGGTTGCACCAGAGAAGGTAGAGCAGCTCCTAGTACCTCACAAACACCAGAAGACCATATTAAGCCTCACGCATAATCATCTTTTTGGGGGGCATTTAGGGGTAGAGAAGACCCTGGCAAGGATCCTACGAAGGTTCTTCTGGCCCGGGGTGCACAAAGAAGTGTGGAGATACTGTGTCTCCTGCCCAGAGTGTCAGCTGCACAGTCCCCGTCCCCACTTGAGGGCACCATTGGTACCCCTTCCCATCATAGAGGTCCTGTTTGAGTGAACAGCCATGGACCTAGTGAGACCTGTAGAAAAGACTACCTGGGGCCACCAATATGTACTTGTCGTCCTGGACTATGCTACACGGTATCCAGAAGCCGTCCCCCTGAGGAACACAGCTTCTAAAACAATAGCCAAAGAGCTAGTGGGGATCTTTGCCCGAGTGGGGCTACGAAAGGAGATACTGACTGACCAAGGAACCCCACTTATGTCAAAACTAATGAAGGACCTATGTGTCCTACTCCACATACATACTCTGAGGACTTCGGTCCATCATCCACAGACCAATGGGCTGGTAGAAAGGTTCAACTGAACCCTGAAGGCTATGATAAGGAAGGTGGTAAATCAAGATGGGAAGGATTGGGACACCCACTACAATACCTTATGTTTGCCATCCGGGAGGTACCTCAGGCCTCAACTGGGTTTTCTCCCTTTGAGCTATTATATGGGTACCACCCCTGGGGCATCTTGGACATAGCCAAGGAAATTTGGGAGGAGGAGCCCAATGAGGGGAAGAATGTAACCGAGCATGTGTTACAAATGAGGGACCGGATAGCGCGGGTCACCGCCATATTGCGGGAACACCTAGAGAAGGCCCAAGAAGCCCAATGAGATCAGTACAATCGCCAAGCCAAAGTTCGGCAATTCCAGCCCAGAGACAGAGTAATGGTGTTGGTACCCACAACAGACAGTAAACTTTTGGCCCAGTGGCAAGGACCCTACGAAATAGTTGAACCCATAGGGGAGGTAAATTACAAGATGTGACAACCAGGACATCGGAAACAAGAGCAAATATATCACATCAACCTTCTGAAACCCTGGTATTCACAAGAGGGATGCACAGCTGTCCAAAAAGACCTACCCCAAGAAAACAAACCTTCTGAACAGGTGAGAGTGTCTCCTGATTTAACACCAGACCAGAAGAATGAGGTGTCTGAGATGATCTTCCGGAACCAAGATGTGTTCTTGACAAAACCGGGCCGAACAACCAAGACCTATCACCACATCGTCACAAACCCTGAGGTCAGAGTAACCTCCCAGGTACCAGCGTCCAAAAGGGAAGAAATAAAAGCAGAAATAAAAAAAATGCTGGAGTTGGGGATCATCGTAGAATCCCACAGTCAGTGGTCCAGCCCAATCGTGCTGGTGCCCAAACCTGATGGCACCACAAGGTTTTGCAATGACTTCCGGCGACTAAACGAGGTATCCCAGTTTGACGTGTATCCCATACCTCATATAGATGAGCTAGTAGACCATCTAGGCAATGTCTGGTACTTGACTACCCTAGACTTGACAAAGGGGTACTGGCAGATTCCCCTTGCCAAAGACATAAAGGGAAAGACTGCGATCTCTACACCAGAGAGTCTTTTCCAATATACTGTCCTTCCTTTTGGACTACATGGGGGGCCCCAGCTACCTTCCAGCGTCTCATGGACGAGCTATTACGCCCCCATAACAATTATGCTGCTGTCTACCTGGACGATGTGGTCATTCATACCCCAGACTGGGAAACCCACTGAGAGAAGGTGGAGGCAGTCCTCGTTACCTTCAGGCGAGCTGGCCTTACAGCAAACCCTGCCAAGGTGCTGTAGGGTTTATGGAGGCCAAATATCTTGGCTACATTGTGGGAAAAGGTCTGGTGAAACTCCAACTGAATTAGTTAGAGGCCATCCAAAATTGGCCCCGACCAAGTCGCAAGAAACAAGTCCGGGCATTCCTAGGTGTGGTGGGGTATTACCGACAATTTATCCCCCACTTTGCCACAAGGGCAAGCCTCCTGACAGACCTAATGAAGGCCCGTGGACCTGATCTGGTGAGAAGGTCTGACGCAGCAGATAAAGGGTTCACAGACCTACGGACTGCCCTCTGCAGTAACCCCGTACTGGTAGCCCCAGATTTCACCAAGGAATTTGTCCTGCAGACGGATGCATCGGAAGTAGGGTTGGGGGCCGTTCCATCACAGATGGTCGGGGAGGAGGAACACCCAATTCTCTACCTCAGTAGGAAACTCCTTCCAAGGGAACAAAAATATGCAGTGGTGGAGAGGGAGTGCCTCACTGTAAAATGGGAGTAACTCATTGCGCTACTACCTGCTTGGGTGCAGATTTGTCCTCGTGACCAACCATGCCCCACTTCAATGGATGCAGTGGAACAAGGAGAAGAACACAAGGGTGACCAGGTGGTTCTTATCCCTCCAACCTTTCCAGTTCCGTGTGCAACACAGAGCAGGGAGCCATCACAGCCGATGGCTTGTCACGTGTGCACTGTCTGGTGTCCCAAGCTGCCCAACCCCTTGGTGTTGAGCAGGGGGAAGGGATATGTGACAGACCCAGACCAGTGAGGTACAGGAGTCTGGTAGAACGCAAATATACTGGCCATTGGATGAACAGTTTTCTGTTCCCTGAGTGACCAGAGGAGGGGCTGCACTAGAGAAATCAAGACAGGCAAGCTAATTAAGACACCTGGAGCCAATTAACATAATAGAATCAATTATGGCAGGCAGACTAATCAGGACACCTGGTTTAAAAAGGACCTCCCATCAGTTAGGGGAGGGGAGGTACAAGGAGTGAGGAGGCATGCTGCTGGAGGACTGAGGAGTATGAGCATGATCAGGCTTCAGGAGGAAGATCCTGTGGTGCGGGTAAAGAAGGTGTTGGGAGGAGGCCATGGGGAAGTAGCCCAGGGAGTTGTAGCTGTCACACAGCTGTTACAAGTGACACTGTAGACAGTTGCAATCCACAGGGCCCTGGGCTGGAACCAAGAGGAGAGGGTGGGCCTGGGTTCCCCCCATTCCCCTCAACTCCCTATTTGAGACAAGAGAAGGTGACCTGGGCTGTGGGTCCCACCAGAGGGGAAGGTCCCTGGCCTATTCCCCAACCCACTAAGTGGGTCAGCAGAGACTGCGGGGATTGTTCTCCTCCCTTTCCCCATGCTGGCCAGTGATTAGGTTAGCTGAGTGAACGGCAGGTTTGCGCCACTAGCAAAAGTGGCCAAACTGAGGGTGACTGTGAATCTCTGAGGCAAGCAAATCCGCCAATAAGCGCAGGACCAAGGCAGAGGAGGAACTTTGTCACATTGCTTAATCACACCCTAAGTAATTTGTAGTCTCTATTTGCATGGGGTCCTCTGAATTATGGTATCTTATGGAGAACGTGGCTTCTGCATCATTTCTTTTGTAGTCGAATAGGTTAGCAAACAGCAGTTGAGACCCATGCAGCTTCTCTTTTTGTATATGAACACTATAACAGTAACTTGTACTAATCTAACAACAAGAGGATTAGGTTGTTCGCATGCAACTGAAGAAACTAGAAACAATAGACAACAGCATGCAGCACTGTTGTGATAACCTACCATGAGTTAATAACTGCACTGCAGATCCTTACCTCATTTCATAACACAGTACAATCCTAATAGTGAGAAAAAGAGATCAGCATTGAAGGAGAAATACTGCTGCAGTGCAAGAGCCTCAGAGAATCCCTTGTGCATGGTAAATGTAAAGTTAATATGTAGGTAACCTGAATTGATAATATGCAAAAAGATGCACCTCTCTTGGATAAGTAGCTGAATATATGCTAAGAAGGGGTGTGTGGGGGGGAAACAGGAGGGACTCACCACCTCCCAGTGTTCATTATAACCTATATTCTTTTCCTGCCTCCTCAAACTGGTCCAAAAATATACATTCTCTCTCTCTCCTAGAATAGCCTGGATTGTCAACTATCACCATCAGAAAGAGAAATACAAAAACGTATACTGCATTAACAGAATCTCTAAAGCATTAGCGTTGAGAATATTATGAGGACACCACTGGAAGATTTATTTGGTTTAAAAACAGATGCCTCTTTCTAAGAATAACCTCTTAGCTGCTGATGGTCATTAAGTTATATGCAATTAAGTAATAAAGTCATCTTATGCACAAGCTCTCCAAGATGACTGTGAAAATGGGAAATCTATTAAATTGTAATAATACTTTATTTATAATCAAAATGTATTGAACTGGTATTGACAGTTAGGACTTCTGCTATTTTAAAATATTCAGTTCTTAAATCCAAGTTTTCACAAGCAGTTCTGGATGTGCTATATTTGCTACAACTACCTTTCGAAAATGTGTGCAGCAAAAGGCTACATTAGCTAGATCCAAAAATAGAACTGTCATCTTCTGTAATACCACTCTAATGGCCTGTAGTTTTGACACACACTCCACCTTGTGGTTGTTTTATTTTTTCCTCTGCACACAGAAGATTAGGAAAGGCCTGAACAGTGAGTTCAAGAGGTATGTGTACAATATGAGTAGATGAAGGATAATAAAATCTAAATGATGCTATAGGGCAATCTCTCAAAGTTAGTAGCAGTAGCTAGAGTCTGATGATTTTACAAAAGGATAGGTTGTCCTAGGACTACAGTACTCAAAAGATTAGCTAACTATAGGCCATGAGTGGGGTGGAGGGGGCAGAAGTCTCATTTCAGAGAGTTGCTGCCTGCAATTAATGTACTAGATTTTGTGTCCTGCTGGGTGATGAAGAACCATAAGAACACAACATTTGCCATAGAAAAAAATCAAACCACGGGTCCATGTCTTTAATATCTAGCATCAGTATCTGATTCAAACACCCACAGCAGGAAGCGTCAATGTCAATAGAGTTTCCTTGTATTTGATCTAAATGTATTGCCTGTTAACTTAATTTCAGTGTCAGTGTCTCTTGGTACCTATATTTCACGAATGAGGCTTAAGGAAGGGGGAAAGAGGAACTTCATGTATTGAGAATACATCAGTCTAGTTCTTTCTAAGCCCTCCTTTCTAGGCTCAATAAACCTATCTTTTTTTATTATAAAATATGAATGAATACCAAAATAGTACGACAATAAAGTCATGCTGAAATGATATGAAGCAGCAAGATCATAGGGCAAGAGAAAGAGGGCAATATTTATCATTTTGTGTTCAAAGTGCATAGGATAGAAAAAAATGTCTTCCTTGTGTACTACAAAATGATTGGGGCAGCGAGTTACATGGGCCTGTGGTGCCCAGGCTCCAGCAATGTTCGGGGCAGCATCTCACCCTGCCTGCCGCCCCACCACATCACCTACCCTGAGCGTCCCTGCCTGCACCCTGGGTAGCAGCCAGCTGCCTTCTGCGCTCTGCTCTGCCGACTCCCAGCATCAGCTGCCACTGCAGTGTCCTAGTGGTTATGGGGGTGCTAGTGTGAGGGCAGGCTGACCGAGCCCCTGCTCTTCCGCTTTGGAGGGATGGACCCTCCCCTTTTCTGGCAGGACCCTCCACCCGCACAGGAGGCCCCCGCACCCACAGTCACTGCTCCTGCCCCAGGTTGGGCAAGGGACAGCCCCATCCCCCACCCCAGTGAGGGGCAGCAGCACGGGAGGAGGTGCACATGTGATGGCAGACCCCCCCCTGCCCCCACCACAGGAGAGGTGAGGGGGCTTCCTGGACCTGAGAGTGGCTCTAGGAGCACACGCAGTGACAGTGGTGCAAGGTGAGTGTGTTGGGGGGGCAGGGGAGGAAGAGTCCCCCCCCCTCTGGCCACAGCTGGAGGCAGCCTGCCTGTACCCCAAACTCCTCATCTCTGGCCCTGCCCCCACCCCACCGCCTGCACCCCTAGCCAGAGCCCTCACCCCCACTGCATCCCAACCTTCTGCCCCAGGCCTGAGCCCCTCCTGCACTTTGAAGCCCTCAGCCCCACCCCAGAGCCCTCACTCCTGTACCCCAACCTTCTACCTGAGCCCCTCCCACACCCCTCATCCCCAGCCCTGAGCCCCCTCCAACACCCCAACCCCTCATCCCCAGTCAGAGCCCTCATCCCTCCCCCAACCCTCTGCCCTAGCCCAGAGCCCTCACATTTTTACGTTATTTTTTAAAATATATATATCCGCTTACAAGGCAGGTGTGGTGTGTGCGGGGGGGTGTGGCAGGACTTGGACCCATTCTGGGCACCATCAAATATTATTCATACCTACTGCCCCCAAAAGTTATTACTCAATGTAATATGAACAGGCAAGAGGAATTTGTTCATTCACAATGTTAACAACTTGGTATTAAGGATTTTCATCATTTATCAATTCTACGTTTTTAAATTCCCTTTAGGTGCCTCAGTATAACTTGGGTATTTAATAAACTAACGACAGAACACCTGAATGAACATTAGCACTAGAAAAGCAAGGAAGGGAAATCCAAGAGGAAAAAGGAAGGAGCAGGGGAAAAAAGCCAGAACAAGGATAAAAGATAAATGGATGAAGAACACAAAAGGAACACTGAAAATTTCTTTCCAGGTTGAGAAAAAAACCTTTGTATTTCAATTAAGTGGGAGGGTGCTGAGGGTAAATGAGAATGAGTGTGTTTAAGAAAGGAAATGAAATGAAAGAAAAAAATTAGAAAAATCCACAACACGTCTGGAGTTTGCTTAGTCAAATTTACTTTAAAAATGATTAACTTCTTTTGCATATCTGTTAATTCGGGGTCTGAGGTGGAGGTAGGGACACAAACATGGAGTTGCTGATGATGAAGCCTTTTCTACAGTTAAGAGTTTGCTGTTATAGATATACCAGCAAGAGTTCTTTAACTGATATAAGTTGCATCTCTGCTAGAAGCCTTTTACTGGTATAGCTTAAACCAGCTCCCGCAATGGAAGAAGCAACAACAGCTAAAGGACTTTTTTGCTGATATAACTGTGCCTACACTAAGGGCTTGTCTCCATTTACATTTTATAGCGCTCTAACTTGCTGGGTCAGGGATGTGGAAAATCATCCCCCGGAGCACTTTAAAGTGCTCGTGTAGACAGACTCCAAACACTGGGAGCTAATCCCCTGGTAATCCACCTCGCCAAGGAGTGTTGGGAGACCTCTCTCATGCGCGACCACACTCGCACTTCAAAGCGCTGCTGCGGGAGCATTCCTGCAACAGCTCTTTGAAGTTTCCAGTGTAGCCATGCCCTAAGGCTTTTGCCAGTATTGCTATGTCAATTGGTTAGAAGTGTGGAAAATGTAATACTTCTAACCGACACAGCTAAGCTAGTACAACTTTCTAGTGTAGACCAGGCCCTAGGCCCTAAGGTGATGGGCACATTAGAATCCTGTCTATTTTAAGGCATTTCTGAATTAAACTGTTGCTTCCTATTAGGTATACAACTAGGTTTAGATGATGGGGAACTTATTTCCCCTGAAATTTCAAATGCTGAATTTAAGTTTTTTTCTTCAAAAAAGAACATTTAATAGTTATTCCTCTTCCTTTTTTCATTATTTACAAATGGAGTTAAAATAATTGGTGGAGCCACTGAAAAAGACATTCTTAAACAAAGGATTTTAACAGCAAGTACAATGCTGAGAAGAAATTAACAAAAACACAGAAGAATTATATATAGCTGTTGAAACTGATAACATTCCTTATTCTCTTTCCTTTCACAAACTTTAGAGATAAGAGAATCCAATTAGAAAATTGTAAAGGCTCAGAGCCACAGAAGCAAAAGATACAGTAATGGAAAGATTCCAAGATGACCTGATTAACTGGTCACATATAAAGAATTCACAGTGCTACTGGCAGTGAAAACTTCAGTAATGTAAAAGTAATCACATCTGTTATTAATCCACTAATGTAGCTTTAATGCTACTCTCTCACATTAACTGCACTAAGACTCAGGAGATCTGTGTTCAATTCCCACTTCTATAACAGATTTCCTGTGACACGTTTGTCAAGACAGTCAGTTTCTCTGTGTCTCAGTTCCTCATATGTAAAATGGAAATAATATTTTCTATCGCACAGGATTATTGCAAGGAGAAGCTTGTTAACATTTGGGAGGTGTTTGGACCATATAAGTAATAGAAAAGCACATCTGAACAATTTCAGATGACAGATTTAGTCAGTTATTTGTATTAATTGTAATGCATATGTTGCTCAATTTCTCCTTGTTCTAAAGGAAAACAATCCACTCAGCCAAATCCATAACTGAGACCTATAATGCCAACTTTGTATTTTGCCACTCTCTCCTGCACTGCTGCAGCCCATTCTGTTCTTTCTACTTAGGCCTGGTCTACACTACAAAGAAAGGTCAACCTAAGTGAGCTTGTACCAACTTCACTGTACATGTACCTATGCTATAATTGGTCTCCCAGCAATGTAAGCACCGTTACAGTGATGCAATATCACCAACTCCTGAGCAATGCAGAGCTATGGTCAATCTACTTAGGGTCAACACAGGTCATGCAGTGTCTACACTTGCCCTGCGTCGACCTGACAGTATTCCAGCAGCTGTCCCACAATTCTCCTATCCCCATGACAGTCGCTCCTGTGCTCCTTTCAAACTCCACTGTCCAGGGGTTGCAGAGACCAGAAGCCACTACTCCCCTCTTCCCCCAGATTTTGAAATGCACTTTCCTGAGTAACAGATTTGAGCATAAGCTTTTGTGGGTAAAAAGCATCTGAAGAAGTGGGGTTTTTACCCACGAAAGCTTATGCTCAAATAAATCGGTTAGTCTTTAAGGTGCCACCGGACTCTGTTGTTTTTGTGGCTATAGACTAACATGACTATCCCCTGATACTTTACTTCACCTTGGTGAGCACACTTACCAGCTCACCTTAGTTATGTGTCCAACCATGCCAGCTTCACAAACACAGAAAGCTACTACATAAATTACTGCCTGTTGCAGGCCAGAATTGGATCTCCTCAGCCTGTAAGGCAAAGAGCCTTGCGAGCACAGCTACATGCTAGCCCTAGAAATATTGACATGTACAAGCAGATTATATGGGGCAAAGGAGCACGACAGGGATCAGCAGCAGTGCTATGTGAAAGCAAAAGGAATTACAGCAGACAGACTAGAAGGTATGGGAAGGTAACAAGAAATCTGGTGCTGCCTCACAGACCTGACACTTTTACAATGAACTGCATGCACCTCTTGGTAGTGAGCCCACCAGCAACCATGTACAACTGTGGACACTGCAGGAGCCCACTGCAGAGACCCCTGCTGCAAACGTTGAAAAGGAAGGGGAGGGGGAGGGCACAGCAAATCAAGCCATGAGCCAGGAGTGGTTTGAAACGTCTCCTGAGTTAAGCCAGTCCCTGATGGTGAGCACAGAGGAGCCTACTGCTGAAGGGGAAGGGAGCTTAGGTAAATTTGTATATGAATTGTATCTCATAGTAATTTTTCCCTTTTTGTTGCCCAAAACCGAGTCTACCTCCTCCCTCCCCACACTGCACATCACCATTTAAAATGATACTTGTGCCACCTTCAACTTTAGTGAACAAAGGCATTGATTTCTATTTGATTACTTTAATATTTTGTCTTAACATTATGCCAGTAGAGAATAAATTAAAAAAAAATAGCATGGTAGTACAATTACACAATCCACATCAGCACAGTGTCCTGTGCTCAGGTAGAGGTAGAAGAAACAGAGGTAGTCAGCCTGTTTTTCCAGCTTGGCAGTGAGCCATGCAGAGTACTTCATTTATCTGAATAGGGATGTCCCTTTTGTCCTTGAGAGATCTTGATGAAAATTTCATTAAAATACTCTGCAATTCTCTCCTGAACATTTATAAAGACGGCAGCCTTGTTTCTTGCTGTGCTAGAAGAATTTCCCATGCCATTCTGCGATGAGTACCACTCACACTACTGTATTAAAGGGGCTAGCAGTATACAGACCAGGCAGCTTTGGGCTGCCAGTAACAGCTGGGTTCTCTGTGCGTTTATCACCCTCAAATAGCCAAGAGCATCCCTGGCTGTGAAAATATTGCCAATATTCACTGCACTTGCCCTATACCCATATCCAGCTTTTAAGGCTTCAATACACCAAAACACCTCCTCCTCCCCCCTCTAGGCTAGGCTGTAC
The DNA here is from genome assembly GCF_965140235.1 of Caretta caretta. Taxonomy (NCBI): domain Eukaryota; kingdom Metazoa; phylum Chordata; order Testudines; family Cheloniidae; genus Caretta; species Caretta caretta. The sequence continues at coordinate 75,780,067 of NC_134213.1, forward strand.
TCACCAGGGTTTGAGCTCCAGAGCAGAGCCTTGACGAGGCACTCAAATGTTAATTGTCACTTAAGCTTTGCTTATTAAAAGTATTTCTGGGACTAATGAAAGAGTTTTGAGACTTAACTTTCCCTTTCCATTGTGACTATAAATCTAATGGTGTATCTATCTGTATTAAGTCAGTACCTCTGGTGTGGTTGCCTTGAGTGTTCCCCTCTCCACGCCTGCTGAATACCTTACCTCATCAGAAGGAGAAAAAAGAACTAGGGAGGATAAGTTCAGTGAGATCCCCAACTCCTCTATGATCTCAGATAGTAAGTACAGGGCTTGGAGGGGTCATGTGACCACAATCATTGAGAAGGACCAAGAATGGAGGGATCAGCTGCTGCAAAAAAAGGGAAGAGGACCGAGTGGCACATTGGGAAATGCATCAAAGCATCATGGGTTTGCTCAGGCAACAAACCAATGCTGCAGTACATTATTGACCTATCTGCCTAGAGACTACCAACTCCGCAACTTTTCCTATCCTTGAAGAACTCCATGGCCACTACTCCCTACACCACCTCAAACACAACAACAGGTGGATTCACATATGTACCCCTACCACTCCATGCCAGGGAAAAATGAGAACCACAACCACAGCCACAGTCCCCCCCCAGATAGAGACCTGTGAAAAACCACAGGATCAGATAATACTAGTATTTATTTCCTTTTTGTTCTTGGGTTTTTAGAGGATGGTTCACTGTTATAGCATTGCTAGACTGTTCTTACCCTATTTTTGCACTTTATTGTGTGCAAAGAAGCAATGAACAAAAAAAGTTCTGGTTTTGGAAACTGAGTATCTTTATCATCGTACACCAAGCATCACAGAATTCAGAACAGGAAGCACCGACCCATGAATGCTGTTCTATAAAGTATTCATCAGATAACATGGTTCATCTCAACCCAATAGTGTAGCAGTCGCTTTTCTCCTTTTGCTTCACAGATGTTTTTGCAGTTCACAGCATGCAGCTGTAACAATGGTGATTGATGTTAGCCTTGCTGAGATGCGATCTTGCAAGCAGGAGTTGCCAGGAATCTTTACATCTACCAAAAGCACATTCAATCATTCTGCATCTTCTCAGCTGGTAACTGAATCTTTCTTTGGTGTTGTTGAGGAGGCCAGTGTACATCTTCATGTGCCTGGGAAACAAGAGTAGGCTGGGTCCCCCAGAAACACTAGTGGCATTTCAATATCGCCAATTGTAACATGCAGATCAGGGAAGACTACCCCTGCTTGCAGCTTTTGAAAAAGTCCTGCGTTCCTACAAATGCGAGCATCACGAACCTCCCCCCACCATCCACACTAATTGTCTGGGAAACATCCACAGCGATCCACCAGTACTTGCATAACAATGGAAAAGGATACTTTTCCATTGATGTACTCAGTGACAAGGCGGAATGTGCCAGAATAGGGATGTGTGCATCATCTACCACACACCACACCATAGTTCAGGAATCCCATTGCTGTAAATCCATCCACTATGTCCTGAACATAACTCAAGAGTCACAACCCTGCATAGCAGGAGATGATTAATAGCCTTACATGCTTGGATCACAACAACCTCAGTGTAGTTTTTCCCAACTCTAAACAGATTGCTGCCAGTCAGTGGGCAATTGCTACTTGCTTCTCCACTGCCAATGCAGCTCTTAGTTTGGTGTCCCTTTGACAGAGGGGTGGAGTGACCTTGGCACACAGATCCAGGAATGCAGCCTTTTGCAGATACTGCTTGTCATTCCTTTCATTACAACGCAATCCCATCAATCGGTTCTCATTTCTCAGGCTCAGGTGCAGCAATCTATCATGTGGAGCTTCTCCATGAACGCCAACAGCAACCTGGCATTTTTTTCCCCTGCTGTGTCAATCAGCATCCAGTTATTGTGCTTGAACATCTCCACATATTCCTCACTGCACACTCAATTGTAGTAGCGCACGTTCAAGTTCTACAAATTCAGAAGAATCATGTGTCCTGTATGAGCAATACTCAGGAGAGTTTCACTGAGTTGTGCATGGTCCACACTCTTGCCAGAGAGATTATGGAGTCCAAATAAAAGGGGCATGTGGAACTGTGGGAGGTTTAAAAAACAGTGCAAAAAATTATGGAACGGAGAAAATGGCATGGTGAAAACTTAACCACTACCTCTATAAATCTCTGGGTGAACTGGTGGCATTCCAAAAACCACTGCAAAAAGCAACCCACAAGGCCCTGAGCCGAACAGTGGTGCAAGGCACACTGGGATACTTATGCATGGTGCACTGCATTTTACATCAATGCAACCATGCACAGGGAGGACATGCAGCACCGATGCATGCACCCAAGTATGCATGCACACAACATACTGCAGTCAGTGGTTATATGTTGACGTAACTTGTGCCAACCAAACGTCATAGTATAGACGTGCCACAATCTGACAAGTGGAGTCATAAGTTTCAAGATGCAGGCCAGAGGTTATCAACCCAGATGCTCAGGCTCTTCTCCTCTGCAACCTGACAAACACAATAAAACTCACCATAGATTTTAAAGAAGTTGCAGTTGCAGTCTGCTATTCAGCTGGGACACTACCTTCATAACCAAATGGAAGGAGATGCAAATGAGAGACAATGAAAAGCGAGGTGCCTAATTAGATTATACATGCAAAATATATATATTGTGTATACATATTTCATACAAGACGGCTATGTTAGAGATGGGGAACTGAGGCACAGAGAGATTTATGGTCAAAGTATCCATTGGTTTTGGACACCCAATAGACACTTAGGACCTGATTTTTCAGCATTTTAAGTAGCCAAAGCACAGGTCTCATTAACTTCAGCTACAGCTGAAAAAGTGCTTAGCACTCATAAATGAGACCCAGAATCTCAACTCAGGCACCCAGAAAATAAGGATCATACTATTAGAGACTACCTGTCAAAAATCTGATGTAATTGACTTGTTTAGCTTCACAGAGGAACTCTGTGGGAAAAGCAGGGATAAAGTCCAATTATCCAGGGCAGAAGTCAACTGACTTACAAGAAGGAGGGTTCTCATGGGTAACACCCTAACTCACTCACTACACATCTTCCAACTTCTGCAAGAAATGAAGTAGGGGTCCTACTGAAAACATGCTCCTTAACTACATAACCCGATTCATCCCAGAACAGTCTATTTTGTGTACTATTGGAGGCAGATATCTTGCTAAAAAAAAAACCTGTATGTGATCATGTAATTAAAGACTTGTAATTAATACATACAAGGGAGCAAATTAAGGTTGCACCGCCAACCTAAATTCTGGCATTTCCTAACTTTTGAGTGCTTGACTTTGCAACCTTAATAGAGTGTTCTTTTAATGGAGTTTGGTTGGTGTAGCTTCCTAGATTTTTTAAAAAAGCAAAATGGAGACACAAATTCCATCATGTGCATCATATTGACACCCCAAATGGTTCATCAGCAGGGTCGGAACCTTTAAATCCATTGCACAGACCTCTGCCACTCAAGCTAATGGAGTAAATTAACAGTGGTATGTTGTCCTCCTCTACATGAGCAAGCACTAGAGAGGGATAGGATACTTTGCTAGTGGGTTTCACTGGTATTTGCTGACAGCAGAGGAATGATGAGACTCAAGAATCTTAGGTTCCATTCCAGGCTCTGCAGGGGAGTATGACCTAGGGGGCACAGACTCTTCTGACCATTCCCTCCAAACATGACCCCTTCTGCCCCATCCCTTTCTCTCTGTGCCTGTCCCCACCCTCTCTCTTCCCCACCCCTGGCTCCTCATCCTAGTTCCATTCTCTTAATTTAACCAGTCCCAGTCATCACTCCTCAGGCTTCTCATCCTAGTTTAAAATGTTTCTCCCAAGTGGAGTTCATCTTGTCATCCTTCCCGCACAAAATGAACAAAAAGCCATTAGGAGGATTATTGAGGTTATATGAGCTGCAGTGTCTTCAGTATGCAAAATTACACCCCTCTTTATTTCTCCAGCTCATCTGCCCTATTCAGAGCAGTTGAGTGACTCTGTGCTGAAGTGAGATTATGGTTTGGAAGTATATCTGTCTGACACTCAGTGCAGACAAGATTGAGCCTAACATTTCTAGTTTGGAAGAAGACATCAGGGATAGTATGGGAAGGCTGGGTCAGTTCCCTTTATTGGGTGACATCCTACTACTTATCACACATGATTGCAACTGAGGGGCCTTAGCTGTTTCTAGAAATCTAGGCTGCATCAATGGCCAAAAGTACTTATTTCACTCTGGGCTCGGCTAGGAGACTGCAACCTTACTTCTCAGATACAAGCTTTGCTATAGCTATCCATATATTTGTTACTGCAGAGTAAATGCACTCTACATGGTGCTAGATTGGAGGACAATCCAGAACTTTATCTAATATAGAACACAGTGCACATCCCCCCCTTGCTTACCAGAGCTTCATGCAGTGACCACATTACATCTGTGCTCCAAGACCTACACCACTTCATTTCTGGGTGTAATTCAAGGTATTGTTTCTGACCTATACAGGTTTTAACTGGTTTGGCTCCTGGCTAACAGAAAGACCATAAAAGAAAACATTTATTTCAAAACTACAATTAACTGTCCTCCAAGCTGTATCATCCAAGAATGGACTAATTGATGTGAATAGGCATGTGTGGTTTAATGGCTTAAGATATAGTACTAAATATTCTCTTGCCCCAGTCACCTCTCCCCTAAACTAAGGATCCACTCTTGCTACTATTGAAATCTGTGATAAAACTCCCATTGACACTAATTGGAACACTCAAATCCAGTAACTTTAAGCAAAACCTAAAGTTTTGTTGAACAGATACTCTCCCAGATACTACAGAACATACACAAAAAATGCTGACTACAAGTCCATTTTAATTTTTAGACAGTGAAGTACCAAAGACAAAAAAAACAAAAACCCCACCAAAAAAAACAAAAACCCACCACCACCAAGAAGATAATGAAAAAACTTACTGCAGAAATGTTTTAAATTCCGAGGGTTCGAAGTTCTCCAAATTAAAAGTTTCATGGTCTTTCAGATTACTTAATTGTTTTCCAGTACTGTATAAGAAGAAGTCTGGAACTCTTGCTAAAAGCACTGCTTTATGTGCTCTGAATAGAGTCTGACCAACACAAAAAGTGACATCTGCATGTATTTCTTCTTGAAGAAGCCTGTTAGAGGACAGGAAACATTATGCAGTTAAATTCAGATCTAGATGACACACTCTAAACACTGTTTATAATATATTGGAATCTTTAAAAAAATGCATTCTTTTTCTTTATTTAATTACAGTGAAATATGAATGCCACAATTCAGGATATAGTAATCTAAAGAAAAAAAATTCCTGTTGAAACTCAATTCAGTTGCTGGAACTGCTGTACTATGACCCACATCTTCAACCAGCACTATGGCCCACGTGCAATGCTGACACTATAATACATTGCTATGGCACACAGCCCCCCAGCTGGTGATGCCACTACTGCACCATGATCAGTGGAACTGGAGTCAGAGGACTCATGTTCCCTGGAGAGACTGTTATTAAGGGAGCACCAGGAAAAACAGGGACTGTAGGGAGTTAGGCTGGAAGCAACTCAGCCAGGTGGACAGAGCAATGGAGAGCGTTTAATAAAGTTCCATTTGTGCAGCTTAACTTTGTGCAGCAATGCTTCACTCTGAAAATGAAACATGGTGGCAACAGCTGAGCAGTTTGCAAAGTGAGCCATGAAAATGTGGCCTGAAGCCCCCACAGAGCCCTGGATTTTGCAGATACAAATCCAGCCCAGCAATGGGCCCAGTTGAGGGAGGATTTAGAGCTGGTCATGCAACAGGACGACAATAGCAGGAAAGTAAAACTATTATTTTATGTTATTGGGGAACAAGAAGGGCTCACCACTGCTCAAGCCTCACAGCAGTCCGAAGAGCTCCGGGGAACTATTGCTCCCCATAGCAGAACAAAAACTGTGGAGTGACACAAAGTTTTTCACTACATACCAATCTAAATAGGAGGGGATAGACCTCTACGTTATTGCCTTTTGCATATTGGCTGCTACATGCAATTTTTGGGGACTTGACAGATTCCATAATTCTGGACAGGACAGAATGCAGCACTTGGCTGCTCTGGGAAGGCGAAATCACCTTGGATAAATACTCAGACAGAGTGTGAAGCAGAAGCCTCAAGAGAAATGACAACGCCCTCAGAAGTACATGCAGTGAGACAATAGCAAAGGAAAGCAGATGGCCAGGGTTCTATACCCACAGTGAAATGCATTTCTGGTGGGAGACAACATGAGGGAGGAAAAGATGTGCACCAGCCTATGACCACAAGGAATGTGGAAAGTTGAACCATTTTTGCAGTGTGAGCAAGAGCAGGTGAAGGTCTCAGAAAGATTCAATTAAGACCTGTACAAAAGAGGGAGAGCACATCAGACAGCACTGATGGCATCTTGACTCTCCCTGGATCCAAAAGTGTATCAGGTTCAGGATGTTGGGACAGGAAATCAGCAAGGGAGAATACCACACTCCATGCATGCAACAATGTTTACAATACCAACTGAAGTTTGTAGTGGTGGAAGAAAAATGCCATAGAGCCCTCTTGAAGAGCAGAGCCATAGAGCTAATCAGGTGCAGTGTGAGAATGTTATACCTGCTGTGAAAGCAGCAAATGCAGGAGACTCTCTGATAATGAAGACCATTTTAAAAGGGTATGTTTTCAAAGGCAACGGCTGCCGTGAAGGAAAGCTGCAACTGAAAATAGACCCCACAGTAGAATTTAAGTGCTTGCCACGTAGGAAGATTTCATTGGCAACACATAATCCAGTATCCAAAGAGTTCAAAAGTAGAGACCAGTACAACCTGGGTAAATAGTACAAAGGTGGTAAAGTAGTTATCAGACAAATTACATATCTTCATCAAGCCAAAGCCACTGAACCAGCATTGAAAAGATGCCACTGTTCACTGCCCACAATTGATGATATGGTGCCAGAACTTTCCAAAACCAGAATTTTTACGGTCTGATGTGAGGAATGGGTTATGGCACATAAATCTGGATAAAGAGTCCAGCATGCTGACAACTTTTGCAACACCATTGTTACTGATGGCTGCACATGCCAATGTGCATAAGCTCAGCACTGGTAGTGTTCCAGAGAAGACTCACCCCAGTGCTGGAAGAACTATCTGGGGTGAAAATAACTGCAGATGATATCCTCATCGTAGAGGAAGGGAACAAGGATACGAAATATGAATGAGACCATGAAAGAAAACTACAAGCTTTTGTACAGTGATGCAGGAACAAAAACATAAAACCCAACTCAGGAAAAAAATGCAACTCAAATAGCGTGAGGTGACACATACCGGACAACCACTCATAGCAGAGGGACTGAAAGCAGATCCCAACAAGAGCAAGACGCTCAGAGACATGCCAGCTCCAGTGGATATGAAAGAGGTACAGCACTTCATAGGAATGACAAATTTTCTGTCCAGGTTCTGCCTACACCCAGTTGCAGTAGCGGAACCCATGCATCAACTCGCAAGGCCGAATATTGAGTGGGACTGGTCAGGTCCCCAACAGCAACCATTGGACATGCTGAAACAAATGATAACACATGTCCCTGTTTTGAAGTACTGCCAGGCAGGAGGGCCACTGAACACTCCTGCATGATCCATTGGAGAAAGGAGTGGGTATAGCTCTTTTGCAGGAGTAGCCAGTCGCTTATGCTAGCAGAACCTAGCCAGAGACTGAACAGTGGTAAATGCAAATAGAACAAGAGCTTTTGGCGGTGGTATTTGGAGCTGAGTGATTCCACAAGCACACCTATAACCCACCCAGTAATAGTGCAATCAGACGACAAACCCCTTCCAGAGACAATCAAGGCAAAGCCCCCTTCGTGCTCCATAGATATTGCAGCACCTCCAGCATTACCAGATAGAGCTCAGATATTGTCCAGGACAATTTCTGGTGTTAGCTGATTCCCCGAACTTGCTGATGCTGGGTAAAGGAACAGGACACTGAATCAATTAACATGCTACACTATCTCCCAGTTTTAACAGCGAAGCTGATGGAAATCAAAGGGGCAAAACAAAACGACATTGACTACAGGCAGTCAAGAGAGTGATAAAAGTAGGATGGCCAGAAGACAAAAGTCAGGTACCCATAGGATCAAAACCATATTTTCAAATTAGAGATGAGCTGAGTATGCAGAATGAAATTGTATTTCAAGGACAGAGAGTTATTGTCTCCACCTTGTTATATAAGGATATAATGAATTAAAAAACAAAAAAACCTCACACCCGAGTATTCACTGCTTTCTCTGATAGGCTCAAAAGTATGTTTACTGGCCAGGAAATGTATTCACCAATCCACTCTTTGATAGAAGGGTGAGACACCTGCTGGTCATGTGATAACCACCAGCAGGAAAAATAAAACAAAACCCTATCTTAGGAACTATACCTGGCCAAGGGAAAAATTGGGAGCAGGCTTATTTACCTTCAAGGAAAAGTAGTACTTGATTATAGTTAACTACCATACTGTGTGTGTCAATGCCCGGTGTCTTATACAAGAAGTAAGTCAGTGATTGACAAACTGAGGGCTCATTTTGCAAGATATGGCATTCCAGACACTATACTTACTGACAACGAACGCCAAATTTGCCTTGGAAGAATTCAAGGAATTTGCATGTAAATGGAAGTTTGATCACCACACCTCCTTCCAAGCATACCCATAGGAGTAAGGTGGAATCAGCTGCAAAAACAGCTCAGAGACTGTTACACAAGGCTGTTTCTTCTGATTCGGGCATTGTTGTTAGCATTTGTTGGCATGCAGAAATACTCCATTATAGGGGTACCAAAACAGTCCAGTGCAGACACTGATATGATGAAGGACCAAAACCAACCACCAATGAGGGGAGACCTGGTGTAGCCAGGATGGGGACACTGCCAAAAGGAGATGGCCAACAATCTGAGAAAGCAGGCACTAAATGTACAGCAGGTCAGCCAAGGACTTACCCTGGAGATAGGCATTCCTGTGAGGATCCAGCCATTAGAGACACACCAAAAGGACAGGACTAAAGGAGTTGTGAGGGGTGCAGTAGCAACCAGGTCGTACAAGATGACTATGCAAGAAGGACAAGTGATCCAGAGGAACCAGAGATGCATACAAGACAACAGACAACACCCAGAGAGCATCTATAGAGATCATCACAGAATAGAGACACAGAGAACTATCTGAAGGCAACGCCACAGGGCGGGAGGAGATGCAACAAAGAGACGGTTTGCTAGACTCAGAACCCTGGTCTACACTAGAGTTAGGTGGACATAAGGCAGCTTATGTCAAGCTCACTCTGTTAACAGTCTACGCTACAATGGTGCTCCTACAGATGTAAGTCGCCCAGTACCTTGACTTAATAACTCCACCTCCTCAAGAAGCATAGTGCTTAGGTCAATGTAGTTAGGCCAACAGAGCGTGTCTGTGAAGGAACTGCATTACTCACACCGCCTGTTAGCTGTCAGCGCTAGGCAGGGCTCTCAGCAGGAGACCGCCACCCCCCACCCCCTCACAGCAGGAGCTCTTCCAGCGCCAGGCTGACAGCCCAAGGGAGGAGGGGCTCGACCTCACAGCAGAGAAATTGACATTCTTACAGTATCACGGCTGCTATTATTTCACCTTTCCTCTCTAGCTCTGGCTGTAAGCTCCGGGGCGGGGGAGCTGAGATACGATGGCGACGCTGTGGCCTGAGGCTGCAGCGCCGTGGCCAAAGTACACCCAGGGGGTGACCCCACCTGCGCCGAGTACCATGACAACGCTGGGGCTGGCCGCTCTCCCGAGCGCGCTTTGACCCGAGGTGCGTGCCCAGCCCCAGGGCGAGGTGCCGCGCCCCCACCCCTACCTGCCGAGATCCTGACGGAGCTGCTCAGCCACCATCTCCTTCAGCCTCTGCCGCTCCCACGCCCCCCTCCCGCCGCCGCCTGCTGCCGCCGGGGCCCAGCTGGTGCCTTTCGAGACAGCGTCCCCCCCACACCGCGCCATGTGCTGGAATCCGCTCCCCCTCAGGCGGCAGCGACTTGTATTAACGCCGGCGAGAGCGTCGGTGATTGACAGACGGTCCCCGAGCCACCGCGTTTATACGACATCGCTGGTATTCACGAAGACGCCGTGCTCCGACGTTCGCCCTACGGCGCCGACGCCAACAAGCAGCCCAGGGACTCTCTCAAAACAACTAACTTGCCGGACGCCTTCTCCACACCGGAAACCTCCGCGCATTGGACACAGCGCCAGCTTCCCTCCTCCCATTGGGCGGACGGAAGCGACCTTGACCAATCGAGGCTGCTCTCCTTCAGATCCATCCGCTGCGCCCCCAGGTTGCTTGCCTGGCTGCTGGGTGCGTGCTGGCCTGGACCCCGCTGTGCGTGGGCAGCTGATCTGACGCCGCGGAGCTGGGCAGGGCCCCGGGGCGCAGGGCAGCGGAGTGGCCGGCCGCAGAGGGGTGGGGGGCAAAGTGGCACGCGGCGGGGATCCAGGGTCCTAGCAGGGGGGTTCCGGCCGGGGCAGCCAGCCCTGGCTCAGCAGGGGCGGGGAGGAGCGTTGGACGCAGACAAGAGGCAGCTCCTGGAGCCCGGCGCGCTGTGGCAATCTGAGAATGACAATTTTAACACGTTTGTGGAGTGCCACCGTCAGAAGGCGGCCGGTGTGGTGAATGCGGGGCCTGGCGGTGCTTTCCACCGCTGTCCCCTGCCCTTGCTGCCCTTCAGTGGCTCTCGTCTGTTTTGTACTTGTCTCCGTCCAGCACGGGGAATGTTACTGGGCTGGGGAACAAGGCAACAGCGTGTGGGAGCACGATTATCACAAGGGTGTTTTTTTCTTGCATGCCACGGGTTTAAAAGGTTTAAAATAATTTGGTTTCCTGTAGCCACAACACTCAATAAACAACTTCAAATAAATAAAGACCCTAATTTATGTCTAAGGCTATAGCAAAGCATCATACAGTACGGTGTTGCACCAGCATTGTTAGGATAAAAAACTTTGAGTTCCATGGGAGTTGAATCACCCCTAAATGACTGTCCCATACTGCAGCCACATTCACTATCTGTCAGGCCCATCTTGTCCTGCATCTTTCCTATAAAATAAAAAGTTAAACAGGTTACAGTGCTTTTGTGCAACCTTGAGAATGAGTATTCACCCTGACAGTTGTCATGGCAGAAATCTGCGGTTCTAAAAGCAGAATTTAAAATTAAACCTTAATTTTTTTTCTTGTTGAAGTAGGCACAAATTACTTATCAGTCCACCCATCTGTAGTCCATATAAAAGATCCATGATAAAATAGACCTCACTCCCTCCTGGCCCCAAATGTCTGTTCACCTGTGTGTGCCAACTGTGCAGCCAAACAGGGTTGTGCACTTTGGGATCTAGCTTACAACACTGTCCTAAATAATGATCCCACCTTTCAGCCTTGAAGGATGAACCCGACTTTCCCCAATTATTTCCCTTCCCTTAATGACAAGCCCATCAGTCTCCTCCCTCATGATAAACCCTCCTGGTATCCCTTTACTTAGGTATGACAAGTAGCCTGCCTGATATGTCTCCTGCCCCCGTCACTATTGTGCTATATACCTTTAGTGGAAGTAAGCTTGAAGCACATACACATCTTTTTTCACACAGAGCTTTGAAAATTGTAAGTGTGGCCTTGTATCTGGGAGGAAGGCAGCAGGAGCCTAGTACTGAGAGTCCTCTTGAAGGTTATCCCTAAATAAATGTACTTACTGTAGTAGCACTGTTTTAACCATCAATAGAAATGAGTCAAGTTATTCTCTCTGTGTAAGAGACACACATGATCAAACCCAAACAGTACTACTTTGGGGAGCAAAGAAAGAGACTTTTTGATCCTCTGAAGAGAACAGATCTGAGAACACTGAAGGAAGCCCTTTTACAAATTAATTTGATTTTGTCAGTAAGCTACAGTAATACATCTCTACATGAAGTAGACCTAAAAGAGCTAGAACATAGGAAGAGTATGGCCACCAGAGGATCCAGCAAAACTGGATCTAATAGCTTCACTGCAATTCAAGCAGCAGCTGGACTTCTGTTCAATAGTAATATGAAACAGGTGGATTTAACTTAGCTTTTTCTTTCCATTTTCCTGTATTGTAATAAATAATATAAATATACAGCATATCTTAGAGACAAATAACCCTAGGTCTTGTTAATTAATTAAACTAACCCAACAGGGAAGACATCATACATGAACATACATAATTGAACATTGGTATCCAACATTGAACATACATAATTCATTGGTATCCAACCAGTTGGGGGCAAACGTAGAGTTGGCAAGTTTAGCATTGATCCTGCCTTCGTCATCCATAACTCGTATCTGAATCACAAGGGAAATTTTCCCCCAAAACATGTTCAAGCTTCATAGACTTAGAAGATAAATAACTTGTTTTCCAGAATGTATCTGCGTTGGAAGGTGAACATTGAACCCAATGTTATGGTCTTAAAAACATCATAAAGGACTAGCGTCTTCTTGTTTTGTTTTTTCAGTCTTTAGAAACCCCTGATTGTTATAAATGTTAGGCCATTGATTCTGTTTGAGAATGGCTTCTTGGAAGGTGAAATACGTTATAAAAAAGTCAGTGAAAATGTGCATCATTTCTTTAATGTCCAGATATCATGTTCACATTTGTTGTTGGTGCCATTCGTTTTCTTTTTCATAGATTTCATAAATTTTAAGGCCATGGGGAACCATTATGATAATCCAGGCTGACCTCCAGCAATAACACAAGCCATAACTTTCAGTTGAACAAAAGTATATAATTTAGAAAGACATCCAATCTTGATTAAAAGACTTCAAGTGTAGGAGAATCCACCACATCCCTCAATAAATTGTTCCATTGGTTAATTACCCGCAGAGATTTAAAAAAAAAAAAAGTATGCCTTATTTAAGTTTAAAGTTGTCTAGCTTCAACTTCTAGCTCTTGGTCTTACTTAACACCTTTGTCAGCTATGTTGAAGAACCCTTTAGCATTAGATATTTCTCCTTGTGTTGATACTTATACATGGTAATCAATGCATCTCTTACTCTTCTCTTTGATAAACTAAAAAGGTTGAGTTTCTTAACGCTCTTAGTGTAAGGCAGGTTTTCTTGACCTTGCATCATTCTTCTGGTTTTTGACTGAATCCTCTCCAATTTTTTCAAAACCCTTTATTTCACTCTTTTAATTACTTATGTCTCTTAATCCTGAGTCCAAAAGAGTTTTTCAGGAAGTTGTAGCCATAAAATTATGCCTCTTTTCTTATGAACAGACCCATAAACCTGTATATAAAGATGATCTACCTTCCTCTAGCTTTGAATGGTGATCTAATATCTAACACTTAATCACTTCTTATTAACAAAAAGAAAAGGAGTACTTGGGACACCTCAGAGACTAACAAATTTATTTGAGCAAAAGCTTTCATGAGCTACAGCTCACTTCATTGGATGCTGTAGCTCACGAAAGCTTATGCTCAAATAAATTTGTAAGTCTCTAAGGTGCCACAAGTACTCCTTTTCTTTTTGCGAATACAGACTAACACGGCTGCTACTCGGAAACCTGTTCTTATTAACAGCTTTCCCCACTTGTCCATAAGCAATACTGAGTAGTCGGTGGAAAGTTTATTTTTTAATCACAATTTCCATCAATGGTATATATTTAGGATTAGAAGGATTAGATATTTATTGGTAAATGTTGGAAAGATTGATTTTACAATACACATACAAAGCCAGGAAAAAAAATTTTCATCAATAATAATAGAAATTTACAGTTAGGCAAAGAAAAATTCTGCTTGATAGCTTATTAGAGTCAAAATCCATATTTAAATGTTTGAATTAGGCTTGTTACAAATGGGCTAGTGGATGAATAGTAAAAAACAGGCATAATTTGTTGATTTAAGGATATTTACTTTGTATATTTTGGCATGTGAGGTAGACAATTTATGTTTTAAGAGTTTATAAAATTTTTACTTTTTGAATCTCCATGTTTACCGTCTTAAATAATTGTCTGACCCCCACCATAATTTGCTGCAACTGTGAACATTTAAATTTATAAAAATAATTTAAAATGCTAAAACCCATAAATCTCACACAACAGTGAAAACTTAAATCAAAATAAACTTTAAAAATGCTTAAAAATAAATATCGATATCTGTCAAAATTAGTTTTAAAAAATCAGATCCTGCCAAGCCTATATATACACTATAGCTTATTTAAAAGGCAATAGCTTTTCAACAAGATTTCTTATTTATATTACAATATTTTGACTAGTAAATCTGTTTTTGTACAGAAAATTAATTCTTTATGAATTTGCAGCAATTTATTCCTGTCTCTTACCTCTGAAGTTTGTTAGGCCCAGGTCCTCAAAGGTATCTAGGCGTCTATCTTCCATTGATTTCAAAGGAAGTTAGGAGCTTGAATCTGAAAGGGTGTTTTAGGATTGAAAAGAAGTCAGTGAATCTACACTCAGAAGCTGAACCCTGCTTAAAACTAGATGTATGTTTCAGGGATTGTTCTACCTCTCCAGCAAAGATTGGTTAAGAAGCTCAAACATCTCTAGCTGCAAGGAGTGTGCACACCCTGCATGGGCCCATCATTCTGACGTCACAGCCTTTCCAAACAACATAACTGCATTAGTTCTGTTGTGTACGGGTGTCCTCCGCCTACATGGGGAGACAGATGAGACAGCATTTAGCCCTAAAAGGGGTCACCATCAGAGCTCATTTCAAATGGCCATTTCATGGACATGTTTAACTCGGGATTGAGGGGAGGTTGCGGGGGGGTGGGAGGGCTTTTTGTCTTAAAATTTTAGGGGAACAAAAAAGGCATTGTGTTGCATATAGCAACGGAAGTGAAGTCTCCAGCTGTATTTATGGATGTAAAGATGAAGATGTACTCTGTGTAAGGAATGTGGGAAAAATAGATACCTGAGTTGCCCAACTCCAGTTGTATAAAGTCCCTCGTATCCTACTGTGGCTAAGTACTCTATTTATTTGGACACTTGTGCCTAGAAGGTGTCAGGTGTCAATGCCTTTTGCAGCTGAGAAGGAAAGAGTTTATAATAGCAGACAAGAAGCTTTGTCAGCTATGTGGTGGGTTGAGGGAGCATGAAAACTGTGTGTTTGTCAGTGGGAAGAAGGGAACATAGATTTGTGCCATAGAGGGTTTGAGAGGTAGGAGAGCTTGAATAGAACTCGTGGGGGCCAATTTCCATCCATCTCATTGCAGGGATGCAGTTCCACTGCAGGGACAGAGCAACCTTTTCCTGGAGTAGAGTGCTGTTTCCCTCATTTTTTAGAGAAATTGGCAGCATCTTTTTCTCACAATATGGGCTAAGAAAGTGCTCTTTCTCTAAAATGAGAGTGAAGGTGGAGGGTCTTCACTCTGAAAAGAGGGTCTTGAACAAGGAGCTGTACGGGGAGGTGACTCCAACTTCTCTCTTCTAATGCTGGACTCTCCCATTTCAAGCCTTCTCTTCTCCGTTGCTAGCAACCTACATCCTGTTGTTCTCTTTGACCTCCCCATGCCTAGTGAAATCCATCCTCAAACAACTACTCTCCTCTGGGTTATCACTTATTGAGTCTCTCTTCTCCCCTATGCACAGGGACCTGGCAACATTTCTTGGATCCAAGAATGATAATTGCCAGCATGGAAGGATGAATGCTGAATGGCTTTATTTGCTAGAAATTTCAACAATGATAGGATGAGCAAGGCTGCACAATAATAATGGACATTACTTTTCAAAACTGCTATTCAGCTTTAGTAACAAATCTCTCTGTAAAGAGTCAGGTAGAGGGTACAATTTAAATTACATTTTATTAGATAGAAGTGGATTTGATACATAAATCATGAATATATAGCTCTTCATTTCCCATTCTTCTTGTCCAGATATGTTACATGTGGACAGATCCCTATTTTTCAATTAAGAAGAAAATATACCACATAAAACAACTGTAATTTCACAATACAACAAGGTATGTGTGATATATCACTTGAAGACCACAGATTTGCCCAGAAATTTGTTTTCTTTAGACTGATACAGTAAAATGTAAACAATAAAATACTTGGTAACTTTTGTAATGGTACAATACAGTAAAAAAAAAAAAAGAATTCAACTGGTTGAATGAAAACTGATAGTCCAGCTGATACCTGACTTCCTTTTCATATGGCAGCCTGCCATTGTTTCATTGTAAGTTTGTGAAAGGCACCATATATTACAAGTGTAAAGCAAGTGAGAAACCAGAACCAAGTAACTTTCCATGATTTCCTTACTGTACAAATACATACATTTTAAGGCAGGTGTTTTTATGTGCAAAATACAAGAATACAGGTAAAACCAATGTTAACATTATATGTTCTCACACTATCTTCTTTTAGTAATAACATCGGTGTCAATACGTACAGTACATTGAAAACACTTTTCCCTAACAGAGCCCAAATTAGAAGGTAGGCTGGAAATATGGTCCTGCTAATAATTAGTTTTTTAAATGTAAGAGCTTTTATGTAGACCTTTAAAACATGTAGAAAAAGTCACTCTCTTTTTCTTATTGTCTCTTCTTTTAGAAAGGTCCATATCAACTTGTTAACTATGTCAGGTTGATCCTGCTGGAGCCAGTGACTGGCTTCAGACAAAATAGTTAATCTGAAATGATTTTTAACATAAATTCGAGTCGTTTCTGCCATCTCAACTTCCATAAATGCATCTCTTTCTCCCCATAACAACAAGGTAGGCATGGTGACCTCATGGTGCTGCAGAGGGAGGCAACTTTAAAAACAAAATACAAGTTTAATTGTTTTTTTTAAAATCATCATGACAAAATATCAGTCAATTTAACTTTCCAGTTCAAAATACATCACAGATTAGTTGCATGGTTTCCAGGATCCAACCTATTCACTATATTACCAAGAAATTACTAAATTATCACCAAAGCTCTCTAACTGATCTCATGTCAGCAACATCTTCCGAGGGTATCTTTATTCTAACACAGAATTTACCATAGTCCAAATCCTGCAGTTGCTTTTTCAGACAAAACCTCATTGAAGCAAAACTGAGGGTCGATACATTTGGGCCTCATTTGTTATAAAAAGAGAAATTAACATTATCATTTTTTCAACTTGTACGTTGGTATGAAAAATAACTTTGTGCAGATTTATATAATAGGTTATTGACTCTGCAGCAGATATTTGCAAATAATTTCTAAGTGGCCTTTGCTTTATGTGATCTATCTTGAACTGTAACTCTATTGTAAAAATGTCTTTGAGTGCATAAGAAATTAGCAGAAGCAAATAACATGGGGAGAGGTCAGATCCTCGGTCCAATTAAGTTATCTTTGCACTAGTTCTCTGGAGCAATGCAGATTAAACGCTGCAGATCTGTCTGGTAGAGGACTCCCCAGCATGGAAGTGTATACAGGTGGCGTAGAGATGAACAACTCTTTTCCTGGCACCCAGCATGGGAGTGCTGCCAGGAAAAAAGAAGTGTGACTGGTAGGCCCTTGCATTCCAGCAATCCATGGATGCTTGAACTGCTGCTTGGAACTGCTGAGAATCTGGCTCTAGAGCTGTGTCTGTGAATGTTTTGTGTCACATTTCCCCTTTGAGTCTTCAATGCCCTGTCACAAACTGCTCCATTTTAATGTCTGTTTGTTCCAGTGATTCTGGAGAAGATTAAAAAGGATATTTTCTTTCTTGCATTTGAATAGTGTCCCCCTTTGATCTACTGATCAGGGGCTCAGTAACATCAATAAAAGAGAATCTAAGCCTAACATAGTCAGAATCTTACATGCTGATGAATTTTCCTATATTGGTGAATGCTGTGTCAAGTTTAAAATGATGCCAGTAGACTATCATTTAATTCCTTTTAACTGTTTTTCATAAACACTGTGTAAGATGACCAATCTATTCAGTCTCCTAGACTTACTGAAAACTGAATGTACAGTACAACTATAAGTAAAATATTTATGGAGAAAAACTTTCAATTGAATATTAGTCTCTGAAATGCTGAATGTAGCCAGTCACATTCGAACAGACCTGCAGAATGCATAAAGACATTCAAAAGACAACAGAATTCACAGTACAAAGGGGTACAGTCTCTTTTTGAAGCAGTGGGAGTTAAATACATAAATCTCTATGCACCGAGAGAAGAATATTACCCAAAATTTGCATAGCATTGGGTAAAAGCTGCTTAGATCCTCAACATCAGAACTCAGGGCTTTGGAAGAATTTCTGAGGGGCTTACAGGGGGAAAGATTTTGAGACACTGTTAACACATTGAAAAAGAGACTTCAAAAAGAAACATGGCTAAGGGTTTCATAACATTTAAATGACTCACTTAAACTTGCATAAAATTATAATTAAAATATTTCTTTATATAACTGACTTTATATTAAAGTAAATATTTTAGAAATAAAATCTTTCTGAACATTTGAAGTAGTTAATATGATTTTTACTGATATTTATTAATAGATCTATAAGTTACAGGACTAAGTTGTGACAGATAGTAGACAGATGTGAGATAATTGCTTGAATGTAAGCCTTATTAACCCATCAGAAGTTATTTCAAATAATCCATTTTCAAATAGATGCTAAACAGCCCATCCATGTTTAAGTTTAAACTGTTTTATAAATCTTAGTGACATATTGCAATACAGATTAACTGCAGTTGCTCAAAACAGCCACCAAGGTACACTGACATTTAATAGTTAATAACAATGATGTAATGTGATTATTTAAAAGCAGCAGAATATTTGAAATAATTTTATTTAGACAAGCTTTTATGAGCAATTAGCATGGGGTGGAAGGTTAGGAGTTTCTTCATTTATTTCATTCTCTTTAATCAATATATTACTCTTGCACCCAGTTAGGACAACGGATATTTTGGAGATTTGATTAGTCATAGACAATTCTGAACTCAAGAAACCAGAATATTGCTCAATAAGATAATGATGTCTATGAACCATGTTGTGTTATTTCTTTTGTATGTGAAATTCAGTATGTAGCATTGTGCCTCAAGGTACCAAATAGAAAATAGTTTCTTTTAACAAGGATTAACGTGCAGATTTGCAATCTAGAACATCTAGGTCACAAGGTACAATCCACTGTGATTAGTGAAGATGAAAGTCTTTAGAATCTGAATGCTGTTCAGTGCCTTATGTGAAATAAAGTGATGGTTTCAATCCAGTTCCTGGTGAACAGGTATTCATATCCAACAATATCCTACCATCACAATTGGTATTCTTACAGACAGCTTCACACAGGCAAAAACTGAATGGGTCCCAAGACTGATCTAATCCTTTAGTTCTAATGGTGCTGATGCACTGGGGGACTTAATCCCCTATTATATATTATTAAAGGAAGACCAGGGACAGAGTAGGCCCATTACTCAATCAGGAGGAAAAGGCAGAAACAGAAAATGCAGCAATGGCTTCAGTGTTAAATGCCTTTTTTGTTTCAGTTTTCACCAAAAAGGTTAGCAGTAATCAGACAACTAACATAGTGAACATCAGTGTAAGTGGGGTAGGATCTGAGGCTAAAATAGGGAAAGAACAAGTTAGACAAATTAGGTGTCTTCAAGTCAGCATAGCCTGATTAAATACATCCTAGAATACTTAAAGAACTGGCTGAAGAGATCTCTGAGCCATTAGCAATTATCTTTAAGAACTCATGGAGGACAGGAGAGATCCCAGAGGGCTGAAAAAGGGTAAATATAATACTTATCTATAAAAAAGGAATAAAGACAGCCCCAGGAATTATAAATCAGTCATTATCCAAAAATAATGGAGCAAATAATCAGTCAGTTTGCAAGTGTCTGAAAGATAATAAGATGACAAATCATGTCAAACCAACCTTATATCCTTTGACAGGGTAACAAGACTTGTGAATGGGGGAAAGCAGTAGATGTGATATACTGCAACTTTAGTAAGGCTTTTGTTACAGTCTGACATGACCTTCTCATAAGCAAACTACGGAAATACAGCCTAGATGAACCTACTATAAGGTGGGTGCACAACTAGTTGGAAAGCCATACTCAGAAAGTTGTTGTCAATGATTCACAGTCAAGATGGAAGGGCATATCAGGTGGAGTCCCAAAAAGATCTGTCCTGGGTCTAGTTTTGTTCAATATGCTCATAAATGATGATGACATAGAGAGTACACTTATAAAGTATGTGGATGATATCAAGATGGGTGGGATTTCAAGTGCTTTGGAGAACAGGATTAGAATACAAATGAATCTTGACAAACTGGATAAATTGTTTGAAATAAACAGGATGAAATTCAATAAGGACAAATGCAAAGTACACTTGGGAAGGAATAACCAACTGCACAAATACAAAATGGGAAATGACTTCCTAGGAAGGAGTACTGCAGAAAGAAGACCTGGGGTTATAGTGAATCACAAACTAAATACGAGTCAACAGAGTAATAATGTTGCAAAAAAAGCAAACATTCTAGGATACTGTGATAAATGAAGGTGTGGGGAGGGTAGCTCCTTTTAATGGACACCCAGAGATCAGTTAAGTAGTTCTAGGTATGATCTGATGATTTATGATCATATCTGGCTTAAAGCTGCTTACAGGATTGCTGCTCTGTCCCTCCAGTCCAGAGAGAACAACGGAGAGACAAAGGGAAAGTTTCTTTCCCAATTTTAAAAAGTTCTACCTTCCCATTGGCTTTTTTGGTCAGGTGCTCACTTCCTTTTCTTTACCTGGGGGACTTTTAACCCTTTACAGGTAAAACACGCAGAGAACAGCTACCAAGAGGGATTTTGCAGCTAACTGGCTGGCTGGGTGTCCATTACAGGGAGCTACCCTCCCCTGACTTCATTTATCACAGATGCATTAGCAGGAGTGTTGTAAGCAAGACATGAGAAGTAATTCTTCCACTCTGCTCAGCACTGATAAGGTTTCAACTGGAGTACTGTGTCCAGTTCTGGGCACCACATTTGGACAATGTCTAGAGGAGAGCAACAAAAATGATTAAAGGTCTAGAAAACATGACCTACAAGGAAAGATTAGATTTGTTTAATCTGGAGAAGAGAAGACTGAGCAGGGACACGATAAGAGTCTTCAAGTATGTAAAAGGTTATTATAAAGAGCAGGAGAATAAATTGTTCTCTTCATCCACTGAAGACAGGACAAGAAGTAATGGAAGATTTAGCAAAGGTAAAGCAAAGAAGATTTAGGTTACACATTAGGAAAAACTTGCTAACTATAAGGATAGTTAAGCACTGGAACAAATTACCTAGAGAGGTTGTGGAATCTCCATCAATGGAGGTTTTTAAGAACAGGTTAGACAAACACCTGTCAGAGATGGTCTAGATAGTACTTAGTCCTGCCTCAGTGCAGGGGACTGGACTAGATGACCTATCAAAGTTCCTTCCAGTCCCACATTTGTATGATACTCTGTTTCTATGATATCATTAATATCCTATTTAGAGACTGAATCTTTGGTTTGCCATGCCTGTTATTAATGGGAGAGAATTTTTATCAGCTCTAGACATAAAGGTTATCCTCCATAATACGTTGGCAGTTTGATTACATTCTGTGGCCATGCCATGGAATTTAAATTGCATCATACTCTCTGACACTGAATCAGTGTAGTACCTGGTAAAGGACCTTGGTTTGGGAACAGATTTACCTTTTCTCCTGCCCTTGGGGTAATAGATAAAATAATATATTTGGATTCCAAGGATTTGGCTGAGATGTTTTACTTGGTTTATGAACATTAGACTGACCTGAAAATATTTCTGTAGTGGTTAATGGGTCCAGTAAGTGCTCCAGGTTGAGAAAAGATGTAAAGGTAAGCTTCAATGTCCTCTGCTGTTAATCGACAGCCTTTCCTTCCAATTCCAGTAGTCCGACTGGTAAACAAGTTTTTCAGAACCTAGTAAAAAAAAAAAAAAAAGCACCTAAGATGTCTAGACATTGTGGATAGCAAAACAGTGATGATGATATTTTTCCCTTTGAGTAGGAGATATTTGTTTAAAATCCATCTACCTCCTTGTCTGAAGTGTAAGCTACTTTTTTTAGGCAACTATAAATAATGAAGTATAGAACGTTCTTATTCCTGGTGAGGTCTATTTCAGAGTACTAAAATATATATAAGTAAGACAAAACTCCTTCGCAGTGGGCCCTTATACTGTCATAAGCAAACACAAGCTCTCGACACAGATTTCTACTGTCATAGAAGGAAAACATTTTTAAATGCAACAACTTGATTTAATGTCAAACTCATTGACATTTCTTTTGTTTTTCTTTTGTCTTGTTTTTGGGGTCTGTCTCTACAAGTTATTTAGGCAGCACATTTCACAGGAAAGCATTCCATATTCCACCTGTCAGAAGTTCTTGTTTTCAAACAATCAAACTCTTCTTTAGAAACTACTGTTCTGTAAGGGAAGGAAATTAAAATGTCAACATTTTGTATTTGATCTGAGGGAGAAAAGGGCTAACATTTCAAAGAGGATGTTCCATTCACTTTGGTGGATGTTCGTGTGTGCAGTGGATGTTCTACGTGCAGAGAATCTGGCTATTGGCATAGGGTGTCTATGCAATCGTAGTGTGTGCCTGCAGCACATGTAAGCATACCCAAGCTAGCCTTCACCTAGCAATCTCATGCTTTTTTGAGTCTGACTCATGATTTTTGATCTCTTGAGGCTGGCAGTACTGTTATATGCTTCTTTCTATCCACATGTGCATTAGTCTGTTAAATATTAGCCCTAAAATTAGCACTGTCAAGTAATTACAAATTAATTGTGATTAATTGTGCAATTAAAATAATCCCGATTAATCACGTAATTTAAAATGTATCACGTGATTAATCGCATTGTTAAACAATAATAGAATACTATTTATATAAATATTTTTGGATGCTTTCCACATTTTCAAATATATTGATGTCAATTGCAACACAGAATATGAAGTGTACAGGGCTCACTTTATTTTTGTTATAAATATTTGCACTGTAAAAATAAAAGAAATAGTATTTTTCAATTAATTTTAAATTTAAATTTAAATTTTAAAAGTATTAATTAATACAAGTACTGTAGTTTAATCTCTTTATCATAAAAGTTGAACTTACAAATGTAGAATTATGGACAAAAAATAACTGCATTCAAAAATGAAACAATGTAAAACTTTAGAGCCTACATACAAGTCAACTCAGTCCTACTTCTCTTTCAGCCAATCGCTCAGACAAACAAGTTTGTTTACATTGACAGGAGATAATGCTGCCCGCTTCTTGTTCACAATGTCACCTGAAAGTGAGAACAGGTGTTCGACGACACTGGTGTAGCCAGCATTGCAAGATATTTACGTGCCAGATGCGCTAAAGATTCATATTCCCTTCATGCTTCAACCACCATTCCAGAGGACATACGTCCCTGCTGACGGGTTCTGCTCGATAACAATCCAAAGCAGTGCAGACCAACGCATG
Organism: Caretta caretta; assembly: GCF_965140235.1. NCBI lineage: Eukaryota > Metazoa > Chordata > Testudines > Cheloniidae > Caretta > Caretta caretta. The sequence goes on from NC_134213.1 coordinate 75,803,523, forward strand.
TTCATTTTAATCATCTGATTCAGATGCCACCAGCAGAAGGTTGATTTTCTTTATTCATGTTTCATGTTCTGTATAGCATACGACTATTTAGCATATCTGGCACGTAAATACCTTGCAATGATGGCTACAAAAGTGCCATGTGAACGTCTGTTCTCACTTTCAGGTGACGTTGTAAATAAGAAGGCGGCAGCATTATCTCCTGTTAATGTAAACAAACTTGTTTCTCTTAGCAATTGGCTGAACAAGAAGTAGGACTGAACGGATTTGTAGGCTCTAAAGTTTTACATTGTGAGTGCAGTTATGTAACGAACAAAAAATCTACATTTGTAAGTTACTCTTTCACGATAAAGAGATTGCACTATGGTACTGAATTGCACTATGGAAGTGAATTGAAAAATACTATTTCTTTTGTTTATCCTTTGTACAGTGCAAATATTCGTAATAAAAATAACAAAGTGAGTACTGTACACTTTGTATTTTGTGTTGTAATTGAAATCAATATATTTCAAAATGTGGAAAAACATCCAAAGTATTTAATAAATTTCAATTGGTATTCTATTGTTTAACAGTGCGATTAAAACTGTGATTAATTGTGATTAATTTTTTAAACACGATTAATTTTTTGAGTTAATCGTGTGAGTTAACTTCGATTAATAGACAGCCCTACCTAAAATAAATAAAATTCAGAATTACAGTCATGTTTTGCTAGCTATCCTTAATTCTTCCATAACTGTCATACTATCAGAAAGGATCAACATAGGTGGCAGTTTTTCCATCAGTCACACATTAAACATAAAAAAGAGCACTCATTTTGCTTACCTTGAAATCATTTACTGAAAATATGAATTCAGGAAACCAAGGCATTTGGAAAAAGAAGTAGTAACCAGATTTAATCAATTGTGAAGGATGTCGTAGAATGTATTCTGAAACAAAAATGCCCATGAATGAAACCTGATAAAATTACTGTTGATATCACTATTTTTAAAATCAAAGGAATATTTTAAAAGTATTAATTTAGAGAATGCTATGTGACAAGGAATGATTATAGTTTTAAAAGTAAGTATATGAGTATATGTACTGGCCATTAAAATGTAATGAATTCTGTCTTACATTTACAGTATCTTCAGTAGACAGCAAAAGGAAGGCCTGACAAAAATTCAGCAAAGGGGGCTGGACTTGAGGGTTTTGGTATTTTGATCAGTTTAATTAAAATGACCTGTTTTTATTAGTCAAAACTATTTTTAATTGTGCAAAAACAATTCAATAAAGAACATTTTAAATATTTCTCCTTTCACAAATGTGATGCGTAGAGATGCTATAGAATATAGATGATAATCCATTTATGCTTTTAAATATGGCATCAATCCTATTAATGGAAGGATTAAACTTTTGAATAGTCTTCTTTCTTAGCAGGTACAAAAACTGGAACCAAGATACTGTATAGTCACTTCAGTAGCACCCTGAAAGCACACGTAGCAAAGAAAACAATATAACTGAATTTACATTAAGCAGGTGCAGCTCTATGCCTGCAATGAGTTACACGTACAAAGTATAACATTTAAGTAGCAAGTATAGTAGTTAGGTAGAAGTCTAAAGGCTATCATTTATAGATGTAAAATTACACATGCAATTATTTGGAGATGCAAAATTGTACCTACAAAATGGAAGCCGATCTCTGAAAAATCAGTCACAAAAGATGAATAGGGATCGTTCTTTAAAACAAAACTAATTTAACTGCATTTAATAGTTCAAGTCCCAAATAACCTTTTCAAACATTCCTATTTTGTAAATTCTTAAACTGAATCACCTGTTGTGTTTTTCCTTTGACAGGTCATCAACATTGCTGGTCAAGGTCACTTGACTTTTCTGCCCTATAGGACAATGGTAAACTAACATATTTTCAGTATTGCCTGATCTCTCTAAAGTTTTCGTTCAAATATTATAAGTTTACAAGGAGGACTATAGAGATCTGCTCAATATTGGAAAAAGTTAACTCACCATTTTCTAATAGGCAGACTTCAGCACTGATCATAAGTAGTACATCTAGTCCTCTGATGCTGGGACATGTGAATGCGATGGGAAGTCAACCAATCGTGACGTGCAAATTTTGGGGAACTGTCAAAGATCTGTTATTGCTATTACTTAATAAGAAATGATATGCAGTACATGAGTAAGTGATTATAGCAAGCCCAGAGTGGTGTTATAGGGCACAAGCCTGAAAGTCAGGTGACTTCAGCCATGTGAGAAGTGCAATAATTCCTTAGAAATGCATCATTCAGGGTATCTTATTGTTATTCTAAAATGCAATTTATGAATAAAAATGTGAGGAAAAAGTCATACGTTTCATGTACTGGGCATTACAATGATGCTTATGGCTATCAGAATACTTGATTTATAACTTGAATCTTTTTATTCAGTGCACAGTAGAATCTAATTGATTTGTGCCATTGACTGACAAGACCACTGAAAATTAGAGTGGATTATGTGAACTACTAAGCAAGTAGACAAATACACACATCAAAAAGTCTATGGCATCACAAAGTGCATTTTGTTCCTACAGAGCCTGGCTCCTGCTCCAACTGGAGTTACTGATGAAACTTCAACTGGCTCCAATGGTACAAGATAAGCCCTTATTTTGGTAAGTGTAGCTTAATTATTCAGTAAAATAATCTTTAGTAAGTTAGGAAGGCTACTCGAGTATATTTTGTAGGAGTAATTGAGTTTTAGGGCTTGGTTCTGATTTCACTTATACTGGTTTTACACCAGTGTTACTTCATTGGCTTAAATTTATTCACACCAAGTGGGATAACAATCAAGCCCTTATTAAGTACTCTTCTGTTAAATATATCTGGAGAAGTGGGGTGAGACCATAAGATATTTAATGAGAAAAAAACAAGTCTGCAATTAAAGAAAAGAAATGTAGTAAGATGCTTGTGGGCATTTTAAAATTGTATGTGCATTTAATGCATGGGAACATATAAATCAAGTAGCACTGGCTAGAGCCAGACATATAGCAGATATTCGCTGTGCGTACCTCACCACACAACTCTAAAAATCCACCAAAATCCTTACCTTCAACTCCATGCTATTACAGTCATGGTCCTCTATTAAGCAGACTTGGATGACTGTTTTGTTACAATGAGGTCTGCTGTAGTATAACATCACAAAACTCAATTTCACTTGTTGTCTAAATGAGGATTAGATTGTAGGCGCCTGGTTCTCCTGTACATTAAGGCTGCTTTACACAGTGGTGGATTAGCCACAGGGCCAACAAAGCCCGTGCCCAGGGGCCCCGGCCAATTGGGGGGCCTAGAAAAATGGGCACCCCTGCGCCTTGACCTGGTCTGCCCAGCACTCCTGCCGGGGAGCAGGGTCCAGGTGTGGGGGCTTGCCCTGTTCTCCAGAAGGAGCGCAGGGAGGCATGTGGAGAAAGTTTGCCCCATCCACAAAGGGCTCTGATGGCTCCCAGCCCCTCCACATCAACATGCCCCGGTTCCAAAGAGAAGCTGCAGGTCTCCAATGAGTTTTGCCATCCCACAGAGGGGTCTGAAGAGCCCCAGGGCATCCCTGAATCAGTGTGAACCTGTGCCTTAGGAGCTGGAAGGGTCCAGACATTCCCAGGAACCCTCAGGGCTGAAGTGAGTCAATCATGATCATATCTGGGACCCTGAGCGCAGACGTGACTCCTCCCTTTATGCTGCTAGCAGGGCTCTCACCATCCTCTGAGAGGAGGGGCACTATCGTGGCAGCTCCAAAGCACAGGCTAGCATCCGGTGGGGGTTGGGTGGGATGGGACCAAAGGTATGTGTCTTAGAAGAGGAGGGGAAAACTGAGCTGCCACGCACCTGCCCTTGGCCAGCAAAGGGACACCGAGAGCAATGGCCTTTGTCCTCTGTGCAATTGCGTTTGCCAGGCCATGCCCTGTGTCCTCTGCTCTCTGAGACTGGAGCATGGGCAAATGTCCTTAGGCGGAGGGTGGGGGAAGGGAAATGGAGGGGCTCAGGCAACATGCAATAACCAGGGAAGGGACAAAGTAGCACATCCAAGGGGCAGTGCTGGGTGAGGGGGCCCTCTTCAGAGTGGGCAAGGTCGGGGCGAGGGGCCTTCCCCCCTCCACCTGCTCGGCACTCCTGCCAGGGAGCGGGGGAAGCCCCCACGCCCTGACCCCGCTCTCTGGCAGGAGTGCCGGGTGGGCAGGTGGAGCGGCACAAGGAGCGGTGGGAGGAGTGGCGGAGGGGAGACTGCAGGCGGAAGGTGCGGGGAGGGTCCCGCACTTGCTCTGGCCCAGGGCCCTACAAAATCGTAATCTGCCTCTGGCTTTACACTTCTGTGGCAATATAATGGGTCATTTTCATCCACCTTAAGGCACCTTTGCACTGCCAGAGCCAAGTAAAGCAGCCTGAGTGTAAATGAGAATCAGGCCATGGTTTTCCAAAGACAAGAAGCCAGTATATCTGCATGCTAGTACCCTCACACATTACTGTAAAATTATGCTTTAATGCAAAATATTTAACAGCTTTGGGTTTCATTTAAATAAGGGACAGATTCTAAGAGGTGCTGAGCACTTGTAATGTTCTTTCACAGCACCCCTAGGTATCCTGGTGGGCAGTGCCTCTCCAGATCTACCCTTAAATAAGCACCAAATCTGCTTAGTGAAAATGTGAATATTTTGGGTTAATATACAAATATTGTAAAACTCACCTGTAAATACAGAGGGATGAGGGAAATTAACCACAATAAGCTTGGTCACCATTTCCGGATAACAAATAGCAACTAACCAAGCGATCATTCCACCCCAGTCATGGCCAATCAGCATACACTTATTGTACCCTGCCACATAAAGACAGATTTCGACATTTGTTTACTGACAATTATATGAAAATGAGTTATCACATAAAATAATGACAGTTAAACAAAAACAAATGTTCCAACATATTTGCTAACAACACTTCAACTTTTTAATTTTTTCTTAACAAATTATTTACACTGCCATAGTTAAAAATGTGTCAATACTTCCTTTATTAAACATAAAAAAGAGATTAGTGAGTGTTACGCTTGAAATTTTAACAGGTAATTAAAAGTAATGGTTTCCACTGCAAATATACTTTGTCCCCCCTTGTATATGTGACCTAAGTGATCTTACTGTATGAGATCATTTCCGTGCCCTAATACCTATGTGCAATGTGGCCAAGCTGGTCACATTGTGTTCAAAATCTCAATTCTGCATCATTGTAACGGTGGGAATTAGACTCAGATAGCCACACTTACTGCACACTTAAACAGATAGGGAGGATGGTGTACAGGCTCGGAACACTTCTTTACTTATCCATATTCTCTTTAGGTCGGAATTTCAAAAGTGCTAAGCATTGGCCTAACTATGCTTCCACTAATATCAGTGGGAATTTGACCACTGACTCACCAGGAGCAGAGTTAATTCAAGACTTCTGTGCTTTAGGAAATTCCACCTTTTTAACCCAGACAGACCTACATTGCAAAGCCCCAGTTCCTTACTGAGAATTAAAGCGCTCTATATACATGCCAAGTCAGATGTGTAAAATCCAAATTATTTTGGGTTCTCTGACAGAAAGCAAGCGAGAAATGTCAAGAGTTAAGACAAACACCTTTTATCTACTCTCTGATAAAAATCTCTCCATCCACTTTTGATTTTATCTGACTTTCCAAAATAATTCCTCTCTGGAGCAAGAACAAGCAGGGGAAATTTGAGTCCAAGAGGTTATTTTTTTCTAGGAACTTTTAAGCCCTTGTGAAGCAGGGCTTATAATGAGAGAGCGCAATACATCGCAAAGCACAACCATGGCATTACTGAGGAGTTTAATAAAACTAGAGCTGCTTAGAAAACGCAAACAAAGTTTGTGATGTCATGCCCCATTTTTTGAGGGGATTCAAAATTTTCAGACCAGTTCTAAATTCAAACCTGAGGGCCAGATCATCACTTTACAATTTGCCCAGTGTTTCTTACGCTGCCCTGTGTGCAGCTTGTGAGGGATAACGACTCAGAGAGTAGCAATGTGCCTCTGGATCTCCCCACTACTCTGGAGGGGATGTATCCTATGGTGTCCTTATATCCAGCACAGCTACATTTCCCCCTGAATAGGGGAGACCCAGCAGCTTTAGAGCTTGCTTCCCCTCCCATGCTGCTACCTGTGGTACACATAGCCTATACAAGGACATAAGGAGTACAGTACCTTATGTCCCCTCTTAGTCCCCTTTTCGCAGCTGTGCAAGCTTGGCCATGATTTGGCCTGTACAAGGGAGTACATAAATGAACTGTAAAGCTCAGCTGAATATTGACAACTGAGAATTGGCTATTGTGTATATGCAGTAACATTTTAGTAAGTTGTTTTCTTTTTATTAACGCTATACAGTCCCTACACTACTGTCACTCAGAGGGTAGAGCATATGCACTTTGCATTGTAGGTACCAGAAAGTCTCACCACGCTGTTTTGGTTTCCATCTTCTAGTAGTGAGGCCCTGTAAGTGCTACTGACGCTTAAAACCCTAATCCTATAATTAGATTCACTAAGTGCAAGGGTAAGTATTAGGTGGAGACTCACTGACTTCAGTGGTACTCAGCATAAGGCTATAGTACTGGATCCAGCTGTGCTAGCTGATCCCATTGCAGGATGGGGGCATATAAGAGCATCTTTAGGGCTTTTCATTTTTGCATATTCCTTATGCTGACCTAGGCATATTGACTTGAAAACAAAACTTTTCATACTGTTCAAGAATTAGTATGGACTAAAATCCATAAAATAAGTCAGATCTATTTGAATCAAATTTTCTTAGACAGTATTGTCAACTAAATGCATATATTAAAACAAAACCAATCACCTTGGAATTTTTTTTAAAATCACAGGATACCTATTTATATTTCTGCAACAAAAGAAATAAAATTAACAACTTGGGCAGTTTGGTTTCTGCTAACGCACCTAGAGATTCCAAAATATCCTTTATATCTGTAATTAGGCAATCTAACTTGTAATTGTCCTGGTGAGAAGGAGCATCTGTTTCTCCATAACCTCTCAAATCCAGTGCCACAACTCGATATTCACTTTTAAATTCTCGCAATTGATGGCGCCAAGAATACCTAATAAAGGAGAAAAAAATGTAGTTAAAGGTTACATGGAAGAATACTAGAATTCAGTCAGTAGTACAGCCTCTATAATAGGGTAAAGTTAAATTCTATTGGCTTGATTCTCTGTTATGTATGGCCCCTTTTAGCCATAGCACGGTGGTTCCTTCTGTCTGGTTGGGAATTCCCACTAGAAAGGGAATCTGTAGCGAAGATGAGCTAGCATGAGTGGTTCTACACCACCATCTTCTCGAAGCCCCTAAAATAGGGAGCATAGCTGAGGGAAAGAGGGTATAACCAGACTGTCTCTATGGTCCAGTTATTCATGGCTTCTAGAATGGCTCCTTAGTGCCATAGGTAGCTGGCAAAAATTAGAGCATCCCTCAGACTGCTGTAATTCTGAGGACTCAACAGGCCTCAGAATATGGGATGTGGAGAGCTACTTCTCCTATCATCTTCCTCCTGCACCAGACAGGGCTTGAATGGAGGGCCTCAAATGACAAGATGAACACATCTGGGTTTCTTTGGGGGAGGGGGGAAGGAAGGAACGATAACTCATTCACAATGTAAAGCAAAGGATTAATAAAATATGTTACAAGTTAATTTGATCAACTGATATTCTATGGTTTATCATCTGTGCTATATTAATCTGTGTGTCCTTATTCAGTCACTCTAAACTCTCCCAGAACAATGAAGATTAACAGCTGTCAGGGCGTCAGTACCGTACATGGTATTTTACTGCTTGTGTTTCTATGGAGAATAAAGACAGAAATTACTTACTTTAAATTACTTAGAGTGAGGAAGAGTTTAATAAGCATCCAGAGAAAGATTTGGATTATTCTTGGGTTTAGAAATAATAGATTATAACTGGATAAAAATGGTATAAAGATAATAAAAGACTGTGGGCCTCGTCCTGCAAGGTGCTACCTACCCTTCAACTCTTAATGAAATCAATTTAAATTGAGCATACCCAACACCTTATAGGAGGTGCTCAGAACCTGGATGGATTTGGCACTATATTATAGTATCATTCAAGGAAATATGAAAAATGTTATGATCATTTTAACCACAGATAATATAACATGGACCCCTGCTTGCTAACTTTTACTATTAGCCCTACTGCAAAGATCTCAAATAAACAACATAAATGAAGCATTTGGGAGGTCAAATAGCATGAGAGAGAGGTGTAGAATTCTGCCAGACTCCAAGTAGCATTTTATTTCAGATCCTTATGCCTTCTGCTTTGGGGGTAATGCTAACCAATCAGGGATTTTGAACACATCATGGTCAACATTACATTGTTCCTGGATTAATCAAAGAAAATGTTATTACTGTAAACACAACACCCATCACAGTTCCATCTGGGTGCCCTATGTTAATGCAAATAAATATAAGATTTAATAAATACAGGTTTCTATAAATGACTTTTATTTTTAAAAAATCAATATACACTGCCCAGTAAGTCGAGTTTACCATGGTAACTATAGAGGCTATCACAAATACCTCATTAAAGTGAAACAACATGACACAGTAAATATTTTCTTTTTTAATGACATACCACCTTTATATCTCCATACTCTTCTGTCATGATGGTCCATCAATCAGTTAAAGGCTTAATGAACAGATAGGTCTTGCACAGCACCCTGATGGTTGCCAAACTGTAGCCTTAGCAGACCACCAAGAGAAGCAGATCCCAGAGGCATGGGCTATCCAGTAAAAGTATCCTGTCATCAGCCTCTGTGTTCAATATGTATCACTGATCTTTTCATACAACACTTTTTTATCATGCCTAAAGTATTTATCTAGTGAGACCACTGCTTTGCAGGAAGGATTTTGAAACGTTGGTAAATACCTTTGTTTTTGCAAGGCTGAATAATTGGAGCTATTTGGGGTTTTTCTGATCATGTTATTTCTGGAAGGCAGTTTATACAAAATTCAGCAGCTCACACACATCCTTACAGGCATTCAGCTGTCTGAATTTTTTACACTAATTTTAAAATTTTTATATTAGTTTCCCATAAGATTTTGTAGTGATGTAAAAAATGTGCATATAAGGGATTTAATGGCAGTGGTGCATTATATATTTGACTGACCTTTTGTCAATATACACCCTCAGTTGCTCACTGAGGTCAGCACTGACTGGTTATTTCGTGTGTCCTAGTAAAAACCTTGAGACATTGGAAGCTAGAAGATTTTGCAATTAAGCTTCATAATAGTGGAAGTTACTTCCATTCCTGTTACTATCCAAAAAGTACAGGTTTACTGCTGCTTTATACCACTCATATTGTTATTCTTTTATCTCATGCTTTCAAAACAAAAATCTCAGTTCATACATAAAATTCTGCATAGATTCAGTAACAAGCCAACCATAATATTTTAGCGTGCATATTTTATCTCATCCATTACTTTATTGTTGTCTTCTTTAAAAACAGCAGATATAAGCTATGCTACTGGTGTTAACAATGAACTATATGGCAGTTTTCTTATTCAATATCCCATTCCATTTGAGTAGTCAGACAATACAGAGAATGTTGCGAAAGGCATGACCTGCAATGATTTTAGCTTGTTAAATCTGGCAATCACAGCCTAAATGATACGGCCAAAATGTTAGAAACTTGGTCCTTTCATCATTACAAATAAACACTTTAGGTTTTGTTTACTTTTGATCTGCCAGGCTTCTTCATGGGCCTGCAGATGTAATAACTTTAATGGAGCCTTTTTCCGTTAGTGACACCTAAAAGTAGTGACAAAAGACTTTAGGCCTTTAAAAACTGTACATTTCCCTCCCTGTATTTCTTACAATATATAGTATGCTACGCCATTATTTATTAATAAATATACTGAATATTTTTTTCACTTAAAAGTCTGCCTGGGTTTTTGTGCTAGTGCCCATCACCATGGCGTCCGAACACCGGAATACTCATTCTAAATGTTTATGCTTTGTCAACCCTGAAATGTACTAGAACAGAGAACAGAGGCTCTCCTGATAGTTTGATGAAAAGTGTATACACATGAAGAAATATTTCCTGAACTAGAATGGAAAGAGGTATTTTGGGTTAGATGAACACCTCGAGATTATTTTGTGGATGGTACAATTGGAAAAAATGAATGCATGCTCAGTTGTAGTGGTTTGTTCAGTCTTAAAACTTACCATTACTGGGATATTTGAACATAGTTATGGAGAATAGCAGAGTGGATTTAAATGGTATATAAACTATGTCTGTAGTGAAATGAGAACAAGTGGGGAGTTTTACCAGAACTCTGGAAAGCCATGAAGCAGCAGCATGAGTGGTTTACCCCGCTCTCCAGCAGCTACATAGTGGAATCTTAATCCTGAATCCTGGAAGGGAAAGAAAAAAAAGTATTGTGATCTGATTGCTGCCCAGTACTGCTGCAATGAGGATCTGAGTATTAATAGGATTTTCAAAGGTATTCAAAAAGATGAATTTAGTGGTTAACATAAGTGCCAAATTGACAGTCCTGGAAATTGAAGTCTTCTCTATCTTCACAGATCAGTGATGTATGGGCAGTGGTAGTACAAGCTTACCAACTATTCTGGAAGGATCTCCTCTAGCAGGTGACAAGGTCATTCAGTTTCTATGCCTGTATAGTTATGTGACTCTGCTAAGATTTCCAACAAGAGCACCAACTGGTGTGATCCCCAGGTAACTACATACTAGGTAACTAGGAACTATCACCCATTCAGTTCACATAGAACACCAAACAACCACTAGATACAATGTATTTTAGTCCATGCCAAGAATACTTTATATCTGCTGTACAGCTTGTGAGTTAGATGATGCTATTCTCAGATATTTAAAATTATATCACATTGAAAACAGGTATAGAGTTGACGGACCTCTGGGTTTTTTTAAAATGAAAGTTCATCAAAATTAATTAAGGTAGTTAAAAATTGTATATTTTTGATGTGCCACAAGGTTTAAAACACGCTTATTTTTATTTTAAAAAGTTGAAGTCCATTAAGGCTTTTCTCAGAGAGATTGGAAAAGAAGGTCTATTAATGTGACTGTTTCACCTACCTCGTCTTTATTTACTGAAATTGGCTGGAGCCCCCCCCGCATTACAACAGTTTTACACACTGTAACTCCAGTGAAGACAGAAAATTAATTCACAAAAGTTTAGAAGCATCAAATTCAATGAGCAGTATTCAGGAATTATTTGTGACATTATCTATACATTATAGGGCTGTCAAGAGATTAAAAAAAATTAATCATGATTAAAAAATTTAATTACGATTAATCACACTGTTAAACAGTAATAGAATACCATTTATTTAAATATTATTGGATGTTTTCTACATTTTCAAATATATTGATTTCAATTACAACACAGAATACAAAGTGTACAGTGCTCATTTTATTTTTGATTATAAGTAATTGCACTGTAAAAAACAAAAGAAACAGTATTTTTCAATTCGCCTCATACAAATACTGTAGTGCAATCTCTTTGTTGTGAAAGTGCAACTTACAGATGTAGATTTTTTTGTTACATAACTGAACTCAGAAACAAAACAATGTAAAACTTCAGAGCCTACAAGTCCACCCCGTCCTACTTCTTGATCAGCCAATTGCTCAGACAAACAAGTTAGTTTACATTTGCAGGATATAATGCTGACCGCTTCTTGTTTACAATGTCACCTGAAAGTAAAAACAGGTGTTTGCATGGCACCATTGTAGTCGGCATTGCAAGATATTTACGTACTAAGGATTCATATGTCCCTTTATGTTTCAACCACCATTCCAGAGGACGTGTCCATGCTGGTGACGGGTTCTGCTTGATAACAATCCAAAGCAGTGTGCAGCGACACATGTTCATTTTCATCATCTGAGCCAGATTCCACGGGCAGAAGGTTGATTTTCTTTTTTGGTGGTTCAGGTTCTGTAGTTTCCCCATCGGAGTGTTGCTCTTTTAAGATTTTTGAAAGCATGCTCCACACTTGGTCCCTCTCAGATTTTAGAAGGCACTTCAGATTCTTAAATCTTGGGTCAAGTGCTGTAGCTATCTTTAGAAATTTCACATTGGTGTCTTCTTTGCATTTTGTCAAATCTGCAGTGAAAGTGTTCTTAAAGCAAACAACATGTGCTGGGTCATCATCCAAGACTGCTATAATGTGAAATATATGGCAGAATGCGGGTAAAACAGAGCAAAGGACATACAATTGTCCCCCAAAGACTTCAGTCACAAATTTGATTAACGCATTTTTTTTTTTTAAACAAGCGTCATCAGCATGGAAGCATGTCCTCTGGAATGGTGGCCGAAGCATGAAGGGGCATATGAATCCTTAGTGCATCTAGCACGTAAATATCTTGCGACGCCAGCTACAAAAGTGCTATGCAAATACCTGTTCTCACTTTCTGGTGACATTGTAAATAAGAAGAGGGCAGCTTTATCTCATGTAAATGTAAACAAACTTGTTTGTCTTAGCCCTTGGCTGAACAAGAAGTAGGACTGAATGGACTTGTAGGCTCTGAAGTTTTACATTGTTTTGTTCTTGAGTGCAGTTATGTAACAAAAAAAAATCTACATTTGTAAGTTGCACTTTCACGACAAAGAGATTGCACTACAGTATTTGTATGAGGCGAATTGAAAAATGCTATTTCTTTTGTCATTGTTGCAGTTTAAATATTTGTAATTAAAAATAATATATACTTTGTATTCTGTTTTGTATTTGAAATCAATAGATACGAAAATATTTAATAAATTTAAATTGGTATTCTGTTGTTTAACAGTGCAATTAAAATGGCAATTAATTGCGATTAATTTTTTTAATCATGATTAATTTTTTTGAGTTAATCACATGAGTTAACTGTGATTAATCGACAGCCCTAATTTTAAAGTCTCTAATGACCTCTTCCTGGTCATATCTCAGGGCATCTATTCCCTCATCATCATCTGTGATATCGTCTGAGCCACATTTGACCCCATACCCATTTGTACTTCTCAAAAATCATGTCCTCTTTTGGTTTTTAAGATTCCTTTCTCTCCTTGTTATCCTCCTGCCGCTCTTCAATGTCTTGTTTAGTGGGTCCTCCTCCTTTCCTCTCTTTCAGTGGGTGACCCATAGGACTTTGTCCTCAAACTCCTCATCCCTTTCTATCTCTCTCTGTGTATATATCTATCACCTCAAACAATATCTCATCCACTCACACACCTTCAATCGTCATCTGTATGCTGACGACTCATAAATTTACCTTTCTTCTCCTGACCTCTGTTCCTCCATCCAAAACTACCTTGTCTCCCTGAAATTATCTCATGGATGTCCAGGCAGCTGTTTAAACTCAATATGCCCCAAACTGAGCTTCTCATCTAACTTCTCGAGCCCTCTCTTCTCCCCACTTTTTCTGTGACTGTTGACATCATCATCTGCACAGTCATCCAAGCTGTAACTGGAGCATCATCTTCAAACTTCACATCCAGGCTGTGTTGAAATGTCATTCCTTTTTAAAAAACATTTCAAGATCCAGACTTTCATCTTTGCTGTTTTACTTGGGACTTGTAAGCACTACTCTAGTACTGATCACAACAAAAATACACTTTGCCTTCTATTATTGATGGAAAAGATGTTTCATATTTCTTGAGAGAAATGGGTGTTCTGGATATAGTCAATGATTTCATTTATCCCCAAAATGTTTTACTGCAATAATTTACCCCTCCCCAACATGATCAGTTAAAATATGGTATTGTTTGTTATAAACGGGGGGGGGGGGGAATGTTGTATATGGGTATAAAGCCTGAGATCCTATCTCCCACTAGCCTAGTGGCAAAGGACAATGATAGCCCAGCAACCGAACAGGCCTTGCCATCCTGGTGGGGCATAATCAGTCGATTTCACTCAGTTCTATTCTCACCTGGCACCAGTTTGAGTGCTCAAGCTCCTGGTAAAGTGGAGAGACAACTTGATCATCTGACAGTGGTCTTGTCTCTGGAATCCTCACCAGTGCACATACAGAGTGCATGCTTTATACTGTGTTAAGCATCTATACAGTATGCATGATTCATCACACCAGGCAACCCTGGGAGGGCTGACAGAACATGCACGTAGGAGCAGCTTGGAAAGAAGGGTGATTAGTGCCACCTTGAATTTTCCCTGATTGTCTAATTCTAGTGTTCCCTGACTTTCTGAAAGTAATGACCAGAGGTTGAGTAAGTTCATTTGTTAATTCCCTCAAAAACTCTGAGACACATCACCTGGCTCAGCTGATTTGCATACACACTGGTTATTTTCATCAAGTTTCCTGTCCCCCCCCTACCCCCATCAGTAGCTATAGCTGTAGCTAGGTTACACTTTATTGAACAGAGCTCATTCCACTCAGGTCAAACGGATCACCCCGCGAACGAAGGTGACCTGCAAGGATTCTGTGTGCTTTGCACAGGAAAATTCAGCTCTGTCTTTAAGACAACAAATAAATAGAAGCAGAGTGAAACAATTCCGACAAAAGACCTGATATGCACACAGTGTGACTGTTTCAAAATGGATTACTGTTTGCAAACCCCATCTTCGTGATGCACGTAGAACGGGTTCTAAATGTCACTACAACGGTAAAACGAAGAGATAACCAAGACCATTCCCGTTCGTTTGAATGAATCAAACACACTCAGTGCGGCTTTCCCTTCAGCACCAACCCAAGAAACAAACGGCGCTACAGCAGATCTTCAGAGAGAAAAGAAGGGGAAATGCAAGAGACCAGCCAGTCCCCACCCCGCACCCTCGGGTTTTACAAGCAAAGAGAGCGAGTCGCCTGTTATTTATGTTTAGCGGCAGTCAGGTTACCCCCTCGCACCCCCATATTGAGGGATTAGCGCAGAAACCAACAGCCTTTACCTTAATTCTCACGTAGCAGTGGGTGCCCAAGGAGGGATCACTGAGGCAGGCTGGAGGATTCTCCCGGATGATCCGCTGGAAGGTCTTGCCTGGACTCCTTCCGATGCTCCACAAAAGTTTCAGCAGCTCTATGCAGGCGCAGGCTGCGCAGTAGCTATACACCAGCGCCCAGAAGAGCAGAGCCCTGACCGTCACCATGAACCCGCCCGGGAGCCACGGTAAACAACCAGCGGGGCTCGCCATTAGGCGGCGGCTGCTCCTCTCGATCCTCCCTCCCCGGCAGCGTCAGGGGATGGGCTCCGCGGCAGGGAGCGCAGCGCGGCACCAGGCAGGAGCCGCCGCCGGCAGCCGCGTGAGCGGGGCCGGAGCCCAGCCCAGGAGAGGCCGGCACGTCTGCCTCACGCCAGCGGCAGAGAGCCGGCCAGCAGCAGCCGGCGTGACCGAGAGCAGCCAGGCGGGAGGCTGGCTCCTGCAGCCGGGCGGGGCAGCCCCCCTGCTCCCAGCACCACGCTGGGGGGGCAGGCACAGGGTCCTCGGCTCCCTCCGCTTCCCTCCCGGCCCCTTCGCCCCCGCCCAACAGCGGGAATGGCGCAGAGGGCCTCCCCGCAGCCCCCGGCTCCAAGGCAGGTCAGCCGCAAGCAGCCCCGTGCGCTGCGCACCTACCTTGGCAGAGGTAGCCCGACCCCCGCTCCTGTGCCCCAGCCGGGCGCCGTCAGCCCAGCGTGCAGCCCCAGGCTCGCCCGGGTCAGCCTAGGGTGTTATAGCCCCCGAACCAGGGGGCAGCTCCGCCCCGAGTCCCCAGGCTGGACTTGGGGGGACTCAGCCAGCCCAGGGCAGCCTCGAAGAGCAACCTCGCTCGTCACCTACTGTGAGGTAGGAAAAATATCCTCGCTGCTCAGCTGGGGAGCTGCGACATTACCTGACCTTAGCTAGGTCCCTCAGAAAGTCAGTGGCAGAGTTGGGAATTAAATCTACTCGTACTCTCCCTCCCGGTGCCGTGTCTTAACTGCAGCCCTACCCTTCATCGCCCTTGGTTTACCACTCCATGCGCAAGGCCCTGTGTGTAACAGGAGTACACAGAAGCACAGGTTACTGCATCAGGGTGCACTGGTTTTTAAATTGTTTCGGAGGGTTAAGAATTTACGTTTTCATTAAAATGTTAAATGCCCAAATCATATGTATGATCCATAAACTGATGTGGTGATGTAGGCTTAAGGGTGCAGCCAAATAATGGATCTTAATTCATCTGAATGGGGTATTAAACCGGGCTGCTCTTAATTCATCTGAATGGGGTATTAAACCTGAAGTCAAACAGTAGCTACTCTGTTCGATAGAGGCAGTTAGACAGTAGATCTATCATGGCAGAGTAAATATCAGCTCCCTACCTGAGAGTGTGATTTGCTAGAGCAGAGGCAGGTAGAGGCTATAAGGAGGCACAAGCAGACAGCTAGAAGGTAGGAAGTTCTAAATTGTAATTGGGATGTTGCAACCCCTTTGATTTATGTACATATTAGCAAGTCCTTTTCCCCTCTAGTTGTACTATTTTAGTATAACTGCAATCATATTCTGATCCTGATTTGGGCTGCTACATATTGGGTACTTTAAAAAAAAAAACAACAGAACAGTATTTTAAAGGTTAAGAGACAGATTGATCAGATGCATACAACCGTTTTAGTTCCAATGAATTTCTTTGCATACAAAATATGAATGATTAGGTAAGCACTCTAGCTTGCCTGCTCTTTCAAGCAATCTCTGCTATAAAATACATGAACAAAACAGTTAACATTTTTAACGAAGTAGAGGCAGGTTAAGTGGACAGAATTTGGCAAATGAAAGTGTAAGTCAAGTACAGAAAATGAAAACGTTCCACAAATGGAGTTCTTTAAATACAAATTATTTCCAGATAGTATATATGGTCATTTCAAGGTCTTTGCACAGTCCAGTTTTTATTAAATAGCACATTTATGTATTAATTAAAAAAGTGATATCTTCACTATTTAATCAAAATAAAACACTTCTGAAGACACAAAGTTGTTATGGTTTGGATAACTTCTCCAAAAGTATTATTTAACACCACATGTAAATGCGGTGTATATAACCAGAAACAGCCAGTGAAAACAAGAAAATAAATCAGCTGTGGGCAGTATATTTTTAAAAAAGCTTCTGGAATGGTTGTGAAAGATAATTGCTTTTAAAAGTTCTAAATTAAAAAACAGGGAGAGATATTCCAAAAAAATCTCTACAATGTATTTTGATAAGTAAAATGTATATGCAATCAAACATGACCGTGCTCAACTAGCTAGCAACAAGTAGATTTGACAGATTATAAATGCAAGCAACAAAAATACCCTGTGATGTGTTATGTGTCAATGCATAATTTTAATATTTAACAGTGCTATGCAAATTAAACATACTATAGCAGTTTACAGCTCTTCAAAGTGGTCTAAACAATATACTGTTGAGATAGATAAATAGCACACATGTTTTTAGCACTTGTATCAAGTTTATTGTACCATTGCATTTAGTACAATGTCACTCAGGGACTGTGGCCAGGTTGCAACTTTTTCTAGTGTCCAAAATTCCACTAAAGATTTTCTTCGAAAGTTGCCATTATGTCACTCTGCAGGTTCATGTCAATGGTACCAGTCATCTATGGGAAAATGAATTAACAGGTTTCATAATTGAGTTATCATAGACAAAAGGAATACCATAATAAGTGACAGCACACCTATTGCTGGTTTATAGTGGCATCCACAATGGTAGCACTAGGCATTGCTACCATTGTGGATGCATTGGTATGCATTAAAAGGAACTGCATTAAAAGGAACTTAAATTTAAAAAAAAATTAAAGTAACATGTCCACTTCCTTTTCTCATCATTGCATGTGGACTTCAATATGTATCAAAAACATTCTGTTTTTAAAGTCGGCCTAAATCCTGTGGTTGTGACATCAACCACTTCATGGTATCAGGTTGCAAGACTTTTAAAGAATTTGATAGTTGGAAGTGAATTGAAAAGGCAAGCACTTCTGATTAGAAAGACATTTCTGTAACCAATGGTGATGGGAGAGAAAGATAAGATGGTTATTTACCTACTCTAATAGGACTAGAGGGAATTTCTCTTTTTTAAAATTGATCTGCAATACCAACATTAAGTCCAAAACACACATACTAAAGGACCACAGATGGACAATATACAAGACTTCTTTCTGCTCTGAGATATTCAGAGACCAGAATTCTTGTAACCTTAATTTTGCTGTCTTTTAATATTCTGATCTGATGAGCACTGTAGGTCATATACACACACACCCCCACCCCTTGGGTGGTGAGAATGTTTTGTTTTTGTAGGTTTCAGAGGAACAGCCGTGTTAGTCTGTATTCGCAAAAAGAAAAGGAGTACTTGTGGCACCTTAGAGACTAACCAATTTATTTGAGCATGAGCTTTCGTGAGCTACAGCTCACTTCATCAGATGTATACCGTGGAAACTGCAGCAGACTTTATATACACACAGAGAATATGAAACAATACCTCCTCCCACCCCACAGCAGGACAGTGGGGTGGGAGGAGGTATTGTTTCATATTCTCTGTGTGTATATAAAGTCTGCTGCAGTTTCCACGGTATACATCTGATGAAGTGAGCTGTAGCTCACGAAAGCTCATGCTCAAATAAATTGGTTAGTCTCTAAGGTGCCACAAGTACTCCTTTTCTTTTTGTTTTTGTAGGGTTGTTCTGCTGCACAATCATTGATGTTACTATGTCTGCTTTTGTGCGTATGTCCTCGAAGAGTCTGACAGCTGTCAACATTTGAAAGTTTCAGATTAAGGTAGGGTATGAATTTAAATGCAATACCTATTCCAGAGTAGTTTACCCTGTGGACACACTAATTTACTTCAGATTAACCTAAACTGGAAAAGCACACTCTTATTCCAGAATTAGAGTGTCTACCCAGGAAAATATTCTGGAACAGGTATGGTGGAATAGCTATTCCACAATAGCCAATCTGGTAACTCTGGGGAGCCTAGAGTCGCAGATGCCAAAGCCCTGATCCAAAGTCCACTGTAGTCTATGGGAGTCTTTCCGTCAACTTCTATGGGCTTTGGAGCAGGCTCTAAAAGACAGGTGATTGTAGTGACATTTACACTTTCTAAAAAAGATTAGGTTACACCAATTTACCCAAAACTTTACTGAAATATCGATGAAATGCCAAATTTAGACAAAAGCATTTTGCAGATTGAGGAGTCCGCTCTGGTTTAGCCAAATTACATTTTTTATATGGAAGAGATTTTTCCAAATCATTGGGTTAAAGACTGAGAAGTAATATATCCTGACAATCAGACTTACATCACGTAAGGAAGATACATGCTCCAGTTTTGAAAGAAACTTGGCAAACAAACTACTTAAATTGTAAATTGATGTTGTGCTTGTGAAGAGTTTCAGATAGATCTGATAACTGTTTATGAAGGACGTTCTTTGGAACAGGAACTTCGCATGGGCAGCAGCATAAGCTTCCCTACATGACTTCCAGGGTGACTCAATGTATTCTGAGTGACCTTCTCAAGGGGAAAGAGCCTTTCAGCCTCCATACCCAGCAGAGGCCAAATTCTAAATGAAACTGACAGAGGTGCCAATTTAGCACTGACAAATATCCTAATCAATCACATTTATTGTTCCATGATAATTTACTCTTAGAAGTTCTCCTTTAAGGGTATCCCAGAGGAAAAGGAATTTGAGTTCTTGGATCAACTACAGTCAGTTTAGTTTAGGATGCAAAAGAACAATAGGTAGAGATTCACGCACTTGTTCTGGGCCCTGTATGACACCATAAAAGCCCCTTAACCAGCTAGGGAAGAATTTCCCACCTTGCATTACCTACACTAGCCCCCTTCATTAATCCTGGGGAACAGGAGGCAAGTTAGGGGTTGGAAGAGAATCCCCACAGCACACAATACTATGAGGATTTCATGCTGCTGTGGGCAGCAGAGTAACCTATAGGCATCCCTGATATATACCACCAGTTCCTGGAGCAGCCCAAAATTGGAAAGGCACAAAAGTGACTTAAGCCACCTTTGATCCTTGCACCTCCCTTTCCCCATTACTCTGTCTTTCTGTGTTGTGCTTCCTGGAGGTGTAGCACGGAATCTTAAGCCTCAGATTTTACTTACTGGGATGGGTCCTCAGCTATTTTAAATCAGCATAATTCCATTGTCTTCAAGTGAATCTACAATGATTTATGCCACCTGAGGATCTAGTCACCTTATTTTGTGCTCAACTGAAAGTAAAGCAAAGTTAATAGTTGAAAAAAGTTCCATGACTTACCGCTTCTTTCCGCCTGCGCTCTTGCTCCATTTTTCTAGCCTGGTTACGGTCTTTGAAAAGACCTTTTTGGATATTTTGTTGAACCCCTGGTGGTTGTTGCTGTTCGTTGTTTGGCCTCTCTTTTTGTGGCTCTTCGTGGGCTTTCATTCCAGTGGATTCCAGTTCTGCTCCTTCATGGAGCCTTAAAAAGTAAAATAAAATGTCCAATTCTTTTGTTTACTCAGCATTATTTCTGTAGCGTAAACATGTGTCAACTGAACAAAAGCATCTGTTAGTAGCTTAATCAGCACTTACTTAGTACACAATACTTTAAATGTGGTCCAACAATATGTATTGCACATGTTCATTAATTCTATAAAGCTTTTCCCCAAATATAAGCATTATGTGGCAATATTTCTGTTTTTAAATGGGTAGCAATGGGAAAAGAACCATTGACACTCCCCACCACAAACCTATATGGGGATTGTATATTTCTTCTAGATGAACTAAGTTTTGTAAATAAAGAATATAAAGTGGGGATTTTCTTACCTGCGAATCAGGTAAGGGAAATGTCAGAAGCCAGTCTAGACTCATGGCTTCTGTCCTGTTCCTCTTTGACTGGCTAATCTGATAGAAGTTTTTTCTATCAAGTGACCCCCTGCTGCCTAAAATAGGGCAAGCCCCCCAATGACTTATTCCAGTGATGCCTTTCTTCCACTACTGGAAGTGAGGGGCATGGCATGGGGCAGTCTCATCCAGTCAGTGGCTTGTCATTGGAGGACTTGCAGAGCTGGAGAGAGGCATTTTTGAGGGGCATGGCAGGGAATGGAGAGGGACTGTCAGCCCATGAATTATAGAGGCTTGCCAACAGCACTGTCAGCTCTGACAGTTGTCTAGATTTGACAGTGCACTGCCTGCCTGTTAAGATGGATGCAATGCACTGGTGCAGATTCAGTGGAGATGCAGGGCTAACCCCTACACATTTTAGGAATAGAATTTTGTTATAGCTCTGCCACAGGTGATTCTGTTACAGCAGTGTTAAGTGCAAAAATGCAATTATCTCGAATTTAAAGCAGATTAGCTAGTCTTTATTAACTCCATGTATGGATCCTCATATTTCAGAATAAAAACACATCCTCAGAGTGCTACTCAGAAATAGCTATTCCAGAATATCTCCCAATATAGATGAATCCTAAATTGCTTATGACTGATTCTTTTATGGCTACTGGTACAGTTGCTCATTACACATCCTTAAATAATTGTATTATCAGCTTAACAAACAGACTGATGAGTCATACTCTCATGGACAAGCCAACATTGCATATTTCAAAGGAGTCATGTGGTAATTTTTAAATATAAATTAATTTAATAAATTCCATACAGCCATCCAAGAATCCAGTTGACAGGTACTTGATATAAATAAAAGTAGACATGCGAAATTGGGTCATTTTTCCACTCAACTATAAGGAATTACAAACCTCTCTTTTTCTTGAGAGGGGGTTTTCCCTTTCCTCTTGGCTTGTTCCAGTTGTCTCCTTAACTCTTGTGCTCGTTCAGTTTCTTCCTTTTCTAGTGCTGCTTTCCTGAACTGTTTGAAGTTCTCCGGAGATGCCTTTATGGGAACTGGAAGTGCCATATTTTTACATAAACTTATCCAAGAGTCTGCATTCTTGATTTTGATGTCCTGCAATTTAAGAAGTGATTGTAATTCACATAATAGTTTGTGGTATTAAACTGCATTTTTTGTAAATAAGTCACTTAGTCCTTACTATACTCACAAATCACTTAGTTTTCACTGGACATACTTTCACTCATAAGATACAAACACATGATAACCCTTTCAGTGCAGTTTTCCAGTAGGAATGTTTTATTAGATATAAGCTTTCAAAAATTTTGTTGTAGATATTCTAAGTGTACTTTCTCAAATAATGCCACTCTGTAGAAAAATGGATCAGCAGCAATAGACATATCTGTTAAATATCTTCCCCAGATCCTCACTATTAGGACATATGCATCAGATTTTTTAGACCCCCAGAAAAGATGCATTCAGGACTGCTTCACTCTCTTGCTCTCACTCTCTCTCACACACAGTGCATTGTGTGTCCTCCTGCATAACTCCCATCTCAGTTCTATGGAAGCTCCTATGAGGCCTGCAGTTATATATATAAAGGGGAAATAGTTGGATGCATGTGGATCTGAGCGAGATACCCTAGTTCTTTGTAGGGGGATTTCCTTTGTAAAGTCAATACACAATATTGGGTTAATAAACAATACTCCGAGAAGTTTTCATGAAAATCTATTGTTTTGTTTGACTTATTACATATCTGCCCTGGGATCTGAATCCAAATATTAATAGTTTAAGAAAATGTAAGCTGCTGGAACAATGGAAATTTACTAAGGGCTAGTCCACAGACTCTACACTACCACGCTACATCAGCACAGTTGCACTGATGCAGCTGTGCTGCTGTAGCATGTCTGGCGAAGACATGCTATGCTGACGAGGGAGCGCTATCCCATTGGCATAATTACTCCACCTCAGTGATAGGTGGAAGCTATGTCACTGGGAGAACGTCTCCCGCCAACATAGTGCGGTGTAGACACTGCTTTAAGTAGATGCAACTTATGTCGCTTAGGGGTGGCTTTTTCTCACCCCTGAGCAACGCAAGTTACATCAACTTAAGCAGTAGCATAGACAAGCCCTATATTAATACTTGAGAGCTGAGCGTGTTGACAGGAATTCTAGAAGCATTTCAATTTACCAGGCTTACACACAACTCTACAGCATCTAGGGGCCATGAGGCCCACAGCTTATGAGGGCAACTAAAACTGGCACTTCTGTAAACATTATCAAGCGTCAACTTTTCCTGCAGCAGCAAGTTAGCAGGAACTGGAAGATCCCCTCTCCCTGCCATTTTCTAAAAGTAAGCCAGTGCAGTTCAGGCATACCGAGAAGAACCTTCTTGTGAACCCCTCCCAAAATCCTCAAGCTGGTCCCATGCATAGTGGTGGGATCACGATCAGTTTTATTTTTTTTCAGTGGTGTAGAAGTGTGACAGATTCTTTCCTAGTCTCACATGTAAGTTTGAACTCCAGCACTACTCTTAGAGGCATTTACTCAAGTATTGCTATGACTTGGGTATTGTGTAATATGGAGGAGAGGTATGCTAGTATTAAAAAAACTACACCCTGAAAAGAGTCAAACCACATTAGTTAACATAGTACAGGTGCGCACGTTTTGAATTTTGAGTCCTTTGTTTTGGTATGTTAACTTTTTTATGATGTGAAATCAGAAATATAGGGCTGGAGAGGCCCACAAGAAGTCATCTAGTCCCCCCTCGCCCCCACATTGAGGCAGGGTTAAGTATACCTAGACCATCCTTGAATGGTATTTGTCTAAGCTGTTCTTAGACATCTCCAGTCACTGTGATTCCATAACTTCCCTAGGTAACGTGTTCCAGTGTTTAACTATCCCTTATAGTGATTTCCTAATTTCCAACTTAAATCTCCCTTGGTGTAAACTAAGCTGATTACTATTTCTCTTACCCTTGGTGGATATGGAGAACAAATTGGTCACCAACCTCTTTATAACAACTCTTAATGTATATGAAGACTTATATCCCTGCCTCAGCTTTCTCTTCTCTAAATATGTCCAATTCTTTTAAATTTTCTTCATAGTTCACGTTTCCTAAACCTCTTATTTTTGTTGCTATCCTCTGGTGTATGTGTCTCTCTCTCTCTCTCTCCCCTCTCCCCCAGAATTTGTCCACACCTAAAGTGTGGTGTCCAAAACTGGCCAGCGTACTCCATCTGAGGCCTCACCAATGCCAAATAGAATGGAACAATTACCTTCTTATCAGACTCTTGTTAAATACTCCCCTAAAAATGACATTTGCTTTATTTACAACAGCATTACACTGTTGACTTGTACTCAATGTGTGATCCACTATAACCTCCAGATCCTTTTCTGCAGTCCTGCTGCCTAGCCACTTATTTCCCATTATATATTTGGGCATTTGCACTATTCTTTGCTGAATTTAGTATTATTGACTTCAGACTAGTTATCTATCTAGATGATTTAGAATTCTAATCCTCTCCTCCAAAGTGCTTGCAACATCTCCCAGCTTCATGTCATCTGAAAATTTTATGGAGCATACTTGCTTCCATTGTCCAAGTCATTAATGAAAATATTTACTAGTATCTGACCCATAACAGACCACCACTTGTACGTTCTCCCATTTTGAAAGCAGTCCATTAATAACTACTCTGAGTGCAGTCTTTCAACCAGTTGTGCACCACTTTATAGTAATTTCATCTAGACTATATTTCTTTAGATTGCTTATGAGAACATCAGGTGGGACTGTGATAACAGCCTTACTAGAGTCCAAATAGATCATGTCTACTTCTTCTCACCTACCCCACTAGGTCAGTTACCCTGTCAAAGAAGGAAATTAGATGGCTTTGACATGATTTATTCTTGACAAATCTCTCTCGATAGTTACTCATCACCCAGTTATGCTCTAGGTTTGAATAAATTGTTTAATTGTTACAGTATCTTTCTGGATATTGCAATTAGGATGACTGGTGTATAATTCCCCAGGTCCTCCTTTTCCACCTTTTTGAAGTTAGGTACGGTTTGTCCTTCTCCAGTTCTCTGGGACCTCCCCTGTCCTCCATGAGTTCTCAGCTAATTGTAACAGTTCTGAGACCGCTTTGGCTAGTTTCTTGAGTACTCGAGTCTAGGGTGAATTTCATCCAACCCTGCTGACTTGAATACATCTAAATATGTTTTTTCCCCCCTATTTAGACCTGAGAGCCCTCCACTTTGTTGTGAATATTAATTGTGTTGAGCATCTGGTCACAGTAGAGCATGACATAAAACAGCATAAACCAATAGAAAAAAAAAATGGTCACATAGGACATGGAATAGAAATATGTGCTTGAATCTTTGGCAGATGGATTTCAATAGTTCCCAAGGTCTGTGAGACAATGAACGCATAAGCCATAGAAGTCACTTGAGAAGATCCTGAGATAAGGTGCTACTGCTTTATAATAAACTTTAAAGATCTTCAAATAAGATATGCAAAAATGGTTTCCTCGAGTCTTAAGAGGGACATCCAAAAAGACAATATTCCTACCTTTTTAGGAAGAATTTGAAGTGTAGGATCTAGTGTGTTTTTATCATCAGTGCTGTCAGAATGACCTGTTGGAACAATAGAATGAGCTTTATGAATCATGTTGACCATCTGGAAGATGCTTCTATTTCTGGAATGGAAGCCCACTGAAAAAGTCCTTTACAAGTTGGTCTCTGCTTTTATCGTTGTGGCAGAGGAGCTCCTGAATTCATCAGTCCCAACTAAGACAGAAAAAGATGCCTAAAGTGCTTTCACTTTCCTGAGTTAGAAGTTTAAATGTTTGAATAGATATGTAGGTTTTCTTCCACCTTTCATTTTGTGAAGGCTCTCTCTAGAGTTCCTACTTACCCTGTAGAAAGTTAATGTAGGCAGGACAAGAAGCCTTCTTAGAAACTGCAGTGCTTTCTATTTCTAGTTACTTGACTGGTGGGGGGAAGAATCTCTACATATTACTCATCTCCTTTCCCCTCCCCCTCCAACAGAGATTGACTACCCCTTCTGTGATGTTCCTGGCTTCCCCTAGAGAGGGAGGAGTCAGTTACTTAGTAACCTCACATTCCTCATAAAAGCATTTGTCCTGCCAGTTTCCACCTTTTTAAACAAGTAGGTCAGCCAGTAAGGTCTTCTAGTCATGTAAATCCATTTCTACTTCCAGTAGCTCCAGGGTACAGAATGTTTAAGAAATAAGGTATGTGCTCTGAGTGATTATCTTATTTGTTACACTGATAGATAATTCATTCTGAAAGGCAAACTATAAATTCCATTTCAATAGCATTCATTTCAACACATATAAATGAAATTTCCTCTGTACTGTATGTACTGCAAAAGAAAAACCGCAAAGTGTCATGTGTTTTTGCATTGCGCACTTAGAGTAATATTAGAAATACCTTGACAAGTATGTGGAATTGCAGATGACTAAATCTTCCATTATTTCAGGCAAAACATACTCAATAGGAAGAATTACCACACAGTTACAGAAGTGTTATGCTGCTTTTACCATGGATATCACTGCTTTTTAGGGCTCAGAAAGGATTTCTATACCTAGATTGTTAAGTGCTTTAGGAATGGAAGCTAAAACTTTGTTTTTGACAAAGGAACTGCTTTAGACCTTGATATAGCACAAGAGAGGTTTAATACTCTTGCACCTTTTTGTGACAAAACTCACATTCATCTACTCTGGGTAACTAAACTAGGTTTCAGTAATTCTATGTAGAATTATTCTTACTCAATGTGTAAGAGATTTGATAGCTACAGGATAAAATATTATGTAAGCAGTTACATAAGCATCCCAGACTCACAAACATGTAGAAAACATTAAGACATTAAAGTGCCTTCTGTGAAAATTTAAACTCTGGTCTTCAAATAAGATTTTTCCAAAAGCAACCTTTACAAGAATCAAACATCCCAAGTAGTCTTTAAAAAAAAAAAAAAGTCAGAAAATGAGCATATTACTCAACTTCAAATGAGCACGAGTTTTGGCTAGCCAAATAAAATAGGATGCTAAGTCAAGGCAGCCCTGTTGATAGGGGTCTGAGCCCCGGTATGTATCTCTGATGACCCTTGTAAATTTCTGGACCAGTTTGAACTCAAACCTGTCTGGGTAGCTTCTATGAGAACTGGAGAAAGGTCATAATCTTCATGCTTCTCCAGCATGTAGATTTACTTGGCTTTGAAGTGAACCTCCAGTTCCCCTGAATCCAATTATGTCCTTCATCACCCTGCTTTTCACCTTGCCCCCACACAAGCAGCTGGAATTGTCAAGGTGATGGGAAGCCTGGAGCATAATCTTCAGCACAAGAGGCTCTGCTGTGAAGGCCAGCACTTCATGCACAAGGAGCATTTACTCTTGGGCAGGAGAGGATTTTCTCAAAGCACACACAGAGGGCTTCATGGAAGTCTTTCAGAAACCTGCTAGTGACCTGACTAGGTATCAAGAATTCATCTTCATCTCCACTTCAAGAGAATGAATGCAAGACTGTGAAACTCAGGCCTTCCAACAAAGCTGCCTGCCCGCAGTCAGGGACTGCAAATTGAGCTGCTGGCTCCCTGGCATTTCCTGCCTTGGCAGCAGAGGGGCTAAATCTCATTACTAATGAGCTTCATGAGTCCCGGGCTGTGAGTGCATTGAGGAGCCAGTACTTTGAGCTCACAGTGGCATGGGACGCTTCTGTAATGAGGCAGCTCCACTAGGACTTAGTACAGGACAGCCAAGTTGGCAAGAACAAGGGTGGTGCTAATACACAGTTGTGGAGCTCAGGAAAGCTATTTTCAGTATTTCTAGGAAACAGATGACCACAGAAGAATGCCTAATTAGATTTGCTTTTCTGCAAGATCTCTTGACAAGTGGTTCAGACAAGCATGCAATTCTTTTAACCAAGTTTTATCATAGAAAGTTAGGGTTGGAAGGGACCTCAGGAGGTCATCTTGTCCAACCCCCTGCTTAAAGCAGGACCAATCCCCAATTTTTGCCCCAGATCCCTAAATGGCCCTGTCAAGTATTGAACTCATAACCTTGGGCTTAGCAGGCCAATGCTCAAACCACTGAGCTATCCCTCTCCCCAACCAAGTTTTAGGTCACATGATATCAGTAAAGATGTACATAGTAGTTCTTAGCTCTTATATAGCATCTTTCATCTGAGGATTAAGCAGCACAAAAGCTTACTGAGTAAAGTTTAAGTTCCTTTTATTATTCAAGGAAAACATTTCCCCCCAGAGTTTTAATAATGGAAAATAAATGTAATAATCTTAGTAGGAAACTCAGGTTGGGTGACTGGGAAATAGCTCCCATGCTGGTTACTCCTGCAATAGCAGGTCTGGTGCTGATGAATGAGCATTGAGCAGAGCTCTGCTCATTCATCTCATTTATTTTTTAAAAAACTTAAAAAATACATAAGCAAACTAGTGCTCGCACCCCTGTGGCTCAAAGGCTAAGCAACTCGTAATACGTCCCTGGGCAAACCTCCCAATCTTGAGATTCTTCCTGCAGCAGCCTTCTTATGTACAAGAACTCTAGCTTTATTGCCCCCGTGTTAGGGCCAGGAATAGAGCATGCCAACTCTGGTGATCTCAACAGTGAAGATGAGAGGAACCATCCCACAGCCCCTCCACTTGGCCAAGTGGAAACTGTAGGAGTGGTGAGTAAAAAGGTGCTGAAGGATTGAAGAGGACAGAACTAAGAGGGATAGAGAAGTAAGGATTTGGGGAAGATAGGCAATGAGGAAGGAAAAGATTGAAAGAAAAAAGGAAGAGCAATCCATTCAGACAAAGAAAAGATGGGAACAGGAATGGAAGGAGAGAATGAAAGACCTGTGTTTTCAAATAATATAGGTTGCTATAGCTGTACCTGTCATTTTGAAACACATTAAAGCAAGGTCCTTGCCTTGAAATTTACAGTTGAACAGTATGTGGGAAATAATTCAAAAGCAAAAAGGCATACACTCATTGTCATTGAGGATTGTGCACTGAATTATAATTCATGTAAAACCGATACCAGGTGCTGTAAAGTGGTAGGTGCTTTTTAGCATATATAAAAGTACATTACTGGTACTAAATAAGTGTTGCAATACAGAAGAGCAGGGTTAAGACTGCAATGTGAAAGCATTGTTTTGGTATAATTAAGTTACTTAGTTAACCCTAAATTTCTAACACTATTCATTGACCATCTTCACTGCTAATTGTTAAGAGTTTGGAAATAAGTATGCTTTTCAGTTTCCATGAAGTTTTGTTTGAAATTTGTTTTATTTATGTTCAAATTAATGGGGACAGAGGGAGGAGGAGGAGGAGGAAGAGGAAGATAAGTTGGTCTTCACTGCATTATTAGTTTGGGGCACAACTCAGGTGATACCCTAACTCAGCTCTTGTTCACAGAAAAATTTCTAGCCTAGGGTAACTAGGGCTTTGAGTTTCTTTGAGTTTGAAGAAGCTAGCTCATCAAAGGGGGTGGGTTGGAGCTCAAGGTATTCTGAAGCTCAAGCTACTATTGCATTGGGGACTCAGTGTGAGAACTGTTAAGCCATCCCCAGCAGAAATGACTGATCTCCAGCTCAGTACCTATTTGAAAGTCTGAAGTAAGTAAAAACTTTACGTTCTAGGGACAGGTTATTCCCAGACCTCTTTACCAGGATCCTCCTTCAACCCTACTGTACTAATTGCTCAGTGGTTTATGGGCTACTTTTAATATATTGCCCAGGAAATATGAAGCCATCAGATCATCGTTTTTAGCAGAATCCCCTACTCAGGACTGTATTGAAGAACTTTAGAAGGGAATGAAACGCTGCAGTAGACACACTGATACCTGTAGCCCCTGCTCTCGCAATAGTGATGCAAGACTGAAGCAGTATTTTATCAATTTGTTTCTACAGTAGGGAAAATTCTTTATCATCTGTTTATTTTGACAGATCTCTGCTACCCCCAAAAGCCATATAATAAAGATTAAGCCACCTGGAGACATTCTAGGGAGTGTCAGTAGAGAATCCTTTTAAAGTTCAGCAAAAAGTTTTACTGTTACGTAACAGGGCATCAGTGGAGTGAATTTTTATCTAACTATTCTGAGCTTTCTAAATTAAGCGATTTGTCCCCGCTACTAAACTGCAGGGAAAGTTAAGCCTTTTCAAATGTAAAGTCATTGGCTTTATATAGTCTTGGTATCAGATACAACCAGAATGAGAACTGGATATCCATTTTTACTTAGCTTTATGTAAATTGTTAAGTGAATCAAACAACAAAGTGTACCCGGAAAAACAGTCACACTAACGTTTGCATGCAGTACTATTTAGATATTAACTAGTGAACAAATATTACATTCAGTATTACTTTATTTTGACCAATATAAACTGAAAGTTCACATATACATTTATTTCAAGTGTATGCCCCTGATCTCAGTTACATTTCTAATAAGACCATACATACTTTGTTCTTGATTTATGGATTTTGAGCCAGCAACTCCACCAGAAACATTGTTTTGAAGAATATTTAATTTTCCAGGTTCTTTGCCATCAGTAACTGGAATGTCCTGGAGAGATGAATTGGATGCCTAGGAGAAAATTAAGACAGTCTTCAAAATGTACTCTGATCAGTTAATATGTGCAATGTTCTATAGTATTTATCTAACAGAAAAAGGGAATTTCAGCAGTGGGTTATTTCAGTCTATACAGGCTGGACCTGCAAGGACGAAGTAGATTTAATCCATACTGTAGTCAACTAAAGTAAATTCTACGTAAGCAGGCACTGACTTAGTAGCAAGTACTGCTGAAAGAAAATCAAGTGGGGGACAATATGACCATGGTCCAGATTCCCTCCTCCTGTTCCAGGAAGTTTGCACCACCTGAGTGGTGCTAAGTGGCAGAATCAAGCCTTAGCTGGCCAGCTGAGAATTCCCTCAGCATAGGGGAGTTCAGCTTGTGCAAAGTGTTTTACTGGCTCCTAAAACTGCTACCCCATGCCAGAGTAAGGGGCAGGGTGGAGCACACCTGCACTACCTTCATTCTCAGCCGAGTATGTTCCTGAAGAGGTTAAACTGGCATAAGATAAAGCAGCCCCTATGTTGGGCTGGGGCTTTCACAAATGCATCATGAGAATTAGAGAAGGTGTTACTGGCCCTCTACCACCAGGCTCAGTGCAGAAGAGGAAGAAAGCCTATCTTTGTGTAATGGAGACTCTGGGCTGGAGAGTCTAAGAACAAAATAGCACCACCGAAGAGGGACAATATATTTAGCTGTGATGCTGGGAGTTCCTTTCCTAGACCTGAAGAAGCGCGCTCTGTGGCTTGAAAGCTTGTCTTGCTCACCAACAGAAGTTGGTCCAATAAAAGATATTACCTCACCCACTTTGTGTGTCTAATATGCAGGGACCGACATGGCTACAGCTATATTCTGTCGCATGGAAGAGGTGCATTTTAAGTCTTTGCACTGGAGAAACTTCAGAAAGTAAAAGCTATTGAAAGCTTGGGTGAATCAACTGTACCTAGACCTGTTTGGAAGCATGTTCACCTAACTATCTTCCTAGACAAGTTGGGAGAGGCTAAGCTGTGACATCAAGTCCAACTCAAAGGGAACTATAGAATTCAGCATGACAGTTGAGGGCCCCCATCCAGAGACTCCTCAAGGGTGGATTATCCAAGTCCCAGGTTTTATTTATTAAATCATTCTTCCCTCAAAGCTCAAGGAATTCTCCATATTTATCTTTTAATCAAAAGATAAAATCATGTGGAGAGGGGGGAAAAAAGCCAGGCCTCACCTCATACCATCGTCACTGTACCATACAGCTGACAAGAGTTTAGTATGATATTTCCAGAGACGGAAGAAAAAAAGAAGAACTAATGAAGATGCTGTGATTATATTACAAGGTAATCTTTGCTTTCTGAAAGTCAGAGTGATCCTGGCAGCTTTATACTTTCAGCAACTATGTTAGAGGATATGCATTAAAGAGAGACAGTTAAGCTAGTGATTCCTTCAGCTGCAAAGCTTTTCCTTTCATATTTTGGCATAGAAAGTACAATCCAATTCCTATTAAAGGCAATTAAGTCACTATTTGATTAATGGGAATTAGATTAGCATTTCAGTGGTTCTGTATGGGTCTAATCAAACTCAGCCAACATTTCCAGGAAAACAGAAAACCTTACTCCACTGTTGTATGAATACAAGCCTGAAGTGTTGCAATACTAGGTCTACTTATTTTAAAGGACAAAAGGTTCGTTATATGAAGATACTTGAGAAATCTATTTGTAGATAAATCAGCATAAATAATGACAATTCACCTCTGTGGCAATGTGAGTAGGCTGGCTGACAAAAGGCTGGCATGTCTTTGGAATATTCTGAGGCCTTTGCTGTAGGGGTGTGGAGTGCAGTGGAGATATAACTGTGATTATACCTGAGTGGAGGGGGGGAAAATGGAAATTAAATGTGCAACTTCCCATAATATACAGAGTCAACAAATCTGTAACCTATACTCAAAATTAGCTCAACAATATTTTAAGACACAGAATAGCCAAGTGTACATTCCAGCTAGATACCTTTTGGGACAGTCATCTATTTTTAGTTAGCTTCCCAGCTGGATAATCAGCTAGCAACTCATTTAGATTTATACCAGAACTGAGGAAGGATGATTTTTTGGGGGGGGCATGTCATTAAATATTTGCAAGATAGCTTTAAGGTAAGAGATTGGATATTCTTTCCTTTAAACCCAGCTTTACCAATGCAGGATTATGTGCTTTTATCTCAATCTTGAGTCACTTTTTATAGTCACATTACTCTTTTCTATTTTGCTGTTTGACAGTAGTAAAATGACACTTACAAAAACCACTGTATCTGAAGTGTTGGTAGACTGCATTTCTGCAACCAGGATTCTGCTAAGTGTTGCTTGACCTCCATGACATAGAACAAAGGGTGCTCAACACTACACATGGAAGCTATTGCAGGGTCTCTAACCTAACACTTCCCCCATCCTACCTCCCAGCAAACTCCAACAAACAAAACAGGAATTTTCTAGACAAGACCAATACCAATTTTCTTCTCCTGCTATAATGACAGTCTCATGTCAATAATAGCCATTTCATTTTCTGGTGTAAAGATTTTACCTGAAGGAGACAGCATGCTTTGTTCAGGTAGTTTAAGTGGACTACGTTGCAAAAGCTGAGGCCACTGTAGTATTTTAAGAGAAGGCTGTGTTTCTGATGATCTTTGATTTTGCAAGCTACTAGTAAAAGAAAATGAGGTCTGCACTTCAGGAATAGCATTGCAGGATGTCTTTTGTAAAGACAGTGGTATTTGCTGCAGGAAGATTTAAATGTAATTAATTTTTGATATTTACCTTGCATTTGATAAAGTTAACCCTTTATACCTCTTCAAGTTTTCCCGTTTCCACCTGGGCATTTGAAAGTGATCTACTTCTCTTAAAAATACAATACAAATAATATCTGATGTCACTGGTGCCTATAGTATTTGTTAGGAATTCTATAGGTTGACAGCAGAAAAATGTACCCATTTAAATTAACAATGATGCACAATTTAAATTGAAGAAGTGGCATTAACTCCTGCTGTCTGGTAGATACTTTGGTAAATACACTATATTCTGACTCAGATACCAAGTATATGACAGAGAAAGTTGTAGAGATAAAGACAAATTACATTTAAGGCCCAGCCTGGTGGCATAGGAGTAGCATTCTGTAAGTCTTAGTTTTACCAGGGAGAGACCGAGATATATCAGTAGCATGGCTCTCACTGTGGAGACATGTGAGCACCTGTCTTGCAAAGGCTACTCACAGTGAATGAAGCTAAGCATATACTTAAGTCTTTGCAGGATCAGAGTCTGAGTGAAAGGTATATTCTAAGAGGAGGTCTTGCATCTATAATAGAGGGTGAATAAACAGCAGTTGAATAAAGGCGTCCAGTTAAGTATGCCACCTGATTTTCCTATGAGGTTAAGTGCTCTGCTCTGAAAGGAAGAGCAGTATATTTGAAGCACAGGAGCGGTACTCAAACTCTTCCAGAAAGGGCGGGGGGGGGGGGGGAAATTGAGTCCAGTGAGGGCAAACTGATGTGGAAGTTTTCTTGTAAACGTACTTTGAAAAACTAGCTGCCGCCTCTCCTCCCATTTGGGATCAGAGTACATTGTGAAGGATGGGCATGGGCAATGGGAGGGTCATGGCCAAGCAGGTGCACTGGTATATAAGATGGGTATTCACCCAGGAGTGGAGTAGGTAGTTTGTTTATTTATTGGAAAAAGAGAGCTAAAGAGTTTTATATATTTAGTTTCATGTTAGGCTAGTTCCTCTTAAATCTTGCTCATTGTTCAGATGATGCTGTAATGTTTTGGATACTTCCTACATCTGTCACTATATCTGAACGAATATTTTACTGGAAGATTTGTGTGCTTATAGCGAAGATAAGACCTTAGTGTGCTTAGCATGGTTTATTAGGTTGATTCACTTTAGCGTGTGAAGGGTAAGACTGTGTTAAAGACACTTAAAAAAAATAAACCTTGTTAACCATTTTTAGTTAAATGTTGCCTCCATATTTCTCCCCTGTTCCCCCCTCCTCCCCCCCGTCTGTAGTGAAGTAAGATCCCCAAATGTTGCTCCCACCCCAGCAGCTTGTCGAGGTCTAGCCAGAGTGTGTCAGCAATATGCGTAACTTTGAACTTCTGCAGCAAACAAACTTTGTTCCTCCCTATGAGGGAGGTAAACAAAATTAGAATCAAATTAAATATTCAAAATTTTAGTATCAAACAACAGAGAACAAAGCTATTTAAGTGATTTCAGCAAACAATACTAAGCAGTGAATGACAAACCTTTTAATCTAGATCTAAAGTTATATGCATTCTAACAGAAGAGAAATGTGAATTTACCTCCATTTGTTCTTTAGAAGTCAGACCATTCTGTCTGGTTCCATTTGGCTTTGAGCCTATTTCTGTAATCATAAATAAAGTGAAGGGAGAAACTCAGGTATTCACATCTGTTGTATGGATTCACATCAAGACATTTTTAATCTGTATTGCAGTAGCACCTAGAGGTCCAAGACCCATTGTTGTGGGAACTGAACAAACAGGCATCCCTGTCCCAGAGAGCTTACTCCTGTTCACAGAGTTAAGCATGTGTAACACCACTGAAGTCAATGGGACTCAATGCACAGAATTAGGCACACATATAGGGTCCTAATGGGATCTATACCTTAGCTGCCATTGCCATAGAAGAGATGAGGCTATGGTATCCTGGCATACTCCAGTAGCTGGAAGCAGCCCTAGACAGCTAGCAGCCTCAAGTATGTACCCATCCAAGACCATAGGTATAGATTCAGGGCAGGTAGCCCCTCCTGCTACCACAGGCATGCTCTATTTTTAGTGCTCTAACACCTTTGTGTCTCCTCGAGCTGGAAGTTACATCACCATCTCAAAGTGTAGACATGCTCTTAGAGTATCCATTAACTAGATCCATATTTTTATTTCTGATGAAATGGTAGATGAACACATACTGTATTACAAAAACTGATTAACAATTAAAATTAAGTGTACGTGGCTTTCAGAATAGATGTTTTAAATCAATGACAGCATATAAAATATTTAAAGTGAAAGGCAGCTGTATTTCTAGCTGAAAACCCGCCGTACCAGTGGACTGCATGTCAGTTTTCAATTAACAGCGTGATTTCAAGTTCAAAATACATTCTGTATGTTTTTAGACTACGTCTATTTTTACTTAAAGATTGTCATTCAGTATATGTGAAATGATTAGATATTTGAAGTAGTGACAGATGGCTCAGTAAAACAAAACTTCTAAATGTAAGTTTAAACTGCAAGACAGAAGTACTGTAGTTTGTTGGTCTGAGAATGCCACTAAGAGTCAACACCGCCTTGAGATGAACTACCTATATTTTGAACGTAGATGCCTATATAAAACTAGCTGAAATGTTGTGCCAGTCATGAAAATTAATTCCAGCTACAAGAGAAAAAAATCCTTTACACTAAAGAATGCACTTCCATCTTCCAGGCAACTAGTGTAGTTTGGAAGAGCCCAGACACTTTCAAAAATTCTGAACTTGAAGTTCTGGTTTTAACACGAAGACAGAGGTCAACTCTTCAGTGCCGGATATTATTGTCATTGATAGGGTGACCAGACGTCCTGTTTTTAAAGGGACAGTCCCACATTTCAGCCCTCCTGCAGGTGTCCTGACTTTCTTAAAAATGGGCAAATTTGTCCCATATTTTCTGTCTCCCCCCCATCAGTACTGATGGGTCTTGCTGCTGGCTGTATCCCTGCTCGCCAGCTGCCCATCCACAGGCGGTGAGTGGGAGGGTCCAGTGGCTGATGATGGGGGTGGGTGTACAAGGCTGGTGATGGGGTGAAGCTGCAGCACACAGGGGCGGCCGCTGCCCCTACTGGTCCATCAGCTCAGCCCCCGTTGCATGTTAGCTCTTAGCCAGCAGGGCCTCGCCCCCGTCCCGTTTCTGGCCAGTGCTGGCTGCACTCTGCGGCCACTGGTGAGTGCAGGCAGGCACTAGGCAGCGGCCAGTTATGTGTCGCCTCTATTGCCCACCCATCAGCCCTTTTATGTGATCCCTCTCTCACTGTCCTCTCCCTGCTTTGTCCCTTCATCCCCTCCAGCCCTGCTGCTCCCCCATATCACCCCCACTAGCTGAGTAAAGAACCAGCCCCTGGTCGGAATGCTCAGCTTACCAACAGCCTGGCTGGCAGGCTCCTTCTTTCCCCCACTGCCTCTGGCTGGGCCAGCACCCCATGAAAGCCCAAGACTCTCTGGCCTGGGTGCTGGCCAGTAGGAACCAAGCTCTATGGGGCTTTGGCACACGCACAGAGCTGGCACAGGGAAGCCTCTCTGCCCCTCAGCTAAACTCTGGAGTGGTGGGAGGCGGAGGGGGCCACAGTGCACGGGAGCAATTTCCAATCTGTTCATGCCCTGACCCTGCAGGATCGACAGCAGCCCCGCCCCGGGAAGGAGCTTACCAGCCTCTTCATACGTACACCCACCCTGGGTCCTTCCCCCAAGGAGCCTGGGGCTGCTCCGCCCCCGAGGAAACTCTGCTACTGAGACATCTCTCTAGCCAGGTTTGCTGAAGCTTCTGCAGCCAGGTTCCCTGGGCCCTTGTGCACAATTCAGGCTTAACCCCTTCCTGTAGCCAGGGGACAGGAGACAGCTGGGTTTTGTCAATGGCCATTAGGTGCCTTTGAACACTGTGCGGCAGGAAGGAACAAGCTGCTTCCAGCCACAGAAGGAGTGGGAAAGGAGAGGAACGGGAAAAAAAGAGAGAGAACAAACTCTGCAAAGACATGGGCCAGGTCATCCCTTCCTCTCCCCTCTGGCTGGAAGCAGTTCCTATCCCTTCTCTCCCACACAGTGCTGAAAGGCTGCTGCTGGCCACATTCTGGTGTGAATCCTGGCAGAAATTGGCGGGGGGGGGAGCGGAGCATGTGATCCTGTGTGCCCCCCCCATGTGTTGCCTTGGGAAGGTGCAGCAGCGGGGGAGGCGGGTCCAGCCTGGGGGCCCAGCCAGGCATGAAGGGCAAAGCACACCAGGCAGGGAGGGGGTGTGGGGGTCAGTCGGTCACCCCGTCGTGTGTGTGTGTGTGTGTGTGTGTGTGTGTGACCTCTCCTCGTGTGAGCCCAAAAGCCTTAAAGATAAGGCAAATAAAAAATCCAACTATGCAGTATTTCTTTTTAACAGGGGCTCAGTCAACTTGATGATAATTTGAACGTTTGTGCTGCATGGTTCTGATTGATTGCCGTTGAACTTGCTTGAATACGAATAAATTTTACCAGGGGTCCTGTGTTCAGCATAGGGAAATATAGTCATCCTAGTCATTGAGTGTTCAGTAAACTGCAAGGGTGAGCATTTTATGCATAACAGTGTATGTATCAGTCCTTCAGAGGATCTCATCATGTATAGCAGCTTTACCTGCTATTTGAATAATTTTAAGTTTGTTCCCCAAAATCAGTGTAGAGAGTAAGACACGGGCCACTGGAAAAATGGGCTATGTTAACCACCACTGAAACCTCCTTCTATACTAGATGCTTACACATATTATTGGGAAAAAGATTACATGTCAGGAAAAGTGTTATTTTCCCAGTGTAAACAGGGCCTAAACATTGAGCAATGCTTTAATTACAGTTTGAAAGAACCCCGCTATATACATTTATATTGAACAGTTTGAAAAGTTCAAAGAAATAATACAAGTCTCATTCCTCTCCTCCCACAGAAATATGCACCTCATGTGTTACAGTAGTCAAAGACACTCACAATCTTGCAGCAATCTGGGATTGTTTTCAATCCAGACTGCACTGCGAATTGCATTTCAGAATGGAACACTGTAAAAACAATTTCCATTAACTCCAGCTTTGTTTTTTTGGGAAAACATTAGTTTGAAGTATTATCATTAGAAATGCTGTTGGTAAGAGTTTTAGGTACTACACCGGCCCTCATCCCTCCATACCCATTTATTTTTCTATTTCTTAAAAAGAGTTTTGCTGCTGTGTTGTAGGCCTACATACAAACAAAATATTTCTATAGTCATCCAATTATAGTAACTGTGTTGTTACAAACACTTAGGCAACACCATTTTTAGACAAATATGAATTAGATAAAAGTATACGACAAGTAACCTAGAATATAGTTTGTG
Organism: Caretta caretta; assembly: GCF_965140235.1. Taxonomy (NCBI): domain Eukaryota; kingdom Metazoa; phylum Chordata; order Testudines; family Cheloniidae; genus Caretta; species Caretta caretta. The sequence continues at coordinate 75,842,007 of NC_134213.1, forward strand.
ACAAGCTCCAGTACAGATACTTACATTTTGCTACTAGAAGTTTTCATTCACAATTTCAGTTTGCTACTTAAAAAAAAAAAAAAAAAAGTACGTTTCTAGAGAAGTTTTATCCGTAAAAGAGTTTCAGGTATTTCTACTTCATAGCATTTGACTAGACTATGGCACCCTGGAACATACAGCAAGTCAGTAGGCCTAGAAGTATGCAAAGTGAAGCTTCTTTTGTAAATTCTGTATCTCAAGAGGCAGAGGCGATACAATGAGGTTATCTGACCTGATTCAGAGTCACTGGTATCTGAGGAGCTAGAATCACCGCTAGTGCTGCTGCTGCTAGAGTCGGAGGAGGAGCTGCTGCTGCTACTCTCACTCAGTCGCCTTGGTCCACCAATAATCTTTGGTATAGTGTTATTTTCAGCTGCAAGATAAGAAAAGGAAGTACATATAGCACTGAAAGTCTTATGCATATATATGTTAAGTAGGGCTGTCAAGCGATTAAAAAAATTAATTGTGATTAATTGTTAATAATAGAATGCTATTTAAATATTTTGGATGTTTTATACATTTTCAAACATATTGATTTCAGTTACAACACAGAACACACTTAATATTTATTTTTGACTACAAGTATTTGCACCATAAAAACCACCAAAAGAAACAATATTTTGCAATTCACCTAATACAAGTACTGTAATGCAATCTCTTTATCATGAAAGTTGAACTTACAAATGTAGAATTATGTACAAAATAAACTGCATTCAAAAATAAAACAATGTAAAATTTTAGAGCCTGCAAGTCCACTCAGTCCTACTTCTTATTCAACCAATCGCTTAGACAAACAAGTTTGTTTACATTTGCAGAAGATAATGCTGCCAACTTGTTTACAATGTCACCTGAAAGTGAGAACAGGCATTTGCATGGCACTGTTGTAGCTGGCGCCGCAAGATATTTACATGCCAGATGCTTTAAAGATTCATATGTTCCTTCATGCTTCAACCACCATTCCATAGGACATGTGTCCAGGCTGATTACGGGTTCTGCTCGATAACTATCCAAAACCATGCAGACCAACACATGTTCATTTTCATTGTCTGAGACAGATGCCACCTGCAGAAGGTTGATTTTCTTTTTTGGTGGTTTGGGTTCTGTAGTTTCCTGCATCGGAGTATTGCTCTTTTAAGACTGCTGAAAACATGCTCCACACTTCATCACACTCAGATTTTGGAAGGCACTCCAAATTCTTAAATCTTGGGTTGAGTGCTATAGCTATCTTTAGAAATTTCACATTGGTACCTTCTTTGCATTTTGTCAAATTTGCAGTGAAAGTGTTCTTAAAACGAACAGCATATGCTGGGTCATCATCTGAGACTGCTATAACATGAAATATATGGCAGAATGTGGGTAGAACAGAGCAGGAGACATACAACTCTCCCCAAAGGAGTTCAGTCACAAATTTAATTCACGCATTTTTAAAAAAATGAGTGTCATCAGCATGGAAGCACGTCCTCTGAAACGATGGCCAAAGCATGAAGAGGCATATGAATCTTTAGCGCATTTGGCATGTAAATATCTTGCGACACCAGTTACAACAGTGTCATGTCAACACCTGTTCTCACTTTCAGGTGACACTGTAAACAAGAAGCAGGCAGCATTATCTCCCATAAATGTAAACAAAACTTGTTTCTCTTAGCGATTGCCTGAACAAGAAGTAGGACTGAGTGGACTTGTAGCTCTAAAGTTTTACATTGTTTTGTTTTTGAGTGCAGTTATGTAACAAAAAACCCACTATATTTGTAAGTTGCACTTTCGTGATAAAGAGATTGCATGACAGTACTTGTATGAAGTGAACTGAAAAATGCTATTTCTTCTGTTTATCATTTTTGCAGTGCAAATATTTGTAACTGAAAATATGAAGTGAGCACTGTACACTTTGTATTCTGTGATGTAACTGAAATAGATATATTTAAAAAACATCCAAAAATATTTAATAAATTTCATTTGGTAATCTACTCTTTAATCGTGCAATTAAATTTTTTTAATCATGCGAGAGCCCTCACCTGAATGCATCTTGTCACATCCTTCATTACTGACATAGCTTATGCTTTGATTCCTTCAAAGTACTAACTCCAACAGAATCCAGCAGTGGGTGCTGGAGAGGCTGGCAATGATGCAGATTCTTAGGCTTGGTCTCTACCACCAACTTGTGATCGGTATAACTACGTTGCTCAGAGGAGTGGAAAGTCCACACCCCTGGCTTACACAGTTACACCGACCTAACTCTCGCTATGTCAATGGGAGGGCTTCCACCATAGTCCACCTCCAAGAGGCAACAACTAACTAGACCAACTGGAGAAACTCTCCCATCAGTGTAGGGAGGGTCTTCACAAAGCCCTATGGTGGTGGTGCTGCAGTGCTGTAAGCGTAGACAAGCCCTTACCCAAGCAATGGCCCCTGACCAATGCATTCCAGAAGTATTAGACCCTCTGTGCTGATTTACTGTTGAATTTAATCTGTTGACACTAGAGTTCAAGAGAGCTTTATGCCACTCTCCCTGGACCCCACTGCTCTGAGACTGCTGGGTGAAACCAGTGACCAAGATATTTCTTATGTACCATTTTTAACTGCACACTTTTTGCAGGCACTTGACTGTGTCTTTATCATCTTAAAGAAGAGATGAAGGAGGTGGAAAAGAACCAATTCAATATTCACACCACCACACCAGAATAGGATTTGAAAAAGAGGAACATGGTTAAATGAAACTTTTTCCTGAAGCATTTTCTATTAGCCATGATCAGATGCAGGATGCCACACAAAATACAGACCTTTGCTATGGTGCAAGTGGCAATTCCTGTGGTCTGACTGGCACCCTACATTGCTTGAGAGATGCGAACGCCATGAAGTACAAGATAATTTTTGTTAATATTTTTAGAAAATGTTACAGAAAAGGTTCTGTAACAGATGAAAAAAATAGCTGACCAACAAAAAATTACTGTTGTGGTGTAGTTGAGATAATATAGGAGAGATCTCCCACTCTTGCAGGTTAAAAAAAAGTGACGACTAGCAACTTCTAGTGCCGCTAATATTTTAAAAGGAAGAAATCCCACCAGTTATATCAGAGTACAGACGTCAGGAGGAAATCTCATTATAAAGAACAGAGCAGTACAACTAATGGTCACATTACATTTGCTATTTTGCTTTTTAGGGTTTAACTGCCCATTGACATCCAGCAGCCTCTTTTCCAACTCTTGTTTTTTCTCAAAATTAAGTTCTTCTTTTGACTTCTCTGGTTTCTTCACTGTATATGAAATAAAGAGAGACATTAAGAGCTACATCAAGAGCTACATCCAAACCCAAAATAAATTCTAGTTAAACATATTGTGTAGAGTTTATCCATGATATATACACACCATGTTTTCTTGGTCTTTTCCTTAAACAAGCCATCACATATTTCTCTAGTTCTCTAAGTGTCGATGCTTTTAAAGTTTCAAAGTCTATTTCTATCTCATCAGGATTAGAGTTTCTCAGTGAAGGCTCTCTTGACTGTATTATATATACCACTTTTCCAAGCTTATCTCCAGGAAGTTTATTTATGTCCAAACTCAACTGCCTTTTTTCATCATAATTCATAGGCTTGGCACTATCCTCATCTTCTGATTTATGTGCCAGTGAGACTTGCTGCTTTGTTTTCTTTGACTGACTACAAGAGAGAGAGTTTACTGCATTGAGAGCAATTTAAAATAATTTGTCACCCACACAACCCTCACACTTACATATTTAAAGACAGTTTTTTCTTCAATTTCTTTTTTTGCTTTAGCTTTTTCTTCTTTTGATTCACATATTTGTGTTTGGATTTCTCTTTGCCTCTTTTCCCCTTTTTAGACTTCCCTTTTTTCTTCCTCAGCTTGGGCAAGGAGGTTTTGGCCAATGCCCGCAACTGCTGATGAACAGCTTTAAGCTGTCAAAGAAAAGAAGAAAGGAAACTAAGCATCTTGATAGTCATTACAGGAAAAATATTGGGAAGGGAAAAAACTGGTCCCGAAGGCCATGGGAGAGTTTTGGCAGCTGGGCAGGGATAGTAGGGTGTTTACTCAGTCGTGTAACAAGATTTTGGAAGGTAGAACAAACAGGATGAGGGGAGCTTTGGAAAATGGGGGCTTGCATTAAGAGGGAGAACATTTGTAGCAGCTACATGTGCACATAGGGGTTTTCTCTTGCCTCCCAGATTTGCAAAAAAAATTGTCTTCCTGCAGAAACATCCCAAAGCTCTTCTTTAGCATGAGGAACTTGGGGCTCAAGTGTCTCAGTGCATCGCTTGCCCACCTCCTGTGAGATGTTTCTGTGAAAGGCAGTCTAGAGAGGATGTTGGGGCAGAGTCTTCCACATCATAAGTCCAAGCTATTTTGAAGTCTTGTTGTCTGGCCAGACAGTTATACTGAAACCAAGACAAAGTGCTGGCTTCAACAATCAGCTGGAACTATATAACACCTGCAGAGATAACACTCATGTTTTGTCCAAGTTAAAAAAAAAAAAGGGCGGGGGGGCAGATTACACTGCATAGGGATTAAAAGAGGAAAGGATGGATAAGAAGTCCCATCAAGACACATTAGCTCGACAGTTCACTGCAGAACAGTTAAGCAGAAGTAAGGGTGATTATTAATCTGCCTGCCCTCAGCAAAATGGAAAACACCACACATCTTGATGCTGTTTGAGAAGTTCGTTTCCAAATTAAGTAGCTCAGCACACGGAAATTTAGAGCTAAAACCCATCCACCTTTCATTAGATTTTGGAACTCTTCTCTGGACTTTTGCCAGAATTTGAGCATCTTGACACAGATGCAAAAAAGCCCAGTAATTGTCCTGATGGAACCTCACAGTGGCTATGCTCATTAAAATTCAATAAATTATATTTTTAAAAGAGTAAGATGATACTAAGATAGCCTTCATAAAGGGACTGCAATCAACACTAAACTGACAGAAAATAGAGGAGCTGTAGACGTTCCAACTTGAATTTTGGAAAGAGTTGAGTTTCAGTGGTGCAATTAATTTTTAAGTAACTTATCACTGATGCTTTCTTGCCCAGCAGGGAGACTGAGAATGTAATAGCCTTCTTTCATTCTTAGAATTTGGAGGTTGTGGATGAGAGAGTCTGCATGCAGCCTCCTCTTAAATTAGGAGTTGAAAAGAGTGTCATAGATTAATTACATTCCCTTAAATTTGGAATAAATTTTTAGATTTGACCTATGATCTTTAGAGTATGTTAGAATAATTCCTACTGATATTGTTCCTCAGACAGGCACACCCAGCAGTGATACAGTAGAAACTTCACAATCTTGTTTACAATAGTTTAATGTAGCCTAGCATCTTATTGACCTGCTTTCCACAAAACTTGAACATATTCATGATCATTTTAGGACAACTCAAAATTCAAAGACAAAACAAACAAAGCATTAGATTGCTCATCGGACTGAAAACCTGAAGGAGTTTCATTATTATGTTAGGCATTTAAGAGTCCAGGTCAGTGTGCCTGAAAGTAGTTAACATAGGATGGTGATAATTTATGAAGTGAAGTAGCTTTGAGAGAGTCTAAAGGCACAAAGGCAGCAAGGTATTCATGAAAGAAAAAGTCCTGGGAAGGACACAGTTAAAAAAGGAAGGGGTAATTGAATAGCCAGAGGCTAGAACTATAGCTCAGTAGGATCTGGAGTAAGCAAGAGAGCTTAAGGGCAAGCCTACACTATGGGGAGAAGTTGACCTAAGTTACACAACTCCAGCTATGTGAATAATGTACCTGGAGTCAACATAGCTTAGGTCGACTTATTGCGGTGTCTACACCACCCTGGGTCAACCATCTTACCCTTCTCATTCCAGTGGAGTACCAGAGTCAACGGGAGAGCAATCTGTGGTTGATTTAGCGGCTCTTCACTAGACCCACCAGTGGATCGATTGCCATAGCGTCGATCCCTTGTAAGCGTAGACATACCCCAAGTCAGTGGTTTTCAAACTTTTTTTCTGGCCACCCAGTTGAACAAAACTGTTGATGCCCATGACCCAACAGAGCTGGGGATGAGGGGTTAGGGAGGGGCTCAGGCAGAGGGTTGGGGTACGGGGGCAAGGGCTGCGAATGAGGAGTTCAGAGTGTGGGAGGGGGCTCTGGGCTAGGGCAGGAGGGGATCAGAGCTCTGGGAAGGGGGTGCAGGCTCTGGGGTGCGGCCAGGAATGAAGAGTTAGGGTTGCAGGAGGGGGCTCCAGGTTTGGGCGGGGGGGGGACTCAGGGCTGGGGCAGAGGATTGGGGCATGGGATTACCTCCAGCGGCTCCTGGTCAGCAGCACAGCCGGGGTACAGAGGCAGACTTCCTACCTGTCCTGGCACTGTGGACCACTCTGTGCCCCAGAAGCAGCCAGCAGCAGGTCTGGCTCCTAGGCAAAGGCACCGTTCTTCCCCTCCTCCCCCTGCCCACCTCCCATTGGCCGGGAACAGACCAATGAGAGTGCGGAGCCACTGCTCGGAGCCCCGTGGCCCCCCGCATCTAGGAGCCGGACCTGCTGCTGGCCACTTCCGGGGCATAGTGTGGTGTCTGAACAGATAGGGACTAGCCTGCCTTAGCTGGGCAGCACTGCTGACGGGAGTTTTAATGGCCCAGTCGGTGGCACTGACCAGAGCCGCCGCAACCCAGTGCCTTCCATTCCGCAACCCAGTACTGGGTTGTGAATCACAATTTGAAAACCACTGCCCTAAGCGACTTGTCTTGATGCTAACTGGCTGCCTCTTCAACTGCTTGAGAGGGGCAAAGAGCCCAATTGGATTGGGGCTTCAGAACAAGGCAATACCAACTGGATTTAGGCACTTTTGAAATTTTAATCCAATGCATTTTAAAGAACAGGTAGCAGATATCCTATTCAACAACATCTGCCTACTGAAGGCTCTGAAGCCAGTATGTAGAAAGTTAAGCCTGGGATAACTCAGTGGTTTGAGCATTGGCCTGCTAAACCCAGGGTTGTGAGTTCAATCCTTGAGGGGGCCATTTAGGGATCTGGGGCAAAAATTGGGGATTGGTCCTGCTTTGAGAGGGGGCTGGACTAGGGACTCCTGAGGTCCCTTCCAACCCTGATATTCTATGAATCTATCATCTCCCACAAAGTAACCACAGTGTAGTGTGCTACCACATAAGAAAATAATTCTGTACCACCACCCCAAATGCACACTTCTGGACATACATTTAAAAAAACTTCTTTACTTGGGTTCCTAGCACTTGGTTCTAGACCTTAGAATGGATACATATGAACAAGAGCCACCCAAGGCTATAATAGTCACGCACTTTGTACAGAGCATTGTTGCTTACTTGCTCCTGAAGCTTTGCAAGGCGCCTTGTTCTTTCCTCTTCTGAATCTTCGGATGATCTTTCTTCTGTGGAGTCATCACTGGTGCTTTCACTAGAAAAAGCACTTGCTATTTGTGTTTTGGGCTGTGATGGTGGTATACTTGCAACAGGTTCATCTGGAATTTTGGCAAATTGCATCTCAAAGATATCCTAAAATATAAATAAAAAATGTTGGGACCTCTTTTATAGAAGAGTTTTTCATCTTTACTGATTTCTTTGTATTGGTCTAGATGTCCTAGAGTAGTCACAGGTCACCTAGCACCCAATGATTTCTCTTCTATCTCCTATGCTAATTCTCCAAGAGCCATTACCAGAACAGCTCCACAGTGGGAATCTTGGTGGTCCAGTTTAATTTATTAAGTGATAACTCACCTGCAGTTTTCTTGCCATAGCAACCACTTCATGGTCTGGAGAGTTGTATTTGTAGCAATTCATAAACATTAATCTAATATCTGCAGCAAACGCTTGTGTATCTTTATATTCATAGTTATCCATTTTCTTCTATGAGGAAACAGAATAATGAAGTTGCTTTTTAGATGATATAAATTTTAAGCTACAGACTATGTATCTGGGGCTTAACACCAAATATAAAAAAGTCAAGAAAGATTGATACTTCCAGCATCAGAATAAATCTTGTGCAGTAAGGTTACCATACTGCAGAAGCTCCAAAACCATCATTAAAGAAAAAAAAAAAAAAACCCCAACACACACACCACACAAGCTCATACATCACATAGCCTCTTCTGACTTAGAATATTCTGTTGCAAATATTAACTGTGAGCAATATAACTTTATTGAATTAAAGCTATGATACTAACAGGATCTGAATAACTAAACTTTCTGTTGTAGTACCAAAAAGCTTTAGCTAATGTTCAGTTATAGATTATAAAGAATCTACATTTGTTCTGCACCTGTCCTCTCTTTAATTTGTATTGTAACTCATGTAGATGACTGAAATACTCTAATAAATCCGGGCCAAGGTTTTGCAATAAATAAAAAATAAATATGGGCAGTTAAAGTTGGGTTCCCAGACCCTAATTTAGCTACCTAAATAAGTGGCCTAATTTTCAGAAGAACTGAGTACCTGACAGCTCCACTGAAGTCAATGGGAGCCATTAAGTTCTCAACTCTTCTGAAACTTAAGCTACTTATTTAGGTAGCTAAATAAGAGTCTGGGAACCCAACTTTAGAAATCAATATTTTATAAAAATATGTATCCATTTTTTCAGTCCTTGACTACACTGTCTAAAGGACTTATTGTGTTTTTTATAAATGGGGACAAACATGACAGAGTCTGAATTATGGCCCTACCAATTAAGATAGGGGAGCAGTTAAGTTTAAGACAAAACAGGGAGCTTACACAGTTGAGACATCTGGGCGTTTGAGGTTTCAGATTGCATCATGAGAGCGAGTCTTGAAGGGCTAGAGTGATGCTTAAGTACTGGGAAAAGGATAGAGACTATCACCTGTTTATATAGAAGACTACTGTCAGCATATATAAAAAGTGACCCAAAAAGGTACTTTTACCTGTGCCCCAGTAGGTTTATACAGATAGGCTAGAAACTTGGAAAGCTTGCATCATGACTAGAAGTTTGCTTGAGTGAAAGTCTAACTGTGATGTAAGACCTCTTACTAATTTTTGAGCTCAGTTCACCCTACAAGTAAGCAAACTAATTACTTAAGAAGTTAATCAACAACATGAAATAACCGTAAGACACTATGTACAACAGGATATGCAGTCTTTGTGCCTAGATTTACTTTCCTTAAAGAACCAAGTCTTCATGACATTTTCAGATTCAATTTAAAAAGGTATATTTAATTTAGGACCATAAATCCCTTACACATGAGAATAAACTAGAGTTGTGAATCTAGCCAAAACCCCTTACCTTAATAGTTCCAAGGTCTATAGGGCATTTCGTGGTATCATGGTGGTCATTGAGCCCCAAAGCTGTAATGTCTACAGGTTTATAGAAAGGCCAAGCATATGATGCATGTTTCTTTGCAAACATTTCTTTAAGGATCTCACTACAATGCTTTAGTTGTTCTGATAACTGAACATTTTTGACAATTTCAAGTGGCTGTTGAGAATCTGGCAAGTCTTTCTTTAGAAGACTGTCTGGTACACTACATTCACTTTCTCCTCTACATGATATTTTAGCAACTTTTGGTTCATTAAGTGCTGGAGAAGATTCACAGCTTGCTGTGAATATTGTAGTAGTATCAGCCTTCCTTTTCACACCCTTTTTAACCTAGAAAACAAAAGTTCACACAGAATATTTCAAGTAACTAAAACAGCACAATTCCACTATAAATAGCAAAAGAGAAACTTTTTTGGTTTTTTAGACAAAAAGCTTCTGTATTTTTTATCCACAACTGTAGAACTTGTTTCTACAATTTTATATTTAAGACCTACATTTTCAGAAAAGTGTTACAAATCTAGCATCAAATGTAATACTTTCTTCTTTAGAGTTGGAAGGAAAGCGTACTACAGTTTAATCTATTTTGCGGTCACTTTTAAGTAGGGTAAAATCTCAAAAAAGTTACTAGATTATGAAGTTGACATAAGAACAGCCACCAGCAAATACAAAGATTGCTGCACTCTAGTATTTGAGGCCTAATTAGAGGCCATCAGTACAAGCTTTTAGCTCGTAAGTTTTGTCTAACATTGTGCTGCCGCTGGTTTGGAAGAGATACAATATATGCACTTTGCCACTAACTCACTAAGACACTCACCAGATACATATTTTTACTTTTCTGAAAAAGGTCTGGGAGAGAGCATGCATGTTTCCAGCTGGAATAGTTGAAACAAAGCTAGTTGATAGGAGATGGTTTGAGCTAACCAAAATGGCATGTTTTCACACACAGGTCTAGATAACAGCAATTGTTTTTGGTAGCTCATACAAACGAGTTGTTTAAAATAACTATTCTGTTATAGATTTAACAGGTAATCTGCTTATTTTGAAAAATCAAGTATTTCCATCATATCATGGACTTAGTTTACATTAAATCAGTTCCTTTTAAATATTTAATTTTGAAGTTTAGCAGAGATCTGTCCCCATATCTGGAAACTACCTTTAACTTAACATAAAGCAAAGCTACCAGTCTCTCAAACCATCTTTCTGAAAAACAAACACGTTCTTTAACTCATCTCAGCACAAAGAAAAGCAAAACACCCAGATTTAAATATGCAATAACCCTACATTTTGACTCAACCTCTGCCCTAAATACTGTAATTAGCGCTGCCCCACTTATTCGAGAGATCAGAAATTGTGTATAAAAAAAAAATCTACATTTTATAGGATGCAAGATAAATAGGTTGTGTTCATCCACAGTGCTTTATGTTAAATGGTGTTCCATTAGTTTTGTGCATTGTGAGACACATTATACGTGGATGTACCAACTACTGCCCCAGATAGTATCAATCTACTTTCATTTAGAAGCCAGTATTCAAAAGGCAACTTACTTTTGATATAGGTAGTGTGGCTGACATTAAGGTAGTCGACTGAGTCATTGACAGAGGGGCTAGCACAGGCTGCTGTGGTACCGGAGTCATCACTTGAGGCTGCTTAACAATGCTTTCAAGTTGCTTCTGCAGTTGATTTTGCTTAGTGGTACAAACTCCTGAATCAGGCTGCTGAGCTCCTAATAAATCAAACCAATTTACAGAGATGTGTACTTTGGTGTCCCAACAGTTCCAGTCCTATGTTCTTACAGAAGAGATCTCCTAGGTCATCGAGTCCAGCCTCCTGTTATTGCAGGCAACTTAGTCATAATCCCATTAATGAATGTATCAAACCCCCATCTTTACATTTCCTTTCACAAAGCTCCTGTTTGTAGGCCCAAAGGCCACATTGTCTTATTTTCAACTGACCAAATACTTACCTGCAATTGGTGCTCTCTGAAGCTATACATAAGTGCAACAATTACCACTCTTGCGTTCATGCTCCTAATGCAAGTCCAGATGGGGACTCTCCCAGTTCAGATCTGAAGTGCTGTTTCAGCAGCGGAGCCATAGTGCCCCCCAAGAGTCTTCAATCCAATTAATGCCCTTGAAAAAAACTGAACTAAACTATTTATCTTTGAATGCAATAGTTAGTTGAGTCATCTTTTTTCCAGAGATACAGGCTTTTTTAGGTTTCTATTTTTGGAAATTGAATTTCTCCATTGAGGTCTGCCATTTGGATTTAAAAAAAAAAAAGTGGACTAGAATAGAAGTAGTACTGGAACTAGGAACAGATACCAGATAAACAGTCTGTGACAGAAATCCTCTCTGTAATTTAAGATTTACTATTCCAAATTCCAATATTCCAAAATTAAGTTTACTAATTTGTTTACTACTAAAACTACTTAGCTTGGAAAAGGGGTTCTGTAAGACCACTAGTTAATAAGCTAATTATTAACTTGAGGAGTCCAAGCAACAATGATTTATAGTTGTGTACTCCAGGTGGCTGCCCTCATAAATCTCCCATGTGAAGTCTGATTGAAGGTTCACTGTGGAAGCAGAGACTTCTTTAATGTGACCCTAAAAATCAAAGGCCTGCCAAAGGTGACAATAAAATATTCACTCTGCCAAACATTAAGAGATGGTTCTCAAAGAGCAGAACACGTTGAGTGGTAAGCAAGAGAGGTTGGGTACATTATCGCAGGACATTAGTTACTCCACATGAAGTCCTTAAGATCTTTGAAACAGATTGTGGAAGAGAACCTCCCTGGGATGGATGCAAGGGCGTATGAGTAACCTTGATAGGTGACTTATTGAAACTGAATCTTGATACCAGCTCTGAAAGTAGTGAGATGCATTTACAGTATCACCTCGTTAATGAAGAATTTAATGTAAGATGGAATGGCACCAAAATGGGGCACCAAAATGACTTCTTTTCCTGCACAATTTTCTCCAAGAGGATGGAAAGGAAATCTGGAGTTATCCCTAGAAGCCAACTTTCTTCCTAGCCACCACTTGTATAGACTGCCAGGGTAGCATGGCTGTTGTCAGCACTGGTCATTTTTCACTGCCACCCTAGCCCTTTATAGGCATTTCAAGATGTCTGGCCTGGTCCTGTTTAGTATCAAAAGTAAGGATAAGCCTTTCTTAAAGAGAAACTAATATTTTGTTAGGGAGCTTCATGCAGGAACATCAGTAATTTCCTCAGCACAAGTGCTAGCCAAATGCACCATGAAAGTTTAAACATTTAAAGTGCCTAATGTTCCAAGGATACTTTGTATCTAGATTAGGCAATAGCCAGGCCGTGGTGGCACATACTTTTGAGTGAACTGGAGAAGTGTGGCATTTGTGTAGACATTCAACATAGTGAAGGAGTACTTGTGGCACCTTAGAGACTAAGAAATTTATTTGAGCATAAGCTTTCGTGAGCTACAGCTCACTTCCATTGCATGTATCCGATGAAGTGAGCTGTAGCTCACAAAAGCTTATGCTCAGATAAATTGGTTAGTCTCTAATGTGCCACAAGTACTCCTTTTCTTTTTGCGGATACAGACTAACATGGTTGCTACTCTAAAACCTGTCAACGTAGTGAAGATCCCTTATTCTGCTTCACATGAGACTTTCAAGCATGGAGGCTTATTGTCTTCTAGGGAGCACTGGGGAGACCAAAAAAGTAACATGGTAAGATAAAAAAAAATAGTAAGTCATGGTCCACCTCAAAGCAGACTGTTTTATTCCTCTAGCAGACACCACACCAGGTCATTTTAAGACACCATAGGGATGCTTAGGGTCAGTTCTCAGGATGGGCAAATAGGGCAGTCACCTCAGGCATGCCAAAATGCAATGCCACTTTTTTTTTGGCTGTGCTCCCAGTTAGCTTGCCCTTTTTTATTTCTGGCTCAGCTGCTTGAGGGGTGGGATGCAAGAGGGCAAGGCACAAAAACAATTAGGGCCTCTCCTTGGGATGCTTCTCAGATATACTTGAGATAAAAGGAAACGGGGAATCCTCAAGTGTCTTCTTTCTTCTTCAAAGTAGTATAAGTGTTTGACAGAGGATTAACTCCAGAAAACATGGAGCCATGAGGCCTACACCATAAGTACAGCAGTAACAGAATATTTAAATACAGGACACTGCACGACAAATTTACACAAGTTTTGGTAGATAGCCATCAAGCGAACAGGGTGATACAGCAGAGGCAGCTGAGAGCAGTGCCCCTTTACTGTCAGAAGTGAAGGAGTCATAGGAGGCAACTGGGGATAGGGTGCTGCAGCTCTAATTAAGACATCACACAGTATCATTTGTTAGAGATAACAGCTCAAGACTGCTGCTCTACTGCCAAGTGCACAGACCCAAGAGTTGTCACCTGTGTCATCATGTATCTATCTTGTAGTTTCAAGGCAAATCCAACATAATGTACTTTTGATTCCTACAGAGAGAATACATTCTCACTTATCTTTCCTGTTAAATGTGTCTCTCTGGCAACATACAATACCCAATACCCTTGAAAACAGACAAGTATGAACTTGTGATAAACTATGGTAAACGTTATGTATAATGTTTAATAAAGGTATGACTCACAAAGCTCCAAATATGTAGAGTTGGGGTCGGGGGGACGGGACGGACGGACAAAAAAAAAAACCAAACAAACAAACAACCTGTTTGGACAGCATGATGGTAGAGCCATTTTATGAGAATCAGATTTTCAAACGGATACCCAGTTCATGGCCAAAGTATATATCCTCATTGTGAAAGGAAATGAAGAGCAGCATATTGTTATATATGAGTTAATAGTTCTACATTTATAAGTTGCACTTTCACAACAAAGATTGCAGTACAGTACTTTCATGAGGTGAACTATAAAATACTATGTTTTGTTTATTTTTACAGTGAAAATATTTGAAATAAAAAATATACACTTTGTATTCTATGTTGTAATTGAAATCAATATATATGAAAATGTAGAAAAACATCCAAAATATTTAATAAATTTAAATAAAAATTTAATTTTGGATTATTAAATAAATTAATTTAAATTAGTATTCTATTGTTTAAAGTGCAATTAAAACTGTGATTAATTTGGAGTTAGTCCCATGATTTAACTGCGATTAATCAACAGCCTTATTATAATACATTTGTTTATACAGCACCTTTAAATCAGCAGATCACACTTCTGTGAAGTGCTCAGAAGCATCTTAATTTTACAGAAAGGAAGAAGCAGAGGTACAAGAATACTAAACAATTTTATCAGTGACAAATAGTGATTTAGCGACAGAGATAAGAATAGAAAACCGGATCGCTCTTGACCTGCACACCTCTGCTCTCACACCTGGAAGAAGGCTAACAGACTTGCATTTCCCTTTTCAAATAGTTAATATTTTACTTTTAAACTTCCTAACTTAAAAGTATATTAACTAGCTTACAATAAAAAAAACTAAGTCATTTATGGAACATATGCACTGCACTTCTGCTCCTTTCAGGAAGCATCTTTCATCAGATGGATAAACAATTTTTCCTAAAACTATACTACTGTACCTGTTAACTGTCAATGCAGAGAATGAGCTAAACCTCAAACTCATGTCAAAAGGTAGAATTTAAAAAAAGTAAGTTATTCAACTAGAACTGGGGAGGGTATTTATTATTGGCATATTGAACCTGCTTAAACTTTGAAGCAATGATTTTTTGCCTGTCTACTGAACTCCAGGAAAATCAAGTGACAGTTGTCATTTTGTGAAATACAGAGTCCTCACCCCAACTGCTCCACAGTAAAGTTTAGTAGCATTAGGTTTTAGTCTAAATAGTAAACTGCTTACAGTTGCCGTAAAATTTTACCATTCTATGGACAAGAATATCAACTCTTCCACAATTTGATGTTTACAAAAAAAGTCATAATTAAAATTTGAACTGTTAGCAAGTTAATATATTAACACTGTATGTAGTCTAGTATTTACCTTCTTGTTTCTTTCCTTTTCTTTTCCCTTTGTTGACTATCACTATTCTCTCTTCTGGAGGCATTTGTGCCACTTTCTGCATAAATACTTTTTCTAGCTCTTGTGCCATAAAAACGATGTCATCACCTGGCTGCAAGATATAATTATGTTTGTAAATCACAGAATATAGGCAATATACTTTAATATACAATACAATAATTTAATATACAATGTACAAGAGTATTATGTTCAGTAGCATTACAATACACCCATGTTCTGTAGCATCGTGCAGTACAAGTTTACTGTCAATCTGAGGTTATTACAGAACAACCTTAAAAGGGTTACATAACCCACGCCACCAGTTCCACAACAAATTGTGATTATATTGAAAGACTAAATGCCCCGCCACCCCTTTATTATTTCCTTCAATATTTCCCCAACCATCCCACCCCTACACGGAGACAAGTTTCAGACTGTTCACTTGAGCATCCTTCAACTCCCGAGGATACTGCAATCAAGTATTAGAACAAAATCACCTGAGTTTGCCATGCATAAGAAGCATCTTAAAAGTTGCTTCTTCCCTTGGTCCGTCACACACTATTTTGTCAGTCATTATCCATTGCAAAGCTCATGTATTCACCCAGCTTCCTGAAGGAGTGGAATGTGGGATTCAGGATAATCAGGAGCGTGTGTACATGCGTCTTACTTATGATAAGCTTTTTAATTGTTAGACATGTTTGTTGTGCGATTACATGGGCTATGTTGTAGTGGATTTGTTGGTAGGATCCTTGTGTGGGGACATTTATCCTTTCAATGAATTGTACAGATGGCTAGAGATTGACTAGGTGCTTTTGGTAAGTTTGAATAAATACTAGCAGCCTATTTAAATGAATGTTTTCCATTAAAATTCAGAGACACGTTAGGTTATTTGGCTGTTACAAGTAACAAAATGCATCAATAGCAAACACTTTCAGAATTGGGTATATGGCCTACTGATCACTATCATTTACTACAGTCCCCTCTTTTTAGCATTTTACATACCTTGTTATACACATAGCAGTTCGTGAACATAGTTTTAAAGTCTTCAATGCAGTCTGTAGCTTTTGTATAATAATTATGTTCCAAACGCTTTTTAATTGTGCTCAAGTCCATGGGTTTCTTAATGATATTATAATAATCCTGTGGTTTTGAAAAAGATGGTTAAAACTATATTAATTTGTGAATTTAATTAAAGATTAATAAGTATTACTAGAACATGAGTGCTCTTGTACATTTGAGGACAACCTGTTAACCTTAACAGGAGAACAGAACTACTATGTTGCTAAATTTGGAATAGGAACATTCTATTAAAAGAAAGCTTTCCTTCAGGTTTAAAATTACCATTAAAAGCATCGTAAGCGCCACAACAGCAGAGGTATTATGGAACTTAATTTCTTTGTACTCTTCCCCTTGCAGGATAGATTTTTTAAAAAAAGTATTAATTTCAATAGTATTATTGAATAGGACCATGTGGACAAATGACACTTCTGCTAGGAATAGTAGTTCTCTTGTATAGCACTTTTCATCTGTTGGTTTCAAAGCAATTTACAAGTGAAAATAAGCATCCCCATTTCCCAGATGGAGAAATGGAAGCAAAGACAGGCAAAGAGACTCGCACAAAATTGCAGGTAGCGCTGGGACTAGAGTCTAGGTCTCTTGATATTTGTCCAGTACGTTATCCATTGGGCCATGGTGCTTCCCTAAAGACAAAGGTGAATTCAAGTCTTAGCTGACTGACCATTTAAAAAATATATATCCTAGTAGAATTGCTCACTTCCACCTCTGGGAATTAGCACCCAGTTGTTAATCGCTAGGTTAGAAGAAATCAGAAACATTCAACAGTTTTACACTCCTATTAACTAGGTTACATATGCTTCAAATAATTAAGTTAGTAATGACAACCTCTGAAGCACCTATAACTAGAGCAATTCATCCACTGGAACAAAAGGCTAAATACATCTTAATAATGTTTAACTGTCTGTTTAGCAACATGACCAGAACAACATTTAAACGGGCACAGCTAAAAAGACAGCTATTGTCAAAATACTGATCTCTTCTGCCACCTCCTGTCCCCTTTTTGTGTCAGAAGGGTTAAGTTAGATACTCACTGTCCTTGTAATGAAGCCAGACAGAATTTATTGTAGATTATGCAAAAGTTGAAGCTACACTATTTCTGAAAGTATGTGTTAAATTCTAAGTGGCTGCCTTAGAAATTTGAAGAGGCAGAACTGTCCTGAGGCTAACTACAATTGTTGCCACAACTTTGAATGAATGACCTACAATATTAACCTTAAGTGACAGCTTCTCCTAAGAACAAAAACAAAATACAGACGACAGTCACTTTGACAGTGCTTTTGGACAAACTGACCAAATGAGTTTGTCAAGAGAAACAGATATGGATAAAGGGTTTTGTCTGCTGCTCCAAACAAAACAAATTGCCTGGAGGGTCTGATTTGAGAGAAAATGTTAAAAGAACTAAGTATTTATACCATACCTTGGTTAAGTAACAACTACGTAACGGAAACAATTTATAAATGGCTGGTACATGTAGACACTAATGAAAGGCAAGTTTAAGGGTAATCCAAGGAGAAACTTAACTGGGTTAAGAAATTATAAACCTAAGAGCAACATCTTGTAGCATATTAAAAGTCTAAGGGCTGTTGTCGTGGAAGCCCCATTCCTTGACAAAACTAGATTAATACATAACCCTCCACCTCACAAAAATCAGAAAGAATGCAGGAGCATCCTGAGGGAGTTCAGAGTTGGGTAACAATAACGGTTCAAGGCATAAAACCTCATATTGAGAGAGACCAGGATTGCATACCCTCAAATGCAAAAATAAGAGTACACAGTATAATGAATGTTATTGAGAAGATACATCAAACTTCTGTTCATTCTGTCTCATAATACAAGAAGGAACAGTCAGTGACACCAAATTGTGCGGAGAGTTTAGAACTGATGAAAGAAGCACTTTTCCCACACAATACACAGTTTGCTTGTGGAACTCATTGCCACAGGATCTCATTAAGACCAAGAGCTTTACAAGATGAGAGTTATATCCCGAGTTAATTGTAAACAACAAAGAAACCAGAGTTTGGGCAGGGATAAAAAACACTCATACTTCAGTGCATAATCCAAAAACTATTCAGAGTTAGCAGAAAGCTTTATTTGGGGACAAGTTATCCCATAATCACCTGTCAGGGTTTATTACACCTTTCTTTGGCATTGTTCAGAAAGATCCTTAGTGGCACACTACTAGACCACTGGTCTGATTCAGTCTGGCAATTCCTAGGTTTCTAAGCCTTCTTTGGTAGGGTATCAGAAAGATGTTGGGTCATCTAGTTAATTTCCATGCTTTTAATTTTATGATGAGCGATTTCGGAAAATAAGTATTCATTGGTCCAGACAGAGACTGATGCTATGACCCAGCACTTAGGGCACCCACCTAGGGTATGGGACACTCATGTTCAAGTTCCTGCTCCAGATCAAGTGGGAATTCAAATCTGGGTGGCCCACATCCCAGGTGAGCAGCCCAACCCCTGGGCTGTGCCTGGACATATGCGTTCGTGAGAGGGCGTCTATAGTTCAAGCAAGAATCAAACCATCGAAAACAGCCCTTCATATCTCAAAGACTTCCCAACTGAGAAATGTGGCTAGCCTTCTTTTAGGAGTGTGCATACATTTATAAGTGATTTTAAGAACGGAATATTGCCTTTTTAAGTTTCTTGAAGGTTATCTAAGGGTGCCTGCTTTTAAAATGTAGCACTACATAGAAAATGAAAGTTAAAATCAGAAGTTCGGTCTTTCACTTGAAAGTCAAGAAGACTTTAGATTACCACAGTGAGCTAGTCTGGTCAACTAATGCGTAATTCTGTATTTGAACTGGAGATTTTGACAGGACAGACATAGGGAGAAACCAGACTATCCTAGTGAGAAAATGACCACACATTCTTAATTCTTTCACCACTCAAACCAGTTAAAGTCTCAGATTGCCCCTACGTCAAGGCCCCAAAAGTGTGAGTGAAAGCCCCACAGCAGGCATACGGTGTTGAGGAAGTCTGATGAGGTTTATTTTTTTAAACCCTTAGTATTTGTATTCATTTTCTCTGCAGTGTAGAAAAAAAAAGTGATACACCATCAAAGTATAACAGTGAAAGAAGCTTATGAGCATCATCAGTCAGTTTTACCACCTTCCTGTCAGAGACACATGATGATTACAGGAAAAAAAAAGTAATCCATTAATTTACTAGTGTAAAGTGTTAATTGGACATTCCACAAACAAGCCCAAATGTCAATCAAACATTCTCTAAAACGCAACATATCTTCAATAAAGTCAATATTTTCTCATAAATCTTACATGCATAAAAGTAAATATAGCATATTAAACTGTTCCAAAGGTGCCATACTTTCAGATTATGAAGCATTAAGCGTCAACCTCTTAGGGACGCATCAGGGGTGTTGACACTATTCTCTGAACAAAAGTTTGAATGGACACATAATGCTCTATAAACAGTTTAAAAGATGTCAAGAAACTACTGACTTTTAAGAGCAGGTGTCTTTAGAAGGGTACCCCACTCCCATTCACCAAGAGAAAGCTTTTTCTAGTGGGAAATTCATCTGGATTTCTCTTTCTAATATTTCTCTTGTGCACAGCAGGTCACTGACTATCTTTAAACCATTCCCACCAGAAACTCAAATGAGGCCTTAGAACAGACAAACATAACATTAAATCAAGATGGTATTTGGATAAGTTGCATCAGATTTTCAGTGGTAGAAACTATTTGGATTTTTTCCACTCTGAAGAAAGCAACTGCAAGATCTCAGCTACTTATCGGGTACGATAATGTTTACAAGCATTATTTCCTGACAATTCTTATAATATAGCGATGGAGGAGTAAAGGCCTGGGCTAAGAGTTTGTGCTGCACCTCTAAGAAGTGCAGCCCAGAACTTTTAGCTCAGGGGTTGCTGGGTGGGGTGGTTTAAGACCCCTTTATAGACTTCCCCATCCTTTGGGGGCTGAAATACTTCTGGCATCATGTAGACAGTCCTAGGGGCCTAAACTGCAGCACTGCCCAGAATCTCTGTGGAGGAACAGATTTCATTTTTTAAAGCCAACATTTCAGTTTACCTTTAAGATTTCACTTGCTTATTCTTCAACATATTATAAGGCTTAATACAATACTCAAATGGAGTCTTACAGGAAGGTTTAATGCTGCAGCATCTACAGGCTGGTGAAATGGCCAGGAAAAGTTGTGTCTCCACATAGCTTTCATGACCACCCTCTGTAAATATTGAAGTTGATTTGTTAAACAGCCAGTTTTTTTAGGATTGATATATTCTGGTGGTGGAGGATTAACAATAGTTGGATACTGTTGATTTGGAACAGACATCTTTAGTGAGTTTCACATGTTCCAAGGTCTGTTATAGCATCAATCTGTGAAGAAAAAATAAGTTTAAATATAAATTATAGTGTATATATTGTGGGACAAATCAAGTCAGGAAAAGTATAAGCTCTCAGTACATAAGGTGAAAGACACTGCTACATGCAATACTAAACACATTAGTTTTTAGTTTCTTTAATGAAACAGTTCATTGGATGCTTCTTTAACAGTGATAAGGCATACTTGAGATCACAGAAATGACGTTTTATAACATTACTGTCCAAGATAGAAAACCATTAGAAACCACTGATGTTTTACTTAGTTTAGGAGTGCTGTTATACCTGAAGAGTGTTTACAAAGCCATCTGAAACCCAGGAATAGATAGGATACTGGAAAAACCTGAAATTATGGGTCTGGATAACTCAAACATCTAGTTAATTTTCTGCTTATACTCATTCATTGGCCCAACTTCTGTCGGTGAGGGAAACCAGCTTTTGAGCTTACACAGACCTGAAGAAGAGCTCTGTGTAAGCTCAAAAGCTTGTCTCTCTTACCAACGGGCCAATAAAAGATATTACCTTACCCACCTTGTCTCTAATATCCTGGGACCAACACGGCAACAACACTACACACACTCATTCAAAAAGAGTTGCAGAGAAGTTTTCCTAGATTTGAAATTCAGGTTAGAAAACTCAGCTGTTGTATAACACTGATTTTTGCTATAGACATGTCAAGATTTTCATGAAATTGGTTTATTTTTCATATTACACTTACAGGACAGTAATGTGCAGCTTTACAGATGTGTTGGTCTGACCTAGAATATAAGAATAGGTCTAAAATTAACTGTCTCTCACATCTCTGCCAAACCGCTTCAGTTATGACATGCAGCCACCACATACAATTGCATAGTCAAAGAAAACTTGACTTTGATTACCTGTTTTTCAAGTTTGGCCATATACACAAGAATATAATTTGTATCTTTATACCATCCTTGTTATGTACAAACAAGGCTGCGACAGCTTTATGGAATGCTACCCTGATACCGTCTTCGTGCATTTGAAATCCGTTAAGGGGACTTTACTAAACATTGCTTGCAATCATTTGACTTTTGCCAGTAGATAGTGCTGTTGTGGTAAACTTAATCAGTCTTTAGCATGTTAGAATGCAAATATGTATTCACTTAAGAGTAGGAATAAAAGGTTCTTTTAAAATAGTGTTTTGTCGTATAAGTTACTATAAGACTAATCATATTGTCATCCAGTTTAGAGCTGAGAGAATACCTGAAACAAGAATTTTCAACCCTTTTCTACTGAAGGTGTTTATTTCTGAATTTTACCAGATAATTGTTAGAAAATGAAACCAGAGCATAAATTTTATTGCTGATTTTACCCAAGAGGAAGCTAGATTTTAAGTTACAATGCAAGTAAATTCAAGAACTATAGGCTGCCATTTTCTGCTGACCTTACTAAAGCAAATATTATTCAGTTAAAAATAATCCTGTCCAATTTCTGTTTGTAAACCAAAAGACAAATAAAACCCCTACACACCTTTGATCAAGATATACAGTGAGACATGACATTTTCAAGCAGAAACAATTGTTAGCTTTGAGTTGATTAAAGTCTCTAACACCTTAAACTCATTCTTACTGTAAGGACAGCATCTTGTCAGACATGAACTATTACATCTGGCATTTTGATCCGTTTTCTCTTTTATTTTTGCATTTAAAAAGAAGCCTCATCTCTAGTTGTGCTTGTAGATACAGAACTGTTCTGATTTCTCCCCCATCTCTGTTTACTTACAGAAAATAGATTTTTCCAATGGATAGTATTGTCATTGACGTAAAACAGTTTCTTCAGCTAATTTAATTTCTTACAACCGATAAGTTAACCTACCAGTGTTCACATCAGCCGATTGTACCCAGTCAGAGATTGCATCAATAGACATAGCTTGATATTAACTTTCAAGTTTAGAATTTTACATTCCAGTTCTTTTACAGGAACGTAAAATTCTGCTGTATCTCAAGGTACTTTTTGGTCAAGCATTTTAATAAATAAGCGGATAAAATCTTTAATATTGGTCATTAAGCAAAAATAGGCTAAGCTGTAGACTTTATAAAAACAGATCCAATAATGATAATTGAAAGATACATGTACAAATATTTGTTGTATTTATTTTTCCGAGCAATGCTTTGACTTTAGGACAAACCTACCATACTGTACAATTTTTAAAAGAAAAATTTATATTTTATGCCTAGTGTAAGACAAACCCTGTGGATGGGATTATGCAGATATTTTAATAGTTGCATAATTCCCTTTAAATTGTAGAATAATTATATTCAATAGTCAAAGTCTTCTAGAGAAACTAAAGTCTGGCTCTTCTTTTTGTAAAACGAATCCTGAAAACTAGTGGGAAGTTGGGCAACTAATTTCCTTACGTGTTTTTGAATATCCCATCTTAAAAATGAACTGATTCAGGCTGTCTGCAGACATTGGATTAGTTCCATTAATACCTAGCTGTTACATGGCATTTCATCAGATCTTTAAAGAGCTCAAAAGGAAGGAAGTATCCTAACCCCCATTTGACAGATGGGTAAACAGACAGAGATAAAGTGAGTTAGCCAAGGTCAGCCAGCAGGCCCGTCATAGAGCTGGGAATAAAACACAGGGTTTTGAATCCCAGTCCAGTGTTCTGTCCATTAAGCTTCAGCCAAGTACCTTTTGCTGGGAGGCAATTTTAAGCTGTGTATTTTTTTTCGGCCACAGGTATAGACGCCATCTTTAAAAAATGGTATTGTAAATTCCTTTCCCTTTAATTTTTAAAATAAATTAAAGTATCAAAGATTTAAAATTAGTTATTAGGTTTAAGATTGGACATTGAAACCAGATAAAGGTAAAAGACAAAAGCTTGTAATTGAGCAATAATTAAAAGATTGCATAGGAAATTTAATAGAATTTAATTTGGAGCACTTTTAATAGTTAGGGTTATAAAATGCTGAAAAAATTAAGTAGCAGTATCAGCGTAACCAAGTGATCAGGCAGAGCAGCTTTTAGGCACATAATAGTTTATATGGCACCTGGGACCTGGAATATTTAAAATTAAGGGAATGGCAGCTAACGCCCGTCGTTCTGGAGGATCCTTAACTGCCATATTTGCACAGCCAGTCAAAACAGTCAGAAGAGACAACTTTAACCTTGCACCTGAAGGACAAAGTTGTTTTTATTTTTTTAAACCAGCACTTTCCCTACTTTAAAATAAGATCCTTTGTAACTTTAGAGTTACACTATTGCCAGCCCCCAAGCAGTCAAAAGGTCAGAAGGCTAATGCTCAGAAGTCATGAGATTTTAGGAAATATTAAGGTTTGTTTGTTTTAAAGAATGACTGAGCTGCCCACAATCACATCACTCCAAGAATTAGTGCTTTAAGAAAGATACTATCAAGAGTCAGAATCAAGTCATAAGATTTGGAACAGTCTCATGGGATTTTAGTTCACGTGTTATATCACAGGTAATATTAGTTATTATCTGCTAGAAAGTGTATGGGAAAGCTGAAAGGTTTCCTTTGTAAAGTGAATAGGATTTTTAGGACATACTTAACTTCTGTACCCCCTTCCTGGGGACGTAAGCTGCTACCCAAGAACAGCCACTCAGACATTCACACCCCATGTTTGAACACAGAGAGATATGCTATCTGCCAAGATTTCTGCATGCACTAGAAGCATTAGTCCCTCCAACTAACAAAAAACTGTTATATACCTGATCATTGTTGTTTTTAATAAAATGTTTACCCAAGTACTTGTGGGAGGGTGCAGGAGAAGAGAACCAAACACATCTAGTCTAGGCCACACAGGACTCAAAGCCTCCCCCTCATCCCAATCTCCATCAGCAGTTCAGATTCCTTTTTCAAAAGGGCTGTTATATTATCTCCAAAGCCATGAGTTTATTGAACGCCAGCCAGCAAGGCTACCCATATAAATATTAGCTCCAAAATGGCACCAATATATAGCTGCTGTCAGAGACAAGCCAGACCAAATAGCATCAAAACTCACCAGCTAAAAGCCTGAGTTTTCTTACTTAAACCAGACATCCATTTACCTTAACCCCAGGGAAGTAGCCTCAACTCAGCACCTCCCTGCCTACAGAGGAGGAACAGAACCTCAGAGCAGGGAGGGGGAAGGCTTATTTAATTCTTCCCACAGCTGCTTTATCTCTGTGATACAATCACACATACAAAGTATAGGAGTAGGTCCCCAGCCTAAGCTAAAGTGAGTAGAGCCTTCAGCTCTGTTCCAACAGTGTTCTTGATCAGGGGATTTATCATTATAAAATGGAAGCAGCTGGCAGGAGTCAATAGTGACCACCTGGTTATTTATACTCAGGCCCACCCATTCATTGGCTGGTCAGCAAACCAGCTGGAAAAAGTAAAATCTGGAGCCAGACAATTTTTGTTCCCCACTACTTCAAACTCTGCTGTCTAAGGAGAGAGCAAGTGTAGATGCTCCTTTTCCATCAATTAAACTTGAATCATGATGCATCCTGGTACAACAGAGCAGCAAAAACCTGGATCCTGCTGTATCCAGTCCGTTTTTGGCCCCAATCCTTCAAAATCTACTGCCTGAATAAAAAACAAGTTTAACTGCCCCTGCTGTACCTTAAAAATCTGGATGTTAATGCACTCCAGGACAACAGTACTACAAAAACTCAGATCTAGTAGCTGGATTCTGCCAAAATTTGGCCACAGATCCAGAAATTGTAACATCAACCTAAAGAACAACTGTTGCTTCTAATGCTGCACCAAAAAAAAATCTGGCCCCAACATACTGTGGTACAAGAAAGCTGCAAAAACTCATATGTCTCTTCTGTATCCATCTGCATTTAGCTGAGGTTTGGGGTTAAAAAGTGCCTAGATCCAGCAGAACGAAGTATTAGATCTGTGTTCTTGCAGTACTGCTGCACTGGGCTGTGTCAGTGTCTGGGTGTTATTTAGGCTGTAGGGGCAGCTGGACTTTTTCTCTGTTTTGATGGTACAACTACGGGGCTTGAATTTAAAAAGCTATAGGATCCAACAATATCCAGGTAGTTCCAGCTTTTACTTTGATCCTAACCACCTCACTCTTTTCAAAGCAGGTAGGTAAACAGGCAAGGAGAAAGGGCTAAGAGCTGCCACCCCTGCAATGATCTTACTGGAATGGGGCTGAAGGAAGAGGGGAGAATCTTTTAGAGGCAGCAGGAGGGGATGGTACAAGGAGAGTCCTTCATTGGAGTGTCAGAAATTCCCACTTTTGAAGAAGAGGGAGAGGTAGAAGACTGTCTCAATGAGAAGGGTGGCAATCCTCCCAGTAGCTAGGTACCAGACTAGGACTTGGGAGACCCAGATTCAATCTCCTGCTCCACCACAGACTTCCTGTGTGACCTTGGGCAAGCCCTTTAGCCTCCGTGCCTCAGCTCCCCATCTGTAAAAATGGGGATAATTACACTTCCCTACCTCACAGAAGTGTTGTGAGGATAAATCCATCACAGATTTTGAAGTCCTTCGAAATCTACTGATGAAAAGTTCCATATAAGGGATAGGTATTATTATAAACCCTTGTAAGTGGCAAGGTGTAGTGGAACTGTGGGTCTGAGAGATTTCTGTCCTTGAAATAAGAGAGAAACACTTCCTGCCAGTGGAGAGGAAGGTTCCCTCATTGACAGGGACATGGATGGGAATCTCTTGTCATTGGAGTAGGAAGGAGAAACTTTCTCAATGGTTACACCAGAGACAAGTGGCCCTCAATGGAGGGGATCCTTTCTTACTTTCTCAGTAAGCTTTCTCCCTCAAGTTTTCCATTTTGCAATTGCTTGTTTGTCTTTGTCTTTAGTCAGCTAAGTTTGCCAGGCCCCACTGTGACTATGGAAACACTGTGATTGAAAATCATATTGTTTTATTTACAGTCACTTGGAAAACTGTACTTTGAAATTATAATTCCGTTGATGTATTGTTGATGTTAAAAAGGATTAAATAGGATGATATTACAATAATATTTGGTTTCAGTTAAACATGTTGAGAACAGTGCTTAAAATGCTTCTTGCACGTCTCACATGCTGTGCAGACAGAATGCTGCTGCTTGTTTTACAGCAATATAACATATCTTGGTTATACCTTTGTTCATTGTGCTGGATTTGTATTTTATTATTAATATTCATCCCCTCCTCCTCACACTTGTCTGCCATTTTGACTGTGGCTGTGTGATATGCCTCCAGACAGCCACTGATAATTGTGGATTGGAAACTTCTGGGTGACAATGGCATCCCATGCAACCACTTAGTGAAGAGCAGAAGAGGGAAAAGAAGGACCACTTCCATCCTCATACAAAGAAGAATACTTCTGCTATTTCAAAAACAGTGATAGCACCCTACACTAAAGCCTGTGTGTTGTGGCATCTGTTCCACATTGACTCTGATAGGGTTAAAACCCAGCCTGGAGGGCTGCAAGGAAAAAAAAGCCAATCAAGGCCCAGCCGCCCCATATAAAAGGAAGCTGCAGGAAGCTTAAGGGAGGGGATTGGTTTCCTAGAGGGTGGTAGAGATTAGCAGTGTGAACAGGGCTTGCAGGCCCAAGGCCCTGGGAAGAGGGTGAAGGAGTCAGAGGTAGCCCAGGGAATTGAGACAGATTTGTAGAGAAAGAAAGGAGGGGCAGCAAGAAGCTGTTGTTTACAGGATCCCATCCTTTCTTCCCCCCGTGCCCCCTTACTGCTGAAGAAGTTGCCAGGCTATGGACTGCTGAGCTGCTGTGAGGAGCAGCTAGAATGTTGCAGAAGGAGCCCCCTGGAAGGGGGGAACCTGGATTGTGACATGGCTGGAGGGCTGTGCCATGAAGCAGTGAGACCAGAATTGCAGTGGGTCTGTTGGCAGAGATGAGCATGGGAGAGCTACTGCCACCGGAAGGCACACCTGCTGACCAGAGTGAATCCCTGAAATGGCCAGCAGGAGGTGCCAGTGTGGTGGGAGACCCCATGACACCTGAAACAATGTTCCCTCCAGACCCCAAGCAATGAATTTTTACAAGTAAAAGGGTCTGACCATCTCACCTGTAGATTTCTTGTCCACCTTCTTCTCTTCATGGAGTGGGTTGGATTGCATCTCCTTGAAGATATTCTGTACCTCAAAGTTCTTTGGCCCCGTATGCTGCAACCTGGGACCTCTCATTATCTGAGGGAGTGGCCTGGGACTTCATAATGATACCAGGTGCCAAGGAGGGAGTCTATGGGGGATTTAGTATTGGACATTATTCCTAAGGTGCCCAATTTATTTAGTTTATTGAAGAGATTGCTAAGAGGTAACTTGACTATGATCTGTAAGTAGCTACACAGGGAGAAGATATCTGATAAGAAGGTTCTTTCTGCTAATAGACAAAAGCATTTCAAGATACCATGGCTGGAAAGTTCCAACAAGAATTAAGATGCAGATTTCTAATAGAAGGTAATTAACCATTAGAACTGATTACAAAGGATATGATAAACTCTCCATCTCTTGCAGTCCTTAAAACCAGACTAGGTATCTATCTTGCATGGTGTGACTGAACTACAATGTATCTTTTAGAATCACCCAGCACAGTAAATGTTTACATTCCAGAAGCCTTTTACTCGATGATCAGTGGGAATGCTTTCTGCTCATGAAAACCCACCTAATCTACAAAATTAATTAGCAAGGAAATTGATATGTAATGAGTATTTTAGAATTAATAGGGCTGGATGTGGTCCTCCTTGCTAGTAAACTTTGCAGAACACATGGGTTTTCATAGGGGAACTGATGGGTGAGCAGCATCTGGTGACTTGGAGGAAATTATAGTAAGAATACTAGTAAATGTAATGTAGTAGGTGTATATATACCACACCCAGAAAGTGCTCCCATTGGTCCTAGAGCTAATGACTTTCTTTAATGTAAATGTTCACCATGTTGGGGATCAGTGTGTCATAAGGATATGCAGACAAGCCCCCTTTCCCTGGATATGTCCCCTGTTCTGGAGATCAGGAGCGGGTGGAGTAGCAGCTGTGCTGATTGTCTCACGTGTTAAGGATTCCCCAATGCAGAAGGAATCATTAAAGGGCCAATTAGGGCTGTTTTGCACTGCTAGAGCATAGCTGTGGATCTGTCCTACAATATGGAATATTTTAGGGAACCCATTTAGAGCATACTCAATCAATATGGGGGGATGGTTCATGAGCAGTCCATTCACATATAGGAGCTGTGAGGGAATGGAGCATGCTCAGTTACTGTGTGGGGATAGCACATGAGCAGTCTAGTGACAGGTGGGAGCATGCTCAGCAGAGATGGAATCTTTGGAGACTTTAGCTAGTAAACTAAAGGCTTGTCTACGCTTACCAGGGGTTTGATGTGTGGTGATGGATGCAGCGGAGGTTGATTGAGGAGGTCTAGTGAAGACCTGCTAAATTGACTGCCAGTCACTCTCTAGTTGTCTCCTGTAATCTATCTGAATGAGAAGCACAAGAGGAGTTGGTGGGAGAGCGTCTCCAGTCAACATTGTGTAGTGTGGTCCCCCTGGTAAGTAGATCTAAGTATGTGGACTTGTAGCTGAAGTTGCGTAAGTTAGGTCGATCTCCCCCCATAGTGTAGACAAGGCCTAAGAAGCCTCTACTGTGCATGTGTGAACTAAGATTTTAGAGGCCAAATTTGGGCATTTTTTCATGGGGATTGGAAATTATACATCTCTGACCCTAATAGTATAAGTCTAGAGTAACTCCTTTCAGTTCCATGGAGACATGCTATGGTAACACAGTGGCGTAACTGAGGGCAGAATGAGCCCTCTAAAATTTATGCCATCTTAAAATTCGTCCTGTCCTTTCCAAAAGCATCAAACTAAGATATCCACTTGATGAAAATGGAGTTACATCAGGGCTGAAATGTGCTGTGTCTCTCAGACTTTGTCCTGAAATTTTTCGAAAAATTTCTCTCTGCTGTATTATCACTGTTGTAGCATTGATGGTTAAAATATCTGCAATCAATTGCAGAACTATCTAGATCTGTTCTGAACATGGATATATTAGACAGATGTAAGTGTTGGTTGCCAGTCTACACTAGCACTCCCACCATTGCTAGTCTAGACACAGCTGGACTATTCCTACATCTTGCCTCAAGTGAATTTCAGTAATGTCACCACCTTTGCTGTTCTGGAAATTTGCATTAAATAAAGGCAAACGCTTTAGAGAATAATACATGCTGTGTTTTACAAACAAGACTTTAGAGTGAGATGGTGAAAAAATAGCATTTATAAATCAGAACCATAATTATGAGTTTTATTTCTAACTCTTATTTTCAAATCTTAGCCATTTTTGGTATCCAGTAATTTACGGTGAGCAATGGAATTTATTCTTGTTAGTTGATTGATACACACAAACACTCAATTTTTATTTGTGTCTCCTGACTTTGTGGTTTTTGACTATTTTTCTCTACCTGTGCTGAGTCAGCCACACAACTCATGAAGTGCAAACAAAATTGAAATCTTCATGTGACTGTGGATTTTTATTTGTTTTAACTTATTACCATTGAAGGATACTTCCTGAAAGCATTCACTTATAACTAACTCATTTCAGTATCCCCATGAATATTTAAAGAATTGCTTTTACACTGTAAAAGCAATGTGGTAGAATGACTTTTAGGGATATGGAACAATGAAGTTAATAGGGATTGCAACTTCCCCAATAAGACACAGCTTTATTATACAATTCAAACCTCACTGCTGGATATAGAAATTGGATCTGGCAATAGGTGGTGTAAATTATAGGCCAAATTTGACTCTCAGGTACACCAATGTAAATAACTCCAATGACTTCAGTAATTGTTGCTCTGGATTTACATGAGCATGCATGATAGAAAAACGTATTAAATCATTGTTCCAGTTATTTGTAAGAAAGTATTTATGTATGTTGATTTTAGTCTAACCTGAGACTCCACACCAGAGTGCACATAAGAGCTCTGAGTGATTTAAAAACACAGCCAAGTGGGTGTGAAAAAATATAAAACCATAGAAAGCAGCAGCATATCTTACCACATATAATTTAATTACCAGTCATGTGACCCACACAGGTTAAGCCCCTCCCACATATATTAGCTCACCCTCAGTTTCCTCAGCCCTCCATCAATGCCTGCTCAAACAACTCTTTCAAAATTGTCTATTGGTTTGGAGTGTGCCAAGTTTTGAGTGCCTAGTGGCAGCTGAGGCCCATAAGTGGTGGGGCTAGGACTGGCAATTAGCTACCTCCCTGAAAATGCCTCATGTGCAATCACTGCTGACAATCAACCAACTAAACAATTTGTCCCTTCCCCAATAGCTCTGAGTCCTCTGCTGTAACTCACACACCAGTCTGTTATTATCTGGAAAATTATCAGATACCCTCCCTCCCTATGCTCTGCTTTCTGCCTGGCACCTGAAGTAAAACCTGTGGCTCCAGTATATCTGCTTCAAAAAAACTCTCCCCACTGCCAGACTACAGGTTCCCTCTTTAGCCCTACCAGGTTCCCTCTTTAGCCCTCTGCACCAGATCAGACCTTTTGCCTCCCCAAAATCTGTCCAGCCTCTCTCTCTCTCCACCTCTGCTATTTGAGCACCTCATGGTACTCCTGAGATAGTGCTAGATCCTTTACCCTGACATTAAACCTGTGCTCATATTCTGGGGGAACTCTGATTGTGCCCTAAAGAGGACTGAAAAGACAGTCCATGAGAATGCGCTGAAGGCCAAACATTCTAAAAAGGACAAGGGGTCACAATTAAAACATAGGGGCTGATTCCCTAATCTGTACCACTCCCTTTATGCTGGGTAGGCAATGCAAAGTGAATAGAAACCAGCTACAAGTGTCCTGGTAGGGAGTCCCCTGGCATGGGAGAGTCTCCAGCAGGCACAGAGCTGACACAGTTGGTTTCTTGGCTTTCCTCCCTAGAGCCTCCAGAGCAGAGTGAGTGCCAAGGGTGGAGAGGGGAGTGGCTGATGTGCACTGTACTCTTGCTTTCCCTAGCTAGTGTGTATTCAGTTTGGGATTGTCACCAGCTTGTGCAAATTGCAGCAGTCCTAAGGCTGTGTTAACTTGTTACAGGGCAGGGGCAGAGAATTGAAGAGCCCTAATTGGCTGTTGGTTCTCAGCATCTCTTCTTGATCCCCCCCTCCTAGGCTGCCCTGGCTGGCTCTATGGGAGATCCTTTGCTACATGCTCCCCTAGGGTCTGCCTTGAGCTGCCAACACATGTTAAAATCCAACTTGCCCTGTCTACATAGGTTCTAACTAGTGTTAATTCAAATGTGTTAGCTAACATCTTAAAAATACAACTTTTATCCTACTGGGAACAGGAGCTATGGTAATCTATAAAAGGCACTAGATGCTGCCAGACCACAACTTCCAGCCACTGCTCTCTGTTATGCTGCTGGAGAAAAGGGTATCTGCCACAAAGATTCTGTCTGCACATTAACTTGACAGTCTTGGTTAAAAGGGTGCACTTTGTCCACAGAGAAGTTTGCAGTGGTCTATCTTCTTTTGATCTAAGAATGATTTATTGTGGTTTAGCTCAAATTTACTAAAAAAAAAGAATTAGGTAAGTTCATGGTGGATAGGTCCATCAATGGCTATTAGCCAAAATGGTCAGGGACAAAACCCTATGCTCTGGGTGTCCCTAAACCTCTTATTACTAGAAGCTGGCACTGGATGACCAATGGATGGATCAATTGATAATTGCCCAATTCTGTTCATTTTCTCTGAAGTATCTGGCACTGGCCCCTGTTGGAAGACAGGATCCTGGGCTAGAGGGACCATTGATCTAACTCAATATGATCATTATTATATTCTTATTCCTAAATTATTTAAACTAAACCAAAATAAACCTGGCTTATGTGCAAATAAGAGCATCCACACATAGCCTTTTGCACCAGTTTAACTACATCAGTTTAAAATCACACATTTAGTTAAACCAGCGCAACTCTGTATGTGGACGAGGCCAAAGCTTTTTGTTCATTTAAATGAATAAAGGACTGAAGATTTAATAGTTGAGGCTTAGCCCTGTTTGTTCCTCAGTATCAGATGCCACTGTGCTTATCTAATGATAGAACCTGATTTTCATGGGTGTTCAGCATCTCTGTAAATCATGTTTTAGGTGTCTCAAGTTGGATTTGATGCCTCAAATCCAACGACATTTTTGAAAATGTAGGTCTTACTTTCTTTGACACTTTTGTTGCTTTAGACATCAGTCCATGAAATATACATTGTTCCATGCCCATCTAATTCAATTGGCCAAATTTCCACTCAGAGAGCCTCAGTAAAATAGAAAAGGAGTACTTGTGGCACCTTGGAGACTAACAAATTTATTTGAGCATAAGCTTTCGTGAGCTACAGCTCACTTCATCGGATGTATTCAGTGGAAAATACAGTGGGGAGATTTATATACACAGAGAACATGAAACAATGGGTGTTACCATACACACTGTAACGAGACTGATCAGGTAAGGTGAGCTATTACCAGTGGGAGAGTGGGGGCGGGGGGACACCTTTTGTAGTGATAATCAAGGTGGGTCATTTCCAGCAGTTGACAAGAACGTCTGAGGAACAGTCGGAGAACATTTCAATCTCTTTGGTCACTCAATTACAGACCTAAAAGTGGCAATTCTTCAACAAAAAAACTTCAAAAACAGACTCCAATGAGAGACTGCTGAATTGGAATTAATTTGCAAACTGGATACAGTTAATTTAGGCTTGAATAAAGACTGGGAGTGGATGGGTCATTACACAAAGTAAAACTATTTCCCCATGTTTATTTCCCCCCTTCTCCCCCCCCCATTGTTCCTCAGCCGATCTTGTCAACTGCTGGAAATGGCCCACCTTGATTATCACTACAAAAGGTGTGTTGTCCCCGTCCCCCCGCTCTCCTGCTGGTAATAGCTCACCTTACCTGATCAGTCTCGTTACAGTGTGTATGGTAACACCCATTGTTTCATGTTCTCTGTGTATATAAATCTCCCCACTGTATTTTCTACTGAATGCATCTGATGAAGTAAGCTGTAGCTCACGAAAGCTTATGCTCAAATAAATGTTAGTCTCTAAGGTGCCACAAGTACTCCTTTTCTTTTTGCGGATACAGACTAACATGGCTGCTACTCTGAAACCTGTCAGTAAAATAGGTTGACAAAAGTTCCTAATTATGTCCATAAACTTACAATGTTCTACCAGTAGATGTCAGCTCATAACTGTTTTAACTCCATTTCACTCATTTGGAAAGTAATTAAAATAAATGAATCAGGATTCACATTGTATCTTTTTGATCAGAGCATCAGTGAACATGGTGTTGGTATAAACATAACATTATAATCACTTTAGCAATTTCTTCCAAAAAAGAGGGATACTTCAAATTGAAGTGAGGTTTGATTGAAAAATAACTAATTTCTTCTGTTTTATTTTTAATTATATAAGTGTAACTTTAAGGGCAATTTTTGAAAAATTGGTATCACCCAATCCTGCATACTCAGACTGTAGGGCTTGGGTGCTTAGACTAGTGTTTCAAGGAAGTGGAACTATTCATGACAGTAAGCACTGTGCCCAGCATGAGGTGCTAATTGAGGGTAGCCTCCCTAGAGCCACACGTATGTTGCTCTGCATCCCAGAATGGCTGTAGCACTGAGTACTATAGCTTCTCCTCTTCCCACCCGCAATACTCCCTGCCATCTACATCAGACTGTGATGGGGCAATGTAGGGCTGCATATGTTGGCTGTATGCTACTCGTGCACTGGAGGAATTCTCCCTATGGGGTTTCTATCCCCTTTACAGACTCTATTTACTGCCAGAGCACCATATAGGTATCTTTAGGGCATAGTCCTCTACTGGGGATGGTGTGGAGCTGCTTTCAATATTACAAAATATGCGAAGCAGCATATTTCCATGTGCACCGGTTTTTTTTCTGTTGGTCACTGTGGGTAAAAGGGGAATGGGGCCATGGTTCTCTGTCCTCTCTACCTGCCTTGTCTCTTCTTTTTGTCTCCAAAGCATATGGTCTTAAACATTTTGCAATTTTAAATATTTCTGGATATGCAAAAGTGACCTTTTTAAAATAAAGGTATGAATTTGAATGGACACTGTGGATGAGCTAAAAAAAAAGTAAATTACAAGAATAAGAATTGTAATGGTTACTAGTTTGACAAACAGAAGAAGCAGATGGGTTGATAGGCTTCTGTCGCCATAGAGGGGCTTATTCTGTAGCAGCTCTGTATGCGGGACTCCTGTTGTCCTTGACACATGGAACAGTTTCAGAATAAAGCCTAAAGCTGGGTTGTTTTTACAGAAATATTCTGAGTGTTAACAGAAGAATGGTGAGCAGATGGCTGAGCATGCATACAACTTTCCCTCGTCAAGATCCGCCACCTTATGATATACAAAGAAACATAAACACTACGCTCCATCATCAGACAACTCCACTGACTCTCGTAGGCTTGCCATGTCTACTTTCTAGACCATGAGGCCGATTCTCTGCTGTGTCTGGGTACAGCTGAGTAGTTGGGATGAGGCTGTCAGGGAGCTGGTTTACAGCTCCCGAAGTCTTCCCCAGCCCTAGCCCAAGTTAGAACAGCTAGAAGTAGCTTTGGTCCCATAGGGACTATATGCCAAGTGGAAACAGGTAGAGCACACTGCATTGTGGTTACTCCTCTTTCTTGTTCCCTCCTTTATGCTGGAGGTTGAAGGAAGAGGGAGGTGTAGGAGCCAGCTTTGCTGGCTCTATGCTCTCTGGGGACTCCCATGGGTATCCTGAACAGGGGACTCAAGAGGTATCAGCTTCCTTTGCATCACCTGAACAGCACAAAAGAAGTGGATCAGGAGAGAGAGAGAGAGAATCTTTCTCCCTTGCTTTACCCGCCCCAACCAGCCAATGGGAGCTGGAGGGGGCTGTGGCTGCAGGTGAGAGTCATGTGAAGCCATTTGCGCACCTTTGCCTAGGAGCCGGACCTGCTGTTGGCCGCTTCTGAGGTGCAGTGCGGTCCACGGTGCCAGGACAGGCAGGGAGTCTGCCTCTGCACCCTGGGTCCCCAGAAAAAAAGTTTGAAAACCATTGTTCTAGAATATTCTTCATGCATCTTTCCAATTCATCACCTCACCATGTTTTCAAATTGCAGATGGATATTTATTTTCTCCTTTGCCTGTACCTCTGAATTTCTCCGCTCCTTTTCAAATATTATTTTAGCTTTGCATTGCTGAGGGTATGTATTTAAACTGTAAATACAATAAAAGAATAATTTTTAATAGTAATGGACTTTCAAATACAAACAGGAGCAGGTCCAAAGGGAGTTGAGGATTATCAGCACCTCATTGCATCAGACCTCTTTGCAATAGCTCTCAGTCTCCTACAATGACTTTGATGCCATCCAGGAGTTTCTCTCACTTGCTGCAGCTCAGTGGATTCAAAGATCAAGCTGTACAGCTGGTGCTTTCATTTGGATTTTGGACCTACAACAGAAGAGGACAGCACAGCCTCTTGTGTATTAGATTATGTTTAAAAGCAGCAGAAAGAGCAGCAAGGCATTGCAATGGCTTTTCTTTTATCTGATGCTGAATTGAATGTTAACTGTGAAACCTGTGCTAAAATAAGGTCTAATTAAATATTAAAGGATACACTCATGCTTGAAGTCTGCGCACAAATATAAGAGAGGCAACATATGCATGTTCTCTGAATCTTTAAGCTGGCTTTCCAAAGCATTTGATATGCACTGAGGAACAGTTTATTTGTGGAAAAGATCCAAACATGCAAATAGTCCTGATTAAAACAAAAATAAAATATTGGAGGGGAAAAAACCTTAATTTAATTAATGGCTATTTTTTGTGAGCTGGGGTATTAGTTAGCTTGGAATCTTTGCAGAAGCCAAACTTGCATTAGCGCATATAAGAGGTACACTATTTGTGAAAGGTTGAGCCAGTAGAGAATATTCATCTATTTGCTGTTTATTATTCTATATTTGTCAGATTTTATAAACCTCCATTTCAATACATTGAGAACTCATCTTTCATGTTTACAGTTTCTTCTTTTAAGCATGAGGATATAAATGTATGTGCAGTGGTTACACGAAAGGCACTATGTGTGCACTACTGCTGTATGTTTTCATTTATCTACATGCCAGGATTAATCCAAGATCTGGT
The DNA here is from genome assembly GCF_965140235.1 of Caretta caretta. Classification (NCBI taxonomy): domain Eukaryota; kingdom Metazoa; phylum Chordata; order Testudines; family Cheloniidae; genus Caretta; species Caretta caretta. The sequence continues at coordinate 75,878,824 of NC_134213.1, forward strand.
AATGTTTTGCCTCAAAGCTGTTGTACCAATGAACCTTAACCCTGATCTTAAGAGACTTTCTCTCCATTCCTGTGACAGTTTGTTTGTTCTTCACTTCAGGGCTTTTTTTGAGCTAAAACAGCCATTAAGAGCAAATTGCTGTTGACAACTTTTCTCCCTCTATGAGTAACAAAAACTGCAACTCATTTTCATTTTCTTCTTATACCTTTTGCAGGTGATTCATCCGAACATAAATCTATAGTGATATCCATCCAACATTAGAGTTTTTCTAAACGTGGATGGGAATAGGGAGAAATGACGTGACTTACTAGCATTCTGTGACCTTTAGCACAATGAATAAGTAAAGAATCACTGGATGTAAGAGGACAAATTTGGCTCCATTACATTAGTGCAGTCCCACTGGCCTCTGGTACCCGTGTAGCAGAGAAAAAACAGAATTTGGCTCAGTATTTCATATATTTTCAATTATTTTGGTAGCTATTGCTACTTAATTTCTCATCAAATGCCAGTGACAGAGACAAAATAATAGATATAAATGAATCTTACATGGATTAGGGTTTGATCCTAAGAAATATTGAATATCTGCAACTTCTTGAACACAATGACAATGGTAGCAGTTCAGTGTTTCTCAGGATCAGTCTCTTATTTAAAAAAAACCCACAGGCAATAAACTTACAATACATTTGCTTCACAGTTCATTCCCATATTAGGCACAGATAGGTTCTTTTTTGCTTTACTTAATTTAAAATTAATGTAGTGTTTGTGAAAGGTGCTAAAATAAAATAGAACTTGAAAAAGGTTCTTTGTCTCTAGAACAGAGAACCTTTTGATTTATGAGGAGAGGCTGACGGAACTGGGATTATTTAGTCTGCAGAAGAGAAGAATAAGGGGGATTTGATAGCTGTTTTCAACTACCTGAAAGGGGGTTCCAAAGAGGATGGCTCTAGACTGTTCTCAGTGGTACCAGATGACAGAACAAGGAGTAATGGTCTCAAGTTGCAGTGGGGGACGTTTAGGTAGGATATTAGGAAAAACTTTTCACTAGGAGGGTGGTGAAGTACTGGAATGGGTTACGTAGGGAGGTGGTGGAATCTTCTTCCTCAGAGGTTTTTAAGGTCAGGCTCGATAAAGCTCTGGCTGGGATGATTTAGTTTGGGATCAGTCCTGCTTTGAGCAGGGGGTTGGACTCGATGCCCGCCTGAGGCCCCTTCCAGCCCTGATGTTCTGTGATTCTAACAGCTCAGACAGTGTCTGGGAGAAAGGAAGAAATGCATCTCTCGCTAAAGTTAATAGATGTAGGATCAGACCTATGATTTTTTTATTGTCCTTACTCAGGCAAAAGTACTATTGAGTGAGAAGTAAAATGGACAAATGTAGATTATAATATTCTACTTATTATTAGGAGAGAAAATAACTTGATGCAACGTGATAAAACTTGTTTTAGTAATCCCTTTTTAATTAGCCAAATACCAAACATTATTTGTAGATCTTGCTTTGCTGTTTCTCTCAGTAAGAAAACTGCTGAAACAGAAAATTAGAGGTCACTTCAATAACATTTCTTATTCTAAAATTTCAGCTAAAATGAAAACCAACTAATTGAAATATAAGGTATCAAATTAATTGATTATTATCCAGCTGAGATCTCAGGTTAGCAATATAAACAGACATGATTTAGTATACCACTGCCTATCTTTCTATTTTCTAACTATAACTGAATGTTCCAGTTGTAGCAGAGGTTTTAGGTGTTTATTGGGGAGGAGCTAGAATTAATGTGTGTATTTTCAGGAAAAAAAAACATTTTTGCACTCTTTTTGCTGCAATTCTTCTTTCAGAACAGGAACTGTAGTTCTGTCTGTGGGCATGTCTAAACTGCTCTGCAGTTCTGACTAAAGGGGCATGAACAGCAGTGTGCATCAAAGTGCTGTGCTGTAACTCCCCTGCATGGACACTGCAGGTGCAAACTTCAACGATCCTGAGTTCTCACTAATATTGTCCTCTCTGAATGCTGTCTCTTTGAAGAGTAATACACTCGTGCGAACTTGATACCTTTAAGTTCACACCCATAGTGTTCACACGGGGGAGTTACAGCTCAGCACTTTGATGCGCACTGCTATTCATGCCCGCTTAGTCTGAACTGCAGGGCAAGGCAGAGGTGCCCTAAAATACTGACAGCAAATATTCATCCTTGCTGTTTTGCACATCCCTGGCATAATCAAGGTTGCATTGTTTAGAATGAGGAAATGTATTGTAAATGTATAAATCCATACATATAGCAATTATGTAATATTTATTTGTTTATATTCTCAGCCAGAAATCTTTGTAAATTTTAATTCAAGGTTGCTAAATTATTCCCCATTTTGCAAATATTCTATAGAAGAATGTAAACGTTTAAAAGTCTGGAAATGCTCCGTTAAGGATTTTGGATTT